>NC_083448.1:2197643-3397643 GCF_020745735.1 Hemiscyllium ocellatum | reverse complement strand
AAGACAATCCTGGTAATTTCAAACCAGCGAGTCTCACTTCAGTTGTTGGTGAAGTCTTGGAAAAGGTTATAAGAGATGGGATTTATAACCATCTAAAAATAATAATCTGATCAGGGACAGAAAGCATGGTTTTGTGAAGGGTAGGTCGTGCTTAACGCAGTTAATTGAATTTTTTGACAAAGTGACCAAGCAGGCAGATATGGTGTATATGGATTTCAGCAAGCCGTTAGATAAGTTTCCCCACAGTAGGCTATTATACAAAATGCGGAGGAATGGGATTGTGTGAGACATAGCAGATTGGATCAGTAATTGGCTTGTTGAAAGTAAACAAAAGGTTGTAGTTAATAGAACATGTTCATCTTGGTGTCCAGTCAATAGCGGCGAACCACAAGGGTCGGTGTTGCATCCGCTGTTGTTCGCCATTTTTATAAAGCACGTGGCTGAGGGCTTAGAAGGGTGGGTTCGTAAATTTCCAGACGACACTAAGGTCAGTGAAGTTGTGGATAGTGACGAAGGCTGTACTAGGTTGCAGAGAGACATAGATAGGATGCAGGGCTGGGGTAAGATGTGGCAAATGAAGTTTAATGTGGACAAGTGTGAGGCGATACACTTTGGATGGAGTAATCAGAATGCTAAGTACTGGGCTAATGGTAAGATTCTTGGGAGTGCAGATGACCAGGGAGAGCTGGGTGTCCATGTACACAGATCCATAAAAGTAGCCACCCAGGTTGGCAGGGTTCTTAAGAAGGCATACAGTGTTTTGGACTTTATTAATAGACGGATTGAGTTCTGGAACCAGGAGGTTATGCTGCATCTGTACAAAGCGCTGGGAAGGCCACACTGGGAGTGCTGTGTACAGTTCTGCTCAACACAATATAAGAAGGATGTGGAAGTTTTGGAAAGGGTGCAGAGAAGATTTATTGGGATGTTGCCTGCTCTGGAAGGAATGTCATAAGAGGAAAGGCTGAGGGCCTTGAGGCTGTTCTCGGTGGAGAGAAAACGTTTGAGAGGTGACTTAATAGAGACAAACAAGATAATCAGAGCGTTAGATAGGGTGGACAGGGCGAGCCTTTTTCCAAGTATGGCGACGGTAAACATGAGGGGACACAATTTTAAAGTGAGGGGACATAAGTATAAGATAGATGTCAGAGGTAGTTTCTTTACTCAGAGAGTAGTAATGGTATGGAATGCTTTGCCTGGAACAGTAGTAGATTCGCCAAGTTTCAGTACATTTCAGTCGTCATTGGACGAGCATATGGAGGTACATGGAATAGTATAAGTGGGATGGGCTTTTGATCGGTATGCAGGGTGACGCAACATCGTGGGCCGAAAGGCCTGTACCGAGCTGTAATGTTCTATGTTCTATAATGTCAAATGTAGATGTTTACAACTGTGGATATTGACGGGTATTGATATTGACGAGTGTTAGTTTTGACAATAGTTAGTATTGACGAATGTTGATATTGATGGATGTAGATACTGACAAAGATTTTTATAGATGAAAGGTAATTTTGACAAACGTGGCTATTGATGGAAGTGGCATAACAATGGAAATCAGGTGCATGCAGGCAGTGTAGGGATTTGTCATTCAGTTCCCCCAGTCTGTGACAAAATGCAACAGTGTAATTGTTGATATGATTGCATCCTCACATTTCCACCTTATTTTTTATCAAGAATATACTTTGGTTTGAACATAATCAAAATCAATTCTTCGAGGTAGACGCTTCCAAGGAATTTTAAACTTGTCAGAGATGAACGTAAATCTCCCCACCTCTGTCATAAATAAATGGCACCTCATTTTCAGTCAGCAAAAAAAAACAGCTCTGTATTGTCTCATAACAGAACCCATCCTCCAAGTAATTAAATTCATGGGACCTCTCATGATCGGGAAGTTTTCATTCAAATGGCATCATCCCAATTGGAAAGTTTGCATGTATCAGCCTATCCTGTTCAATATCAACCGAAAAGCAATCCACTTAGTCCAACAATGAGTAAGGATCTGCATCTCTGAACTCCGTCGCATACATTAGATTGCCTTCTTGAAATCAGTTGACTAATAGTGTACCAGGTACTCCAAACACAGCCTCATCAATGCTATGCATGACTGACACACAACTTTCTATCTTTGTTTTGAATTGTCCTCGTGGAAAGTCAGGACATCCTATTACATTTAATTATTTGCATCCGTTAAATGCACCCTAACAATTGTGATTTTTGAGGATATACCGATCTCTCGGTTTCTCAAATTTCTGCAATCTCTCAGTTTTCAGTTAATATCTTCATTGTTGTTAACCCTGAAAACGTGGCATTCTCACATTTTGCCACATTGTGTACTCTTTGCTGCAAATATGCCCCCTTCATTCCCAAACCTATACAATGCGCCTTTCTCATCTCCGCAGCACAAAAGACTTTCCTATTTAACTTCAATTTATGAGTAAATTTGGGAAACATATGTAACTGCGATTTATATAAATTACTTGCTCAGATTGGAAGCAGTTGAGGTCCCATAATACTTTCCCACTTCATACTTTTGAGTAGAATGCACACTGAGATCCAGCTTCTGCCTCGTACCTGTCAGGCAACCTTCTATCACTACCACAAGCTCCAAGTTACGTGAATGTTTATTTGTGAATATAGTATTTAAATAGCACTTCAACAGATACCTCTGCAAAACTAAGTACTTTAATTCTCTTTGCCCACAGCAGTCAGCGTGGAGATCTGCGTGTTATCTGTATTTAATGAACTTCTCAATGTGCAAAAACAGCACATGTTTGGAATTGATACATTCATCACCGTTGCAGTTGGGATTTCGGGCAGTGTCGAATGTTAATTGCTGAATTTTGTGGCGGCATTATTTGATTGCACATTGGGGCATTGTGAGCACTTTTGCTACACTCTCTCTAGAAATTTGCTCTTGCCCTCGGGAAGCAGAAAGGAGATGATTAGATCAACAACTGCGTACTTCTGAAGAATCCCAAATGAATGCGAGTGAGCGAGACTGTTCCTGAACAAATTCTGCTTAGGAGCACTGTCAATATCCCCGTGCATTTCTTAATGGTACTTTGGAGTTGACCAATGAGGCCGTTAGAGATCAGTATTGAATTGTCATTCCTTAAGTGCGGGGAACATGAGTGGGCACTTTTCCGCATTGGAACACAGATACCAATATTATAATATGATTGGATCAGCTTCGTTAAGGACATATCAGGTTTTGGAGGAGACGTCTTCAGTATCATTTTCAAAATATTGTGTGGGGTCATCAACTTTCAAGTCACGTTTTCTTAATTGTGTGACTGTCACTTTATCCAGACTTCAGGTGGAGTGAAGAGAGTTGGCAACATACTGGCATGAAATATTGAGGACCACTAAAGTAGTCTTTATATTATGTCTTGATCCATTTACACTGCTTATGGATTGTCCATAACAGCTGATGTATGTTTGTGGCATTTAACAAGCACTGTACTATATTTGAGATATCGAAGTAAAACAAAACGGTTGAATGCATTTATGGAACATTTGTGACTAACTTTCTTGGCGAAGTGACTTGAGTTTTTCACTGGCAGATTGTTGTCTGTAAAAATATAAGTTAGGTTCGATTGCCTCAACCATGAATCAGTCCTTTGAATGGATCAGAATTTCCCACTGTCACAGAAGATGGACAACCAGTGATTGTACTCATAACTTTAATATCCGACACTGACAGTCATCAGTGTGCTAGAGGCTAACTTACATCCCCATAGTTGCCTGTTGATTTATGTTAAATACGTTCCTACGTACTAACTTGATTTCAAGAACCATGTAAAATATGTATGCTAATTCGGAGAAACTGGCATTTACAAAATAAATTGAATTGCTGTGAACTCTCTACAGTTTTGGAAACACTGGTTAAGACAGAATCAGGGTGAATACTTCAGGTCCAGTGATCCCTCCAGCGATTTCTGTTTTGACATATGATTTCCAACATGTGCCATTCTTTGTTTTATTGACGCAGTTAGCTTGTTGGGAGGTAGAAATCGTTTTAGATGGCCTGCAATTATTTTAACATTACTCACAATCTAATAACGTAAATTATATTTTGCGACTATCAGATGACTGCTCGATTCTTTTTTGGAGATTGAAGGATGCAAGAGATCATGACCATGTATCAGTAGGCTTCCAAGGCAACTCGTTTAAGACAAGTCATATTCTTACATGACACTTGATTCATCATCATATTGGAAGCGGGAAACTGTGTTGTATATTGATAACAAACACTTCCTTTTGTATGGAATCGAATGGTATTCACCTCTTTTTAATTTTTTTACAGCCAACTTGATGACAATTATGATTCTGGACTGAGGAAACTGCGGATTTTCCAAGAGTATATCTGGCTAGATGGAGGCCATGGCAGCAGCAGATCTACTGGTCATGCTGAATAATGTATTAGTATCCCACATTTTCAGTTAGCAATTCCCAACATCATTGCTATCAACGACCTCCGTTTGTAAGTTTATTATATACATTACTGTTGTGACGCTTGACTGTTCTGTTTGGTTCACCATTTCCTTCACTTTCGCCAGTTTGTAGTTATCTGCTACAGGAAGTTTAAGACAAAATACTGCACTGTACTAATGATGGCTATTATTGTTACAACTCTCGCTGTTCTTACCTTTTTTAAACACATACCAATTACGTTTGCTTTTGATCATCAGGTAATAATAAACAAACCAGTTTGAGGTTCACAAGCAAGAACAGAATTCTTCTCAGATTGTGGGGAAGCCTTCTTTTGGTTTCACAGTGCCTCCCTCGTTTGGCTCCCTTTTATTTTGATTACTACATGTGGCTGTCTAACCATCAGTCGGATTGTATTGAGCAGTCGAACCAGGGAACGCTTCCATAGTCAGAGGAAGGAGAAACAATTATATCGAGGTGCAGAACCGAACTAATCCTGTCATCTTACTGTTCGCTATTTCTGGCAGTTTTATATTGCTGTGGTTGAAACATATTGTGACTTCTTTAACGAGAAAACTGACAAATGCTACTTAATACCAAGATGATCACACGCACAGAAGATACTTTACCACTGACACTGCAAATTTCCTGAGGTATTTGAGGTCGTCTGTACACATTTGGATTGATGCATCAACCCAGAGGAAATTTCGAGAACAGATCATAAATGCATTTGCCTCTCCCTGGACCCTCATGGTGATGTTTATTAAAAAGCATGGATTAAAGCAAACAAGAACACTAAAAGCTTTCTCGAACAGAACAGAAATTGAACACATTCTTATTTTAAAATTGCTTCTTCTTGTGTGCGGTGAAAATTGAATATTACTTTGCCAACATTTCTTCCACTCTTTGGCAATGAGTGGTTGCATTCCTTTTATGCATGTTTCTTCCAGTGAATTGACAGAGCTGTGAAGCACATCACCATCTGACAGAAAATACCATCAAATCTGAGGTTTCTGCGTACTGTGGTGGCTTCACGCAACCATTACCCATGGGAAATGAAACGGTATAGCAGAAGCAAAGGAAATGCCAAGAACGAAGAAGCAATTACTTTGTTTACAGAACTGCACTTCAATGACTAAGTCGAATATTGGAAGAGATGATATTTTCTATAGCAAATAAGCAAAGCACAGCTTAATGTATCTTTGCGGAAGGTTGGTGTATTGCGGGATGATGTTCTTGTTCTCTGAGCCGCTTGGGCTTCCCAAAAGAAAGAAATTTGGCAACATTTAACCCAATCTTGCACGAGATTTGATGTCACTTAATTTGCGATCCTAAAATGCAAACGTGCAGGTGCTGGAAACCGATGAACATTGACCTTGCTTCATTTTCCCGACAGAATCACAGGTTTGGTACAGCACGGTCAGACATAATTTGCAACATTGTTTCTGCATGGGCTGTTCAAGAGACTATTATTGGGGAGTGCTAATTTCCCACTTTGCCCCAACACTCTTGTCATCCATATATTTCATTAGAGTACAGTACGAGTTCGTCAATAGTGATAATAGTTGTTTGCAATCCTTTCTTCCTCATCTCGTTTTAACACCTCATTCTCTATGATTTGGACATTTTTAATGAATTCATCTACACAAAAAGCAAACGATATTTGTTCAATGTCCATACCATTTTACTCTTTTCCCATCGTTAGATCCAGAGTTCCATTCACTCAGGGATAGATATTTCCTTTTCCAACAGTCATCACTACATCTAACTTTGTCGAAGTTCTTACCATCTTCTTTTCGAAACATTTCTTGTTAATTTATGTTTTCATGCCACTGTCTCCCTCTTTTCTGAAAAAAAAATCATTGTTTTTAAATAATGGAGCTCAACTTAACAGGAAGCTTCACAACATTGACGAGTTTCATTCACTTTCAAATGATCCTTTATTCAATGTTTTGTGCACACTTCCTATACAACCGTTTCACTGTAAAACAGAACTCTTTTTGAGCGTTATGAAACGTCGCAATATGAACACAACACTGCTTATTTAACATGCTTAAAAAAATACACAACACCAGGTTATAGCACAACAGGTTTATTTGGAAATAGTAAATTTTGGAGAACTGCTCTTTCATCGTATTTAACATGCAGGCATTTCTCTTTCTTTTCCAGTCCGCCATAACGAAGGTTGTTTTCACGAGATTTTATTTGTTTTATTTAAATTTATAGATTGGGGTCATTCCCATGTTTTTCATCATTCCCATATTTAAACTGGACGATATTTTATCATTTTGTGATCACTCAGGAAAAATGCACACGTTACTGAAGCTTCTGCTCTGTCGATCTACCTGACGTTTAAGTCGAGACATGGGCAGAATATGCAAAGGCCACACGCAAACACACGCACACACAGACACCCACACATACACATATACACGCTTTGCTACACAGTAAACAACCGAAGCATTGTAAGAACAGAACCAGCTTGAATGCAGAAAACTTTGAGACGCACTCTGTAAATTTGAAGACGCAAAAATCACAGTTCAGAGGCACTGAACTCATAATCGAGTTACACAGATGTGTATAAATCAGACACCTACAGTGAATATTGCATAAAATAAATGCATAATTGATTGTTGCTCATGTAATTTTCCAGTCATTCTCAACGTCTAATCAATTTAAAAAGTGGACTAAAGGGATAGTTCACCATATTCTTCAACTGCTCTCTGAACTTAGGATGCGTGATGACATAAATTGCAGTGTTTGTGCAGCAACTCAGCACCTGGAGCATGTAGCCCAGTTCCATTACGCAAAGAGGGAGAGCATGGAATTGATCTCCCATAATTACCATTCTCCAATTTATGGAAAACACCATTGATACTGACCAAAAGAGTAGAAAATTGCCTGAGATAAGAAATAATAAAATTATGGAATTCCTTCGACTCTTCAGCTCTTGACGTCTGGTGCTCTTCCTATTGCTTTGATGTTGGAATCTCTTGCGGACTTTGCTGGTCACTACAATGTGTCTGACCGTTATAAAATTGAAAATCAGAATAAGAATAAAGGCAACTCCCGGGGTTAGAATAAAATGAAAGAACTCAATTGCCCCCCACACCAGGGAGAACTTGACATCTCTTGTTACCCAACAAAACCAGGGCCTGTTCCTCGGATAATATTGACCTTTGAACATAAAATACCAGAAAATATTCTTCAATCCACTCAATCCAATCACCATTCCCAGTACCACAGCTGTTGTTTTTGCATTGCAATATTTAATTTTCAGAATTGGACAACAAATCGCCACAAAACGATCAAAAGTGAAAGTGACGGTGAACCAGACAGAACAGTCAGTGGCTGCATAAATCAGGACAGCGTGGATATTACATACAGGAATGCCTTCTAAGAAATGATGCTCATCCATATATACAAATGGCATGTGTCGCAGTATAAGGTCAATGATAATAACCAGGAGATCTGCCATTGCCATGGCCATCAGGTAGCGAGTGACGCATTTGGAGAGACCACACGTTTCCCGGGACAAGATCACAACTGTTACTACATTAGCTGTGAGGAAAGAAAAAGTGAAGTTATGGTTTCTGTTTGGAAGAATAATAGTTTTCATGAGCTTATATGAGATGTTAAATATCACTCTGTATTCATTACTGTAGCAAGAGATTATGCCAATGCTAAGTTTCTTTGTTGTGTTCAACTATTGGCATTCCATAAATTGAACATTGTAGCGAAATCTAACATGTCATACTGATTGCTATTTGCTGAAACGTTTCTTATTGCTTCAATTATTTTTTCAACATAACATAAATCAATGAAACTCAATTTGATTTAGGGAAGGCTGTCCTGAGATTAGTCACTGTGAATTTGCTTTGTTTTAAAAAGTATAATCAAAGCATCCCAACACATGTGAACCATTCATTTATCCCAAACAAGACCACCTCAACCCGTCGAACGTTATCTCTAACAGACCCATTTCCAATCCCCTAAAACTACATTTCGCACATCAAGGCATCTCTGAACACGAAGAAAAGTTTAGCTTGGTCAATTCGTCGAACCTGCACAGACAGACGAAGAATCTTAGAGATGCATTACTTCTAAACAAACCCTTTGGTTCGACTCGTCCATGCAGAACCGATATCCCATCCAATTGGGTCCCATTTGCCAGCACTAGGCCGGTATGCCTCGAAAAACTTCCTATTCATGTACCCATCCAGATGCTTTTTAATTGTTGCAATTGTAGCAGCTTCCACCATTTCCGCTGGCAGAGTATTTCATACGTGGACCAACCTGCATGAAAAAGTTGTCTCTTACGACCATTTTATATCTTTTATATCAAACTAAACCTGTGAACTCTAGTTCTGGACTCGTCCAATGCAGGGAAAATACCTTCTTTATTTACCAACACATGCCACTCACGATTTTATAAATAATCAAAAGGTCACCTCTCAACCTCCGATTCTCCAGGAAAAATACCCCAAGCCTATACAGCCTCTCCATATAGCTCAAAGCCTCCAACCCAAGCAGTATGCTTGTAAATCTTTTCTGAACTTTTTAAAATGTCACAACATCCTTCCAATAGGAAGGAGACCTGAGATGCATGCAACATTCCAAACGTGACCTAGCCAATGTCTTGGACAGCCGCAACATGACTCCAAACTGTATACTCAGTACTCTGACTAATAAATGAAAATATTCCCAACGCTTCTTCACTCTCTGATCTAATTGCTACTCTAATCTCAAGGAGTTATGAATATTCAAACCAACGTCTCTCTATTAAGCAACACTCCCTCTGAACTTATCATTAAGTAGGCCGAAGTGCGGACTGCAGATGCTGGAGATTGGAGTCAAGATTAAATCAGAGAGGGCAGGCAGCATCAGAGGAGCAGGAAAATCGACGTTTCGACCAGGAGCACTTCATCAAGAATTACGACGGAAGCCTCGGGGGTGGCAAGATAAATGGGAGGACGAGGCGCTGGGGAGGAGATAGTTGAGAGTGCAATAGGTCGGTGGAGGAAGTGGTAAAGGTCGGAGGTTAGGGTGGGCCACATGTATGGGAAGGAAGGTTAACAGGTGGGACAGGTCATGAGGATGGTGCTGAGCTGTAAGTTTGAAACTGGGGTAAGGTGGGGGACGGGAAATGATTTGATGCCCTGGAGTTGAAGGGTTCTAAGGCGGAACATGAGACGTTCTTCCTTGAGGTGTCAGGTGGTGAGGGAGTGGTGGTGGAGGAGGACTAGAACCTGAATATCCTCGGCAGAGTGGGAGGGGAGGTTGAAATGTTCGGCCACGGGTCGGTGGGGTGATAGATAAGGTCTTCTGGAGATGTTACATGAAGCACTTTGCTAGGAGGCGTCTAGTCTCCACAATGGAAAGGAGACTGTATTTGGAGGAATGGATGCAATAAATGAAGTTTGTGGATGTGCAGGTGAAACTTTGATGAATGTGAAAGACTCCTTTGCAGCCTTGGCTGGAGGTGGGGATTCGGGGAGACGGGTTGGTCACAATTTTGCAACTATTGCGGTGGCAGTGAAAGTTGCCAGGAGGGGAGGGTGGCTTGTTGTGGGGCGTGGACCTTACCAGCTAATCATGGAGGAAACGGTCTTTGTGGAAAGCGGATAAGGGTGGGGTAGGAAATATTTCACTGGTCGTGGAGTCCGTTTTTAAGTGGCATAAATATCAGTGGATGATGCAGTTCATGCAGAGGTTGGTAGGGTGGAAGGTGAGGCTCAGGGGATTCTGTCTTTGTTGCAGCTGGAGCGTTGGGGTTTGAGGGCAGAGGTGTAGGACATGGATGTTATGCGTTGGAGGGCATCTTCAATCACGGGAAAGTGAAATTGCAGTTTTGACAGGAGGACATCTGACGTATTTTGTGGCGGCACTAGTCCTCCTGGGAGGAATAGGGAATACGGGATAGCACTTTTGCAGGAAGCAGAGTGGGAGGAGGTGTAATCCAGGTAGCTGTGGTAGTCCGTTTGTTTGTAAAATATAGTGTTGTGTGTTGAATCGGTCATCATTGATGGAGATGGAAAGGTCCAGGATGGGGAGGGAGGTGTCAGAAATGATCCAACTAAATTTCAGGTCGGGGTGGAATATGTTGGTAAAATTGATGAACTGCTTAACTTCCTCGTGGAACCATGAGATGGCGCTGATGCAGTCATCAATGTAGTGGAAGTGTATAAGTCCTACACTGAACTGCTTTTCCAAAATGCAGAACCTCAGATTTATATAAATTAAAGTCCATCTGCCGCTCTTCAACCCATTGGATCTGATTAAGTTCCCATTGTAATCTGATGTAACCGTCTTCGCAGTCCACTACACCTCCAATTTAGTTTCATCTGCAAATTTGCTAATTATACCTCCTATGTTCACATCCAAATCATTTATATGAATGAGGAAACGGAGTGGACCCAGCACTGAGCCTTGTGACACTTTCTGGTCACAGACGTTTTTTTCTGAAAAGCAACCCTCCACAACCGTACTCTTTTTTCTAACTTCGAGCCAAATTCTGTATCCAAATACAATGTTTCCCATTTTATTATGCCATTTAACCTTGATAGCCAGTCTCCCATGCGGAGCAATATCGAACGCCTGACTGAAGTCAAATTAGATCACGTCCACATCTGTAACGTCATCACTGCTTTTTGTTATTCATTCCAAAAAGTCAAGCACTTTCATCAAACATGATTTCCTTCACACAAAATCATATTGACGATATCTAATCAGTTCTGACTCTTCTATATACAGTTCTGATTCTCAGGATTCCTTCCAACAACCTACCCACTACCGAGGTAAGGCTCAGCGGTCTATTGTTTCCTCGAATGTCCTTACCATCTTTCTTAGGTATAGGTAGTGGGAACAATTAGTCAACCTCATCTGTGACGATCAATAATACAACATCTCAGCATGGGGCCCAGTGACCACTTCCCTAGCTCCCAACAGAGTTATAGTGTACAGATGATCACGTCCTGGGGATTTGTCCACCTTTATGCGTTTCAAGACGTCCAGCACCTCTTCCTTGAAATATGAACTTTTCGCAAGGTGTCACCATTTGTTTGCCCATATGCTATATCTTTCATGTTCTTCTCCATAGTAAGCACTGAGGCGCAATACTTGTCTAGCAGATCCCCTCCCAAGCCATCTTCGATACTTCCACATAAAGGCTATCTTTCAGATCTTTCAAGAGCTCGATTCTATCCAAAGTTATCCCTTCATTCATGATGTGTCTGTACAAAACCCTTTGAATTCTTTTCAAACACTGTTTATCAAGGCCATTTCATGACCCCTTTTGGCACTCGTGTTTTCTATCATAAGTACACTGCTATTACATTTATGAATGTGGGGAGCAACCAGAGCTTCCGGGCGGAAGCTAAGCAGACAAAGATAGTATGCACAAACGCCATGCACAGAGTCGCACGCGACTGGTATAGAGTCCCCGTCCCAGGGGCTGTGAGGAAGCAGTGCTAACCACTGAGCTAAATTGCTGCACAGAAATTTGCGTCCCAACTTTGATCGTGTTTCTGGTCAATCTGGGGCTGACAGTGATTGATTTAACTTGATAATGGCCGAACATTCCTCGATTGATGTGGATTATATCCAGGACAAAGTGGTGCACAAAATCGGTTCCCAACTAAAACATTAAACGTTTAGTGCAGCTGCCATTCTTAATTTGCACTGCAGCAACTCTCCAAGGCTCAATGGCTTACTGCGGTGCACAACTCATGCACATCTGTGTTAGAGGGTCCAATCTAAGGACGAACATTACCTTCAGTGTTCAAGCCGTGTCTCAGAATTCATGTGCTTGTCTTTAGAATTTATACTAGGATTCTCGGGAATAGATTGCGATGGCTTTGATTTTTACGTCGTCATTTTCTAAAGGAATAGTTATAGAAGACTGAAGGATAGCAAAAGTTGTTCCCTTTTCAATAAGGTGAAAAGAGACAGCCCTGGTAACTATAGACTTGTGAGCCTTATTTCAGTTGTGTGACAAATGTTGGGAAATGTTGTTATAAGAGATCGGATTTATAATCATCAAGAAAGAAATAAGTTTATTAGTGATAGCCAACACAGTTTTGTGAAGGGTCAGTCGTGATTTACTAATGTTATTAAGTCCTTTGAGAAGGTGACGAAACAGGTGGATGTGGGCAAAGGCTATTTCAACAGTGTATATGAATTTCAGTAATGCATTTGATCAAGTTCTCCACGGTCGACTACTGCACAAAATATAAACCCATGGCATTGAGGGTGCTTTTTATCAGAAATTAGCTAGGTGAAAGAAGACAGAGGGTGGTCTTTGAAAGGCAATGAACGTCCTGGAGATTAGTTGTTAGTTGCATACCGCAAGCATCTGTTTTCAGTCCACAGCTGCACTTTTATAGATGACCTTGTTGAGGACGTAGAAGGATGGGGTACCAAATTTGCGGATGGCATTAAGTATAATTTGAGATAGTGCCAAAGGAAATTGTAGGTTTCAGAGGTACATAGACAGGCTGCAGAGCTGGGCTGAGAGGTGGCAAATGGCGCTAATGACGAAAAGTTTGAGGGATTCATATTGGTAGGAGTAACAGGAATGCAGAATACTGGAATAATCGTAAAAGTCTTGGTAGCGTAGATGTGCAGACAGATCTCAGCGTTCAAGTACATAAATCGCTGAACGATGCTACCCAGGTGAATAGCATTATTAAGAAGGCCGACTGTGTGTTAGTCTTTTTAGGAGAGGGATTGAGTTTCGGAACTATGAGTTCACGCTGTAGTTGTAAAGGAAAAACTCTAGTGCAGCCACACTTCAAGTATTTCATACAGTTCTAGTCACTGCATTATAGGAAGGATGTGGAATCGTTGGAAAGGGGAAAAAGGAAATGGCGAAGGATGTTGCCTGGTAGGGAAGGAAGGTCCTCTGAGGAAAGACTGAGGGACTTGAGGGTGCTTTCGTTGGAGAGAAGAAGGTTGAGACGTGACTTAATTGAGGCATATAAGCTAATCAGTGGATTAAATAGGTTGGATAGTGAGTCCCTTTTCCCTCGGATGGTGATGAATAGCATGGAGCACGTAGCTTTAAATTGAGGAGTGTTGGTTATAGGACAGATGTCAGAGGTAGTTTCTTTGCCGAGGTACTGGAAAGGGCGTGGAAAGAATTACCTGCAACAGTAGTAGATTCACCAATTTTAATAGCATTTAAATAGTTATTGTACAGACATATGGACAAAAATGGAATAGTGCAGATTAGATGGGCTTTGTGTTGGTTTCATTGGTCGGCACAACATCGAGGACCGGAGGGCCTTTACTGAGCTCTAATTTTCGGCATTCTATGTTCTAATGTTAATATCTGGAGGACTGATAACACCGGAATGGAAATGTTAACTATGAGCATTGCTCGAACTGTCGCCAGAGTTGCTCGGCGGCTCTAATGCTTTCTGCTGGTTTTTGAAAACAATGAAATGCGAACTCAGAGCATGTGGTCATGACTGAGCGATAGGCAAGTCATGCCAGATATGCGAGCCATTGGGTTTTGGAAATGGATAAAATCTAAGACACGTACCCTTCATGTAATTATGAGACTGAACCATTTGTTAAGCAATGATGTTTGCAGTGAAAACAAAGATTATAGATTCAATTGATGAAACACGTCAACTGCGTGGATATGTAATCAATGGATATATCGCTACTAAGTCAGTAAATACTCAATAAAGCTCTAAGATAGTAGTGAGGATTGGAGATGTAACAGGCGGGCATAAAGGAAAAATAGAAGCAGCAAAAGTAGGAGAGTAAATTTCAAGCACTGTCAGACTCTTATCAAAGATTTGCAGAATGAACAGCAGACAAAAAAGTAAACTGCAGCAGCAGGGGTTGCAGAGTAAATATCACACTTTATTAAAATACAAAGGACTTACCAGGGACTGCAACAATAGCGATAATTGGATAATAAATGAATTGGATAATCCGAAGAATGGTACGAATGTGGTGTTTGACTGGCTTGCGATGACTGGTGGAAAAGTGACTCAACATTTCAAAAAATCCCCTCACCATTGTTGCACTATTCCAATCTATTATTCTCATATTTTGAACCATTGCTGCACCATTCCAATCTGTTGTAACATTCCAATCCATTTTTGTACAATTCCAAACGATTGGTCTGACTTTCCAATCCACTCTCTTACTTTTCAATGCATTGTTCTTGGTTTCGAATCCAATGTTCTATCAATCCAATCGATTTCTGCCAGATTCCAGTATATTGTTTCATCATTCTGATCTAATAGTCTTTAATTACAAAATACGATCTCCTTTTCGCTCTCTTTTTCTCTGGCCCCCCCTCTCTCTCTCTCTCTGTCACTGTCTGCCTCTTTGTGCTGAGACTGTTGCTCCAATGGACATGATGAGAAAACACAAAGATTGATGTCCCTTACTAATAGATATAGCACACGCTGCTGTGAAACTGTTAGGATCCATGGGGAATGGCATTGGAGAGAGTTACTCAACTAACGTTTTCAATTATGTCCTTTCAATTCAACTCCCTCTGTGCCAGAATAGAATGGTGTGTTTACCCAAGTGACATCGGAGCTTGCCTGTGGAAAGAGTGATGTGATTAGTGAAGGCACTGACTGTAAAACTAGAGTCGGGCTACAATCTGGGCAATGCAAGTGTTGAGCGCTGTTTCAGAAAGTGAATGAATATACCATAAAACCGTGGCCATTGTGCAAAGTGAAATCCAAAGATGAAGGTGCCTGTGTAATAATTAGGCATGGCGCGTTGGAAAAAGAAGTTTAGAGCAGTTTTTCACACAACAAAGATAGAAAAAGCGTGTTTAGCCATATTCAGCTGACAGCGACATTGAACCAGCTCCGCTGTTCCAAAACACGGTCGCTCAGTACATTTCTACGTGCCTTGGCATCGTTTCTAACTCTGAAACTCTCTGTCTCTAATAAGGAGCTACCATAGTTTTCTGGGGCAGAGAATTTCAAAGATTCATTATTCTCTGAGTCAAAACAAACCTCGCTTTTATTGCTTTCCTTTTTTCTGAAATAGTTCTTAGTATGAGCCCATATTACCAGCTGAATATTCACCTTGCACTTACTGCCCCTTTAAAAACATTTGAATTTTCTTGGATGCTAGGAAATATTTCTAATTTCAGATATTTTAGCCTCCCCAACTTAAGGCAAGGTGAGACGAACTGCATATAATACTCTAGTTTCGGTATTATATATACAATTCCCTTGTTTCAAGACGTCTTTGCTCATGTAATCCAATCCCATCATGTTAAAAGTGTTGTCAACTTTCTGAACTGCTTGCTTTATGTGCAGGATCACTTTCGGTCACTCATTCAGAAGACCACAGGATGTTTTGGATATTAGCACTTCATTGTTTGCTTTCAGTTGATGTTTTGACTGGTAATGTTAGTTCCCAAAATAAGAGTTGGCATGATAGATAACATGGAAACTGAAAGATATGCCGATGTTGTAAATCAGAAACAAAGTGACGAATTACTGCAGAACACTTCTTAGTAAGGTTCAGTCGAGCCAGCATGTTAACTCTGATTTCTTTCCAAAAATGCTAACATCATAGGTTTCTTTGTTGTGCTTGAATGCTTAACACAATGGTTATTCAATGCAAAATATCCATATGAGCTGCAGATGTTCTTCAAATGCTGGAGAGAAGGTTCTGACATATCATATGAAGTGGATAAAATGTACCTCAATACAGAAGACCAATCAGAATATAAGAAGTAGAAACAACACGCCTAACAAACAACTCAGTCTACCTTTCATACTGATACCTCTATTTATCAAACTTTATTTAAGCCTTGAAGGTACACAAACACGCCAGCTCTCTGTGACAAGGAGTTCCAAAAACTCACAACTTTCTGAGAGAAGAAATTCCTCCTGATCTTAGTCTTCAATTGGACTACATTTATTCTGAGGCAGTGTTCTCCGGCTCTGGATTTTTCCTGTAGATGCCCTCGCAGCAGCCACACCTGGTCCCCGATTTTGCCACTTTCTGAAGTCTTTCTCAATTTGAATAATACTGTTCAGTTGATTTCCCTTCCAAACTGAGTAGCTTCACATTTTTCTCACGGTGGACTCCATTTCAATGCTTCCCTGTTGATTTTCACGGGGAATGGTGATGGAGATAGCAGAGTGATAGATTGTTCAATGCAACGTGTTTGAACAGTGGTGAAGGTTCCGTTAAAAATGCACGGTGACACTGGCGATAATTGTCCATTTTTGACGATTAGATTCAGCAGAATATCCTATGTAACGCAAAACAAGTTTTGGGGAGACGTTGGATCATTTTCTGATCCCAGATTTGATCGGGAAGTTTGTAGTAGAATAAGAAATTCTTCCGTGCATGCCAGCTTCCGGAGACAACCAGAACACGGCTGATGTAATGTTCAGGACAACTCTAGATTGCTGCATATTCGCTTTGGGAGTCAAACACCTGTTTAGCTTTGCCTTCAAAATATTCCAGCACTTGTTACACACTACCTTATGAGGAATGAGATTCCATAAACACGCTTCTCACCGAGAGAAGAACATATTTTCTCTTCTGTGTCTTCATTGGCGCTTGTCTGTTTAAAAACCATGACCGCTAGTTTTGGAATTTCTCACAAATGGTAAGAGCCTATCTATTTTCAGGCATTCACGAACCCTCAGAATTTTAGAAAAAATTAAGTGAATTAACTCTGACTCTTCTGCACATTAGGATGTACACTAGACACTAGACTATCTGACCTTTCCCAAACAGGTTGTCCAATTGTTCAGAGAAACCATCACAGCTGCGTCCATCACATCAACATCTATTGTGACGATGCTGTCACTTTAAAATGTTATTTTGTCCTTGAATTTTTTTTGAAGAAAGGCAGAGGTGCCAAGCATTCGAGACCGTTTAGCACCTTACCAATGGAAAGAAGTGAACAGCTTTCCCAGTTCTGATTTTTCTTTTCTCCTTTGGTTTAACTGCGGCAGTCACAAGATTCTGGAGACCAGCACAGGTTTCAAGTTTCAGCGCATGTTTACTGGCTGCCTTTTCCCTCTGAAATATTTTGTAATGTCGCTCCCCTCTGCCTGTAAAAAGAAAAGTGTGTTTCAAGTTAGATTTTTGCCAAGGGGCGTCATTATGGATTATTTCTGAATTGGAATAAATCCTCAGTGAATTTGCTGAATCAGTTTTGTTAAGCATTCGAATAGTGATTTTTTAAAAATTCTGTTTTCTTTTGTTTGTGTTTCAACTGTCGTGTTTCAATAAATTCTGTTTTGCTTGGGGCGTTTTGAAAAGCTGCATCATACGTGGAATACTTATACCACATCTGCCTTGCAAGCAAGAACAATAATATGGTCTCGGCTGCTTTCTTTAAATATTTCGAGTGATCTGGCCTGTTCAATAACACGAGCGCATTCACCAGTACTGGACAAAGGAATCCAGATACAGTCTTACTATTGTCCTCTACAACTGAAACATTGCCCCCTTACTTTTGAACTCTAATCCCTTTGTAAACAATTATCACAGTCTATGGGGTTTTTTGAATATTTGCTGAACTTGCATGATAACCTTCGTTGATTCAAACATGGAACTGCCGGATACCTCTGCACCTCAGAGCTTTACCACCACTCAGCATATCTAAAATGTGCTGATTTCCATTGTGCTGCATGACTAACAATTGTGTGCAGTAGTTGGATGCAAGTGCAATTGTGGATCCCATCCGAAAATCTCCCATTCTTCAGCGTCACTCCATTATTTTGGAGATGTGACATTCTTTCAAAGGCACTCGTCCAGATCCTGCGCTGGGGCCATCGAGAGGAGCTCCAGAAGTGCCTTGGTATGTATATACCAGGTATGCTGAGTGAGATTAATGATGTCTGGAGCTTACCAGGCACAACTGGAGTAGATCTGTTCAATCCGATTAAAACTAGATATTTCACTGAGACATGGGATTAGGGGAACACACAATGGTCCATTATTGCAGCAGCAGCAGGAGCCGTGAGAGCGAGGACCAAATGCCTGCTGGGAAGCCAAATTCCTCCTTTCAATTTTAACCTCGTTTATTCAGCGCCGTTCTTTTTTAGCAGGAGTAGTGACAGTGAGGACTCGTGCACTTCCAAAAAGGTAAATTGCTCCTTTAAAAGCTTGCCTCATGTAAAGAGGAGGCACACGCTGAGCTGCAGCAGCGACGGGACTGCTACGTGTGTGAGATAATATATTTGGCAGTAGATTTGCCCGAAACACTACTTAGGTAGTGTCTCCCACCAGTCCTCCCACTCTTTCCAGAAAAAAAAGGTTCTGTGTTCCAATTCAGTAAGGTGACTGGGTTTTTTTAAAAAAGTTACTCTTTTGCAATTCAGAACGGTGGGAATGGATGTTAGGGTCGTTGCATCCTCATCCTGTAGGATGTGGGATGTAAGGGTCACCACGCATGTCCCCACTGACTTCATCTGCGGTCAGGACCTGATATAGCCAAGCTAACTATGGTAAGCGAGGTGTGAGATGGTTGCGTCTCTGACGATGACATTTGCATCGTCACTCTGAGCGTGCCTATATCCTAATTATTGGAGAGAGTCAAATGTTGTTCCTCTGTTCATGAAACGGAATTAGGGCATCCTGCAGAATTTACAGGCCAGCCTGTCTTACGTCTCTGGATCGTAAGGTACTGGAAAGGATGCTGAGAGAAAGGATTTGTGACTATTTGCAACGATGTAGTTTGATTTAAGATAGTCAGAATGACTTTATAAAGGATAAGTCACGCCTCACAAGCCTTATTGAATTACTTGCAGATGTGGTGAGACAAGTTGAGGAAGGTAGAGAAATGGATGCGATCGACTTGGATTTCAATCAGGCATTTGA
Organism: Hemiscyllium ocellatum; assembly: GCF_020745735.1. Taxonomy (NCBI): domain Eukaryota; kingdom Metazoa; phylum Chordata; class Chondrichthyes; order Orectolobiformes; family Hemiscylliidae; genus Hemiscyllium; species Hemiscyllium ocellatum. The sequence continues at coordinate 3,378,374 of NC_083448.1, read as the reverse complement.
TACGCTTCCAGATGGTAGGCTATTTCAGAAAGTCAGAATTATGGGATACAGTGAGATTTGGCTGTCTTCATACATAATTGGCTGTTCAAAAGAGGACGGCGAGTGGTAGTGGATGGAAGGTATTCCGATTGGACGTTGGTAACCAGGAGTGGCCCACCGGGATCTATTCTTGATCTTCTGTTCTTTGTAGATTTTATGAATGACTTGGATGAACAAGTGGAAGTGTCGGTGTTCAAGAAAATTTCCAGAGGCACACCTTGCGCATTGACTAGTTTATTACATGATGCATCATGTGGAGACACACTGTATTAAACGTGGTCAGTAGAACTCCAAAGTAAAGCAGAAAGTTACAAGATTATATGGGAAATAAGACATGGGCTGAGGCACAAGCTGACCGTTAATTGCAAATTGCCAGAATGGACTGAGGAAGTTTCAAATCAAGGGTCAGCCCTAATTGATGCAATACACGCCATATGTGGGCAGCACTGAAAGCTATCACCTAACATGCTGTTTACGGAGATCCGTAACAAATATTGCAGAGATATCTTTAATTAGAGCAACCACACACATTGGCAATACATCATAAACTAATTGACGCGGCTAAGCACGTTTGAGCAACTAAGCAACATGCACGAGCGATACATTAAAATTGAAAAAAAGTGAACACAAAAACTGTGGTACCTTGAACACATAAGCTGCTCTTTAGCATTATCTCCTAACAGGAACGGAGTTATGTACAGGAGGCTGTAAGGCAGCGTCTCACAACTGCATGCTAAGTACCATTGTTCTGAGGGGCACTTCAGCAAAACGGTTCCTTAATAGGAAGGGAAGCTATACCAATAAAATAACTTTCACAGTCCATCCTTTTTTCTGTTCACAGTCAGAGGAACCGTTCAGGCGCTTCAGAAATGTCACCAAAGCTGAGCGGGTGGGCGGTTGACTGGAGGGCTAGGCTTGGAACTGTACGGGTAGCCCTCAGAATCAGAGATGTCAGTGCTGTCAAGGCTGGGAGTTCTTGGCTCAGTGCCAGTGCAGGGCTTCACTGTGAGTGGGTTTTTGCCAGCTGCACTGAAAATGGGGAGGGGAGCAGCAGCAGCAATCCAAAATGCGCTTAACACTGCTTAATAAAATTAACAAGGAACGCGAGAAAATCTAAAGCAACAACAAGGTCAAGAAGCACTTGTAGAAGAGCATTGCCCCAGGACCTGAGCCACGAGACCAACCAATGGCACAAGTCTATCTGGAGCCGAGTTCCCACTGAGATGGCAATCACTTGCATCGAGTTCCATGCGTCCATTCGAGTCTTCCTTCGATTTTAGTTGCGGTGTGGGTGGTTAGCAGAATAAGATACGGGCGTTATCTTCGAGGAGAATGTGAGGACTGCAGATGCTGGAGATCAGAGCTGAAAATGTGTTGCTGGAAAAGCGCAGCAGGTCAGGCAGATTCCAAGGAACAAAAGATTCGACGTTTCAGACACAAGCCCTACTTCAGGAATGAAGAAAGTGTGTCCAGCAGGCTAAGATAAAAGGGAGGGAGGAGGGACTTGGGGATGGGGCGTTGGAGATGCCATAGGTGGAAGGAGCTCAAGGTGAGGGTGATAGGTCGAAGTGGAGTTGGGGCGGAGAGGTCAAGAAGAAGATTGCAGGTTAGGAAGGCAGTGCTGAGTTCGAGGGATTTGACTGCTGCCTGACCTGTTGCGCTTTTCCAGCAACACATTTTCAGCTAAGATACGGGCATTCCCATCTACGCTGTAATTTTCACAGGTCCAAGTACTTAAGCTTGGCATACCTGTGAATGTACACTTTGGAACGTTTTAGTTGCCTTGAGAGGCGGGGGAGCACCCCATAGTTTTTAATCTTCAGCTGGGGCCTCCCTCGTAATTTCTGTATCTTACCCAGGTCTGGTGTGCCCATCATTATATTGTCTCTAACCAGATTTTTGTGGGAACACAATAGGATCAGAAGTTTGGATTGCAAGGCTGCCTGTTTGACAGAAGCATCTATCCACTTATTTCCTTTGTAGATTGTATCAGTTGCCTCAGCGCGAGCCAAACATTATTTTAGCTGTCAGATTGGTCTGAAATAAATAACAGCATTACTAATAGTATGTTCGGTGATGGTTATATCCTCTCAGTTAACCCAAGGCTCGCTAATAGTGGGCGACCTCAAAAGCACATCGAGAGTCAGTGTATACATGCAGGTTTTCCTTTGGTTAGGATGGAAGCATGTCGTTCCTCGCGTTAGCTGCAACGTAATGATGCAGATGATTCGCTCCCCAGTGGTAATTTTTCCACATTTAAAGCAAAGACTGCCATTTCTTGCTGGGAGATTTGGCTGTGTGCCCGCCCATTCCCAAAGCTGGTGTACTGGGGCCTGCCTGTTCCCTTTCCAAGGTCACTTCGAGAAAGGTTTCTCTGCAGTATTTGCTCGGCGGGCATTTGAGATATGTTCAGCCCCCATGTGCATGCTGGTCCCAATGAATCTCTTCAGAGTTGGCACATAGGGATTCAAGATCGCAATGTGGCTGGACATATTCAGTTGCACCTGTAATTTGGATTCGTGGCTCGTTCTCGTTGGGGCTATCCCAGTGGAGGACCAATGCTCACCTCCATTGGGATCAGAAATTCTTATAAGAATTCATGCTGTTTGTCCGAGTCATGTTGGCAACAGAAGAAATGCAGTACAAAAGCAAAACATTAAACAAAAATGTGTTAGCTTCTCGGTTGAAGATTTGTCACCTGCAAATATTCTGTAACAGGTAACAATCCTCTCCTAAGAATCAACTCCTGACTCCGAAGGATTGGGAGTGCATTTCAGAACGTCCCTAATATTTGGAGGTTGTTGTTAGGTTCATTCCAATGACTAGATTAAGTGATCTGCCTAGTCATCATTGTTAGGGAATCATTTTTTCAAGTCCTCCTAACTGCAGACAGTCACTAGGGGTGGCATAACACATCCAAATTGTCCTTCAGACATACTGAGCAAGATTGCTACTTGTGGTCAGGGCCTTGCTTCATCAACATTACTCAGCTTTCCAAGACAGCCCCTGTTTAAGAATGGCTCAGGCCACTCACCTCCATGATGATGACTATGAAGCCAGTTATCGAAACTGTGCCTTCAACTCCAGAGAACGGGGAGGGTTATAATCAGATGCGTGCTTGGGAATATCATGAGATATTCGAGGCTCAGTGGATATCCTTCAATAAAACAACCCACCCCTCATCCCTATCAGTGTAATTCCATCATTAAATAGTGCCAGTATGCCAGACATAGGCGCAGGATCCCAAGTGGCACTGAGGTTTTTTTGCAGCGCTTTTGCTTCAGCTCCCTCTTTTATTCACACATCCCATTTTCTCTACAAATTCGATTGCCAATAGGATGCACAATGTTCAATTTGTTTTAAGATATGGAACAGGTGAACATTAATAAATACAGATATGATTCTAACCAATCATGAGACGATGAAACAAGTCACGGACAATGTGTGAAGGTATAAAACCTAATTAACCTTGCCAATTAATCAAAGTTATGCAATGCAGGAATATTACAAATGGTTTTAAAAACATTGCCTAATATAACCATAATGTTAATGAGAGATGGCAGATAAACAAGAGATGAAGATATTTCACTGTTAATGAATAAGAAAAAAACAGATTTCAACGTCATAAGAATGATTCAAATCTGCTTCGTGTTGCAGTCATGAAATTGCGTCGGGATTGGTCTATAACTACCTATCGCACCCAGCATATTAACTCGCAAGAATGAGCAAGTATAAGCATTGTGAAGAGATTTCAATAGAAAATGGAAGTTCGGCCATTCAAGAACCAACTGTATAATATAAAATGCATACAGCCTCCAATCCTCAAATTCATTATAATTTCCTGGCTCTTGTCTCTGAATGTAAGTGCAGCAGTCTTAAAATTATGTCGAACTAAATGATTCCTATGCAAAAGTTAATTCTGCTGGTGCAATTTTCTGAAAACAATGTTGCTGGTTTGGGATATTTAGATCTCTCTTTATACTTGCAGTTTGAAAATTTTTATTTAAATTATTCAAGGTTCGACATAATTCCTCCACTTAATGAGCAAATGTTAAAGTCGAAGATGATTTTCCTCAATGTCAGGTTCAGATTATTTTAAAGAAATGAGCAGACACTCATTTTCATCAAGGAACAGAATCATTCTGCACCTGATGGCAGGGGTTAGTGCTCTCGCTTTTACGTCTTTTTGTCAATCCTTTGATTAGTCCATCACCTGAGGGTGAAAGGGGTGATATTGAATTGTGACAGGAGCCTGAAATTATGGAAGACTTGAGAGCAGGTTTACACTGATTTCAAATAGTGCAGAAATAGAAGCACAATACACTTTTTTTTAGAAAAAGGCTTTTTATTGAAAATGAAAGTCCTCTTCCTCCATATCAAAATGATTAGAATTTCATGAAAATATAAATTAGAAATTGACAGCAGTGCAGTCATGGTCTGTCTGAGGAACATTCCTGGAATTCGAGCTCCAGGGAACAAACAAAAATTCAGTCGCCAATAATCAAATGTGCATTGCAACCAGAACACGAAGAGTTAATCTTTTCGGCATGCTTCAGTAACTCAGCACTGTGACCGTCTCTCTTTCTGGCAAATTTCGTTCCATTTCAGTTTTTTTTTTAAAGCTTCCATTGACTCCTTGCTCGTAAGCACAATGAAACATTCAGATTCCAGAACTGTCAAACTGAGGGAATTTCATTTTGAACAATATTTTCAAGCCGAGTTGTCTGTGCCTCTGCATTAGTCCATGACCCAGGGAGAAATACAATAGAGTCGTTAATGGTCACACAATGTTAAATTCATTCAAGTCTTGACATCTTATAGGCAATCAATTATAAATACTGCAGATTTGTACGAGTCAATTTAAAAATATTAAACACTAGAGCGGATTGGAACATCGTGATGCATGCCACACAACTGAGAGTGGGCCCGGGACATGTTAGGTGGAGTTTAACCTGTGATCGTCCTGAACAAAGAAGTACTTTACCACCAATTGCTGTACTAACTGACATGTTTTCATCAACATGTTCCATCTGGACACTAGGACCCTGCTAGCACTAGGAACTTATTGCCAATTAGTGCGAACTGTGACAATGTTTCTGACAGCATTCTGAGCCTGGCCAATTTTTCTGCTTGCTTGGGACTGAGCGGGTAATTGGGGATACTTAGGAGAATAAGGCGCTGGTACAGTGGGAGGGGGATGATGGCTTTTGTGCGCTTTCTTAAACTCAAATGGAGAATTCCCTCACTTAAGTGTTGCATTTCACATGTTTACTGTGGCGTTTTAGAGTCTTCTCTGTGGGGACACAAGGACGGGGTCAAGCCTGCACAGCATGACAAGATTGCCTTGGCCCCAGAACCGGCACTTCGGTCTTACTTACAGAGTGCTTCGATCTCATTCTCACATCGCAGGTCCCGAATGCAGATCAGTCTCCAACAAGCAAACGAATAAAATGCAAAGGCAAACTACAAAACAAACTAACAAGCCAAAACACTGGCTTTGGGGTCAATTCCTCACGGCCTCCCCAATCCAACCGATCAGCCGAGTTTGACATTTAGATCTGGACACCTTCTGTCTTCCCTCAGCGGATCAGTCGACAGCCTCAGATCAGGTTCATACACCTAATCCATTGTTGTGTTTTTTGATTAGCCCCATACAACACTCACATTTACTCATGCACCAACTTAATTTATTGAAGGTATTACTTTCTTGAAGAAAAACTCGAGAGGCGGAGCTTGAACATTAACTGGTTTATTACACAATGCATCATCAATGCTTGCCATCCCACTCTATGACTCGGTAAGACGTTGAACTACAGCAGGAAGTTACAGGATAATGTAGAAAGCCAGACTCGGGCTGAGATACAGGCTGTCCGTAAATTTCGAAGTGTCAGAATGGTTTGGAGAGGTACCAAATCATGGGTAAGCTCTCAGCTTCAGCCCGAATTCATGCAAAACATTCCACATGTGGGCAGCATTGAACGTTATCCTTAAAAATAAGAACAACACTCATTAGCAATACATCATAGAGAGGGATAAGCTAATTAAAAAGATGAGGCGCCTTTAAGCAATTAATTTCACATACCAGCCATACATCACAGTGAAAAAAAAACAGCTAGCAGACACTTTGAGACGCATTTTAATAGATAAGCGACATATAAACATTATACCATTGTGAGAGAGGAACTGTGAGATGTGCCAGAAGCTGTGAGACAGCCTCTCACAGCTAACATGACAAGGATTGTTGTTCTACTGTATGGGGGACAGTTCGACAAAATTGTTTCTTGTCGAAGAGGAAGGGCATGATCAAGAAAATAGCTTCCACATCAGGTAATCATCATTGCCACATTCCTGCCAACTCTGCCCTAAACCTTCATTTTGACAGCCTGGAAGTGACTGATGAACCCAACTTTGACGGCCTCTGTCGTAAATGAAAATGAATGATTGTGTTATATCACAGAGAAAAATATTCATTCTCCTCCAAAACGTGACTCCTTTTTCTAAAATTATGGTTCTGCACCTGGACTTTCCCACAAAGTGAAATGTCTTTCCATCTGATCACTACACAGCGGTCAGTACCATTTGAGGCTCGTAGGATACTGAGACAGTCCATGTTCAAAGGAAGCAGACGTGCCAAGGTTTCATCTAAAAAGTGGCAATTAACAATTGTGCCTCACAATTGGCACACAATGGCTACCTTCAACAAGATATAATCTCGCCACCGTCTCAGAAAGCTTAATGGTATCACCATCAATGAATCCTCCCTATCAAATTTCTAGGGGTTATTATTGTCCTGAAACTGAACTCGACAAAAATATCCGTATGAAGACCACGAAGAATAAGTCAGAGGATAGGAACACTGCACGGAATAACTCATCTCCTAACTTCCCCAGACCTTCCCACAATCTGCAAGATACAACTCAGGAGTGTGATGGATTACCTTTCATGTATCTGGATGTACACTGCTACAACAACATTCAAGAAGCTCGACACCTTCAAGTACTAAGTAACTGATGGATCGGCATCGAATCCACAAACATTCTCTCCTGCCACATCTGAAACTGAATAGCGTCAAAGTATACGATCTCCCCTATCTTGCAATGCCTTAGCTGCTAACACCTTTCAAACTTGGGAGCTCCATCAGGGGCAAGAGAATCAGATACGTTGGAAACCCGCTTTATGCACGTTCCCATTCGTAACAGACAATACTGATGTCCTATGCTATATCCTTGGTTGGATTAACGTGTCCAAGATTCTTGAAATAACAGCCATGCGCATACTGCCTCACACTGAAGGATTTCAGTAATGCAACCTGCCGCCTTTTTCTGAGTGAATTGAAGTACTGTAAAGAAGCATTCGTTTAACAAGCCATATCTTTTGAGCGATTCAATGTATATTTAGTTCTGCTAAGTCATCATCAAAGGATGTGTTGAATGGAAATATTTGTGAAGAGTAAAAAGGCAAACTTTGTGCTACGGAATCCAGGTCTTTCTACAACATATGAAAAAAAAACATTCCTTATACTAAAGTTGAGTCTTCAGTGATCTAGTTGTAGGAAGTCGCAGACGTCAGTCAGTACCTCCAATGTAACTTGAGACCACAATCCAGCTTGAATGCAAGGCTATCAGTTTCAAATCAGTTGCATTCAGTCTCTATGCTCCTGAAAGCGACCAGAGTGGTTCTTGTGGCGTATCAATCCTATACTCTCCATCAATACATCTCAAGGCTTCGAAATACATTTCTTATATGTAAGGTAGGCAAAACGTGTTTGCACCAGTCCACCTTGAAATGAAGCACACCAACGTATGAATGTATGAGCAAACAGGCCACTCGACTCCCGTAACCTGCACAGCCATTCAGTAATTCTGGTCGGATCGGAATTTCGCGCTAACTTTTCACATCCGCAATCCCTCCCTGATAGCCTTTCAACACCTTGGCAATCAAGAATCTAATTGCCTCTTCCTTAACAACAAAAGAAAATGTCGGCATCACTACCATTTCAGAAAAGAAATTACAATGATTCAGAAGTTTCTTCATAAAATAATTGAATTTTCTTCGTTTTCTTCTTGAAATAGACACCCTGCTATCATTAAACTACAAGCTCTTGCTTTCCATTTTCCAACAGCAGGGCACATCTTTTCCACGTCCATTTGGTCAGGTTCCCTCAGGGTCATTATATTTTTTACTTGACTCAACTCTGACGCTGTCAAAATGCCAATTAATGCAGGTCTAGACTGTCTAACCTTTCTTTATACGATTATCATGACTTTACCGAGGTCAGCTACGTGGACCGCATTGAATATGCGGGTTGTTAATGTGGTAGAATCAGGGAGCCGTGACTGACAGATGCAAACATTCTGGTTTGGTTCGGCTCACTCTGAGAGCTGATTGTGTAGAAGCCAGACTAGTGTGAATTGCTATGCACGCGAGAATAAATGGTGCCGTGGTGACGGGATACCAGTCCCGCTGGAGTTAATTCAGTGGTGATGTCAATGGCATTAATGTAAAGATAAAGAAAAGGCACATACTAACTGAAGATCTCCTGAACAGGCACTACAACGAGCTTTGTCGTTTGAAAACGTGACAAGTTGAGAATATAAGTTATAACGTATGGAGTTCGATTCTCTCTACAGGTCGACTGAGCTTTGGACACAACACTTGAGTGAATGCACTTGCATAATTTTACGATATCTCACAAATAGATTGGTTCGAGGGAAGTCCTCAGGAGACCCCGCCCCCTCCAAAAATAAAATCCAAGCCACTGAAAAATGCTTATCGCTGTCTTCCATTGGCAAACCATTGCACTGGCTGCTTGCATGCGTTCTCAAGAAGACAAAAGAGTCTGACAAGGCCGGAATTAACTTAACTAAGATATCGAGAACAGTGCATCGTACGGAAGGTGCACCTATCTATATCTGGAAACAATTTAACTGCTCCATAACATCCAAATCTAAACCCATCAAAGTAAACGACTGGTTAATTGGTCACCTGCTTTTGAAGGAGGTTGATCCGGGCATGACTGTATCAGTGACTGCAATTTAAAACAAAATTGCTATGGTGTTCAACTCTTCAGATGGCACGAGACCTCTGTTAGACAGTTAACTTACACTTGGGATGCCTTTACAGAATAAAAGTACAATTTCAGTTCCAGAGTGGTATGAAAAGCACGTAGGTCAGTTAACACCAATTTTCAGAAAAGGCCTGCCCAAGCCTTTTCGGGCGAAGCTCATGGAGAAAGCTTCAATTTGACTGGCTCAACATTTTTCGATTAGAAAATGACTGACTGAGTGACGTCGGAATTAACTAACCAAAGCATTTCGCGTTCAGAAGGGTCTTGGATTGTGAGAGGACCCAAAACTATCTTGCACGTGGACCCAAGATGCAAGTCTGCAGGCCCATCCGGCGCCAGGAAATTAAAAAAATATATGCACGGCTCACAAAGCTTGTGAGTCAGGGAATCAAGAAACCAGTACAGTTTGCAAAATGGGCAGAACTGGTTATAAAAAACGGTAAACCACTTCGCCCGGTGGATAAATGCCAAATCAATTGCACAGAGGACCTATAAGCAAAGATGCAGATTGGGGCGGATTGGGGCAAGGGATTCATGAAGCTGGACATGAGACACGTATACCTACAGTTATGATTTCCGGGAATTCTCAGAAAAGTGCTACATTTAATCTCATATGTGTTTTTAACAATGTACGAGCCTTCCAATTGGTGTATCAATAGTCTTCCATTATTCAGTGGACGATGCAAAACGTTTTTTCAGGTCTAATCTAGAACGCCATTTGTCTCGATGAAGTTGCAACAACAGGATAGACCAATTATAACAAAAAAAAACCCTGCAGATATTGGAAATCAATCTTCAATCTGCATCCTCATGCAGAGCTAGGCCGTTTAAGAGAAACATATATATTCCAGGCACCTCAAGTGCTGGTGCAAGATAAAGTGAAGGTCATGAAAAGTGTCCTGTTTTCCATGTCCTGACTGGAGCTGAGGTCTTTCGTTGGATTGCTGAAGTATGAGGGAAAATTCACACGTAACCTGACCTCCATCTTAGGACAATTCGTTCTGCTGTTGCAAATTGACACTTAGCCAAGATATAGCCTTTGGGGAAGATAAGAAGATAAGTGAGATCTGGTGCTGACAAACCATTCATTCGGATATGGTATTGGTGTAGTTTTGGCACACTGATGGTCCAATGGAACACTTAATTGTCAATGCCTCCTTGCTGTTGGCTGATTGTAGGAACTGGAGTTTTGGTGGTCACCTTTGTTGTAAGTTCGAAGAAAGTCTTTTTGCTCGTAAATTTGTCATAATACCAGGTCACAAACGCCTGCTGGCGCTACTCAAAGAGGACAAGAACGTGCCACCCATAGCTTCAGGTCGAATTCAGCAATTGCATATCATTCTAATTGCCTAAAATTGCAAATTGGAACGGCAAACAGGAGGCCAAGCAGCAAATGTGGATTGTGTGAACCACCTTCTCATGGAAGATGCACTATAGTTGGTGCTGCCACTGAAAGTCTTCGTTCTGTTTTTAAACGTTCTGGACACCCTTCCTGTCACCATTGACAATGTTCGACTGTAGATGCCAAAAGGTCAGTTCTTGGCAAATCAAAACCAATTATTAATGATGGGGCAGCAAAAGGGTCATTACAACAAGACCTGAAGCCTTCTTTAACTGGGAAACAACATGCATTCAAAAGGCGGATGTTGGCGAGAAGTTATGTCTGATCGCCAGGCATGCATGCAAACATAGCCACATTGGTGGGGCACTGCTCAGGCATAGAGAAAAAGTATCACAAGATTTTTATTTAACGAAAATCCCAAATCCTTTTATTTGGCTAACTAGAGAAATGGTTGGCCCACTCAAGCTCAAAGGATGAAAGTTGTGTGTGGAGTCAGAGAAAATGGACGAGATTCTTATTGCGCACTTTACATTGGTATTCACTGAGGAGAGGGACATTACGGACGTTGAGATTAGGGCTATGTGTTTAATTACTCTGCATGGAGTCGGCATAAGGAGGGAGGACGTGTTGGGTATTCTAAAAGACATTACATTGCGCAAGTCCCAGGTCTGGATGGGATCTGTCGCAGGTTGTCGATGGATGTGGGAGGCAAAATAGCTGGGACCTTAAGAGATATCTTTGCAGCATTCTTAAACACACGAGAGTCCCGGAGGACTGGAGAATTTCTAATGTTGTCCTCTTGTTTATGAATGATAGCAGGGATTTTCCAGCTAATTAGAGACTGGTGAGCCTGATGTCAGTGTTAGTGAAGCTGATGGAAAAGATACTGAGTAAAAAGATTTAATTACACTTGGAAGAAAATTGCCTTTTCAGGGACAGACAGCATGGTTTTGTGCAGGGAATGTCATTGTTTTTCCAACTTAACAGAATTCTTTGAGGAATTGACAAAGTTGATTGATGAGTAAAGAGCTGAAGATGTCATCTACATGGACGTTGGAATGGTGTTTGATGAGGTTCTCAATGATAGGCTGATTGAAAAAGTGACGTCATGGGATGCAGTGTGCATGAGCCAGATGGATAGAGAAACTGCTGGGAAACAGAGAACTTAGTGTTGTACTGGAAGGGAGTTTCTCTGAATGAGGAATTGCAACCAGTGGTGTTCTATAGGGATCCTTGCTGGGAGGACTGCTGATTGTGATATACATAATTCACCTGGAGGAGCATGTAGATGGTCTGATTAGCAAGTGTGCAGATGAAATTTAAATTGGTGGAGTAGCAGATAGTGAAGGGAGCTGTCAGGAAATGTATCAGAAAATAGACGGATTGGCGAATTGTGTGATGAAATGGCAGATAGATATCAATCCATGTAAATGCGAGGTGATGCAGTTAGGCAGATCCGATTGAAAAGCGAACTATGCAGTAAATATAGATGCCCTGGGAAAGAATGATGTGTGGAGAGATCTGGGTGTTCAGTTTCATTGTAACCTGAAGGTGGCAATGTAGGTCGATAGAGTGGTCAAGAAGGCATGCGGTATACTTTCTTTCATTGCACGGTGAACTGAGTGAAATAGTTGGCACGTCATGTTACAGTTCGTCTTTGATCATATTTGGAATACCATTCTGGTGATTACTTTAAAGGGTGGATGCTTTGCAGTTGATGCAGAGGAGGGTTACCAGGGTGTTGCCTGGTATGGAGGGCGCAAGCTATGAAGAGAGGTTGGGTAGACTATGAATATTTTCATTAGAAAAACGAAGTTTCAGGATCGATCTGATTGAGGACTACAAAACCATGAGAGTATTAGACCGGATGTATAATAAGAAATTGTTTTCGCAGAGTAGGTGACTAAATTACTGGGGGTTACGAGTTCAAGTTCAGAAGGGAAACGTTTAAGACAAATATGATTGGGAAGTTTTCTTTACACCAAGGATGGGTGCCTGAAATGTGTTGCCAGTGGGAGTGGCAGAGGTATGCATGATAGCATCATTTAAGGTGTATCTAGACAGATGCATCAATGGGCCGGGAGCAGAGGGTTTCCAGATTCACGGAAAATAGACGACAGGTTGAGTTGGAGGATGTGGATCAGCACAGGCTTTCAGGGTTCGGTGGTCTATTCCAGTGCTGTCATTTTCTGTGTTCTTTGTTCAAGAAGCTTCTCATATTTATGGAATGGACACATAAAACCTGGTCTCGGTTAATGTGTCGAATTTGACTGCCAATTGATGGGATAAACGTTCTTACTAATTTTGCATGCGGCCTCAGAACGTTTAGATGTGCATGGACTTCATTCCTCAAACATACAGACAATGATAGAAGAGTTGCTATCATCTTTTGTCATTTGCTGACTCTGAGAAATTTTGGTCACGGACAATGGGCCATTTTTTACAGGCACGGATATTGAGTATTTAGTAAAGTTGAAAGACTTTCATCAAATAAGAACTGATCCACATAACTGATTTTCCAGTGGGCTGGTGGAAACAGCCCTGCAAACTTTGAAACGAGACTTAAAAAAAGCCTACAGCCTCACTCATTACTAAATTTTCCGTTTCCTATTTGATCACCAGACAGGTCTGCATACAAATACAGGGTTAGCTATCACAGAATTACTGCTGGGGATGACATTTCGCACCAGTTCAAATCTGATCATCCAATACCTTGGACAGCTGGTGCCAAAGATCACAGAGGTCGCCCTGAATGGGTAAGCTGCATGGTCCACACGGTGTCACGTCGCATTATGTTTTATTACTGATAACGAAAGGCTTTCCTAAACATCCACATACACCACAAGAAAACTCAATGCTTTCAAATGAGTGAGGAACGAAACATATCCAGTCCCGCAGAACTGCAGGAATGATTGTCAGAACATTTGTCTTTTCACCCACCCTCTTGTATCAAAGACAATACAGGGTTTTTGATCTACACGACTGATTTCACAGCCTCGAGCCCGTTAACACAGAAAGAAGAAGATTAATTTCTTGTGAGATGCTCCGGCCCAAGAGGAATGTAATCATCTAATGCAGTCCACCAATAACACTCTGAGTGTAAGAGACCGGGCCCAGATTAACAATGCACAGGAAAGTATATACGAAAAGAACAGGCCTATATCCCCTATCTTAATGAGATATTAGAGAGACCTAAGGGGCAACGTTTTCACTCAAATGGTGATACGTGTACGGAATGAGCTGCCAGAGGAAGTAATGGAGGCTGGTACAATTGCAACATTTAAGAGACATTTGGATGGATATATGAATGGGAAGGGTTTGGAGGGAAATGGGCTAAGTGCTGGCAGGTGGGACTTGATTGGGTCGGGATATCTGTGTCAGCATGGATGGGTTGAAGCTGAAGCGAAGCGTCTGTTTCTACATCTCTATGACTTTATGTTAGTTTGGTCATAGGTGATAACAGGTAATGGCAGTAGATGGTTTCCCCCAATGGACACCTATGATCCCATTCATTTCAATATGATATTTTCGACAGTTTTCCGTGAGACTAACGATTAAATTCCAGATTTTACATTGCATTTTTAAATCCACCAATGTAGTAGTCGAACCAATATCCCCATCAGTTTGACATGAGCTCATGATTATGAGCACAGTGAAATTAAAAATATGTAACTGCTGTTACTCACAAATTCAATTGCTCGATATCATGCTTTCACATTTTTGCTCATTAAAACACTTAATCTCGCACAATTTCATCCTCTTTCAGAATCACATTATTACTGAAATTATAACACGTGCACTCACTCGCACACATGGCACCTTACTCAAACATTCACACATTCAGTCAAGTACCAACACACTCATTCAATTACACACATATATTTACACATATTTACTCACTCCCATTCATTACAACATGTACATTGAAAGACAGTGCATGTGAGTCGAAAGGTGTGGCACTGAAAAGACGATTCATCCAGAGAGTTCTTTTTTTCTCAAAAAATGGTTAGCATGCCAAAATTAGATGTTTTGTGTAAGTTTAGTATTTCGACCTTATATGAAATTGCATTTTGAGGCAACTTGAAAATCCGTGTGGTAAACGTCTGAGCTACTTCTGTGTTCATATCTATGAGCCATTCTTTTGTATTTGTACAAGTAATAGAGCCTGTGTGTATGTGCATGTGTAAGAGTATGTGACTGCATGCGTGTGAGAGAAGCAACTGCGTCAGTATGTGTGTTTTTGAGTTTGTATCAATGAGAAAGAGTGTATACATGCGTATTTGTGAGCTGTCCAAATGTGGGCGTATATGTATTGTTTCGTGAATGGTAAGGTGTTTGTGTCTGCTTGTGCATCGTACAAACATAGAATGTGTTAGTGAGGAAGTATATGTGTGAGAGTGCGTGTATGTGCATTTGAGAGTTATCGAAGTGTGGCAATTGTCTCCATCCCTGCATGCTGACATCGGAACATGTGGATATAACTTGTGCTTCATTGTTACTTTGGTCCAGCTCAATGCCAGTGTGATAATTTACAATCTGAATGCGTCAACCCAACCCACACAGACATTGGTTTCTTAATTCATGCCCTCTATGAATGAACTGTTAACTGTGACATGTCTACACCCTTGCATATTACACTACAAGGATGCATTGAAAGCACTTGAAATCTTTGGAAAATCTGTGTGACTCTCATGTACAATATTCGCTGAGAGTCTGTAATTTGGAGTATTTGAGCTTTATACATGCAATTGCATATTATGTTAAACATGTTAGGGTGAACATGTTATGTAATTACTATTGAAATAATCATGCAGTTTTATTGGAACTGCATGAAAACTGATATTTTAACGGTGTACACGAAAACATCTGAACTGAATTGACATGGTTCCAACAGCTTCAAAATTCTCTCTCTCTCATGCTGTTTTATTCCCGTTTCAGGTACAGATAAACACCACATGCTGTGACACATTTGTCAAAAGTTTACATGCATCAAAAGCATGAGAATGTAGAATACATTTGAATGATTATTAATCTGGATTAATACAATCCACTCCATAAAGGGAGGAACGAAGGACTACCTAATATGTTACTTGATGGTTGTGGCAGTATTCTGGTCATGTCATGACCAAATCCGAATACGCCAACTTTCCTCGGACCTTTGCATGAATCCCATGTGATGAGAGTTCTAAACAGAGACATCAACTGACTGGTGGTTGTTAAGATACTCATCCATTGGGTTTGTTAATATCCTTCAAACAAGAAATGAAGGAATGAATGAAAGCAAACAAGAAAAAAAATGAGTGCATGAATTTATTGTCGCATGTATGTTCCAGCAAAAATAAAAACAGTAAAATGCAGTGAAAAGCTTAGCAAAATTGTCACTATCATCTTTGTCTCGTCTGCATGTGAGAACAGACCAATAGACTTGTATTGCATCTTTTGAACTGAGCAAAACATGATTATTGCAATAATCAATACAGAAAACAATCCGTTAATTGCAACTGCTTTTCGATTTTATACCTTACTAAATAAGTATTTGGAATTTAAAGAGCCAAATATCTCCTTAACTACTCACCACAGAGCGTAATAGTCATTCATTGAGATGTAGCTGTACAATAGTGGGCGGCACGGTGACAGCAGTGGTGGCACTGCTGTCTCACAGCGCCTGAGACCCGGGTTCAATTCCCGACTCAGGCGACTGACTATGTGGAGGTTGCACGTTTCCTCCGAGTGCTCTGGTTTCCTCCCACAGTCCAAAGATGTGCGGGTCAGGTGAATTGGCCATGCTAAATTGCCCGTAGTGTTAGGTAAGGGGTAAATGGAGGAGAATGGGTGGGTTGTGCTTCGGCAGGTCGGTGTGGACTTGTTGGGCCGAAGGGCCTGTTTCCACACTGTAAATAATCTAATGCGCACCTGACATTCAGCAAAATGCAATGAATATAAAATGACAAAACAAAATAGAACAAGCGATAGCAACTCAGAGGAGACCATCAGAGAAAGAAGCAATTCATGACTCTGATGAGACAAAGTTGACATGAACATCAGAACCATGAACAAGAACCTGTGACATTCTGGCGTCTCCATTCAAGTGCCATTGCAGCTGTTTACACGGGAGGCAGATTATGCAGAGAAACGTAAACTCTGTGATGCTTTCACCACACTCAACCTTCCCAAGCCCACACATGACCACATCATTCTAAACCCTTTCGTTTGGAGGTCGTCTATGACTAGATTCTAGGCGTTGAGACTGATCTCCATGTAGAGAAGAAAGCTGAGATGCGATCTGATAGATGTTGTAAAATTATTAGCTGCCTGAACCGAGTAGATCGGGTGAACGTGTCAATAAGAAATAGATGGCACCGATTAAAATGGTTTACGAAAGAGGCAGTGCGATGGGAAGCATAAGTATTTTGTTTATTCAGGGTCTAGTGTATGCCAAAATTGGATAGCAGGTGCAACGTGCATTTCAGAAGTGCCATTGGAGGCTCAGTTGGGCTGTTTGGTCCACAAAGATGTGGTGGAAAAGTGGCAGATAAGCACTATAGAATCGAACGTAACGAGATCATAGAGCAGGTGTGAAAAGATGAGTGGCTTCCTACTGCAATGTGACTCATCCAATTCTGCTTTTTTGTTTTCTTGCTCTACAGACCTCATTTCATGCTGTCCAAAACACAGCAACAAATATCGCACTGCTCCTCCAAATATTCCCAGCAGGGGATTGAATTTGCCACCAAATCTTTACAATTGTACCTACATGAGGCGTTAATCCTTCTTCGTTTCTGAAGTTCAACGTGCCGGAAGCATGAAACACAAACAAATATTGAGAAAGAAATCTTCAGTTCAGAAAGCACCCGAAGACAGAAACACAGAGATGTCCCTTCAGTCTCTGCTCCAACAATCGAAAAAAGAAACTAGAGTGAAAGATCGAGGAACAAACTTACTGCTATCTAAAATATCATTGCCTAACATTATTGCATATTGAGTGTAAATCGGTACAAAAATTGGAGTGGAATGTGAATAATTGAAAGGGCAAGAAAAAGTATGCTCACAGAAATGGTTGAGCAGGAAACAGTTACAGGAAGGAATTGTTGAATATGATAATGGCCAATCATCCAACATTATGTCAGATCTCTATCACTCCCGCTAAGTCCTTTTGTTCCTTGCGTTCAGAAAAATAAATCTGCCTCCTTCTTGAAAGCATTCAATATCCTGACCTTAGCCACTTTACGTAGCAGATGAATCCACAAGTTCATCACCCTCTGAGTGAAGATTATCATTTTAGCCTTGATTGCCCATTCCAGATCCTTAATCGCTCATCCTAAAATCCTTCTTCTGTATTTGCCGACGGAGAGAATTTTTTAATTATTTCAAGGGATGTGCACGCTTTTTGCCAAGTAAAGTTGCAGCTGTTGGCATGAGACTATTCGTTCGGACTCAGTAGATGCAACTGCACATTGATGCTAACACTTTGTATGCCTGCTCTTGACGTAGTTCATTGAAGAGCGCAGCAAAGACTGGACCATGCAAAAATTGGACGCTGCACTGAGCCTAATGGATTTTAATGGAAAATGGAATAATGCTTTAAATTTTATCCATTGTTTTGTATGTCCCAGGATTGTTTAAATATTCTTGATGTAGCATCAATAACAGCGTGCACACACCTGGGGAATACATGATCCAGAAAATGCGAAATCCTGAAATCTCTATCTCGCACATGCTCTGATTCTTCGCAGCGGTGCTCTTAAAATAATATAAATGTAGCTTAAACTGTACCTTTTCCAGTTCCAGACCTATTCGAAGAATGCTTGATAGCGACAATATCGTGGAAATTTTAATCTTTGTCGAATTCTGTACTGCACGTATTTGATGTGGATTGGTAAGATGGATTTTTAGTGCATATCTAACCCTATGCTCGACCTTCCCAGGGAGTGTTCGATTGGGAAAATATTGTGGCAAACCTACTCAGTATCTAAACCTATGTTGTACGTAGTTATCGAGTACAGCATGGAAACAGGCCTTTCGGTCCAACCCGTCCATGCCGACCAGATATCCAAACCCAATCCAGTCCCACCTGCCAGCACCCCGCCCATATCCCTCCAAACCCTTCCTATTCATATACCCATCCGAATGCCTTTTAAATTGAAATTGTACCAGAAATGGGAGAATTTGAGAGGGGGATATTTCAGAAGGAGAATTATGTTGTTTGTCAAACCATACTTTCCTTTTTTGTGAAGAGCACAGAAGCGGAATTATTTGCATTTTAAATGATTGATGGAGGCTGTGTACTCTATCCAACCGAGTTCTGCCCCTGTCCTGAGAGCTTCAGATCTGGCAAAGCGAGGGAAGCTGCATTCTGCATTATATCCAACACCATGATGTATCTGTGAAGGACGTCTTCGGGACAGTGAAACTTTACTTTCTGATTATAAGTGTCGAGGAAGGCATATACATTATTTGTGTTTCTTTTGTATACTGACTATTTCAATAAGCCAGTGTAGTGTGAGAACAATTCTACGTCGAACTCTGTGCTGTCCTTGTTTTGGGAGTGTTCGATGTGACCTATGTACAAGAAACGTTATTTGTTTCAGTCATTCAGGAAGTGATAGTATCATGGGCGAGGCCAACATTTATGCTCATTCATTTTTGTTTAAAGGGCAGTTTAAAAGTCAACCCCAAATCTTTGCGCTCGGAATCGCATGCAGGCCAGACAGGATAAGGATGGAAGTTTCCTTCTGTTACGAAATAAATAGATTTTTCCAAAAAAAATCGACAACTGATTCATTGTTATCATTGGACTCTGATTTCCGGATTTCTCTTGAATTCATACCCCACAACCTGCTGTAGCAGGATTTGAACCTGGTTCCCACGATATTACCTAGGAACCTGGAAAACACTCTCATAATCATACCAGTAGGCAATCCTAAATTTGTATCGAATTGTGGCAGTGCACAGATTTCCCAATTTTACTTTAATGAGTTTCTAAGTTCTTGCTATCTCTGTCATTGGAATTTTTGGTGTGGACAGTGCAGAACGCGCTTTATGCTCTCTTTCAAATTGCACAGGCATACTTACTCTGCAGCTATGATAGTGTTGTAACTTTCCTGAGAGTGATGGATGGGGACCGTGCTGAGAGGGTATTAAGATATATCTAACCAGGTGCTTCTCCGATTCTGGGAATGTAAGATGCAGACTGTGAAGAGAGGTTTCCAAAGTATTTAACACTCTATTGTAACTGCCTTATAGTTGTTTGCTCCATTCAGTGTGGAAGATGCCCTTCCATTTAAAAGATCAGATTTCGCATTGATCTTGATCTAACACAGTGCTGAATTGGTTTTGGCAGAGTTCGTTGTGTGTGAAGTAGTGACTTACGCAGTTTTACTTTCCTGGGTTGATTGATGGGGCAGTGTATATGGAAATTTATTTTCATTTCAAAGGTTAGAGAGCACGATATTCTGCATCTAACCCTGTGGTACAGTTCTCCTGGAAGTGTTTGATGGCAACAGTGCAGAGGCAGCTTTGCCTTTATTTTGAACGTGTGGACATATGGACTCTGAGTCTTACACCGACCTGTACCTAAACTGCAGACGTTCAGAGGTACAGCGTGGAAAGAGATCTATTTTGATTTTTTTTTAAAAGGTATAGAAATCTTTAATCTTCATCTGTGCCTGTTGTCAGAATAGTTTGTGGAGTAGACAGTGAGGGGAGGTTTAATTTCAATATAAAAGGGTAGATTGATATTCCGTTTCAGCTTGATTCAGCGCTAACCACTGAGTCACCGTGCCGTCCTATTTTATTTCTACTGTCTTGGCTGTTTGGAGATCACAATGCTTTGTATTATGTCAGTCCTGCATTTCGTGGAAAAATGCATTGAAACATGAAACAATGTTTTTTTTGAGGAAGCAAACACATGGCAAGAATCAGATTAATGAGCTCAAACGTGAAAACGCACATCATTGTGAATGAAAAGAAAAACACTATATTTTTCGAAGAGCAATACGCTGTGAATTGTGCATTTAGAAAGGAACCCCGTTCCTTTGTACCTAAGTCATGAAAGCACCTTCTGCAAACAAGAAGGTTGTTGCCTAATGACCTACATTGCAAGAAAATTTGAAATCAGAATTTAGAGATTTCTTAGTGAGCTTTTGCGGGGTCTTGGTAAGACTGCATTGGAGTATTGTGTGCCGTTTCAGAGCCCTTTTCTCAGCGAGGATATTCATGCTCTTGAGGAAGTGCAGCAGTCAATCTCTAGGCTGTGGCAGGATGTTGGAAAGCATGATAATCTTTTTGAAATGAAGGATGTATTATGATCGGGGAAGGCTTGAATGGCGAAATGGCCTATTTCTTCTCTGAGCTTGTATATGTTGCCTTCCATGAAAGAAGTACAGTTAAAATTAGAATTGCAATTAATTGGTCACTACCTGTGCTTAAATAACTGATTACAAGTCCGAAGTATGCACTTGAATAGTCGTCACTTTATATTAGTATTCAGTTTGTGAGATATGACCCCCACCTTCCAGTGCAATTGTAGTTAGTGCTATGTGTTTGTCGACTACATGGAGCACAAATTGTTCACAAATTGCTGAAGGAAAGTGCTTGAAGGCTATACATCATTGTTTTGCGTTATTTAAAAAAAAACTGCTGAATATGACTGCTGAATATTGGAGACGCACAAAATTTGGGCATGTATGGGCGGCACGGTGGCACAGTGGTTAGCACTGCTGCCTCACAGCGCCAGGGACCTGGGTTCAATTCCCGCCTCAGGCGACTGACTGTGTGGAGTTTGCACGTTCTCCCCGTGTCTGCGTGGGTTTCCTCCGGGTGCTCCGGTTTCCTCCCACAGTCCACAGTCCAAAGATGTGCGGGTCAGGTGAATTGGCCATGCTAAATTGCCCGTAGTGTTAGGTAAGGGTAAAATGTAGGGGTATGGGTGGGTTACGCTTCGGCGGGTCGTTGTGGACTTGTTGGGCCAAAGGGCCTGTTTCCACACTGTAAGTAATCTAATAAATATCACAGCTGGATTGCATATGTCTTCATGTACCATGCCGGTTTACACCAATTCCAGTTCTTCCAATCCACCCTCATGCATATCACAATTTCCATCTAACCTGTACATTTAAAAGTTATACTTGTCAACTGCTCAATCCGGTATCAAGCTCTTGATCTACATAGGTCTCGGCTGAATTCTTCTCAGAATGTACGGACACGTTTTAAAATTCATGTCTGATGTGCTCCCCCACCCCCGTCTGTCCAGCTTTTGTTACTCATCCCGAGCTGCCGTCTTTGCTGTTGCAGTCCATCCCTTGAAGGTTGATCCAAGATGCCATTAGTGAGGGAATACCAGGATTTTGACCAAGCAACCCTGAAGGAACAGTGATATATTTTGAAGTCAGAATGGTAAGTAACTTGAAGGGCAATCTGAAGGGGGTGAATTTCCAACATTTATGCTGCCCTTGTTCTTCAAGTGGAGGTGTTCATGAGTTCAGGAAGTGCTGCTTAGGATCTTCGGCGAATTCTTGCAGTGCATCTTGTTGGTAGCAAGACAACACTAATATATACGCAGCAATGTGGGAATTGTACGTGTATGGACACTCAGAATATCGTGCAATCATTAGTGAACATCCCATTCTGCCTTTATTATTGAGAGAAGGCTTTTATGAAGCAGATTAAGATTGTTGGGTACAGGATACTACCTTGAAGAATTCTTGCAGAGAAGTCCTGGAGCTGAAATGGCTGACCTCGAACAACCACGACCACTTTCCTGTGTGTCCGGTATGACTCCAGTAACAGATATCCATTGACTCCCGTTTTGCGAGGGCTCCTTGATGTCATTCCCGTTTGAACATAGTCATGATGCCAAGGACTATCACTTTCACTTCTTCTCTGGAAATCACCTTTTTAGTTCACGTTTAGACGAATCCTGCACTGACGTGCAGAGCTGAATAGTCCCAGCAGAACACAAACTGGACATTATTGAGCATATTATTGCTGAGCACATGCTGCTTGATACTACTGTTAATGGCACTTCCATCACTTTCCCGCTGATGGCAAGTCGCTTCATTTGGCAGTAAAATGCGGGTTGACTTTCTCCTGCTTATTATGGACAGCACATACACGTATAATTTTCCACATTTCTGCGTATATATTAGTGTTGCAACTGTATTGCAACAGCTTGGTCGGGGGAGCGGTAGACTCGGGAGCAGAAGTCGTCTGTCCTACTGCCGTTGATGGGGCGGCAGTATGTGCAGTATCCAGTGTCTTGAACCGTTTCTTGATATTGCATGACATTTATCAAACTGGCTGATGACGGGGATCCGTAATACTGGCGACAACTCGAGTTGAAGAAATTCAGGATTGAACGCAGTCACGTGCAGAGACATCTTCAAGAAGATATTACATTCTAATTTTAAAGGGAGATACTTGGTCATTACTCACATTTCCTTTCGAATCATCGAAGTTTCCAACAAAACAAAAGGGCTTTGCCATTTTGGTGGGGACATACTGAAAATAATGATGAAATATTCTACTTCCATTTCTCTACACTTGACTCATAGTCTGTGAGTTTTTACATTGCAAGCGCAAGTTCAAAAACGTGCCCAACATTATAGAAGCTTTAGTCTCTTCCAGGCTCACAGGCAGTGAGCTCCGGTTTCCCTCGAAACTGTGAGTAGATTTAGTTTTCTCCTGTCTATTACCTGCATGCCATGTTCTCAGTCATTGATCCTTCCACCAAATGAACATATTCTTGCCTATCTCCCCTATCTGTGCCCATCAAAAACTTAAACAGCCATTTCACGCACCCTTGCATGCTCCTCTGCCGCAATGAAGACAACATATTCAGGCAGGGGGTTGCTAGAAAACAGGAAGCCTTATAGCAAAGGGCGGTGGAGAAGTCGAAGTTTCGGTTGTAACACTTCTTCAGGACTTGGGGTGGGTGCAGGGGGAAATGCAGATAAAGGGGTTGGTGGAGGCACGATGACGAATTGGGGGTAGGTGAAAACAGGTGGCGTGTACACCTGTTTAATCAAAGGGAGGACAGATTCCATTCATGGCGGGGAGGAGTTGAATGAAGGGGAGGGAATGGGCAAGGAGTTAGGAATGGGGAGGAAGTGCATTTGATATTTGAGAAATCAATGGTGAGTCCTCCAGATGATATCAATTAATTGGAGGGACAACACCTCATCTTCCGCCTGGGTAGCCGACAACTGGTGGACTCAACATTGATTCCTGTACTTTATACAAACCTCCCTTCACATCCTTCTACACTCCTCCGAGCCCGTCACCCTCCTTTCTACTTCTTGCCACTAAGCAGATTCATTCTTCCTATTGAACAACAAAGTCGTGCCCTCTACCTGTCTTCACCTATTCACAATCAAACTCCTGACACTGCGATCACTTTTGTCTGCAACCCCCTCTACACTAACCATCAGACCTGAAGAAGGGTTGCACCCGAAACGCAAACTTCTCCATCTGCAGATGCTACCAAGTTCCTGTTTTCTTCCAGCCTCCTTCCTATCTGCTTCCAATCACAGCGCCTGAAGTTCTGTTTTAATGTAACCAAGGAAAACAGTCACTGACTGCATTTAGCTCCCTTCATTATTTAAATTCTCGAGTTTTGGCAATATCCCATAAATGATCTTACATCTCCTTAATTGCAACAGCATCGCTCCAGCACAATGAATCCTTCGACTACACACAATACTCCTGTTGTGGCGCAGTTCAACGCTTTATTACATTTTTAGAATAATCTTCTTGCTGTTAAAATTCTGCGCCTTGGCTAATAAGAGAAAAATGCTGTAAACCTTCCTAGTCAGCGTATCTAAGTTATCCATGAAATATAGACACAAAGGTATCACTGAATGCATTATTCTTGTCAATTAAGTGGCACTGTGCGAATGCCTTGACGTATTTCTTACCTTTCTGTTTTGTGATGCGTAGATCAGTGCAGTACACAGAATGGTTTAGCTGATGTAACTACAACTTAATGCAATTCCTTTTCTTTTAATGCGTTATTGTAAGCATGGCCTCCAGCTCTTTAAACGTATTTATTTTGATTAAGGAAATTTGCATTTGTTTTTCAAGATATGATGAATCTGCAACCACGGTATTCCAATTACAGGGAATTGGCTTCTCCGATCTCAGCAATGGTTTGGGTTGGGTCGTAGTTTTCGTGCTGCTGAACAAAGAGGCGGTGCAATGCAGGTGCATAGCTCCTTGAACGTAGAATCGCAGGTAAATAAGATCGTGAAGAGGGCATTGGGAATGTTTCCTTTTATTGGTCAGAATATTGAATATAATAGTTAGGAGGTCATGCTGCGGGTGTACAGGACTTTGTTTAAGTATTGTTTGGAATATTTCATGCAGTTATGATCTCCTTCCGATCTGGGGAATTTTGTGAAACTTGATAGATTCAGAAAAGACTTTTTTCGAATGTTACCACGGTTGCAGAATTTGAGTTACCGTGAGAGGCTGAATAGGCTGGGGCTGTTTTCCTTGGAGCGACCTCATGGAGATTTAAAAAGTCATGTGGTGTACAGCTAAGTTAAATTGACAAAGTCTTATCCCTCGGTTCTGGGAGTCCAGAACTAAAGTGCATAGGTTTAAGCTGAGAGGGGAAAGATATAAAAGGGACATATGGGCAACCTTTTCAAACAGAGTGTGGTGTGTGTGTGGAATGAGCTGCCAGAGGAAGTGGTGGAGGCTGGGACAGCTGCAACATTTAAAAGGCATCTGGATGGGCATTTGAGTAGGAAGAGTTTAGAGCAATATGGGCTAAATGCTGTCAAATGGGACAAGATTAGGTGCGCATATCTGGACAAGTTGGACCAAAGAGTCTGTTTCTGTGCTGTGCATCTGTCTGAGTTTACGACTCTATAACAATGAGAATCGACAAGCTCTTGAATCGAATTTGAACATTACTGCACCATCTCGGAAAACTAAAACTCTATCAGTAATATCCATGTCATATTTTTCTTTCCCATAGTAAATATTTGTCATCCTGTCTCGGGGAAATTGAAACAAATTCTGCCTGCACGACTCTCTGCCAGTTGGACATGGCAAGGGTGGATCTGCTGTTTGTTATCACTGAGCTCATACTCCATAAGATCAAATATGACTATCTCAAAAAGTTTCTTGGATATCACTCCTGTGTGTAGTTTTCACTTTGTCCTAAGCTGTGCAGTCATAGACTGCTCTGTATGGGTCACCATTGCTTTCACCTTTGATCGTTTTGTCACCATTTGTTGGCAGCAGATGGTGAAATTGATGTTTTTTTCAGAAAAGACTGCACATGTGGTTCTAAATACCTCTGGAATTCTACTCTGTTTGAAAAACATCCCCATTTACTTTCGATTTAAATCTTACAAAATCATCGACAATGTACCATGATGCTGTTCTCACACACTGGCATATTATTATGATCCCGTATGGAGAGGATTTAAACGATTTGAAAAGGTTTTGACGCCAATACACCCGTTCGTTTTAATTACGTTGCTGAATACACTGACAATAAGATGCATATTAAGCTCCAGTCATATCCGCAAGCAACTAAAGAACCAAAGGAACGAAGAGAAAAGCAGTGATCAAAAAATGGAGAGTAGAAGATAGTGTGTAATCTTACTGTTCGCTATATCCGCCAGTTTCATACTTCTGTGGTTTTGGTATATCTTAAATTACTTTAACCTTGAACCTCCATTGAATAGTGCTTTCAGTGTTGTTGTGTACATGTTGCGGGATTTGAACTGATGTACAAAATCCATTATTTATGTGGCAATTCTGTCAAAGTTCAGAGGACACTTCAGAGAGGTAGCGAGATCTCATTTTTACGTAAATTAGCCTGTTTATAAATAAGCAAAGGAACTGAAACGACTTAACACCCAAAGGGTAATGGGAACAAATGATAGCTGGAAGGCATCAGGTTAAGGTGTCTTCAGTCAGAAATTGACGGTGACGAACAATTATCAATATGAGAAGATAAGGCAGAGTGTTGATTGTCCGAAGTGTACTAGCACGAAGAGAGTGCTAAAAGAAACGGTACAAAACGGAACAAGGGGAAGTGCGAACATCTGGGTGATCTCTGTGTCCGTTGGGAGAGTTTTCAGTCACTGTAATGAACAGTGAACATTGGGCAATAGCTGACTTTCAACGAACAGAACTAAAAGAGACAGAATGAGGGCGAAAGTGCTTCAAACCAAGAAAGGAAATAGATGACATAGTGTCTCATCCAACGTGGCTCTTTAGAATCGCAGCTTCTGTTCAGGAACAGAAACAACATTCCTCCTCAACAAAATCTGTGCATTCTGAAATCTTCATTTGAACATTCATTAATTTAACACATATTATTTATTTAAATAACGAATGATTCGATGTTTCTTTCCTCTTTTCCTGCGAGATAATGGACAGACACCTTTTCAGAAAACAGATTGGAATTGTGGACAATGTGCAGCCAAATGGGATTACAATCGAACGATATTACGGTTAGCACACCTATGGTTAGCCAAACATCTGATCCTGTCCTGTACTTTTGAAAGTTATGAAATCTCCCAGACGATGGACAGGATGAAAATCCCAGTTTCCAATGGTAAAAAGTACATCTGGAGAGGTCCCTGTTTGGTTGTGGTGTGATAGTATCTGGGGTAGGAATAGAGGGCATTTCTGTCAAGGACAAAAAGACTGAGATGCCATTAGCCACAGTTAGTTCGAGACAAAACGATTCAACCCTCTCCGAATAAGCAAACTCAGGATGAAATTCTTCATTTGCTGAATATCTTTTTATGCCATAAAGGAGAACTTCAAGCATTGCTTGCATTATATTTGCATTGGGTGGTTCATAGTGAATGATGTCTATGTTGATGCCGACATTTATTATCCATTTTTAAAACTCCTGCTGATACTTATGAATTCACCACGTTACTGTTGACTTGTCTTAGGTCAGTTTAAAAGAAACTACAGAGTTCTCTACTTAATGGACAAAAGGGAACTAGAAGTTTTTACACGTATTTTGATGCTGGAGATGAGAATCGCTTTTAAATTCTACATTTTTAAAGTGATTTTTAAATTGATATTCCAATCAATTTCCCCAAAATATTGGCCTGCATCTCGGTTTGACTAGCCCAATGACTTCACCAATGGATAATTGCTGTTCGTCACGAAGTTCCTTCTTCCATTTCATCCAATCACGTTCTCACTCATTCATTCACTTAATCTCTCAAATGTTCTTGCCATTCTTACCAGATTCTTACTGACACCCTTGCTGGCACATGCACATTCACTTGCACACTCTCGCTTTTCTCATTCAGTTACCAACAACCTCAGTCGTACTATCTTAACCGTACTTTCAATTGCACACACTCACTCACAGAGATATTCATTTTCACACAACGTCTCTCTCCTGCTGACTAAAGTGTATATAGTGAAAGGCTAAGCAGGTATACGGGCTGAATGAACTGTATTTGCTCCCAAATGTTATGCTCTTAAGTGACCTGAAACGAAACACATGTTAATTTGGGATCCCCGTTTACTCACACAGCAAGTAATTATTGTATCGAAGTAACTGGTATGCATGTTCAAACAAGTTATTCAATCGTGCATTTGGTGACTTTTTTTGTTGGAAGTAATGTACAAGGTTACAGGGATAAAAGAGGACGTTTGGTTGGTTGGTGATGTTCATTTAACGAATCAGCACTGACAATATGGGTGAATCGCCTCTTTTTGCACTCTATTGAATATATGCGACTGTCCTTAAATGATTCTGAGAAGAAAACGTCCTACCATTACTTTGATAAGGGCATGAAGTTTGAAATCAATCATAAGAGATCGACGGTACTACAATCGCGGATGGTCATTTCGCAAATCATTTGAATGGAAAAAGCTTAGTGCCAACCTGCCGATGAAACAACAGTATTATAATTAAAGGTGATCAGTAATTAGCTATCAGTAGTTAAATAGTCATAATTAATGAATAATTGTCATTAAAGAGATCATTTAACAAATAGATTAAACTGTTGGAAATTGTCATCAATAAAATGCTGATCTTATTAAATAAGAGCTTCCAAAATTGTAAAAAAAAATTCCACCAATTGATCTGACGGTGCCTTGAAATAGAAGGCGAAGTACAATTCGTGAGGGGGAATTCTATAGTTATTACATGGTTCCTTGCAATGTCATGTCTGCTGCAGAGGCATAACTTCGTCTATTCAACCTGACAAGCTACAACTATTGAATGAGCACAATCTATGTTCCAGAGTGATTCTTGGGATGGAAGGTTGAAGGTCTGAATAGAGACATAATCAATTCGAGTTATGGTTATTTGATTCCAAAAGAATGCGAGGAAAGTCCAGGAACTTCCTTATGACATGGGGTAGACCCTCCGGCTATATTTGTACCAGACTCATAGAAAAGCTCACCTCACTTCGTAGTCTGTAGAAGAACTACTTAATTCCACTATTTACAAAACAGATTTTTTTCTTTAACAACAAGAACAAGATAGGGAATAATAGTCAACAACTGCACTGTAAGCCTCCTTTGTCTGACTGATCTATCTATCTCCTACTCTACAATAGTATAACAATCCGATAAAACTCCCTAATTAAAACTCTCCAACAAAAAGATAGTCAAACTTCAAAACCAGTTGGGTGTGTCTTGCCTTTGTATCTTCCTCTGAAGAGTTTCGTGTGTAATCATTTCTTCCGTGTTCTGCTGCATGGAATTCATATGGAAAGGTAAGTTCCAGAGAACGGTTCTGCGGGCAGTTTGGTGCTTAACTGTTCGAATTGCACGATTTTAATGCTCCAAACATCAGATCATCTTAATATGTTGATGTCGTCAAAATAGTAAAATTCAAATTCGATTAAATTTAAACTGATTGGACAAATTCACATTTGTAGTCTAATAAAGCAACACAGCTCCAGCGGTTTGTTTCATAGCCAATTGCTATATTTTTAAAAAAATCAGCACACTCTGTACTTCTTAAGGCGTTGCCAGCTTAAACTCTCTCTTAATGGTACATGACACACGGTCATGTTCATAACACCGCACAACTTAAGAACAAAAAACGAACCATCATAATGAAAGCATTCCATCGTTTTCTTTTCTCTTCAATAACCACGTTACCACTACATGCGTATGACTTGAAACTAAGTTCATATTGAATTATCCACATACATATATAAAACATTGAACAGATGCCAATCTCATTTATACTTCATCGGTTACATCTGCGATAATGCATCTGATAATACTTTCTTACCAACTGCAACATGTGTAATTTTAAAGTAAACCTCTGTAACTTCAGACGCCAACTATACTCTCATGTTCTTCTCTTTAAAGTGTTCCAAAAATGCAAGAAAATTTTGATACGTGTGCACAACTATCTCCAACACATTGTTCCTGACATAAACATTAAAAAGTTTTCAGGCCAGGACCTAACTCAAGAGTTCTTTTACGAACTATTTTCTGTCGTGGAGTTTATGTTAAAAGTAATCGACTGGCAGTTCAATTTCATCATTATCTTCCAATGATGCAATGCAACTCCAACGCCTATTTTGCAAGCATCATTCAAGGTTACAAAACGTTTTGTGCAACGAAAACTGACATGAAATTTAATATTGCTTTTGCATTGTTAACTATCTCCTGGCATTGTTCTGTCCAAATAATTTTTGTGTTATTTTTCAACAAATCTGTTAACGTTGCCACGACGCTGTTGATGTTTGGAACAAATTTCCAATAAAATCCGCTCAGTCCCAAAAATCGCAGCACCGCTTTCTTCGAGGTTGGTCGTGGCATTCTGTCAATAGCTGTCATCTTTACATTCCTTGGGGTCAAACTTCCATGACTGATGTTATATCCCAAGAACATCAACTCGAGAATTCAGTTTTGTTCTAACTTATCACCAGACTTGCTTCTATCAATGGGTCAAAGCGTTCTTCCAACTGTGTTATGTGATCTTCCCAGGGCTCACTCAAGATCACTACATCGTCCAATAGACTGCAGAGTTTGTTAATCAATCCTCAACTCTGTTAATAAGTATTTGGAATGTGGCAGGTACGTTCTTCACTCCAAAGAGCATCATTTGGAATTGATATGGTCCATTTGGGGTTACAAGCATAGAGGTTTCTTTTGCATTCGCTGACAAAGGTACCTGCCAAGAGCCACGTATTGTGTCCAACCTGAAGATACAACTGCATTTTCCAACTTTCTCCTTGCAGCCCTGAAATCTCGATGTTTGGTAAGAGTCCACTGATGTTATAGCATCGACCGTCTGTTAATCCACACAAATTTGGTGAGTCCTGTCAGGTTTCGGAACTCAGATGAGTGGCGAACCCCACTAGCTCTGACTCGGTTCAATGATATCTTTGTTGAGCATAGCCTCCACTTCCTACTGGACCTGTCTAGCTTTAAAAAGATTAAGCTGGTACGGGTGCTGTTTTATCAGAACTGCATTCCCTACGTCTATCACATCCACAATAGCGTAGCCCTCCCTATCTTATTCCTTCAATTTTCCTCATCGTGTTGGAACAAATCTTTCAACAGCGTTCTTTGCCCCGAGAAAGGCAGCTTACTAACCGATCCCAATCCTCAAGGACTTCCTCATTTTTTAACATATTTTGAGGCACATCAACCTTCACAACATCTGGATTTGATTCCTCACTCTGAGGGGGGCAGTAACTAACTCCTGTTTTTTTTTCAATTCCTTCTCCCTGCTATTATAAGTTTTAAAAATATTCACAGTACATACCTGATATAGTATTTTTTTCCAGTCTGGCATTTTTAACATATTGTTCTCTCGATGCAACTGTTTCTCAATTTGATAGGGACCACTAAAACTGGCCTTGAAGGAATCAACTGTCACTCGTAATGATCCGAATACGTCATCTCCACGCGGAAATGTCATAATTTCAAATACTGCATCCGTCACCTGCTTCATTCTTTGCTGTCTCGCTCAATCACCGACCAATTTAATCTCCCCCTCACCTTAGAGAAATAATCCCTGTGTGAGATCACCGACCGTGGTCCAGTCAATTTCGCTTTACTCAATTGCAATGGGATTCTCACTTCATGTCCAAATATTTACTTAAATAAAGTAAAGTCAGTACATTCGCTTAGGACATTTCTAATGGCAGACAATACGAATAGAACATATTTTATCCAATACATTCTGGTAATATTGGCAGGATGGTCTCAACATGGTCTGCCGGGTTCAATGCCAACTCTCTTAAGTTCCTGGGATGCGGGATGATACGCACTCAATTTAATGTGCTTTATACCTAAGTTATCCTTGACCTCCTTCAAAGGTCTGGCAGTAAAATCAGACCCTTCATCTGTTTGAATATCTCTGGGTAGCTCATAAAGCGTGAAGAAAGTTCCTAACTCCTTTCTCACCTTGTATGTCTTAATGCTCCGTAATGGAATTACCATCAGAAATCAGGTAGAGATTTCCATTATGGTTAGTATGCACAATTCCACTTTTAGTTCCCAGGAGTGGACCTACACAATCAACCATAACCTGCATAAAAATTTCAGGGAATGTGGGAATTTCAAAAAAGGTGATGATTTTTATTATTGACTGTGGAGATCCACCCTATTGGCATGTATAATAGGTATGGCAAAATTAACGACATCCTTTCGCATCCCAGGCCAATAGAACTGTTTCCATAACTTTGCCTGAGTCTTCTGTACAGTCTTCAGTATCGTCTTCTCGGTAAATTCCTATTGGTAGTACATGTGCTTTCCGACGCATTTCTGTCTGTATGCTACCAGCAACACTTTCTGATACACTTCTGCACATTTGTTCTCTGCACTAACCTGCCGTGTTCTCCATTTTTGTCTGAAGATTCTGTCTTTGAGATAATAACCTCCACAATGTTCTCTGTCTCCTTTTATGCGCATGCATCAACAAAAAGATCGTGTTTATGTTTTGTCTTTCTGTTGTAAGTCCATTAGCCAATCATTTCTGTCTGACATCTGCCATTTCAGGTCTTAATTTCCTGCACATTACATGAAACAAGGTGTTCACTAACTGAACCTCAATTCCTTTTTGTTTCGTGCTTTGACATTCGACAATCGGATCAAGTTACTACACAGTCTGGCAAAATATCAGGGCACTTTTTCTTTTAAATTCCTAGTTCCCTGGTCTTCCTTCCACAACAATGGGTGTCATTATCACTTTGGATACTGCTGCGTTGTTCCCAAGAACAAACTGTGTTCTTGGAACTGACACGCTGTGAAGCACTCCTACTGTTACTTCCCCTGTCTTAGATTAGATTAGATTAGACTTACAGTGTGGAAACAGGCCCTTCGGCCCAACAAGTCCACACCGACCCGCCGAAGCGCAACCCACCCATACCCCTACATTTACCCCTTACCTAACACTACGGGCAATTTAGCTTGGCCAATTCACCTGACCCGCACATCTTTGGACTGTGGGAGGAAACCGGAGCACCCGGAGGAAACCCACGCAGACACGGGGAGAACGTGCAAACTCCACACAGTCAGTCGCCTGAGTCGGGAATTGAACCCGGGTCTACAGGCGCTGTGAGGCAGCAGTGCTAACCACTGTGCCACCGTGCCGCCCGTCTTGAGTTGGCACTTTAAACTGATCTTACATAGGATCGTGCTATGTTTCTGTCTATCTGGTTCACAAATTAACCACTCTCTCGCTAACAGGTAGAAAGAATCTATTTTTGTTAGAGTCGGGTTGCATTCTGTATCTCTCAAAACGATAACTTCGAACTCACAGAGCTGAATCCTTCATGAAGATCGGGTACTAACTTCATACCCAGCCTCGAACTCAGCTGTGCATACTCCTGCAGCTCCTCGAGTTTTCTTGGGGTTTCCTTTATTAGTTTCAATTATAGCACTGACTTGGCTTCTTTTATCATATCTTTAAACAAGGTGTCTTCCTTTCACAACCAGTTCTTTTTACATGCCCACTTTCCCACATTGGAAATCCCAGATGCATTTCTCCATTTTCCACCCTCTTGTACTTCATTTACAACCTGTGGCAAACAATTACCAGTATTTTCTACAGTCCGCTTCTCCTCATTGCTGTCCCTCACAGAATAAAATACTTGCTGGAAGCTGAACTTTGTCTCGTGCACCAACTTATATGCATTTGCCACTCTACTGCTCGTCTCAATTGCTGATTGTTCTATTGATCCATTTGAATTCTTATGATCTCTGGAAGTGTACTTTTACGGTCCTCCAACAGATGAATCTCTAATCAAGGCTCATAGGTCTTATGTATTTTAAGGCCCGCATCCATCTGTCAAAATTGCTATGCTTACTTCTTCCGAACTCAGCATAAGTCTTTATGCTTCTAATCCGCTGTCGATACACTTCTGGTACCTAGTCATGAGCAGTCTAAATAGCCTGGTGGACATCTGCATAATCTCTTGACACAACTTCTGACAGCACTGACAATAACTCATTGGTGCTGCCTGTCAGTTTCTTCCGATCAATCATTACCCACAAGTACTCTGACCACCCTGTTTGCCGAACCAATTTTTGAAATAAAATGAAGAAGACTTCGCCATCTTTCTCATCAACATGTTGTAACATTTTAGCATGACTGTGTATTCACCACCTCGTCTCTTCTGTTGTAGCTATGTCTTCATATGCTGTTAATTTGACTTTCCTGATTCAGCTGCAACTTCTGAAGTTCAAACTTTCTCTTCATTTCTCATTCTTTTCTCTCCTTTTATCTCCCTTTCTTTTCTCTCTTTACTCAACTAAGAATCTTTTCTCTCTTTCTTTTTCCTCTCTCGCTTTGTTTACCTTCTCACTCCATTTTCCTCAATTGTAATTTTAGTTTTTTAGAATTGTGCTGTTCTCTTATGTTTCCCAACATACATAAGTGTATGCTAATTCCCCGACAATTTTAGCTTTACTTTTTTTTCCTTGCTTAAACCCCAAAACAAAACTCTTCGTGAATTCTAAAACTGTGGTCTTTTTTTTTCTTTCTGAACTCTCTTGGCAAATTCTGGAATCATTTTCAAACCCAAAAACCTCTTTCTGAAGATTAGGAACCATTTTCTCTCGCTTTTTGATTCAACTGACGACAAATAACAGAAAATGAAGAACACATTGTTTACTTCTGCCAGAATGTTTCCCACCACAAATCTTTTCCAATCTGTCCACATTTCAGAGTGAATCTGTCACAACCTGACCAAATCACGGATACGAGCCCCTAAAGTATTGTCACATGGGGGTTAACTATCTTTTGAATTAAAAACAACAGACAGAAAAGCTTAACTTGCCCTGTAATCTGTTAAAGTATGAGTGACAGCCAACAACACGAATTTCAGTTTTTTTAAAAAATGAAAACTTCATTACTTAACTGAAAAATCGGTCAGTAAACAACTTTCTGCAATTGTAAATGCCCTTTCTCTTGAAGATTTGTAGTCTACCTCCCACTGCATCGCAATATACTACTCCAATAAAGCCCAATTAAATTTGAAGCAACTCAATTTTCAAAACCAGATTACGGATGCCGTCTTCAGGTGTTGAACTTCCTCTGTTTTAGAAATCTCCCTGGGTCATCTTCGGCCTTTTGTTGCACAGAGATTATGTATGAAAAAAGTTCCTTTATGAAAGAAGGATTACAGGCAGTCTTCATGACGATGGCAGGTGGTGCTCTTCTTTGGCTAACTGCCCCTATTGCCTGCTTTTTATACCTCAACATCGGATGTGTTAAAGGTTCAACGTTGTCAAAACAGCAAAATTGAAAATTGTTTGGGTTTATTATATTAGGACATCATTTCAACTGATTGGATGCATTCGATGTGCTGTGAAAATAAGTCAGTATTCAAGCTGCAGCCAAAACGTTACATCTTTAAACATTACATCACAATATTTGACATGCACGTTTTTCCAGCTTTTACTTTCTGTTAAACGTTCATACGTGGCTTCAACTTCAAAACACAAATGTCTGTTATGTAGAACAACAGTTATTTTAACATTTTCACAGAACCTGGCATTTACTAACGTATCTGTATTTTGAAATTCTAATTATTCAGAACTGTAAACGATAGTTTCACTCCTGCATCTCTCAGTTTCATACTACCCTGATTCAGATCCTCACTGACTGGTTTCTACCGAAAGTCGAGTCAAGCTCCTCAGCACAAACATTATGACACCATTATTGTAGAGTCGGAGGATCAGATACAGAGACGAAAGGGAAACAAATAAAAGTATTAATTGGAACAAATCCGAAGAAATCCCGTGTGGACGGCACGGTGGCACAGTAGTTAGCACTGCTGCCTCACAGCGCCTGAGACCCGGGTTCCTTTCCCGACTCAGGAGACTGACTGTGTGGAGTTTGCACATTCTCCCCGTGTCTGCGTGGGTTTCCTCCAAGTGCTTCGGTTTCCTCCCACAGTCCAAAGATGTGCAGGTCAGGTGAATTGGCCATACTCTGTTGTCCGTAGTGTTAGGTAAAGGGGTATGTGAGGGTTGTGCTTTGGTGGGTCGGTGTGGACTTGTTGGGCCGAAGGGCCTGTTTCCACACTGTAAGTCATCTAATTGTGGGCGGCACAGTGGTTAGCACTGCTGCCTCACAGTGCCTGAGACCCGGGTTCAGTTTCTGCCTCAGGCGACTGACAGTGTGGAGTTTGCATGTTCTCGCCATGTCTGCGGTCGTTTCCTCCGGGTGCTCCAGTTTCCTCCCACAGTCCAAAGATGTGCAGGTCAGGGTGAATTGGCCATGCTCTATGCCCCGTAGTGTTAGTTAAGGGGCAAATGTAGGGGCATGGGTGGGTTTCACTTCGGTGGTTCGGTGTGGACTTGTTGGGCTGAACGGCCAGTTTCCACACTGTAAGTTATCTAATTATTAGCTGTGCGTTTGATATCAGTAATAATTCTCAATGACAAAAAAACAGTTAGTATAAAAACAGCTTCAGTCAGATACTTACGGCAATTTCTGTTTCTACAATCTGGATTTCTTTGAGCCCTAGCAGCACTTTCACTTCTGAATCTCCCAGTTCATTATAAACCAATCTGATCAAATGCAATGAGAAACATTAAACCACGCTTCTGACAATCCTATTTTTGCTTTTGCAGATACTAGAACACATTACTAAACAGAAAATTGCGTTTGCGAAATTAATGGATTAGCTTTCTCCATAGTTGACAATGAATCTTCCTCTGTTCAACTATGTTCAGTGACGGACAGTAAACAACTTGCTGCCTCAAGGAAGCGCCAGTATTCTCTTATTCACCCGAGAATCACAATTGATGCCTGTGAGTTTTCTCTGTTTATTAAAAGCTGCACTCGCAGAAGGTTACAACAGGCTTTAAGTTACACGAACATCAGGTGTGGATTGGTCAGATGTTTGAAAAAATTCCCAAACATCCCTTTCGAGATGTATTTGAAATGTTAAATGAATTGCAATAAATACCTGGTGACAATCGCTGCACTTTGTCCAGGTCCTGCCCATTGTGTTTGAAATGTTGCCACTCTCTGCTGTGTACCCGTTCTCAAGGGCTAATCTGTCCCAATAGGTTAACTTTAAGGGTTTTTATATTCGCAACTCTGAATCCTGAAGACTGCATGACAAAACGTTGTTCTCTTTTCCCAACCCAGAATTTTTCTCTTGAAAAGAAACATCCAAATAAATTAAGTGTGCAAGGATTACGAATGTTAATTCAACATGTTTTTCTTATTTTTAAGGAAAACGTCAGTTGAGGAAAACGCTTTACTTTTTTTGTTCCCGAACACCTTGCACCTGTACAGCATCGTCGGTTTTAACTGGCATCCCATGAACATGCACTCGTTCTAACCCGGCAAAAACTCTACCCATCTCCATGTATTCAGTCAATGTGCTCTCTGCCAGGAGGTTTTTTTTAAGGCAAAAGCGTTTCGCTAATTCAGGAGGCTTATGACATAAGTAACGTACACCAGTGAGGTGTAGACTCCCTGCATTATGGTTCTTTTACTCATGGTGTCCTGTTACTTTTTGTGGACCCCTTTATAAATTGGCGTAATTACCAGTTATTAAAAAAAGTTTGCTGTACTTATTTTCCTGCATCGAGCCTTAACAGCTAAATTGCAAGAAAATCGCACGATCGGTCATTTCCACTGATCTCTACTTGCTGATTGAACACAGATATTAAAATCCCCACCAATCCGTCAGGATCTATTATAAATTCACCAATCCTGACAAAAGTTCGAACTGAATCGTCACTCTGCATTCCCTTTGATGCAGTTCGTTTTGAATCTGCTCGGCAGCCCATTATTGTTATGATAGAGCAACAACAT
This sequence comes from Hemiscyllium ocellatum, assembly GCF_020745735.1. Taxonomy (NCBI): domain Eukaryota; kingdom Metazoa; phylum Chordata; class Chondrichthyes; order Orectolobiformes; family Hemiscylliidae; genus Hemiscyllium; species Hemiscyllium ocellatum. The sequence continues at coordinate 3,340,676 of NC_083448.1, read as the reverse complement.
AACACACTTCCGTTCATGAGCTCATCCATCTGTTAGAAATCAGGACTAACTCAATGCCTTGCATTTGTTGGATCACATTCTGTTCATTGTAGCCCTTCAAAACCAATGATGCATCTTTTCTAAATTGAGGAATTTTACTGTGGCACAGAGGTCAATAGCCTAGAACCAGGACCAGAGATTCAGTCGGGGAGAGTTGGAACTAGCTAAGCCAGGTGTTTGAATAGAACTCTCCGTGGTTTGAGCCAGCACTGTCTTCTCAGACTCAGATAGATAGTGACATGTATTCACGAGGTTCTTCCTTACTCTTTCAGTTTTGATATTTCCAATCATGCAACAGTTTGTTTGTTGAAGAAATGGACTGAGAAACTGCTCAAGTGTCCGAGCTGCCTCTGAGAAGGCAAGACCAGCAGAAAGACCAGAAATATCTCCGATCAACCATTTTTCTGTCTAGCGGCTTCAAGGTGGAGCTTCTGGATGTTTCCTTACACTAGAGAGAGAAATGTTGAGAGTGTAGCCATTAGTTCTGATATGGTGAGATGAACGAATGTGAAAACCACACTCTGGGCAGAAACATCTCTCTCCAGAAGTTCCATTGGGAACCCAAATAGGGTATGGGAGAATTGCAGTTCTTACAAAATTTCTAAACACACGCTTCTTCACAGAGACTGCTCCAAATGCCACCTCATCCAGTTTCAGCACATCAGGCGGTTTTTTTTTAAATCTCTTGGCATGTTTTACCTGAATGTTGGATATGTGTTGGGATATATCTTGGCGTTCTTCTTGGGAAATGACTGCTGCTTCCCTGTCTCTTCCTGTGAAGAAGGGCACGAATGACATAGGTTCCAGCTGTGCAAAGGATTGTAGCACATGATGTCCAATATCTCCTTCTCTACCATATCTTCAAAAAAGATGCTGGCGCTTCCAGAACTCCAAAAGAAAAAGTCTAGAATTGTTCTGACCCCTCAACACCAACACATTCCAGGTTTTCAGTCCAGACACTGATCTCAGACTTTTCCAATGAATGCATAAGAGTGGTCACGAACGCTGAGCATCCCGAGGGCAGCTTTCTTTGGATTAAACTGTGCACAGTGTCAGAACTTCACGCGTCCATTCAGGATTTGTGCAGACATACTGAGGTTCTCTATTTCTCCGAATGTCTAAACAGTCATAACTGTCCTGGAATTTATCCAGACCATTGAATAAAAAGAGATAAAACTCTGGGTTCTTCCAGTGCCCTACAAAAACATCCAGAAAGAGAGGATACTGACCCATATTGCATTCCTCGAGTTAATCCAACAGTTAATCGCGATAAATCACGGAATTTAATGCTGTAAACAAATTGAAACCGTGGGCATATTTCCACAACTGCCAAGGCATAAACATTTTTTTTAAGAACCATTGTATTTTTCCAATCCCTGCAACTTAACACATGACAACTGAAATTCCATATTTTGATTTTCCTGCAGAAAAGCAGCTCTTTAACACCTGGTCAATTCGTTTTTTTTTTCAGTTCTCTCTGGAGATGTTTCTGCGCTCCTCAAGATCTCGGCCTCTTGACAGCAGTTCATTTACTACATATTTCCGATCTCGAACAGCAGAATTTATGTTTAAGTCGGCATATCGATTAACATGCTTCAAAGTCTTAACTTGATCCTTGATTAGAATAATGCTTACTCGCAGTGTTTCAGTTTTTAACTTGGAGAATCTTCTTGTCTTTCTTTTGAATAGCTTCCTTCAGGACAGGCAAAAGAGGTTTCCATGTTATTTGGTTTATATATAAATAAAGTTCAGTTGTACTGCTATAGAAAGGATGTTGTGAAACTTCAAAAGTTTCAGAGAAGATTTAGAAGGGTGTAGCTCGGGATCGAGGGGTTGATCTATACCAGAGTTCAGGGGTTGAGGCTCTGAATAGACTGATGCTGCTTGCCCTGGAGCTTTGGAGACCTTAGGTGTGATCTCACAGTGCTTTCAAATCATGAGGGACACGGATCACTGTAATATCGAAGGTCTTTGCCTTGTGTTATTGGAGTCCAAAACTACAGGGAAGAGAGTAGTAATAGTATGGAGTGAGCTGCTGGACAAAGATGGTGCAGTTAAAACCTATAAAAGCCATCTTGTATCGGTACATGAAGAGGAAAGGTTTAGAAGGCAGTGGGCTTAATCGCTGGAAAGTGGGAATACATTAATTTAGGATATTTGGTTGGCATGGACAAGTTGGACTAAAAAGGCCTGTTTTCAAGCTGTGCAACTCTGTGACTCTATTTAAATGCTCGGTGAATGAGTGCAAAATTTGATTTTTTAACTTCAAGTGAATTTTGAAATAATTAAAACTGGGTCAATTAAAATCCCATTTGGATGTAAATAATGGTGGAGAACGTGTCCAGTGCTTCAGAATTTCAAATCCTTGCGCTTGGAGATACTTCTTGTTTTGTCTGGTGGAGTCATAGAGATGTACAGCACAGAAACAGACAGGTCATACAAGATGACAAGATCTCCGAAACGAATCTAATCCCATTTTCCAGCTCTTGGACAATATCACTTTAAATCATTCCTAATCATATACATATTCCGATGCCTTTTCAATGTTGTAATTCTCCTAGCCTCCACTACTTCCTCTGGCAGCTCATTCTATGCACACACCACCCTCTGTATGAAAATATGACCCTTACATTGCTTTTAAAGTTTCTGAATCTCTCTCTAAACTTATGCCATCTCGTTCTGGACTCGCACACCCCAAAGAAATCACCTTGTGCATTTACCCTGCGCGTGCCACTCATGATTTTCTCAACATTTGTAAAGTCACCGCTTATTCTCCGACGTCCAAAGAAATCAGCCCCAACTAATTCAGCGTCTCCGAATGGTTTGAATACTCCAACCCTGGCAACATCCTTTTAAATCGTTTCTGAACCCTTGCAAGTTCACTCAGAGTATTTTTACAGTACCTTTGTACAGTTTATGAAAACGACCAAAGTAAGTGATCCATATTCTGTCATTATATTTTCAGGCAGGACAAACAGCCAACTGTTGGCACTGCTGTGAAATAGCAAACACACAATATATGAGAGGTACACCGGTTTCACCGGCCTCCTGCCTTTCCCGATCTCCATTTTCTTCCTAACAGAGAGACTCAGACCTAACCCTTACCAGTCTGCTCTGCAATTCAATAGATAACGTGGATCACCAATCAACCTTGTCCCCTCTTCTGTACGATCTCCTTTTCAAGAATGATATCCAACTCCTGCTTGGAAAATTTCAATGTTTTTAATCCTAATGTTTTCTGCAGCAGAGAATTCCACGAGCTCCCGCTTTCTCTCTGGGTGAAGATATTTATCCTCATTTCATCCCCACTTCGTATCCTCAGACCGGTTCTGGAGGGTTCTGTGAGCCCTCTGGTTCTCGGAACTGGAAGCTTCAACAAGAATGAGGCATTACTTTCAGCTGAAAGCCATGAGATTTCGAAGGAGGAAAATATTTTTATACTGGCGGAGTTCTGGAAATTGCGGGGAGACTAGCTGACGCAGGAAACCTCACAAACTTGAAAATGTCCTGAGACATAATTATGGGGGAATAACGAAGATAGAGAAAAGAACCTTGTTTCTACACGCAGGTGAAACAACATGTCAGGGCGAACATTTCAGAATAAAGCGGGGCAGAGGTAGCACCGATTTGAGATGAAAATTTTTAACAAAAAAGATAATAAATAGTTGGAATCCCCCGCCAACTGAAATAGTTGATGACACCTCCTCTAATACTTTGAAGGCAAAGATAGATTTTTGAATAGTAAATTAATTAATCATTATTGTGAGAGTGCAGATAAATGTATCATAGTCTGCAAAGCATCAGTCATGATTTTATTGAATGTCGGAGCAAGCTTGACGGGGCACATGGCCTAACCTACTCGTATTTCTTATGTTGCTCTGTTTTATATTGTTATGTGCACTTGATGTGTCATAATATTGTCAGACCGACTCATTTGGGGTAGGTCCCTTCTATACTGTTTCTGTCAAGGTTTACCTCGGCTGAAACGTTGATTGCATACGTTCTGGAATATTACTACATTTGTTCTTCTGAGAGAAACTACATAAAAGAAATAGGCATTATGTCACTGATATGAAAACTAGAAATTCTTCTCTTTTTAATAGGAATGTTTATGGATCGATGTCTATGTTGAGATTCACGATATACCTCGTCCTTCCATTCCAGTGCTGCGTGTGTTTGATGAGATAAACCGTTCAATCTGGGTGTGGGAACTGAATGTTCAGCTTCTCGTGCTTTCCCCAGAATTCAAGAAGTTCATTGCTGACCTGACGGAAATCTCAAAGCTGCATTACTGTCCACCCTGCAAATGATAAACACTCTCATTATGCAGGATTCTCTCTGTATGTTCCTTAAAAGGCCATCAAAGACTTCGTTACAACCATTATTCAGGAAGAGTGTTACTAGGGACCTCAATTAGATCCAAGAATGCAGGAGCAGCAGGAGTCAATTTAGATAATCGAGTCTGCTCTGCAGTCAATTAGATTATGGCTGATCTGCTAATCACAGACTCCCCTTAATTCTTTTTTCCCAATAATCCTTGCCTCCATTCCCGAATAGCAGTCTTTCTTCACATCCTTGAATGCATTTGTCACCACAATTTCGATAACCCTCTACAATGAAGAATTAAACAGATTCCATCCCCTCTGAGCGAAGCAATTTGTCATGTTTGAATTGTGTGACACATTATTCTGAGATTATTTCGTTTGAACCGACATACATCCAAGAGGGGGAAGAATACTTTTTGTCCATATTTTCCCCATCCTATCTCCTTGGCTCATGGAACATCCCACCTCTCATTCTGCTGAATTCTATCGCGTCCATCTGCTCATTATCTTCTCCAAGCATACTCTTTCCATATACGCTTGCAACCCCTGAAACATCTCTGGACTGTATATACCTCCTTAAATAATATTCTTCATAACATAGCAGGTATTCAAGAAATGTCTTTGGACGATCATTTGAGCTGAAAATTTGTCCAACCGTGTTGATAACAGTAACGGATTTGCTGCTCAGATTGTTTTCACATGTTCTCTTCCTGACAATATTCTGGCCAAACATTTCTGAACCCACTGCAAGCTAATAATACCTTTACAGTAGCACATAGCATTACAGAAAAGGCCTCAACAACGCCCTTTACACTATCAACAGTGCATCCCAAATCCTGTACTCAATGTTCTGTGCATTGAAAGCAAGCGTGATAAATGGCTTCTTATCTAAGCTGTCGACATGCATATAAAATATTTCAAGGAATGATGTACCTGACCTGCTCAGTCGGTGTAGTCTGCAATACAACTCAGCACACTGCTTTTTTGTGTAAGTCCTGTCATTGTTTGTTTTATGTAACTGCAAGATCTGCATTAATATAAATTGAACGCCATCTGACACTCCATAACCTCTGAATTATTTGAAAAATAGTTATATGTAAACTTCCTCAAAGGACTCAATCAAACTCGTCAGATACAAAACCATGCTCACTAAAGTCAAGTTTGTCTTGACTCATCCAAATGCATTCAAATCTTATGCTTAAGAATTACCTCCAACAACTCATCCTTCGCTGATGTCAGGCTTACTTTATTCAATCAGCATTTATTAAGTAAAGTCATAAGATTAGCTGTCTTTCAGTAACTTACATTATCATTTATTGCAAAAGATACAACTATTTCTGTAAGGGCCTCCGCAATTTATGTCGATTATAGCTTCCCAAAAACTCCTAGAATACAGTTGATCATCGGCACAGTGGTTACCACTGCTGCCCCACAATGCCTGAGGCCCTGGTTCAATTCCAGTCTCAGGCGACTCTGTGTGTGGAGTTTGCGCATTCTCCCCTTGTCTGTGTGGAATTCTTCCTACAGTCCAAAAAAATGTGCAGTTGAGGTGAATTGACCATGCTAAATTTCCCGTAGTGTTACTTGAAGCGGTAAACGTAGGGGAATGAGTCTAGGTGGGCTGTGCTTCGGCGGGTCAGTGTGGATTTGTTGGGCAGAAGGGCCTGTTTCCACACTGTATGTAATCTAATCTTATGTTTTATAAGACCTTCTGCACTTTCTCTTCTGTAATATGAACTGTTTTCATAACAGCGACATTTATTTTTCTGAATTCTCTGCCTCCAGTTACTTCTCCACAGTAAAAAAAAAGACGTGACATTTTTATTAGTGTCTTTCCCCTCACCTGAGGTTCAACATTGGGACGAAGTCGAACTTTCAGGGACCATATTTCCTCGCGAGTTGCTGCTTTGCTCTTAATGTTTTTGTATATTCTCGTTGGATTATACTGAACATATCTGCTAAGACGATCTGATCTCCAGTTTTTCCATCTTGATTTCACTCTGAATGTTTGTCATGCATTGTTTATGCGCAATAAGCGATATTTCTGGGCTCATGTCTAATACATGATTCTTTGTTATTATTTACCTGGACCTCATAATATTTACTCATTTATTGTTCTTTGCTCTTACCAGCCTTAACTTTTAATCATCTTAAACTTAATTCTTCACATTGTTGCACGTTTGGAAGTGTCCTATTTGCTAATTCAATGGTGAGCAAAATACTTTGTTCACAAGTAAGGATGTGGAGTCCTTGTTTGCTTTTATGAGGAAGCAGCCGTTAGTACAACATTCTCAATTTGTTCAGGCAACGAAATTGCCAGAAGAAAAAAACGTGGTGGGTCAATGAAATGCCATTATGCGCCTCGAGCCAACCTGGCATTCTGATAGAATCATGTCTGACCTGAAATACCACATGTTATTTTAGAGCCCTTTCACAATGACTTTTTTTTAAAAAGTCAGATCTTCAGTATCCACAGTCCTTTATCCCACGACGGATGTACTCTCTGGATTTCAGATGAATGTGGTCTGGAGAAACTTACAGAACCCCTTAAAATTCAAAGAGAACTCAGCAATAGAAACATGGAAGGATATTTTTCGTCTGCAAGTAGTCTAGAAGCGCTGCTCAGTTTTAGGAATAGAAGGAGGGGATTTCCAATTGCGATGAACAAAAAGGTATCCAACTAGAGACGATTCGTTTCAAGGAATTCTCTGCCATACGCAACGGTTCAGGCAAAACTACTGAATACAGTGAATTGGGAGATCGGAACAATGAAGAAATCATATGGAAAAGGTGGAAAGAATATTCTGACTTGAATAATAAACTGTGATCATCTCGAACAGCAAAGGTGTGTCAATGTTGGAATAGCATTTTCCGTCTTCTCATGTCTGAAGTAGATGAGGAAACTTTGCTGTAATACAATTCATTGCCTCCTTTGCATGAATTTCAACATTTTAAAATTAGCCAATCTGAAAATTGACAATTAGTTAATCCAAAATGTCTGTTTCACATTATGTTTCCATTCTTTGCTATATTTCCGTTCTGTTCTGAATTCAAATCGAGGGGACATATCTGCGATAAAAATGATATGGCCTTTTTTTCTGCATTAATTGGTTTTCGTACTCTATCAGTTTAGTAAATGTATTGCTTTCTCCACTGTGTCTTGTGACATTCTTAATGGTGCTTACAGAGTATACCTAATATGATCTCTGTTTAAGAAAACATATTCACTTTTCTTCATTTTATTACAACTTACAAATCTCCAGCTCCCATGAATCTAACAATTTCTGCTAACATTACACAAATGCTTATATATTTCCTGAAAAAAAAATACGACGAGTTTGTTCCACACACATTGCTGTACCACGTGTTGAGGAGCAACACATTCAAGGGCACGGCAAAGCTGTCTTTCCGTAAAAGTTCGTATTATCACTTCCCAATATTAATCCATACTTCTGTTATTTCACCAACATGTTCGAACATGTCTCTTTTTTTTTACCAAGTTTGGCGATCTCTCTCTCTCTCATTCATACACACACACACACACACACACACACACACACACACACACACACACACACACACACACACACACACACACACACACACACACACACACACACACACACACAATATCAGTATATGTTGTTTCTTTCTGGCTTCATCCTTTATAGGTGAGTCCTGGTTACTTGGTAAAATGTGAATCTAGTTTTCAACGAAACTTAGAAGTAAATTAACCGAATGTTCTAATTGTAAATGAAATTCCACGTTGATCCTTATGCCTGCTTTAAGATTAACTAAAGGCACTAAATCCAGTGCCTAATTTGATGGCTCAATCATTTCAAATGGCATTCCTATTTGTGTTTTTATCCGCACTACAACATGTACACAAACCCAACGCAACTCCGTGGTCACCCTCAAATTAATGGTTTAGATTAGATTACTTACAGTGTGGAAACAGGCCCTTCGGCCCAACAAGTCCACACTGACCCGCCGAAGCGCAACCCACCCATACCCCTACATTTACCCCTTACCTAACACTATCGACTATGTGAAACCTCATCCGTTGGATCTGTGTGGATCTTATCATGCTCACTCATGATTTTTTTTGTGTCACAAAAAAAAAGCCAAGTGTGAAATCAGCATTGTTCATCAACTGCCCGACAGGTGGAGACATTTCTGCACCATATTGGCAACACTCGTCTGCAAAAAGAACAAGACAGAACAGCTCTCTTTCCGGCACTGTATCGGCACACTATTCTCAGCAGTCAAAACACGAATGTGGATCAATGAGTAAAGATTTCAGCGGTTCGTGGATTACAGGAAACGAACAAGATATATTCTCTTTCAGACGGATAACATGCTTGGACACGTTTACTATGTTGATTCTGAGAAGCTTGTTTGACTTTGGGAGGTCAATTTTGAAAGTATAGACTAAAGGGATGATAAATTTCTTAACTAATTGTGCTGTCAATACTTAGTCATTGGATACCTTGAGAGATTGTAGGTAACTTTGTTGCATTTTTCTGAGAAGGATCATTTTTGCGCAGATCATCAACTTATAATAATATCTGAATTGACTTTAAGTGCACTGCTAATTAAATATCAAATGTGTCATGTTCATTCTAACAACAGAGAAGCCATTGTTCAATAATGCAAAGAGGCGAATGCCCAAAATAAAGCTCAATGACGTAAAATTGAGATGAAGTATTTTCCAGTTAAAATAATGTTAATCTGGGGTAATTTTAGTGGCCACACCGGAGAGAGCATCCTTCTGTTCTTCAAATTTCCAAGAAAGCAGTGACAGAGATTAAGCAGTTGGAACATTCATTCCGTAGATCTGCAGTTTATTTGTTTCTCTCCTTTTCCTTCCACTCTATTTCTTCACTGGAATGTTTACACGTGGAGTTTTCAGAAAAATTTCGCTGTTATCATCTTCTTCCGTACTTGAGTATGCATGTAATTAAAGGATAATGAATGCAATGTGACCGTGAGATGTTTCAAATTGTTGGATGATGTTTATGTGCTTGTCCGGTAACTGCATCTCATCTGGATGGCATCCTCCAATTTGGCATTTCCTTCAGTTTGAGTGCACTGTAAAGTTGCTTAGTTCATTGATGCGGACAATCTGGACACGTGAGACATCCAATTTCACCTACCTGTGAGAGGTTTATCTATGAATTTTGTGGAATTGTCACAAGTTTTGTCTTGTGGAACTAGATCATGTTCACAAACTGATCTAGTTCCACCTGCCTTTACTTGACCCATGTCTCCCCAAAATCTTTCATACACATGAAGTGAACGAACCGCCCTTTAATCTTTCTTACCTTACCTGCGTCCACGACAGTTCTTTGACAGTATATTATGCACGCGAACCACTCTCTGTGAAAAGAGATGCCCGTCATGTTCACTTGAAATCTTTCTCCTCCCACTTTAAAAATGCACCACATAGGTTGGACCCCACCCCACCCCAAGGCAAAGTCATTTCTCATATATCTTTTGCATGCCTCATATAATTAGATAACCCTCAATAAATTCAGCTCTCAACCAACTACTCTGCTGCCTTTCTCGTCTACTTGGAACAGAAAATATCTTTACTTAATAGAACCGAGGATCATTACGTTATCAACTGTAAAATTGCAAAAACCGTGAAAGGAATATTTCATTTCGTGAGTCAGACATTCACTTTGGAAGTAGCAGTTTATTTGCATTTGAAACTGAATGAAAAGTATGAGTAATGATTAATCTCAGGAACAGCATGGAAATCTCAATCGTTGTTTTTTAAGTGAAGCATCATACATCATGGAGAATGACTGACCAGTGTCCCTGCACTGAAAGTTTGAAAGTACTAACTGCCACCACCCTCTTGACATTTGTTCTGAGTCAATGAATAACTCCCTTCTTTGTTATTCAACCACTTCCTGGAATCATACCATTCCAAAGACACCTTTCAAAACTTGAAGTATTCAGTGCCATAAAACCCACTGCTACCTGCACCTGTCCAACCTTCCCACAATGGACCAATACTGTAATGCTTCATCTACTCATCCAAGAACTATTTAAAGATTGTAACCTTTCGCGCCTCAATAATCCTTTAAGGCAATGCATTACAAAGCCTCACTACTCTCGCAGTGGAAACAAATACCTCAACTCCACATTAATCCGCCGAGTTTTCAACTTAAACATTCATCACCCGTACCTTTTTCGCGTCCCTGCAAGGAAATGTTCCACCACCAAATGTTGTGACATAACAGTGGGAGCTAAAATCTGATCAAATCCAAAGATTTATGACTCTGGATTGGATTGTGTATTGCAGACATCTACCGTAGTGGGACAAAAGGTTTCTTAACGCGAACATTGCAGATCAGAAAAATCAGTTTAAAAATGGCAGTGCATATGTCTTGTGAGAACAAGAAGAGGATACTGCGGACAGATATTTACTTTACAATTAACTCAGTGTGGTTCTTGCACAATAAGTACTTGATGCAGTCAAAGCAGAGAAAGCTCTTGGTATGGAATAATGAAATAATTCACTCGACACCCAGAAATTCATGTCTAAAATCAGTGTTTATTGACGCTATACTGGTGGTAAGAAACTCTTTATAAACACAAAGGGCTTCTTCTGCAAACAATGAAAAATGCACATTGTTCTATTGTGGTTTCATTCCGTCTTGAACATTTACAAAGCAGTCATGTTATTAATTAATTATATACATCTCCGTTCAGTCGAATAATATCTCTGAATGTCGAAGATGGGTAGGCATGTCCTCAATCTTTAGATCTCCATTGTCTCGTGACGTTTCCCAGACTCTCTTACCTCTGTCTTCCAGATTTTCGAAATGGACACTGTATTTAAGTACATTCCTGCATAGACATTTTCCAGCCTCAGCAGGTTAACTGTTAAATAATTGGATATCTTCCCATCATTGATGCGCATTTTATATTGCGTATTCAACTCGTTGTAGTAAATGCCATATAAAACTCGCTTTTACTAACTGTATAATATCTGTTGCAACACATTTATGTGATCAGAACTAACATTAGAATTCTTTTCCCAACAAGGTATGATCGTTTTGTTTCTTGCCAGATTTCCGAGACACCCTTGTCTTTATTCTTGGCTGTCTTTATAGTCATTCGAACCATAGTCCAATATTGGTCAGGTTCTGTACCTACGACTCATATCTCCACGTTAAGATAAGGTGGCTGATTTTAGTGTCCGAGGCTGGTTTACTCACATAAGTTTATTTGAATCATTTCCCTCAATTTTTGTTTCGTATCTCGGTGAATCAACAACCGATTCAGAAGCTTACGTCTACGACCATTAAAACGATTATAACTGGAAACGACTAGTAATATTCTAGAAAGGTTCACTCATTAAATGTCGTGTGGGTATTTATGTCTTATGCATAAACAACTGCAGCTACATATTCTATGTCAGTAAAGTTTGCGTGGTGCTACAAAGCTAATATTATTGTTCTTGTGAAGACTACTTTAATCAAATATTTTCCCAAGCATGAGAACTCTAATTCTGCATGTTCTGCTGCATTAGTCATATGCAGCCATGAGCTATTTTGTGCTGCTCAGTCATTGGCACTCGGAACAAGCTTTACTCGAAATGTAACCTCTTGTTGCAACATTGCCTCGAAGTGTTTGATGGGACAGTGTAAAGGGAAGTTACAAAAGTGTAGAGGGCATGCAATCTAATTGGTTTCCAAGCCATTCCAATATTTAATGATGGCATTGAAAAGAGAAATTTACTTGCTTTTTTCAAAGAAAAGCATCGTGGATGTTTATCTTGTATTGAAGCCTGTGTGACACGTGCATTAGATATGTTTGATTGCGAAAGTGCAGTGGGATTTTATAGTAAACGAACACTGTAGTGTAACTGCCCTGGACGATGTTGCGGGTGATCTAATCAATAATGAAACGCATGGTGAAAATTGCACGGGAATTTCAAAAGGGTTTCTGACCATTGCTAACAGTTTCGACGATGATTCAAACTCCAATGTCTAGAAGTGACAAGCCGTATTGCTCTCTATGAAACACAACAGTTTCTGTTATCCTATCGAAATTTTTAATCATCTCCAATCTTTTCTGAGGCCTCGAAGGTTGAAGCCTAGCTTGATCCAGGGACTTGAGCGGGGCAGGCTGAAAACTTTATTGAATAGTAAAATTAGAGTACTTTTCTAACGAGGGAACTTCTCTATTCTTTATTGTTACTTTTTTTTAAAAAAACAAAGTTATAGTTCTTTCAAGTCTGCAACTTACCCTACATAGGTAAGACGGCACAAAAGAGGCAACATTACAAACTGTTCACTTCTCTCATTCTAGCGCACGTCACAATTAAAACTAATTCAATTCAATTCTAAATTCCAGGTACTTAACACTGGGATTGTATCAATCCAACTTCCATTCACTGCATCCTAATTGTACATTTATCATTCGGGTGAATCTCAGTTGCAATAAAAGGCATGTGGAATCCTAATTCTATTCTCTTTCTTACTTTCTGCAATTAAAAGATAAATGTCATTCCTGGGCTAAGATCAAACGGCTAAACTGAACAAACCTGGATTGCATGTCTCATTCCTTCAGAAGCATGTGCCGGGACTTGCAGATTGAACCACATTTCATAATTTATACATTATCGTCTTTTCACCTCCTGCATGTGACATACAGAGCTAATTGCTTTTTTGGTGTTTGTACTGAGGAGAACAATATGAAAGAATTGGTCAAATACGCCAACAAAACAGAGCAGAGAAGGCATAAATTCTGTCAGCACTGGGTTGGGGGACGAAATGTGTCACAAGCTGTTTTCGATCATGCATCCATTCCTGTACTGTAGATATGTTAGTCTTGATTGCAAGGAGTGTGAGTTGAGAAGGGACATCTGAGAGTATATGCAGGGTTCGATGGTTTTAGACACAAATTACAGAATCGATTCAGAGTTGTAGTGGAATAGAATCATATAGCACCAGTACAGGTCCTTCACTCCTCCAGTCTATGCCTTCCCTAATCCAAAACTACACGAGTCCGACTGGCCTGCATCTAACACATAGCCCTATAAATATTTTCTATTTACATCGATGCCTAAATATCGTTTAAACTCATCGCTGTAACCACATTCACCACTACCTCTGGAATTTCATTCCTCACACGAACCATGTTCTGTGGAATAACATTTGGATTTCATGTCTCTTTTTAAATCTTTCTGCACTTACATTAAATATATGCTTTCAAATTCTTGAACTGTCCCACGCAAGGTAAAAGACTATTAAAATTCACCTTATCTCTCTCCCTCATGATTCTATACACATATATAACGTTAGATCACAACTTCCTACCCCCGTTAAATGAAACGTGTCAGCCTACTCTGCGTCTCTTTCGAACGCAAATCCTTCATTCCCAATAACATTCTCGTATCCCTTCGTTACAGGAGAAAGTGAGGACTTCCTGAAGAAGGTCTCATGCCCGAAACGTCGATTCTCCGGCTCCTTGGATGCAGCCTGACCGGCTGCGCTTTTCCAGCAACATATTTTCAGCTCCTTTCCTTACAGGTCGACAAGAAGAGGCCTCGCCAACATCTTCTACGTTTTCTTCAGAACATATCAATTCCTATATTCCCAGATCTCAACAAATAAGGGAAACACGCTAAATCCGTTCTGCACATTAGTATCTAAATGTGATGCAATATTTAAGGAATTATGTAACTGAACCACTAGGCCGTTCTCTTCTACAATATATTGCAAGGCTCTTCCTTTAATTGTATATGTGCTGTCAATGTTTATTTTGACAAAATTCAGGATCATGCATTTTTCTGAATTAAACTCCATTTACAATTCTTTAACCAATTGATGCAATTGCTCATGACCTCTATCGAATTGTTGATAGTCTTCCTTTCAAGCAATCTTTGTATCAAACCTACAATAATGCTATCTGTAGCCTCATCTGAATCATTTATATCAATGAAAACGAAAGTGGAGCCAACACCAATTACTGTGGATCACCGCTGATCACAGTTCTCAATCCGATAAAAAAACCTTCACCATCATTCTTTCTCTCTCTTGTTCTTAAGCCAATTTTGTTTCTAATCAGCAAGCTCACACGCAATAAGCAAACGTCTCAGAACACCGATCACTCTGCACTTATCAATTTTCTTAGTTGATTGCTGAATAAGCTTAACCAAGTCTGTGAGTCATGATTTCCCTCAACAATGTCATGTTGATAACCCAGTGATTTCTTGCCTCTTCCAATGCACGTAATTCCTATCTTTCAGAATCTCGACCCAAACTTACACAATTCTGAATTCAGACTCGCAAGTGTATAGTTCCAAATCGTCAGATTACAAGCCGCCTGAAAGAAATGCACAAAATTTACCACTGCCCAATTATCCAATACCTCTATTGTGCTTATATGCGACACGAATATTTTGCAAGTGGACCCGCAATTTCCTCCCTAACTACAAGCAAAATTGTGGGACACAAACGATCTGGTCCTGGACATATTTTCCAATTTATATTTTCTAAGATATCCAGTAATTCCTCTTTTGCAACGTGAACTTTTCTCAAATCCTAAATGCTTATTTCCTTGAGTTCTCCAGCCGGTCTTGCTTTCTCCACTGTAATAACTGATGTAACATATTAATTCAATATCTCTCCTATCTGTTTTGGTTCAACATAAAGATGGACTCGTTCATCTGTGAAGTGCCCGACTGTCACTCTATCTGTTAGCCTGCTCATAATATACTTTGGGTATCTCTGAATCATCCTTAATATTATTTGCCAAGGCTATCTAATGTCCAGTCTTTGCCTTCCTTTTAGGAATGCACGGATATTGTTTTTACTGTTCAAGAACTTCAGTTGAATCCAGTTGTTTGTATTCAAGTTATGATTAATTTTATGTTCTTGACGAGAACTTCAATGTCTTGCTTCATTATTTTTCTAATACTCACAGTCTTACCTTTTTATCTCACTGGAGCATGATGAGTCCAAACACTCATTACTGCTCGTTTAAAATCCTTCCGCTTACCAGACGTCCCTTTATTTGCGAACAGTCTCCTCGAATCAGAGTTTGGAAGTTCTTATCTTCTACCGCTAAAATTAGAGCCAATGTGCGCCCCATTCGATCACTTCGTTTCGTTGTCCTGTCCTATTACCCAAGGGAAGATGAAGTTATGCTACTCTGCCCGTAAAATTTGTGTTTTGATAAATAGAGTTTTCTGGAACACATTCAGCAAAGTTTACACCATGCAAACCTTTAACACCATGGGAGTTGCAGTCAATGTTTGAAAAATTGAAAGCATAACATTAGTTACAACCTTAATCTTCCTTCATATATCCGAGTTTTCCAACATATTGTTTCTCATTTTCCCTCTGATTGTTTAGTGGTTTTTTATTAGCACAATCCCATCAAGGTTATTTTCGTTTAATTTTTAATTTCCACTGAAAGTCACTACTCTGAGTAAATCAAACGATTCAGGTGTATCTCGATCACATTCCAGAATTCAGTTAGAGTGATAGGAATATATAGAAAAAAGATATATCAAGCCAGCCTCTGAATTGTAAATGTGAAGCTTTTCTCACGATCTGAGACACATTTTTCACATTGAATCAGGTTTATTATATTCCGAAAGCAGGCATCTCTCAGAACTGATAAAATTTAAAAACAGCAAGTATTTCAAAGTAGAATATTATGCATCCATCTTGCTGTTACGACAAACAGAAAAACCCCATTTATTTTCCTCGGGAGATTATCCTCGATTTGTACACTTTAAATTAATTGTTTGCAGCTCTCTGTCTCGCCTGAGGTAGAACATCTAGGAACGTCAGGTGAAACCTTTCTCCCTTGAAATGTCTGTTTCTTGTTTCTTTCTTGTTATCTTGGTGACCCTTCTGTCAGGTGGGAGCTGAGTGAAAAATTTGTAAGGGCTTTCATTTATTCATAAACCAGACGTAGAAGAAGTGTGCATATACGTGATTAGTTCAATGCAGAACGAAGGCATGGGCAGAGGCATCCGAACACGAAGAATATCCTCCTTATACCTCCTCTGCACAGCTTTGTTGCAGTTGCATTATTTTCAACCAGATATCTTTGCGTTCTTCTAAATTCCAGTCAATTCCTTAAACGATGCATTCTATCCTCAGAAGTCATCCTCAACATCTTTACTGTCAGCCTCGTGAGTGTCTGCTGAATTCTCTCTGTGGCAAGTCCTTCATTTCTTAGACAGGGAAAGAAAAAAAAACAAGTCTTATATTTTCCAATGAGCAGAAGCACAGTTTTCTCAAACTCTCATCATTATACAGTCCCACTACACCCACTATCAGTCGAGCGAATCATCATTGCACTGCATTGAATCACCTTCCCTCATGTCAGAGACCTAAAACTGCTTTGCAACTGTGATCTGACTCGTGATATGGCAGTGGCGTGCCTTTATGAGGTGTAAATTCAGATATGTGGCGAATGTCTTGATCCTGAACATTGTCTCAAGAAATGAGACAATCCTTGTAACAACAGTATGTCGAGTGGACAGATGCAGCAACTTACATATCATACCCATTAGGGAACAGTATGATTATGAGATGTGCATAAGACAATAACATAAAATCGGAACGGGATTCATCATTTTGGCCCCTCGAGCCTGCTGTGCCATTCCAAAGGATCGTGGCTATTTTGACACTCCACCAATCCACTTTCCTGCTCTTTCTCCAAAACACTGGATTCCCCGACTGGCTCAAGAATCTATCTCAGCTTTATATATTCGAAAACACTCTGTCGGAAGGAGCGGACATGAACTCAGACTATGTCAAGAAAGAAATTAATCGTCTTCTCAGTCTTAAATTTGTGCGTGCTGTCCATTTCGTTGGAGTATTTGATGCAGGCAGTTTTAAAATGGTTTTTCTCTGCATCTCACGCCATCCTGTCCCTGTCCCTGGAACAGTTTGATGGGGAACTTGAAAAAGGTGCTCTTCTTTTTATCTAAACAGGTCCTGTATGAATCCTGAGGGTATTTACTGTGGGTAATGCAGAGCACTGTTTATATTGCATCAAACCCCGTTCTCTCCCGATTCTCGGTGAGTTTGATGAGGACTGTGTTGAGACAATTTCACTCTGTACGTAGATCCATTATCTTCCTGTAATTGAAGTGATAAATGAGGGACAGGACAGGGAGAACTTTTCTCTGCCTGTCACCCCCTCCTATCCCTGTCCTGTGTTTGTTAGATGGGAATATTTCTACTCTGTATGAAAACCCATGTTGTTCCAGTCTTGAGTTTACTTGATGGGGATGGTGGACAGTGTGCTTTAATGTATATCTAACCTTATTCTGTCCTTTAGGAGTAGGCCCGTCGTCCCTCCAAGCCTGCGTCGACACGTTTTGCACTTTAATACTAAAACTGTCTTAACTTACAGTATCCGTAAATCAGTATTCCCTTCCTATCATGTTTTGGTTTCTCTGGCAGCATCTTCCAGAAACTCACCACCCTTTTCGAAAACTTGCCTCGGACATCTTTTTTAAAATTCCCGTATCCAACACAGCTTGATCCTATGTTCCCTGATAATTGCATCGTGCATCCTTGGAAAAACGCCCCATAGGTTCCGATGTATACATTGCAATCACAATCTTTCATGATTCTAGCATGTCACCTCTCAAACTCCTGCATTCCAGCAAAAAATCATTCTTCACAGTTAAAATCCGCATTAGAAGGCAACATCCTAGTAAACTTTCACTACTCCCTCTCCAAATCATCAACATTCTTCTAATGTGATGAACTGAACTGTACTCAATATTCCAAGTGTGGCCTAAGTGAAGTTGTACAGCGCTGCAGCATATGTAGACTAACATGATACCCAATGCCTCTTCCGATGGAGGCAAGCATGCCATCGGCCTTTTTTACTATTTTACCTAACTACACTACCACCTCAGTGATCTGTGGAGCTGCACACCCACATCCCCTTCTGACGGTTACATCGCTTTAGCAACTTTAACAACTTTAAAGCCATTGGGGTTTTTGTAACAGCGGTCGTAAAGACAAAAATATGTTGGGTCGACACAGAGACGAAGTTAAAAATGGCAGGAGAGCGAACTGTTCTCCCAGCTTAGGTTCTTTCTAGCTTCTGACAGTCAGAAGCTGCTCCAGTTCAGAAATAACCCAGGCTTCAGCAGAAGACACTTGACTGACTTATCACTCGGAAATCTCTTTGGAAATGATTTCATCCTTTCTAAAAGAGCTTTTGTTTAAGTTTAGCTTGATGCCAAGTGGTGTGTTTTGGGATGTTGGGGAATTGGAACAGCTCCTTAACTAAGTTGCTGGATAGGGTCAGTTAAGTTTCCCATAGCTAAGGAGCTTTAAGATTAGTTTTTTTTCATGTTCCAACTTGAGGATTTGAAATAAACTGCATTTTGATGAAAGCCAACTTTCATCAAACCTGGCTTTTCCACTTTACATCTGCCGTTAAATTGAGAAAAAAAGTTCAGGTCTAGGCTTACTTCTTAAAATATTTCGAAGGCATCTGGCTTGTTCTGGAATACTCTGCATATAGACAAGCCTTGAGGTTCTCCATACAGCTTTTAATTTTCATCAGTACTTGACCTTCCGAAAATGCATCTTGTCATATTTCTACCCGTGCCCTCCAATTATATATATCCTGCTGTGTCCTTTGACAATCATGCACAATAATAATGATTCCACCAATACTTTATCGTTCCAAACTTACTAATCAGGACAGGTACATTTTTCTCCAGTTATATTGATCATGAAAACCGAGGTCTCAGCTATGATCCCAGTGGATCAACATTAGTCTCAACCCCCCATTCTGAAAGGCATCCTTCTGTCTGCGTGATGTGACTACATTGGCTCTGCATACACCTTGCCAGCTCACTCTTGATACCAAATGACTTCCCTTATTTGCTGGTCTGCCATGAATGATTTTGTCAAATGTTTGCTGATACCCATGTCAGCTTTTCACTGATCGATCATCTCTGTCACTTCCTCCGTAAAACTCGATCAATTTAGAGAGGCGTGGGCTCACTCGCAAAAAACCATGCTGTCAATTGCGAATAATTCCATTTGCTTCTAACTGTGTGTCAAACCTGTCCTGAAAACTGTTTTCCCAAACGTTTTCCTATAACCGATATTGCACTCACAAGTCTTTAATTTCCAGGATAATCCCTACCGCCCTCTTTAAAGAATGGGAGAGTATTGAATATTCTCCATTCTGCTGAGACATGTCCTGTGCCCATGGGGAGAGAAAGATAGATTTTAGGTCTTCAGCAATTACTTCACTTGTCTCCCTCACTCTTCTGGGGTACGTTCAATCAGTGCCCGGGGAATTAATTGCCTTTACACATTTTATGGGCATAATACCTCTTCCGTTCCTTTCACAAATTGGCTTAAAAACTTTACATTTTCTTGCCTGAGATCATCTTCTACCGGTTCCTTCATTTTGGTAAAAATACTTGGCATTCTTCCTAAACCTACTTTTTAGTGATTTTTCATGACTTTTTTTAGCCTTTCTATTTCCTTGTTTAAGTTAATTCCTTCTTTCCTTATCTACTTCAAGGGCTTTGTTATTCTGTATCCTCCTATACCTTATGTGTGTTTCTTTTTCTTCTTTCTGACAAAGGTTACAACACCCTTATTGATCCATGTTGCAGGTACCTAGCCATATCTATCATTCAATCTCACAGGAACATTCTGCACCTGAACTCATATCAAAAGCCGTTTCAAATATTCCTACATGTCCGGTGTTGGTTTCACCTCAAGCAGCTGTCTCCTATCACCAAGTGTCCAGTTCCTGCCCAATATTGTTATAATTCGCCTTCGTCCAATTTGACAATTTCATTGGGAGTCTTCTGTTGTCCCGATCTATGAACATTTTAAAACTCACGGCATTACGGTCACTACTCCCTAAATACTACAGTCTTGAAACTTCATTCATCTAGCTGTGCTCATTCCTCGAATATCGGCCCAGGAGAATCCCTTCCCTGTTTCAACTGTTTACATGTTGTGTCTAGAAACTCTCCTGGTTGGTCATAAAAATATCCAGTCCCATCCAAATTTCGAGCATGTAATGAGTTTCAGTCAATCTCGGGGAAGTTAACATGAACCATTGCACTATCCTTGCTCTTTTTAAATCTTTTGAAAATCTGCCTACAATTTTTCTACATGGCACTGTCAGTTGGAAGGTCTTTTATGATTTCACCTTTCCTACTTCTGAGTTCAAAGCAGATTGCCTTATGCACAGTTCGTCTGTTGTTTCCTCCTCCAATACAGCTATGAGATGCTGCTTTACCAGTAACGCAAATCCCCCACTCCCTTCATCCTTGGAACAACTTTCAGCTGCCAGTCTTGACACTCGTTCAAGTAAAATGATCCCAGCACTGGCGAAGGGTCTACGTTCATCTATCTTGCATATTATTCTTCACATATTGAAACACTCTTCTCACCTCTGATACGTTGCTGGTCCAGTGTTCAGATACTCAGCAACGGCAGTGGGCTTGCCCTGCTTCAAATATAGGACAGTCCTCACTCACTTTTTGTTTCCTTACAATACAAATGAACCAGTCAACAATCATCAAAAGAGAAAAATGATATCTGAATAGAGAGCAGGTATACTTCCTGCAAGGTTACACAAACATCAAACACGAATCACAAATATGAGAAGTGACACATTTGGCAATTCTCCCGGTGTTAGATGCATTGTAAGTCTCCATTTGCATTCTTCACAGCACATATTTATGAGAATAGGTTCAGAACATGAGTGGAGGCAGACGCAAAACACTCTCTACAATGTCCCCATCAAACACTTACAAGACAACATAAAGCACGGATATTTGTACAGAACAACCCACTCTTGACACGGTAATGATCAAATAGTTTCGAAAGAATGAGCTGTGGTCAGCCACAGAGACGGACTGCGAAGAGTGATTTTCATTGATAAACTCAGTGAAGCACTCTGAAAAGTTTGGCATGCAGTCAGCGTTGCAGGTACAGAGGTTTGGAAGAGACCTTGCTGTGAGCAGCATAGTGAATCAACCTGGACAGACTGCCGTGCAGTTCACACTCAATGCAAAATCCGAGGGACAATGCCATGCAGTGATTAATACATCGGTACAATCCACAAAGAATTGTTATCATTCAGCTATTGAGTGAAACAGTCCATGAGCTGTACCTAAAGTTTACATTGTAGTAATCCAGTCGGGGAAGAGTGACTTAAAGTTAGCATCTCAGTGGAGAACTCTGGAAAAGTTCCCTACCCTGAGCATTGCAATGAAGTAATCCAGCAGGAAACACATAGCGTCAGTGGGACAGTGAATAAGTTCTGGAAGAATGAGCTACGTTCAGCAGAGTGGGATCAATATCTGTTCGTGGATTTTTTAGTGCACCATGCGACTGAGAGTTGCTGCAAGAGTGTATGGACGTGGAACAGCCCAGGAAACATGGCCTGAAATCAGCGTTGCAGTAAAACAGTGTGTGAGAGGTGGCCTGCAGTTATCATCACAGGGAAAGTGTCTGTAAATGGTAGCCAACCGTGAGTAACACAATGAACGAGATCAGGAAAAGTGGCCTGCAGTGTATGTCACGGTAACATAGTCTGCAAAGGGTTGACTGGATTTAGTATGGTATTGAAGGAGATTGGTCTGACGACAGCATTGTAGTAATGCAATTTAGGAAGAATCGCTGCCAGTGGGTGTCATGATGAAGCAGTCTTAAAAGAGTGACCTGCAGTGAGAAACTCGTAGAAAGTCTGTGAAAAGTGATTTGAAGTTAGTATCACAGTGGAACAGGCAATAAAAATTGTCTGGCAGTGAGCATCGAGGTGACCGTCGAAGAAAAGAGTTCCTGAGGTCTACGTTGTACTGTAACAGTCTGAGACAGGTCACGTGAAGTTAGCAAAACAGTGATGCAGACTGCGAATTGTGTCGTGCAGGGACAAATGCTGTAAGATCGTCTGTTAAGAATGGTGATCAGTCAAGATTGCAGTAAACATGATTGGTCAGAGCAGCCACGTCGAGTTCATCGTCGATAAAAATGGGACAGATGGCTCTGTCGTCAAAATATCAGTGAAGGTAGATTGTGAGAACGACTTGCAATGAACATTACTGGGTAAAATTCTGCAAGGCATGGCCCACAGTCAAAGCAGTCGTGAGGGACTTTGGACTTCAGGCAAAATAATAATGATACAGAATGGGAGGTGTGGTCTTCAGTGAGCTATCAAGGGAAGAGATCTGGGAGGAGCGATTGAAGTTTGCAGTACAAGAAAGGGAGACCGGGAATATAGGCCTGAAGACACCATTTCAGTAAAGTCGCCTGGGAAGAGTGGTCTGCAGTCAACATGGTGGTGAAGCAGATTGGGAATGGAATCTGCAGTCTGCAACTTAGTGTCACAGTCTATGATTTTAGGATTTCAGTGGAACAGTCCGGGAAGATTGACCTGCAGTTAATAACTCAGTGAAGGTGTCTGTAAAAAGTGGGCAGCAACCAACATCACATTGAACCAAACTGGGGTAACTGATCTCAGTGCAAATCACAATGAAATCACCTTGAAAAAGTGGACTGCAGTTTTTTTTTCCACCATAATGAATCTGATAGGGATGCACGACCTGAATTCAAACTGTAGAGAAAATGGCTGAGAGAAATGGACTGCAGCAGTCATCAAAATGAAATCGCCCACAATGATTAGCGTGAGTCAACATTATGATGATGAATTCAAGGAAGAGAAATCTGCAGTGATTATCTCAGAGAAACAGTCCGAAAGAGTGACTTGCAGTTAATAATTCAGTGAATGTGTCTTGGAAAGGAGGACAACAATCAACATCACATTGAACCAAACAGGGGTAACTGGTCTCAGTGCAAATCACAATGAAAACCCTCAGTGGACTGCAGTTTGCATCATAATGAATCTGATAAGGACGAAGGACCTGAATCCAAATTGTAGAGATAATGGAGGAGAGAAATAGACTGCAGCAGTCATCAAAATGAAATCGCCCACAATGATTAGCGTGAGTCAACATTATGATGATGAATTCAAGGAAGAGAAGTCTGCAATGAATAACTCAGAGAAACAGTCTGGAAGAATGATCTGCTGGCAGCATCATAGTAGATCAGGCAGCAAAGAAGGGCCTGCAGTCAATATTGCAGTGATGCAGATTGGCATCTCATCAGGAATGCAGTGAAGCAATCTAGCATGAGTGGCCTTCAGTGACCATCACATTGAAACGTCGAGGAAGAGTAATAGTCTTGGAGAAGTTTACCACAGTTAGCACCTTGGTGAAATAATTTACAACGTGTCGCCTGGAGCGAGAATCCTCAGAAAGCAGACAAGTAAGAGTTGACTGCAGTGAGCATTGCAGAGAAGCAATCTGGAAGAAGTGTCAGACTGGCAGAATCAGAATGAAATAGCCTGAGAGGTTTGGCCCATGATCAGAATCACAATAAAGTAAAGTAGGAAGAATGGCATGTGGGGATGCTTTCCGTTATGGCTGACCATGTGTTGCATCTGCATTGTATTAGCGTTCTGCTTCATTGAAACAAAGTCGCTTATGACTGACGAGATCGGAGCTGTCGTGACAGACAGTCGGAGAGGACATATCTGTATGTGATCGTTAATCTGCTAGAATTGGTGCACTCCGCATGTCTGCTGCAGTGCTCATCAGCTTTTTTACCCTGTTTCGAAGTGTAGCTTCAGGGTGCTTCTCCATCTCGTGCAATCAGATGCATGTTTCTTCCAAGGACTACATACCGATTTCATATCACTCATACAGATGTCATTGAAGCCCTGATTTGGACGTCCAGTGGATCACCTCCCGGATGGAAGCTCTCCATAAAGGATATCCATTGGGATGTGGCTATCCTCCAATTGTGGCAGTGACCCCGCCAGTTTAGTTTCTGTTGCTTGAGCAGAGTGAAGATGCTGCGAAGGCCAATGCGAGATGGGGCCGTGGTGCTGCATATTCTGTCTTGCCAGGACATGCCCAGGATGAGGTGGATACTCCTCAAAGGGAAGGTGTTCAGTCTCCTCTCCTGTCTGCCATATGTAGAACAAGTTTCAGGGACACACAGCAGTGTGCTCATGTTTTCACGATGGTACAACCTGTCCCAGGACACTTGTCTTCTTCAGACTGATAGTCAGCCCAAAAGTCTTGCACGTATGTGAGAGGTGGTCTATCAGTAACTGGAGTTGCTCATGGTTGTATGTTGCAACAGCAACATCATCGGCAAACAGCATGCCCCTGATGACCATTGGATATACGTTTTGTCTTGACGCTAAGGCAGACCAGGTTGAAGAACCTGCCAACTGATCTGGTGCCTTGCTGAATCCCCTCTGTTGCGGTGCCAAATACCTGTTTCTGGTACACTGCAAGAAAAAAAAATCCTGAAGTGTGTTGGAGCAAGAATACAGCCTTGTTTGATGCTGCTGTGGATGTTGAAAGCCTCAGAAGAGCTGTCATTGTACTGCAAGGTCTCCTTCATGATACCGTGGAAGGATGCTGTCATAGTCAGCAGTTTCGTGGGGGCAGCCGATCTTCAGGAGGTCCTTTCTTGAAAAAAGTAATTTTTGCTCACCGGGTTGAACACATTGGTGAGGTTTGAGAAAGTGATGTACAAGGGCTTTTACTGTTCTCTGCCCTTCTCCTCCATTTGGGAAAGGAAAGGTTCATGTCTTCTATCGACCTTTTAGTTCGGACGTCGCAATGTGCCTTTGGGTCATCAACATTCTGCCAATTTCTGCAGGCAAGTCAAGATGACTCGATAAAAGGCTTTGCCGACAGTGTGGAGGAGAGAGATGTCTCCGTAGTTGTTGATGTCGCTTCCATCTACCTTGGCAGATGGAGTATAATTTAGATAAATATTGTGCTGCATTTTGGGAAACCAAAACCGAGCAGGCCTTATCCACTTTGTGGTAAGGTCTTTGGGAGCATTGCTGAACAAAGAGATCTTGGAATCCAGGTTCATAGCTCCTTGAAAGTGGAGTCACAGGTAGATGGAATAGTGAAGAGTGCGTTTGATATGCTTTCCTTTTATTGGTCACAGAATAGACGACAGGAGTTGGGATTTCATTTTGCGGCCGCACAGGGCATATGATCGGCCATTGTTGGAATATTTTGTGCAATTCTGGTCTTCTTCCTACCTGAAAGATATGGTGAAATTTGTAACGTTTACAAAAGGTTTACGAGGATGTTGCAAGGATTGGAGGTTTGAGCTATCGGATGATGTTGAACAGGCTGGGGCCGTTTTCCCTGGTGTTTCAGAGTCTGAGTGGAGACTTTATAGAGGTTTACAAAATCATGAGGGGCATGGATAGAATAAATAGTCAAAGTCTTTTCCGTGGTGAGGAATGTCCAGAGCCAGAGGGCATAGCTTTAGTGTGAGACAGAAAGGATATAAAAGAGACCAAAGGTGCAACTTTTTCATTCAGAGGGTTGTACGTGTATGGAATGAGCTGCCAGAGGTGATGGAGGCTAGTACAATTGCTACATTTAAGAGGGATCTGGATAGGTTGATGAGTAGAAAGAATTTGGATGGATAAGGGCCAGGTGCTGGCAGGTGGGACTAAATTGTGTCAGGATATCTGTTCGGTATGGACGTGTTGGACCGAAGGGTTTACTTCGATGCTGTAAATCTCTTTGACTGTATGACAATATAAGCACTTGATGGCATCAAGTACTGGAGCTGGCATGGTATAATCTCTGGCATCGAATTCAGAGTAGTGTTCATTCTACCTCTTCATCTGCTGGCCTTTGTGTTTTATTATTTCGTCATTAGAGGATTAGGCCATCCTATTTTGCTCATAGCTGGTCCTACTGTGTTATTGATGCCTTTGCACTATCTCCTCATGTTTCCCATTAGAGTGTCTGCCTAAATTTACTCACTTAGCTGTGGCCTGAAAATGACAATGCAACACCTGGAAGCCTGCTGAACCTTCTACTTGACAGCCCTGTGAGTCTGGAACTACTTCCAGCGCGCTGTCGGCTTGTACTTAGCTGTGGCGACATGCTTGGCTTCAAAGTTTGAAGTATGTCGGTTGCCTTGGCTTCAAACCACTCGGCTACCTTGCAGGTCTTCTTCCCAAAGGCAACCACGGATGTGAGGAGCATGGTATTCCGCAAGGTTTCCCATTTGGCTGTGGTGGAGTCTCCATGTCACGAGAAAATGAGTTCTCTCTCGAAAGCCTCTGAAAACGTTTGCATACGGTCTGGCTGGGAAGAATGGAAGAATGGCTTGCAGCGTGCGTTATTGGAAAATGGGCCAGGTAGAGTGGCATGCAGGCAACTTCACAATGAATGAAGTTTGTGAAGTGTGGACTCCAGTCAATATCGCCAAAAAGTGTTTAGGAGGAGTGACCTGCAGTGATCATCAAAATAACCACCCTGCAAAATCGCAGCATTCGATAAATTCTGCACTGCAAATGCTGACACATATATGAACGATACAGATGGAAACACACTTCACATTTGTAGTGGACGAAGTAATGTACAAAGATACGGAGGTCTATTCGGTCTGAAGGTGGTCACAGTCATGGGCATGTTTTTGCGTTTGTAAGGTGTTAACGAAACGCACCCGACAAGGGTAGATAGTGCAAGGGGCATAGGCAGAATTTGCAACGATGGGATGCATTGTAAGGTGTGTTGCACTCACAGATTAATGGACATTGGTTTGAATGTGTGCACAGGTCGGGGCTTTTGGAAAGTCCCGAATGTCTCACGAATGCAGAACCTGTGAGATGAATTTGAGAGATTTGCAGAAAAGTAGACGGTTGTAGCATGTCAGGGTTGATAAAATGTTGAGAGGGTAGGAGTGATTGGCGCAGCTTAGGAAAAAATGGGAAGGTGTGTGGGGGATGTTGAAAGTTGCAGCGATAGTCACATATCTTGGTGCTTGAGACGATAACTGATATTAGATGGCAGTAACTGGAGGTTAACTGGAGGAAATGCTGAGTGTTACTTTCATGTACAGCTGTACGCAGCAAAGACCACTTTCTGTCTGGAAGAGGTTCCAGAAATATGGCGAACCTAGCAGGTGGAGGAGATATATAAGTAAGAGTGATGAAGAAAGCAGCGGAGATTTTTTTTGCCGGAGGGTGGAAACTGTGAAACACATGGGAAGCGTTGTGATGTCTGCATGGTGTCACTGAAACTGTGCGTGCTGCAGGCAATTGTTGCATGAAGCAAGATCATCATGTTTGTCGCTAGTAGAGCGCTACTAAATTGTAGATGTTGTCAAAGCTGGAGATTGGCATAGATAGCGCGGTGTTTTGGAGAACATTAGAGGCAGGACCATTTTGAAGACAGGTAGCATAACAGATTTGAAGTGCTTTGCAGCGAATGGAAGGGCTGCAGGCGTTTGTCATGATGGAGATCTGATCGCAACAAGAGGTATTTGGGACTTCCAAGACTCCAGTATGTTATAGAAGTAAGGAGCAACAAAGTGCCTGCAGGAAGCGATCAGAACAAATCCAGTAATAGAGAATTAGCAGTTGCTTTGTTTGGATAGGAAAAGGCCATGCAGAGATTGATATACAAGTGTAAGGTTATGTAATTCAGGACAGTAGTTAATCGGGGATGTGAGTGTGGGCAGAAAGGAGACGGGAAGGATTGATGATTGGGAGGTCGTGACAGTTGGAGAACAGAAAACATTTATTTCGCTCTCGTCCAGTTAATACAGTGTGGAATCTGTGAGTCCAAGCAGTGGTGTAATCCAATCTGAGGAGGCAATGTAATCGATGAAGTTTTCAGTAATGAGCCTGATACCAGGGCAGAATCAGCAAGTCATGAAAATGGAAAAGACTCATCTGAGTAAATCCTTCAATTCACTTGAGGCTCGAAAAAGCGCTTTCGGCAAATTGTATATTCTGAAAGCATTTACACGGATGCAGATGGAGCAAGTGAACAG
The DNA here is from genome assembly GCF_020745735.1 of Hemiscyllium ocellatum. Taxonomy (NCBI): domain Eukaryota; kingdom Metazoa; phylum Chordata; class Chondrichthyes; order Orectolobiformes; family Hemiscylliidae; genus Hemiscyllium; species Hemiscyllium ocellatum. Next base: position 3,312,427 of record NC_083448.1, on the reverse strand, counting down.
CCCTCAGTTTAGCTCTGAGTGAATGTTCATGCTAGCCATGAACAGGGAAGTGTACCACTCCCCCATTTGTGTGATGGCCTATTATTTCACTTCCCAACTCTGATGTTTGTACAGAAGTTCTAGCACGGTCCATTTCCACATGAAATCCCAGAGGTTGACTCTGGCGGGGGGATGACAGCAGTGACTCGACCAGAAATGCAGGAAAACTTGTTTCTCATTGTGAATTTAGTGAGAATATAAAGAGTAATTATACATGAAGACTTGCCATATGCAAAGTATTTTATTTTCTTATGGTGTGATTGCTTTGCCTGAGCAGATGTGAGGAGCTGAGACCTAATGGAGGAGAAACTGCGATCAGCTTCATTATCTCTTCTGTGGGAGGAAATTCGAATGCCCTCCTGCTGTTTTTATATTTGGTCAACTGAACGTTAGCTGCTTTGATGACTCTTCTACGGAATATCTGACAACTGTTGAAAATTACAGCTCTCTGATAATCTCAGCTCAGCATGAGGAGAGTTCAATTGTTCAGTTTGACAACATGAGTCGATATGGTGTAAGAAACTGATATTGATGCAGATAATGAGCCCTGATCTATTTGAATGGTCAAGCAGACTCAGAAATATAAACAGCCTCCTTCTGCTGCCAATTTTTGTCTTTTTATTTCCTCTGTGGACTGTGTTTGTTTTTCCTTTTTTCTGTTGTTGTGAAACTTTTTCAAGTGACTGCTTCATTCTTTTCATTCACTTCAGGTCATCCCAGGGTCATCTCGCTTCCTTCGCCAATTTCTAATTGGCATCTGACAAACAGCTGTCAGTGTTCCTCAGATTGTTCAACTTTCTCTTCCCAATTGATAACATCGCTGATACATCTCTTAATATTTTCTTCTTACGACTCCTCCACGCTGAGTGCTGCTGACTCAGTTGCTTTGATTGTTGCTGGGTTGAATATTTCAAGCAAAAATAGCTTCCAGTGGGTTCTTGAGCTTCTCTCTGAACTTGGACAAATATAACACATAGAAAATGGTGTTCGTACAGCAATTCAAATTTCGCAGCATGTATGCAACTCTTTCGAATGTATATTCCCCATCACGATCTAAAGGGGCGTCAATACCAAAATAACATAAAATGTACAACAGCCACAATAATATGAAGTTTCCAGAAATGATGAAAAGTAAAATTATACACTGCCTTCTACTCTCCATCTCTGGGTCACTGGAATTTTCTCCCTTAGTCTGACCCTTCAGAACTTTCCGGACTTGACTGGCCACTAAAATGTGTTTGACAGTCAGGGCGTTGAGGAACAGTATTAAACCGAAAGGGAATATTGGTGTTAGAATCTTTTCAAAGTCGTTAAAACCTCTCCACACAGGGTCATAATAGTATGCATCTGAATTCATGCAGTACCATGGTACATTGTCAATGATCTCATAAGGTTCAAACCTGAAGTAGGTAGGAATATTTTTTAGAAAAATCAGCCAGCTGATTGTTGCGAGAACGATAGTTGCGGTTTTTTGAGTGCAGTATTTGGTTTTTAGTTTCTCACAACAAATGGTGACATATCGATCGAAGGTGAAAGCGATGGTGAACCAGACAGAACAGTCTATGAGTAGACGGCACAGAGCATAGTGAACACGACACACAGGGGTAATGTCCAAGAATGATGGTGGAAAAAAGTCATGTTTGATTCGTTTGAGTATGATCTCAATGATAACGACGAATAGATCCACCATTGCCATGGCTAGCAGATAGCGTCTGCTGCAGGATGAGAGACCACAGTTACCCCGAAGTAGAATTCCAACTGTCACTATATTGACTGCAAGAGAGAGAAAAGAGAGAACAAAACAATGTTCAATACAGACGAACATTTTCCTTCATCTATCCTAAGTGGTAACTGTTTGATTTCATCAACACAAACACGTCAAAGAAAACAGTTAGAGGATCAATGATTTGAATTGCCCCAACACTGAAACTCACGCCTCCAGTTTTAATGCATCTGGAACGTGCGCAAAAAGCAGGCTCTCCATAAGAGGAAAGTGGGCAAGTAAGTTTTTGAATGAGGGACAAGTGCACAGTCAGACTATAATCTACCTATTTCTTTCAGATCAATTGCAGTTCAGGTAATGACAAAGATGGAAGGTGCAACATTCATGGATAAAGGAGAGCTATTCCTGAAGCTCCTGATTCTTCCTTCGATAGAATTTGCAATTCCACGTTCAGCCATAGCAGCCATAGCAATTACACACTAGAATCAACTCAAAGATAGGTGCCATTTGCTCCGAGGATGTCAAAATATTAATGTTGAGGAGAATGAGCATTTAAGTAAAACTGTTAAGCGAAGGTGAGCATTCTTTCTGAGCAAGCCAGAAATGGCAGCATGTGTTCATGCATGTATATGTGCCCAAGAATATGAGGAATAGACAGAAGGCTGTGTGGAGCTTCAATGATGTCAGATATAGTTGTACCAAATGCCAAGTTCTGTCCTTTACATACTGCATCACTGGAATCATGTAATCACAATCAGTTACAATTTCATCCTAATCGAGTAATTTTAGTTTTATGTCAATACATATCCGGCCTGAGTTCGGAGTAATAGATTGCTCAGCGCGAAGAAATGCACAATATAATATTCCTGGTAGTCGTCAGAATTTTGTTCACCACACTGGCATAAATCGATCACGGAAGATACTCCATTAAACAGTGAAATGAAGCAATTGTTTTCATCGACCCAAGTCCCTAGCTTCAGAACAGTTCACGACTCACCAATCTTGACAGTAATTTACAGTCACTGATGTAACGTGGAACACTCCACTTCTTGACCAATGCTGCTGTGATATCAACCGTTGGCAGTGCTGATGGTGTCATAGAGTAAGTGGATCACAGAGTCATACATCGTGGAAACAGCATCTTTAGTCCAAATAATCCATTCCGGCCATAATTCCAAACTCAACTCGTACCATCTGCCCGCAGTTGACCAATATTCCTCCAAACATCTCTAATTCATGCACGTAACTGAATGGATTTTAAAAAGTTATAACCGTATGCGTATTAAGCACGTCCTGTGGAAGTTCTTTCCACGTAAAAAATTGCTCTCTGTTTAAAAGCAAAATTCCTTCGTGATTTTTTTTGTAACCTTTCTCCTCTCACCTTCCAATTATGGCCCAATATCTTGAAAACCCTCACCCTAAGGAATAACACCTGCAATTTGCACAAATTATGCTCGTCATGATTTTATAAATCACTGTCAGATCAGCCCTGAATCTCCTACGCTGCGGTGAAAATAGAATCAGCCTCTCCTTCTGACGCAAACACTTCATTCCAGGAACATCTGGAAAACCTTTTCTGAACTCTCTAACTCTTAATCATGTCATTTCCACAACACGTCGATCATAACTGGGCACATTACTCCCGGAGATACCAAAGGAACGTCCTGTGTAAACTAAACATATGGTCCTGAGTCACCTTTTTAGCCAAACTGTCTGTATATGATGCGAACTTCAAAGAATCGTGTTCCTGAAGCCCTAGGTTACGATGTTCTACAGTGCTAACCAAGCCCTTACTTTTAATTGGAGAAGTCTTCATTTTTTGCAACCAGAGATATGTTCTGATAGTGGCACCTACCTTCGTTGTTCAATATTTTTGCTTTTGAGTTGTTTGCCATGGAGCTCCGTCGCTCGGTTTTTTTTTCAGAAGACACTGGCAACGTTCTTTGAAAAATATAACAGAAGAAAGTCTATGAGAGAGAGCAAGAGCGAGAGAGGGAGAGGGGAGAGAGAGAGAAAGAGAGAGCGAAAGAGCGAGAGATAAAACATGATCTGGCCCATGACTCTGAAAAACTTTTCGAAATGTGTGCAATTCGAACATCAGATAAAAGATACAACACTTTTGACTGAACAACAATCTTCAGAATATTCCATGTCACTGGAGGATAATTTCTGTATCCTTGCTGAAGCTTCTTGCTTATTTAGCATAACTGCAATACATTTTTTCACTGTCAAATTTCGGCAAACAACAGAATCTTCTTTCCCCATCATCTTCCTTTCAAAAACTTGAAATAAACGTATGAGATGTGTTCCAATACCATGTGCCTGGAACAACTTCATCACATATTCTGAAATATCTATGACATTCTGTTCCTGTATTTCTTGGAAGCAACTGGAAGACCATCCCGCCGCCACCAGCACGCTCCAGCTAACGATATAGTCTACCCTTAAACAGCTATTCAGCTGTTGAAGTCCGCTTCTGCCTACTAACCTACCTTGTTTAAAAGTACTTGCTTCTCTCAATCCCTCGTGTTCAGACAGCTATTGCCTGAGCTATAATATGTTCAGTGGAATTGCATGTTGTTCGTTTTTTATCAGTCCATGAGTTTTCTTGGAAATGCTTCTTTTTAAAAGTTTCTGGTTCAAAAGTGTTTCTAAACCTTAACGATTGAAACATTAACATCCCAATTTCGTTCTATTCAATCACTTTACAAATGATTATAGTCTTTCATATAATATGCGCCAGCGACTTTTTTCACTTCCTGGAATGGACCAGCACTGACTGCAATAACATAGCAAGGAGAGATTGAGACAGTGGTAGCAGCGTATGGAACTGCAGAAATAGGTCCGCAATATTTGAGCTAAAATGCTGATGAAGTAACATTCTTGCTCACTCGGTAACCACAGAAACTAGTTCAGGCAGGGATTTGATCAAACTAAGTGATTATCTTCACTCACCAGGAAAGCCAATGATGCCGAGCACCACGTAGAATATTTTTCTCACTGTTCGAATCAGATCGCGCATTTTCAGTGCGCAGTAATGTGTCACTACCTTCTCCAGGCAATCCACCTCTGTTTGTTTCTCTTGTGAACGATTTGCAGTATCTTAATTTTATACTGATCAGTATCTCCAAGGGGATATTTACATTTCACAATATTCCAATTTGATGTTTTTTTTTCTTCTTGAAAAGTTGGAACAAACAGATGACGACAACTGAACTAATCCTCTGCCCCTGAAAAATATTTAGTGTGTGGCATTAATTGGGAAAAAAATACCTCATGAATGGACAGCACTGATCACATGAAGCAACTAAACTGAATTGGAAACGATGTCAATGTACAATGCAAATGGTCCTTCAAATACTCCCCGGTAGAGCTTGAGACCTCGTGATGATGACTTTGCCTCAATGATCAGTCAATGACTGAATTTCAAGCATCAAACTCGGATCTGTATTTTTTAGGACAGGTATGCCACTGTCTTCAGTTAAAAAAAACACAGTTGAGTATTTCACAAAATAAAAGTGAGCAATACAGAATTCGTCCTTTCCATGGTCTTCTTCAGATTTGTGACAGACCAGATGAGTATGTCCCACAACTCCTCATCTCTCCATCATTATATCACTCAAATCTCTTTGTGTTTCCTGATAATTTCTACACTATTGAAGTTACGTTCGCCATGATCTCAGTAGCTTTCCTTCACACTTACAATACGTTCTGTGAGCACAGTAGCTTTCCATTATTTTAGTATTCACATGCTGCTGGTGTCTTCAAAACTCCGTCTACCATCGAGTGTCCATCTGTAGAAATTGACTGTGCTTCAGAGAATAAACAAACTGGGAAGTGTAAATGTCTCAAACATTTCTCGAGTGTATTTCACAGTATTGGACAAATGTGATTTGTAATCTCTCTGAATCTCTGTCAGGTTTTGATTTGCTCCAGTGCTCTGATGCACCTTTCAATCCAATGCACGTAAGATTGCACCTATACAAACATGAGACATTCTACATGCAATTTCTATCTCTACTACTTTTTCTAAAAAAAAAACAATCCAGTATTGACGCTTGCCTGATTTTCCATGATTTCCCTTTATCTTAAAACAACATAATGTGGGCTAACACTGAGTTGAAACTGATATGTTCTAATCAGATACGTACACTAGCTGACAGAGCAGTTCAGATGCTAAGATTATTGCATGCCTTCTGACTCCTCAACGTCATTCCACAGTGACAAGTGATTAAATCCTCCACAGTTGCCTGAATGGGTGCAGTTTCAACAACGCACAAGAAACTCGACATTATCTTTGTTTTTTAGCAACGGATGCCATATCCATGATGCATTGTACATACTTTTAAAAACTCTTTTGTCATTAACATCCAGAATCAAGGCCACTATCCTATAGAAAGACAAGATAACATTTGCTTGAGAACATCGACCTCTAAGAAGTTCTCCTTCTATTCACTCATCATTCTCATACAGAATTGTATCATTGATCCTTCGGTGTCACTGTGTCAAAATCCTGGAACTTGCTCCCTACCTGTACTGCAGGGTTCCCTGCATCTGAATCTGATACTACCACCTTCACAGAGCAACTTGCAACCGGCAATAATTGCTGTCACATCAGTGACCCCACATCACACATTTGAATAAAACAGCCCCACCATGTTGTTGATTGTACACCAAAATCTAACCTCCGTTAAAAGTCTTCCTGTCTGATGACCGTTCAACCATCAGAAATAGTGGGACTAAGGTGGCGAGTTTGGTGATGAGAGAAGGCGGGGAAGTATCTGTTTGTGAATGAGATTGTGGTGAGTGCGATATTGAGCTCGGATATGTTGACATTTAGTGAACCATGCCGGTGAGATTACTACAATAGGATTGTGCAATACTGTGGACAATGTGAGGCCGCCAGATGACGGAAGTCAGGGTCGAAGCGTATGCAATGGGAAAGTACAGCATTTCAGGCAGCGGCCGAGGAGCAGGTCAATCGACGTTTGGGCATAAGCCCTTAAACAGGAGTGTTTGTTGTAGGGGACGTTGCATGGAGATGTTTATGTATGCTGAGGAGAGTGTCTTCTATTTCGAATTGTTCACATATGTTGTTTCTTATTTGCATGGAACATGTTGCTTTGCTGTGGTTTAATATGAGGATGGGGCCATTGCGGATGTTGTTTCCTGGGACTCAGATATGTTTAGAGGTTGTTATGAGGCAGGAGAGATTTCGTGGTGTTGGGATGGAGATAACGGGCACGGATGTTCACTATATGTTTAATGTTGCGAGGACATGTGTGAATTTGGACATATACATAGTGGTCACCTTTAAATGATTAGTCTTAGGATCAGTCTTTATATTCAATGAACAATGCAGTATGAATGGAACTGCAAAGCAATGGCTTAAAGTGCTGTTTAAATGTATCATCAGAGTTAGACTGGATTCAGGGTTCACTGTCATGTTCGTATCATTAAGGGTACAGTGAATATTGAATTTGAATTATAATGTTGTCAATGTTCGATGAGCAGTTAGGTTTAATGTTACAATGATGATTACTTTACCGTCAGTCTTAGATCTAGGGGATTGCTTGACTTTGTGGGGTTAAGGCATATATAGATCGGTAAGCTGGAACAGTTTGGCATTCGCAGATGAGCAGCAGTTAGCATCGAGATCAGTTTGAGATCCACATGGGGATAAGTGAATGAGAACTGGGTAGTTCAACCACATTTAACTTGGGAGATAGTTTCTGGAAGTGAAGTTAGTGGCACTGAAGTACCAAAGATGTTAGATAGCTATGATGAGTGGCTTGGAGGATAACTTACAGGTGTAGTTTATTGGCACCCATTACACTTATCCTACACGATGATCGAAGTCATGGGATTGCAAGTTGCTTTCAATGTCATTTTGATGAATTTCTGAACGGAATCCTGCAAATGGTATGCACTATTGTGGCTAAGAATTGCTGGTGGAGAGAGGAATATCGATGGATGTGATGCCAGTTAAGTGGGTTTCTTTCTTCTGAATGGTGTCAAGCTGTTTGCTTGTTAGTGGAGCTGTAGCAGTCCAGGTGAGCGGGAAGAATTCGATCACACTTCTTACATATGCCTTGTAGATGCTCGACTGGATTTCTCCGAGTAAGAAGCTGAATCGGGCAGAACCTCGGTGAGTTCACAGCTGGAGAACTATGTGCAGTTCTGGTCATCGTAACATAGGAATTATGGCACTGTACTGCATGGATTGCAGCGGATATGCACAAGCGTGTTACCTGGGATCATGATATCTTCACAGTAGAGAATTTTCTGGGAAGGGAACCTGGTAAAGATCGCCAAGTTTATCAGGACCATGGACAAGTCGAATGGAAAACAAATTCGTCTTGAATTCGAAGCGTCAGTACGAAGGAGACATACCTTTCAACTAGAAGAGACGAGACGTCGAGTCAGGAAAGCAGTTTCGTGCTGAATATGGTGGGTTCCGAAAGTTGCTGCCTGGGAGGCTAGTTAAAGCGGGAGAATTCACAATCTTGAAAATGACCTGAGACAAAATTATGGAGGAATAACTAAGATAGAGGCAGGCACGTTATTTCGACTGGCGGGTGAAACTAGATGTCGGACCATAAAATCAAAACACAGGGGAGCAGAAGTAGTATCAAGTTGAGATGGAACTTCTTCACCATAAGTGACAGTGAATCTATGGAACTTATGGAGTTTGGGCTACCTCCTTGAATACTTTGACGACTAAGATAGTTTTTCTTGAACAGAAAATGAATTAGGAGTTATCGTGAGTGAGTGGGCAAGTGAATCTAAGTCCATAAAAAGATCAGACATGATATTATTGAATGGCTCAACAGGTCGAGTGCCAGATGGCCTATCCTACTCTTATTTTTAATGTGCTTCGGTTTTTATGTCGTTATATCACTTGATGTTTTGTCACGTGTCATAATATTCAAGGTAATGGAATGAACGTGGAAAAGGGGCAAGTGTAGAGAGCATAGTATAATTTGGCAGAACCAATGCAATGGTGGAAGGTGGGGAAGGTCTCTTTGATAGTGTTTCAATCCATGTTTTCATCGGCTTCTATGTGTATTGCATACTTTCTGGACTGTCACCACATTTGTTCTTCAGAGAGGGGCGGGATAAAGCGATACAGGCAATGTGTCACCTATATGAAAGCGAAAAGTTGTTAATGAAACGGACTGGACAGCGGCAGGTAGTGCTGTGAGCATAGTCGGAATTTGCAGCCATAGAATGCATTGTAAGGGGTGTTGGACTCACATATTAATGAACATTGCTTTGAATAATAGGAATGGTCATTGAGAGATGTCTGTTTTGAGGTTCACTGTGTATCTGGCCCTTCCATTCTGGCATTGAGTGTGTTGATTGGATAAACCATTTCATCTGTATGCAGGAAGCGAATGTTCAGCCTCTCGAATTTTCTCCATAATTCAATAAACTCACGGCTGACCTGACTGCAATCTCAAAGATGCACTTCGGTCCAACCCAGTAACCCAAGCATTTCTTATTATGCAGGATTCTCTGTATATGTTCCTGAACAGGTATTCAAAGTCTTCAGTACAAACACATTTTCAGGAAGCGTGTTCCATAGTCTCTCAATAAGACCAGAAGATGCAGAAGCTGCAGTCGTCGATTTAGAACTTGATAAAATATTCAACACGGTCAGTTGATTGCTATCTCTGCATCAAAACTAACCGTTTTCTTTTCAGCATTCTTTCATAGAGAAACGACACACAGTCAAACAAAGACACTGAAGGGACAAAGTAAAGAAAACAAAAATGCTTGCCAAATTATTGAGTAGAGTCAAACAGCGCGGAAGTCCAACCGCTTCATGCTGCTCAAGTTGCCAAAAATATTAGTCATACTTGACTTTATTTGACGCATTTCCATTCAGTCTTTCCTACTCATCTTCTCACAGAAATGTCCTTTAAACGTTGTCACTGAAGCTGTATCCAGAACAACCATTCCCTTTGTAAAGACATTGCCCCCGTTCTACTTTTTACAGCTTTCTCCTCTCAGCTTAAAGGTACGCCACTTAGTATTGAACTTGCCCAAGCAATAAAAAGATATTTGTTTTTCAAGCTCCTATATCCCAAGGAAACAAGTCCCAACAAATCCTGCTTATTTTTTAAAAATCAAAACCTTCATTGACTTGCTGCTTGTGAAGGTGGGCTCTGTACATGAAGGACGAGTTGCACATAAAGTTCAGTGGCACCGGTGTCCGAGACAGGATAATAGTTGACCAGTTCAGGAGGTTTTGAACTAGCTTGGCAGGCGCAATGCAAATCAGCAACAGAGATCAGAAGAAAGAGTTTTGTTGAATGGGTAGAAATAGAATGCAGAGCGTCTTTCAGGAAGGACACCTCGTTGATCGGGCAAAGGGTTGGGTTAACACTTTGGCTGTTCTGATGCAGTGACTTATGAATACAAGTGATGAACAAACAACGTGGAACAGCACTTAGAACTACGGTGTTGTGGATATAACAAAGACATAGATTTCACAAGGGCAGGCGTGGATGCTGGATATTCCAGAGTTCAGATTTTTTTTAAACAAACAGGAATTTAGTAAAAGAGGATGGGGAGTAGATTCGTTAATTAGAACGTGCATCACAGCTGCAGAAAAGGAGGTTGTTTTGTCTGCTGAGTCAGTATGGGTGGAGGTGAATAACAGGAAAGGAGTAGTGAAATAATTGGCTGTTTCCTAGAGCACACCCTCTCCGCCAATAGCAGCAGAGAAACGGAAGAACTGTTTGGAAAACAGATGTTGGAAACAGGATTGTTGTTATAGATGACTTAACCTTCCCCAATATTGATTCCAACGTCCTTAATGCAAATGGTCTCATTGGAGCCGATTTTATCAGATGTGTCCAAGAATGAAACCTGACATAATATGGAGATTGGCCAAAGAGCAGGGAGACCATATTATATTTGGTGTTAAGCAACGAACCAGTCTAGGTGTCAGATCTCTTGGCGGGAGAGCATTTCTGTGTCAGCGGCTACAACTGCCTTATCTTTAGCACAGCCATGGAGAAGGATAAAGAATTATGTATGGGAAGGTATTTAATTAGGAATGGGTAGTTATACTGCTATTAGACAGGAACTATAGAGAAGCATTTGGAACAATCGCTCAATGGGAATCTACAACAGAAATATGGAGGTTGGGCGAGGAGCACTTGTTGCAAGTGTTGGTAAATCTTGTCCCACTGAGACAGGTAAGGAATTGTAACGTAAGAGACTGTGAACGATAAGAGAAGAGGAGCTTCACGCCAAGACGAAGAAGGACGATAACTTAAGCTTGAGGAATCGAGGATTTGGCACAGTTTTAGAGGATTACTGGTTACCGAGGAGAAATCTCAAAAATGGACTGAGTTGATCTTGGAGGTGACATTGAAAAGCCTTGGCGGGAAGGATTGAGAAAAAGTCAAAGGCGTTCTACACTAACGTGAGAAATAAATGAATGAACAGAGAAAGAGAGATTAGGGGCAATATTAGGTAGTGGAGACAACTTGCAATTGGAATCTGACGAGGGAGGACAGGCCCTAAATGAGATTTTTTCACATCTGTATTCACGAGAGAGATGGAACTTGTTCATAGTGAGAAAACAGTGAACAATTTAATATTAAGAAATTGTATGCGCTGAAAATTCTGGGTAGGATGAGGATCGATGAGTTCCCAGGGCCGGACGAGATATTTCCAAGCTAATTACGTGAAATAAGTAATGCGATTGCTGCGCCATTAGCGATCGTCTTTGCACCCTCACTCTTTATGGCAGTCATACTCAGTGGTTTGAGGGAGGCAAAAGCTGTTTCTCTGTTCACAAAAAGGAAATGTGAAATCGCTGGGAATTTCAGAACAGTTAGTCTTACGACTTTGGGGACCAGATTATTGGAAAGGTTTCTGAGTCTTTGAGAATGGAGATGTGTAGTATGGAAACAGACCCTTCATTTCAACTCGTCCATGCCAAATAGGCCTCCTACATTTATGTAGTCGCATTTCCGAGATCTTGACCCACATCACTCTAAACCATTCCTCTTAATGCGTCCATCCAGATGTCTTTTGAATGTTAGAAGTTTACGAACGTTCACCATTTCCTCTGGCAGCTCATCTCATAAACGCAATCAAAGTACCTGCATTTGCATCCAAATTCTTTTATACAAATGACAAAAAGCAATGGACCCAGCAGCATGTTCACCACAGGCCCACAGTTTGGAAAACAACCCTGCTCTCTTTTAAAACGACAAATGTAAATGCAAAATACCAAGACCCCCTCACGCTGTTTGCGCCAGACACTCTCAGGACAGACACAGCACCGATAAAAACACTCTGCTCTTCCATGATGAGGAGGGGCTGGTACTGGACTTGGGTATACAAAGTTAAACATCACATAAAACAAGGACACAGTCGAAAGGAAAAAATGATTTATATCTACTTGGATAGGAATGGCTTGATTAGAAATAATCAGTATGTTTTTGGGAATGGCAGATAATGCCTCAGAAGACTATTGAGTTTTTTTTTCAGGCTGAGGTGAGTTACGTTGACGAATGTCTAACAGTGGATATAGTGTGTATGGATTCCAGTATGGCATTTGATAAGATTGCCATGGTAGGGACACAGCTAAATTTGGCTGCCTGGACACAGAAATGTATCGCCAATTGGACATAGCGAGTGATAATTGATGGAAAGTATTCCACCTGTCGGTCAGTGTCCAGTGGTGCCCCGCAGGGAGGGGATCTTGGGCCCCTCATCTTTGTAAGTTTTTTTATAAATGATTTGAATGAAAAATTGCAAAGGTAGAGTGGTAAGTTTGCCAATGACAAAAAGGTTGGTTGTGTCGTAAATAGTGTCGAGAGCTGTGTCGAGGTCTGTTACAAGACATTGACAGAATGCAGGGCCTGGCTGACAAGCAGCAAATGAAGTTCAACCTGGATAAATGCGAAGTGATTCATTTTGGTATGTCGAATTAGAATGCAGATAACAGGTAGGGTTCTTGGCAATTGCAACGCAACAGCGGGATTTTGGAATCCATGTAGATAGATCACTTACAAATGCCTCCCACGTTGATAAGGTGTTTAGAAGGCGTATGGTGTTTTGGCATTCATTAACAGAAGATTCAGTTTTAGAGCCATGAAATTTTGATGCAGCTGTATTAACCCCTTTTGGGACAGCACATGAAATATTGTGTCGTCTTTTCGTTATCTCATTTTCAAAAGAGTGTAGATTCTTTAGAGAGACTGCAGGTTAGATTTACAGGGATGTTGACTGGATTGGACTGCTTGCCTTATGAAGAGCGTCTCAGTGAGCTCGGGCTTTTCACATTGGAGAGAAGAAGGAAGAGAGAAGACTTGAAAGAGACGTACAAGGTAATGAGAGGAATAGATAGTGTAGAGAGCCAGAGACTTTTCCCGAGGGCAGAAATGTCTATCACGCGGTGTCATAATTTTAAGTTGATTGGAGGAAATTATGGGGGATATGTAAGAGTGGATCCTTTGTGTGGAGAGTGGTGAGTGCGTGGTATGTACTGCCATCGATGATATTAGAGTCAGAACTTTAGATACAGTTAAGCAACTGATGTCCAAGTGCAATACTAGCTGGAAATTGAATGTGTAGATTTGGCTGACGTCAAACAAGTTGTGGTCTGGACTTGGCATGTCTTGGAAAAAGGATGAAATAGAGTTCTTGCAACTTCAGTGATCAGAGTGCACTGGGCAGAATGTGGGAGCATGTTACTTTGTCGAAGGATCAGCCAGGATCATGGCAATGGCAGAACAGGTTCGAAGGACTGAATAGCCTAGTCTTGTTCATATTTGCAATGCATTTTTGTCTTCAAATCTGGAAATCAGTGTCGAGAGTGTACTGCTGGAAAAGCATAGCAGGTCGGGCATTGTTGATGGAACAGGTGAATCGACATCTCAGACATAAGCCCTTCATCTGTAATTCCTGATGAACGGCTTACATCCGAAAGGTCGATTCTGCTGTTCTTCGGTTGCTGCCTATTCCAGTTGTCAATTAATAAACCAATCTTAGCTTAAGTAACCGAATAGTCCTTCTGACATTGCATCTTATGTTGAGCTTTCTAAGCTGTCGGATTGATCTCATCAAATATGAGCGTCAAGCAGAGATATGCTTCCACTAATTTTTCAACTTTCTCAACAGAAAAATATTTCTGTGAAGAATTGAGTTAATCTATTGCGGCTGCATACGGATGGTTAAGAAGTGCGGCAAAGACAAGTCAGGGAACGAAAGACAGGTGGGCCTGAACTCAGTGGGGGGCAAGTTGTTGGAGGGAATCCTGAGGGACAGGATGTACATGTATTTGGAAAGATTAGAAATAGTCAACATGGCTTTGTGCGTGGGAAATCATGTCTCACTAACTTGATTGAGTTTTTTGAAGAAGTAACAAAGAAGATTGCAGAGGGCAGAACAATAGATATGATCTGTATAGACTTCAGTAAGGCGTCCGACAAGGTTCCCCATGGGAGACTGATTAGCAAGGTTAGATTTCACGGAATATAAGTTGAACTCGCCATTTGGATACAGGGCTGGCTCAAAGGTAGAAGACAGAGGGAGGTGGTGAAGGGTTGTTTTCAGACTGATAAATCATAAATGATTTGGATGTGAGCACAAGAGGTTCAGTTAGTAAGTTTGCAGATGACGCCAAAATTAGAGGTGTAGTGGACAGCAAAGAGTGTTACCTCAGATTACGACAGGATCTGGACCAGTTAGGCCGATGGGCTGAAAAGTGGCAGATGGAGTTTAAATCAGATAAATGCAAGGTGTTGCATTTTGGGAAAGCAAATCTTAGCAGGCCAGATGGACTTTATGGTAAGTCCTAGGCAGTGAACAAAGAAAACTTGGAGTGCAGGTTCATAGCTCCTGCATTGAAGGGACAGGAGCAGGTAGATAGGATAGTGAAGAAGGCGTTTGGTATGCTTTCCTTCATTGGTAAGAGTATTGAGTAGAGGAGTTGAGAGGCCATGTTGAGGCTGTCCAGGACATTGGTTAGGCCACTGATGGAATATTGCGTGCAATTCTAGTCTCCTTCCTATCGGAAAGATGTGAAACTTGAAAGGGTTCAGAAAAGATTTAGAAGGATGTTGCCAGAGTTGGAGGATTTGAGATAAGGAGAGGCTGAACAGCCTGAGGTTGATTTCCCTGGAGCTTCGCAGGCTGAGGGGTGACCTTATGGAGGTTTACACACTTATGAGGGGCATGGATAGGATAAATACATAAAGTATTTTCCCTCGGGTCGGGGAGGCCATGATTAGAGGGCGGGTAAAGACATAAAAGAGACCTAAGGGGCAACTATTTCACACAGAGGGTGGTCCGTTTATGGAATGAGCTGCCAGAGGAAGTGGTGTAGGCTGGTGCAATTGCAACATTTAAGATGCATTTGGATAGGTAAATGAATAGGAAGGTTTTGGAGGGATAGGGGCTGGGTGCTGGCAGGTGGGCCTAGATTGGGCTGGGTTATCTTTTCAGCATGGACAGTTTGGAACGAACGATCTGTTTCCATGCTGTCAATCTCAATGACTCGAGGGGTATTTTCGGTGAAGACATTTCTGCTTATCTCAGTCTTTTCATCCTCATCCTGTCATCCCTGGTCTGGACTCCTTCATCATCAGGGACATCCTCCATGCATTTACCCGGTCAGAATTTTGTAGGTTTCTCCGACATCACCCACTTTCTATTCTCAGGTGTAATTAATACTGTTCTAAGTGAATTCCTCATTCAGCAGTCCTGTCATTCTAGGGGGCATGCTGAAAAACCTATGTTGCTCTTCGTCCATCCCCAGACATCATTGGTTAGGTAAGGACACCAGATTGCGCAACATTGCACAATTTCAGCAAGACTGCCCTGCTCTCTACTCCAATCCTTTCGTGCCGAAGGCAGATCTACATTGATCCACATTATACTTTACCTGCTGCGATGACTTTCCCCACTCACTTCACGCATGCAAGCCACATTTTAGCATCTATCATCCTCATGGATTTGTGTTGTCTGCAAATCGGAGAGATGATTTTGAGATCTTTCCTCTAACCCTGAATGATTATTATGAAAGGCTTAGTTCCTAATACTGAATCTTGGACTCCTGACACTGATCCTGGTGTTACACCACGAGACATTGAATGTCACAGAAAAAAATATCTCACCGTGGCGGTGATGGCACAGTGGTACTTTCACTGGCTCATTAGTTTAGAAATGCAGTTCACGTTTTGGAGAACTGGGTTTGAATTCTGCCACGGCAGCTGGAGGACTTTTAATGCAATAACTGTCTGAAACAAAAAGGCGATGACAACCACGAATCCATTGCCAATTATTTGGGAAAAAACAACATCTGATTAACTAATGTCCATCAGTGAAGGAAACTGCCATCCTCGCCTTGTCTGGCCTACAAGTGAATCGAGATACAAAGCAATGTGGTTAACTCTTAACTACCCTCCTGGCAATTAGAGATGGCAATTAATCCTGGCCTTGTGAGCAATGTACGCAACCTGTGAATGAATTTAATAAAAAAAAAACTATGCCTTCTCTCTGTCACGCAATTCTCTTCTTATGTCAATGTCCAATATCGAGTTTCAATTTTACATCCTAGCCACTTCCTGGGAAACTAATTAAAAGGCTTCTCAAAGAAATGGCTTCCCGTTAGGACCTCTATTAGTTACATCCTTAAACTAAATCTCCAGTGGATGTGCCAAGTGTTTTTGCCTTTTTGGAAATTTGTGCTGAATCCGTCTGATTCTTCACACTTTTTCAAAGTGCTCTGCTCAAAAACCGTCTATCATGGACTCTCGCCTTTTCTCTCATGACTGTTAACAGGTCTATAATGACTGATTTTCTGTCTCTCTTCTTTATTTTTATTTTTACTTAGACCAGCTAACCTACAATATATGGGAAACTTTCTCAAGCTTGTGACTTGAAATGTGACCAGTAGTGCTTCGAAGATTTGCAGGACCTGAACTACTCTTAAGGGAATGCACATCAACGTGCTGACAATAGAAACAAGGATAGCTTATTATTATTATGTGACATGTTTAAGAACCCATCGCCAATGCCGACTCGAGTCATTTTCATTGTCATTTCGTGCATTTTTTATGTTGTACTGTCCCAAACTAGGTACACCAGTCTGAGGGGAAAATTCACTGAGACTCATTAAATAGCCGGTAGTCGTCTCAAATGGATGTTGGGACCTATCCCAGTTGAATATGTCGATCTCCATCTGTCCATACATTGATTGAAGATATTGTCATTGTTCACTAATACTGAGGCATAACGTTGTCTTCCAAGACAGAATACTGAATATAACTGCCAATGTCTCCCTGCAGGCCAGACTGAGCTGACATAATAGTCTAGTGATAATGACAATGACATTATCTCTGACTGCACTCCCCAGTTAAACCATCACCCTCCCCAATGCACAAAGATGAATACCAGTTAGTTGTGAACCAGAACGAACTCTCTTAAGATTCATCAAGGAGACAACCTGAACCCTAACTGTTATTTGAAGCCAAGTGTCAGGTGTTGAACTGATGCAATTGTTCCACCACAAGGCTTTCAGAAAAAATACACTGTATTATTATAGCACCGCTGAATGAAAAAAAACAATGGCATAACTATATCAAAAGGCTTCACAATATAATATATTCTTTAACTGCTTGCCATTGACTGATCCAACATGGCAGCCTCCCGTAGGTACAACTTTAGCAAAGCAGGCTTATTGTTGCAGGAGGGAACGAAAGACAGAGGGAGAGAGAGGATGGTGGGGGGGGGAGGGGGGTAGGTGGGTGGTGTTGCGATGGTGGTGGAGGGGGGAGAGATGGGTTGAGAGAGGAAGAGAAAGTGTTAGAGAGTGAGTGAGAGGGAGAAATGAAGTCAGTGAGCGGGAGAGAGAGAGAGGAATAGAGAGAGGGAGGAATAGAGAGAGAGAAACGAAGACAGAGAGGGAGAGAGAGTGAGGACGAGATAGAGATCTGCCAGCTTCAAAAACGAAATTCATATGCCAACTAATTGCAACACGTAATCCCAGTTCTGTCCGAGCGTGACTGTACCAGTCATGATTCTTGTGTCTGATTTAAAAAAAACAAAACTCCGGAAACTCCGGTGCTCAAAACTATTCATCAGGGCTTCTGAAGTAGACATTGTGGCACCAATGTAGCAATACCTCACTGCAAGAGAAACTGCACATAAATCTTGAAGTACCATCACATGTTGAACAGTGAGATGGGCTTGTGCATCTCCCCCTCTTCTCGCCTAGCCCTTCTCGGTAGTTTTACAATTTATTCCCTATGAAGTAAGAATGGAAATTGGAATCGAGGGCACTGAGATAACATTTAATGGAAGTCTAAGCTATTATACAGGTCTAGGTGTAGTCAGTAGGATAGAGACATTCTGCTAATGGAAACGTCGAAAATTAGGGAAAATAGTTTTAGAGGATGATCGAAGATGATGCTTTCTACTCTGCGGTTAATGAGTTAATAACGTTTGATATACATCTGAGAGACCATAACCGACAAACAAACAACCAGATATTCTCGGGCTGGAGTCCCTTTTTACACGTTGTGCCATATTATCTCCTTCTGAATTGTAAATGTTCTCTCTTTCTGTGAGCAGTCCTGCATTTTTCCCCTAAATGTAAAGACTAAGTCTGGGGATCATGCGTGGATACCTGCAGTTCATTCTGTCTGCCCGCAACTATCGCAAGATACTGCGTTGCCAGGACTGAGACTGTAGTCTTGCCCATTTCACAATCTCTCGATACTTTTGTTCATTGCATCTACATCATTAATGTTCATTCGTTGAAATCTGTAGCACAGTTTAGTTACATTGATGGATTTATATTGTACATCTGTGTTATTTGTGGCTCAGTCGTGAAGCAGCTGTTTTTAAATCAGAGGGTGTGTGTTATAGAAACCTATTAGCATGCTGGCGATCAGGGTTCCAACAAATAGATGGCAAGTGAGAAGATTTATTCATAATGCTGTCACCATATTTCATCAAAAATGGAGCTGTCTGGGTCTGCTCTCCTAAACTAAAAGTGAATGGTATCTAAGACTGTGCTGTTATATCGTCCTGTACACAATTACAATTGAACACTATCAATTATCATCATCAAACCTTAATTCAAATCGCTACACGATCCTGTGCAAATGCATGAACTCGTCTTGTCAGCTAGAGTCATAGACTCGTAGAGATGTGCAGCACGGGGACAGACCCTTCAGTAAAATCATCTATGCTGACCAGATATCGCAACCTAATTTATTTCTACCGGCATTTCCCTCGAAACCCTTCCGATTCATACACCCATTCAGATGCCTTTTAAATGTTGCAATCGAACTTGCCTACACCACTTCCTCTGGTAGCTCATTCCATACATGTAAGACCTTCTGCACAGAAAAGGTGCCCCTTAGATCTCTTTCACATCTTTCCCCTCTCACTCTAAACCTATGTGCTCTAGTACTGGCCTCCCCAACCCGAGGCAAGACATTTTGTCTATTTATCCTAATCATGCCCCTCATGATTTTATAAACCTCTAGGGTCCAGGGAAAACAACCCCCAACCTGTTCAGCCTCTCCCTATAGCTCAAATCCTCCAACCATGGAAACATCCTTGTAAATCTTTTCTGAACCCTTTCAAGTTTCACAACATCCTTCTGATACGAAGGATACCAGAATTGCACACAATATTTTAAAAGTGTCCGAACCAACGTCCTGTACAGCCACAACACGACCTCCCAACTCTTGTACTTAATATTCTGACCAATAAAGGAAAGCATACCAAACGACTTCTTCACTATCCTATCGAGCGATGACTTCACTTTCAAGCAACTGTAATCTTGTGCTCCAAGGTCTCTTTGTTCAGAAACACTCACTAAGACCTTACCATTAAGTGTATAAGTCCTCCTTAGATTTGCTTTCCCAAAATAGAGCACCTCATATATATCTAATTTAACCACCATCCTCCACATCTCAGACCGTTGGCCTATAATAATTACACGTTGCAATCTCGGGTAACATTTTTTGCTGTCCACTACATCTCCAATTTTGGTGTCATCTGCAAACTTACTAACTCTACCACTTATGCTCACACCCAAATTATTTCTATAAATGACTAAAAGTCGAGGACCCAGCACCGATCTTTGTGGTACTCCACTGGCGTTACGCCTCCAGTGCGAAAAACCACCCTCCACCACCACCATCTGTCTTCCACCTGTATTCCATGAGACCTAACCTTGCTAACCAGTCTCCCATGGGGAACCTTGTCGAACACCTTACTAAAGTCCATATCGATCAGGTCCAACGCTCTACCCACATCAATCTTCTTTGTTACTTCAACAAAATATTCAAACAGAATCTAAGACAGCATGTGATCAAATGGCAATTTTAACTCATGAAAGTAATTATATAAAGTTAAATATTGAGTACATCAATAACTTAATTTAATTTGCTGGATGACACTGACTGGAACAACACACTAAGACATGAAAATGAATTGATCACCAGTTACATCTACGCCAAAAACAAAATTCCAGATGAATGTCACTGTGCAACACCGGACGAGTACAGCAAACATCAGATCCATTCACTATCCCATGGTTTTTCAATATATTTCATAGGGTAATCATGTCAGCCCCGAATAGATCGCGTTTGCATTCTCAGGTGGATATGTTTGAATATTTCAGTCTCGACTAAACACGCAGTATTCAATTTTCACAGTGCTGCCTACCCAGCGCCTTGTTACAATGGTAGAGAAGTCCTTCAACCCCGCTAGTGCATATTCACTCCAAATACCAGGATGCCCGCCTGGCATACGCTCTGTTAGTCCTTTCGTTCAGCTGATCCATCCTGGCCATGCAAGTCTTGGGCATTTGCTTATCAGTCTACCCTTCTCGCTGTCAACAACTTCAGTGGTCGCTGTCCTTTTCCAATGGTTCGATCCACTCCGTTTCTGTCTCCAACCTGAAGACGCAACTGGTTCACTTCAGAGAAGAAACAAGCAAACACGGATATTGAGGATCCGAGGAGCAGGAAAATCGATGTTTCGGGCAAAAGCCCTTCATCAGGAATAGATCTCAGGATGCTGCTTGACGAACTGTGCTTTTCCAACACCACTGTAACCTCGACTCTGGTTTCCAGCATCTGCGGTCCTTGCTTTAACCTAAGACTGATTACTGGCTTGCAGACATTGAGGGTGGGTACAGGGATCCCCCCTGGGAGACGGGGTACATGTTCGTGTGTCTGGAGAAGTTTAAGAAAGTTGATAAAGGCCATCAGTCCCCCAAGACTAAAAATCGCTCTCAGCATTCCAGTGAAGCTGGTGGCCCTTCCGCTCATGCGGATTCCTCTTATACCGCCCCTCCACCTTTTTCCACCCAGTATCCCAAACTTGCCTCCCCTACCTCAGACTCTGACCGTCAGGTTGATGAAATTGCTGCTCTTGTGGCCTCTTGTGGTCTGGATGCTGCTCAAGATGCTGCAGCAGTTGCCCTTCCGCACGAACCCGAAACCTCACGTGCTTCACAGGGTCCTAGTGCTCGGCTTGCTCGTTCAGATGCAACGGTCCCTGATTCCAGCTCGGAGGCTGTTGTCTCCCTTTCCACCGACAGTGCCACTTCCGGGGCCGGCAGCCACTTCGGCATGACTCTCCAATCCCAGGACACGCCGAAATACTCCACCCAGTCTCCCCAGACCATGATTGATGATGCACTTTTGACAGGCCTTGGACACATGCTGAGGTTCGTGCTATGCTCCAGGATGCCCCCGACCCGATTAAGCATCCTGTTTCCTTCTATGGTTGGCTCATTCAGGTCTGCGGTATTTATAACTGTCTGCCACAGGATGTGAACACTTTGCTGTGTTTGGCGTACGCGGCTCGCTGGGCATGTGTCAAAGGCTCCCTGGTATTCCCTGCAGAGACTTGGGCCAATGGGGACGCGCAGCCTGACTGGCTTAGAAACTAAGTTTATCTCATTATTTTGGCAGCAGCGAGACAGCAGGCAGATTTCTGTGAAGTCACTTGCTGTCTGCAGAAATCTGATGAATCCTTCCCTGATTTTCTTGCTCGCTTTAAGGAGGTTTGGGAGTCGTCAGCTGGCACCCTCCTCGCGACTACTGACAAATTGGCCTCCCAGACTCTGATTCATTGCATGCAGCCCCGACATGCCCATACCTTTAATCTCTTAATCTTGATTGGCAAACAAAAACTTGCCATCAGCTCCTTACTTCTCTAACTAACATGGTTCAGCAGGGCCTTTTCGAAACCAGGAAGTGACAAGATGTAATTTCCCCGCTTGACACAGACAGGGTTTCAGAATCAGGCTAGTAGCACGAGGAAGCGGGCCAGCAGCAGATATTAGCCAGGATCAGTGCAGGTCGTGTAGGAACTGTGGTCACTGGTCACGGGACTGCCGTGCTTCACCTCCTCAGCGGGTTCCCCAACAGCAACCTGTTTTCCCCATGCAGTGGCAGTCTTTGCCGGCCAGCTCCTGTGTTGGCAACCCCGTTCTGCAAGCCTAGGGGATCCGCATGAGGGATGTTTTGCAGGCCGCTTCAATATGGCTCTCCCACTCCCCGTCTGAGAATACTATGGTGGACGTTGAAATGGGCGGCCGTATAGTTTCGATTCTGGAGGACTCTGGGGCCACCCATGCCTCTGTGCCTCCCTCAGCAGCTCTTCCTATCAGCTCTAATACTGTTCAGTCTGTGGGTGTCTGTGGAGTACCCTTCATGAAATTTGTCTCAGATCCTATCATTACTGGTGTTCGTCCATGCACTGTTCCTGACCAGGCTATAAGTTCCCCTAACTTCCTGATCGACGTTTTGGGCGCCAAACGCGATGCAAACCTAATGCCTCTATTCGCTGTTCCCTTCAGGGGTTTACACTGGAGCTTTCTGGTTTAATTTACCCAAGCTGCAATCTGCTATGTTTAATCTGTCATCCTCACCCAGCCCGACTCCCTCTCTTTATGCTTGGGCGTCCCCCGAGAACCTTGTGCACGCCTCTTTCCTCGCCTATCTTCCATCTTTACGGCATGCTCCGCCATTCCACACGATTTCCTTCCTTCACTGGATCCTTCAGACGAGTCATTTTCTGTGTGACTCATACTGCGATGCGGTTTACTTTTCCTCCCATGAGCCATTCTTGTGGGACCCTACCTCGACCTGCCCTCTGCCCTCCAGCTGACTGGGCTTCATTATGTTGGGCAGGAAGGCTTGACAGCGAAAGTCCGACTTGCTACCGATCAGCAGCTACTATTCCGCTCAGACACGGTTTCCTTGTCCTATTTCGCTGCTCCTTGGATGCTGCCTGAACTGCTGTGCTCTTCCAGCACCACGAATCCAGAATCTGGTTTCCAGCATCTTCAGTCATTGTTTTTATTTACTTGTCCTATGTCCCGGTTGTGGTTAAAGTCATGACACGTCTGCAGGATTTGGAGCTCATGGTGCTCTGGGTCCGGAAGTTGCAGCTGGAATTTCGGCCCCTAGACCCATCCGAACCTGACTCCCTGCAGGCTGGTGAGTTGGGACCGGACAGATTATGCATTCGTTGCCGTCTGTTCAAAGTACCTCAAGTTTTTGTCCTGGTGACACCACTGCCCACCCCGAGCTTTGGCAGCCGCATGGTGCTTGAGGCTCTCCCTCCATTATCGTGGGCGCAACATTCCAATCACGCGGGCCCGGTGTCACCAGCTACACTTCACATGGTCACTGTGAAGCCAAAGCCACATTGTCATCTTTACGACAGTATAATCTGTCACCAGCTGCAGCCAAAGGGATTAAAACACTTGTTGAATCCCTTCTGCACCAGGCATCCTGGTCCCTACTGTGAGTCATTGCAACACAGCTGTAAACCCATATCCCCAATTCGGGGAAACCGAGCCGATGGAAGTTTGTGCAGGACCTGAGGGCGTTTAACGCCATCATTGTTCCTTACTCTCCAGTGGTGCTGGATGCTAATGCAATATGTTTGAGCCTCATTGCTACCGCTACCTGTTTTTCAGTTATAGACCTCTGTTCAGCCTTTTTCTCCATTAAATTTGCCCCGAAAGTCAGTACTCCTTTGCCTTTACTTACGGCGATCGCCAATATACATGGACACAATCTCCCCAAGTGTACATGGAGACCCCCACTGTGTATGCCCCTGAAGGATCTCTGCTTGCCAGGGCACAGTACCTTGATCCAGTATGTCGATGATTTGTTAGTGGCTTCTGGCTCGCCTGCTGCTTGCATGGCGGGAACTGTGTCACTGCTCCACTGTCTGGCTCAGGATGGACATAAAGTCTCACTGGAAAAGATGCAGCTGTGCCAGAGGAAAGTACAGGACCTGTGACATGAGCTTCTGCACGGTCGCAGAGATTTATCTCTTTATCGCCTTGCAGCCATTGTCAAACTTTCTCTTCCCGCTTCACGTTCTGAATTGCTGACTTTCCTGGGCATGGTGAGCTGTTGCAGACACTGGTTCCCAGTCTATCGTATCGTTGATATGCCTCTCCACGAGGCTTCCTCACCAAAGGATCCAACCCGGGTGATATGGACGGCTGAGATGTCACGGGCGCTGACATAGATAAACAATTCCTGGCCTGAGCTCCTGCTCATGGCAGACCTAGTTAGACGCTGCATCAACCCAACATTTTACAGCATCACAGAGAACTGGCTACAACGTCATCTTACTGTCCTGTACCAAGCTTCCATTGCAACGCGCACCCGGGCTGAGTCCAGCTACCCTTCTCCCAACCTCCTATGATCCACCTGAGGCGGACCATGGCTGTTTGCATGTAGTGCAAGAGATTGTCACCCCACACACTGACATCTCTGAGACCCCATTAGACAACCCAAACATGATTCTTTTTACTGATTGTTCCTCTTTTCGTCCCTCGGAACATCAAATGTTAGCTGGATATGCAATCTCCACACCTTTCGATACTCACCAATCAGTTGCATTGCTGGAAGGGACTTCTTGGCAAGCAGCCGAATTGTTTGCCCTCACCAGAGCCTTTATTCTTGTTGACAGAAAGTCTGTTAATAATTACAGTGAGTTCAGTTATGCATTTGGAGTGGTACATGAATTTGTAACCCGATGGAATCATGGAGGATATATTGCTTCATCTGGGAGACCACTGCAACATGCCCTACTCATCAACAACCTTCTGCAGGGGACAATGCTTCCCTCTGTCGTGGCTGTAATTAAGTGTGCTGCCCACACTGCTACCGAAGATCCAATATCCAGAGTGAATGCATGTGGTGACCAAGCTGTCAATCGAGCTGCTTTAACCCCTACGGTATATGTCTCGCAGGCTCTCAAGACGGGAATTCAAAAGTCGTTGTCGACCTTGTGTTGGATGGGATACTGGCCGCTGAGCGGGACACCGCTCGGGACATGGAAGATAGTTGGGCGCATATAGGTGCCAGGCATTCAGGCAGTTTAGGACTAATACAATACCCGAATGGTAGAACCGTCTGTCTCCGATCAAACCTACATGTTTTGGCATTGGGTGCACGTAGAGGTGATCACGCAGGAAGATGGGGAATGACACATGCAGGAAGACAAACCTGGTAGGCTTCCGCCTATATTGCAGCAGCACAAGTGGTAGTTTCCCGCTGCCTGATATGCCTACAAAATAATAATGCTAAACCACTGGCCAATTATGATTACTTGCCTGTCCCAGATGGACCCTTTCATCATTTGCAGATTGATTTTGCCTGTATGCCACCCAAACTGGGTTTTAAATACGTCCTTGTCATAGTGGATATGCTTTCCAAAAGGGTGCAAGTTTTCCCAACATGCAAGGATAATACTAGAATGCCTCATGAAGGATGTGATTCCTCGGTTTGGTGTCCAAAATAGTGTTAACAGTAAAAGAGGGACGCATTTTACTGCTAACCTTACTAAAGGGGTGAGTAAAATTTTGGATATTACATGGAAAGAGCACATTCCATGTCAGCCCCAGTCCTCGGGGATGGTGGAACGGATGAATGGCACCCTTAAAATTTCTTTCACCAAGGAAATGATCTTGCCGTGTAGAGAAGCATTGCCACGAGCCCTTTGAATTTTCTGGAGCCAAGTGAATCGATCTGTGGGTCTAACTACCTTGGCGGGACTCATGGGCCACCCGAGGCCCACGGGGCTCCGAACCCCCAAACTTCCGGCAAATGCGTTACTGCTTCTCACTCATGAGTCCCTTCGAGAGTATGTTAAATCATTGTGCCAGGTCATCACTCACAACCACTATTTAGTAAAGGAGGCATTTCCCTCTACGGGTGATAGCCCCATGCATCCGTTCTACACAGGGGAATATGTGATGATAAAATCCTTTGAAAAGAATTCTCTTTCTCCGAGATGGAAAGGCCCATATCTCGTCTTCCTTGTGACCCGAACGGCTGTCAATATCGAAGGAGGACCTGAGTGGGCATACACCACTGTTTCAAAAGAGTACATTCGTCCGATCAACCTGACCAGAAAAGCTCTGAATAACATACACCAGAAGCACTGGCATGCCCGCTGGCTGTGCCACATGGGGAGTGACTGTCTGCCTCTTCTCTGTGTCGCTCATCGCTCTGTACCCCTTGGTGGGGTTTAAATGGAGCAAAAGGAACAGAGCATGGCATTTTACATTTCGCGAGCTACAAACTAAAACCTTCCTGCACAGTTTATACCTATGCGAAAGAGATTAACTGTTCCCGCTGTTGGGCATGTGCTCACAGTCCTGTTCATTATCAATGGGGAATTCCAGTGCTGACCCATCCCATTCAACGAAGCTGATACCGCTGAATGGTAGTTGGAACGGAAACGGTCATCCATTTTGGCCACAGTGCGATTTACCAGCGGCGTCGAGAAATTGGGCCATGCCCAAACAGATAATAGTCGCCCCTCGGGAAATCAGGATGTCATAACCTGGACAAATACAAAGGCTGGTTGCAGCCCCAGTACGACCTCGATCGTTCACCCCCTGCTCTCGTCTTTATGAATATCACGGTGCTGGGTACACCCCAGGATCTATTTGTTTTAAAAGCGACTCTCCCAGTAGGTGTGTTGCTGGAGATAGCAGTTGCAACTATTCCCTGCTCCTTACCTCTCCGGTCCACTATAAGAGACCCCGAGTAAGTCTTCAGGTAAAACCATTTTTAGTACCTTTTGGGCTGGCATCCATACCGACCGTCTTATTATCTATAATTGCACATACTTTATTTGTGGCCTCTCCTTGGACGTCAGTTTCATGGGGTGGTAGCTGCGATGTTGGGTATGTAGTCCCCTTCACCTACCATTTGTACTCATCCCCATTCGAGCAGCTCAGGACTCTCGCCAAGAGAGCTTTGTCTGCATTTGAGCAGTTAACGTTGCATGCACCCCTTTGGACTTGACCATCCGGCTGACCATCGAAGTCAGGCACCTGGCATCACTCTGAGAGAAGGTGGCCAATGACACAGCCTTAGGCTTTCAAGAGATTAATGTGGAGATGGTTGCCATCTGCATGATTGCCCTTCGGAACCGGATGGGTCTGGATTACGTACTGGTCGAGGAAGGGGGCACAAGAGTCCTCATTGGCTCTGCCAGTTTCACCTATATACATGGTGCCAATGAAAATATCACCAATCTTGCTGACCACATCCGAGAGGCGGCCACTAGGCTCCACACTGCCAACTCCCATTGGGATCTTTGGACCGGGATGGATGGGTGGTTGAGGTCTTTGGAGTGTGCCATTGTTCAGGGGCTCATAGTGCTGTTTATTGTCCTGGTGGTCATCACACTCCTCATTGTTTTCCTCAAAGAGTGCTGCGCACGCTGCAGCTCATTAATGCCACCCTCTACGCCAATTAGTTAAGGTTATCTTCCCATGAGACCTCATGTCACTACTAAACCTCTCAGCCCTCCGCCCTCAATGAGGAGCTGATCAACTCAAAGTCCGAGGGATGCCCGTCTGACACAGAACCTGCCCCTCCAGACAACCCCCCTGGTTCGGGATACATTCCCCTATTGCTGAAGCCTCGGAACTGCTTTTCTGACTTTGAAAAGAGAAAGAAGGGAATTGTTGGGGAAAAGTTAACATGGCTTGCCTGGAATCCATTTTCCTAACCCGGCTGAGAAAACACCTTGTGTCCCCAGGACTTTGCTGGTCGTGCATTCTTTAGTATAATGTAATGTGAAAGGTAGGTCTTATCTTCTTAAGGTGTCAAGTTAATGTTATTCCCACTTTATTGAATGATCAGGGCAGGCTGTAGAACCAGTCAAGCTTACATAGACTTGTCAATTAGTCCCAATTCCTTCATGAATTATTGCCACTTCACGGCCATTCAGTAACTGGGGACATCTCTGCTTCGTGATAGTAATCTGTGTAAATAGAACAAATGGTGATACCATTTGCCTGTCCACTTATGGAATGCTTGATAGTGCTTTCGTTTTGACCATAATGACTAACCTGCAATTTAGTACCAACTTGTTGGCATCCCAAATTGTAATTAAGTATCAGACCCTGCTTTCTCTATGTAATCCTGTCACATCCTGATGTACTTCGGAATTGCACTGAGACACAGTTCGAACGGAGAATTCCTGATGATATATTGTGTAATAAACTAATCAGTTCTCAAGGTCTGAGTCTTGAATTTTCTTCAACAGTTATCCCAAACTACATCAGTAGACGAGTCATCGTGAGAAATTCTTTCAGCCTCCGTTACGCTATACTTGGCTAACAAGCCACACCTCTCCCTCTTTCACTGCTTTGCTGTTCTCAACGAATCGGCCAAACCCTGGAATGCAACATCCAATCCTCACCCTTCTCTAGAAATATCTCCGAAATGGTTCCAACGTTAAAGTCCCAGGCACCTATCCATGCTGCCTGTTTGTTTCTAAAAGAAGGAGAACACAACGTTTCAGTGGACAGAACAATGCCAAGAGGAATTCTACCATTTGAAAGCAATATTAACTGATACACCAGTTTTAGCAACACCAAACTTTTCAAAACATTTTCAAGTTGTCATAGGGACTTTACTGCGCTGTATTATTCATTGCTCTATAATGTCAAATGTAGATGTTGATGTCTGTGGATATTGACTAGTGTTGATATTGACGAATGTTGGTGTTGACAATAGTTAGTATTGGCGAATGTTGATATTGATGAATGTGGATATTGACAAGGATTTGTATTAATGAAAGTTAAGTTTGACGAATGTTGATATTGATGGAAGCAGCTATTGATGAATGTTGATGTCAACGAATATGATATTGATTAATTTTGATATTGATTAATGGTAGTATTGATGAATGTGGATATTGCCAAATGTTTAGAGTTTACGAATTTTGGTACTGGTGAAAGGCAGCATTGACGAATATTGATGCTGATGAATGTTGATATTGACGATAGTTGCTATTTACAAATATTGGTATTGATGAATGTTGGTATTGACGGTTGTTGATATCAATGAATGTCTGTTTTGACGAAAGTGGATATTGATGAACATTCACATTGATGAATGTGGATGTTGACGAATATTGATTTTGACGAATGTTGTAATTAATAAATATGGACATTGATGAATGTTGATGTTGACGAATGTTGATGTTGATTAATGTTGATATTTATTAATGTTGATACTGATAAATTTAGATATTGACAAATGTTGACATTAAATAAAATAGGTATTGAAGGTTGACATTGTTTCTGGCTGGTCTGGGGCTCCCCGGGGGTTGGGGGGCGGGTGGAGTTGGGGGCGGGGGGAATGAATCCCGTATGAATAGGGGTTATATCATGAGTTAATGTTAATTCAGTCTGAACACGTGCTTCATTATTTAATTACGATGTTTTCTTTTTCGTGTAATGTAAGATATTCTATTATATGCTTTGGTTATTTGTAGGTTAGATTAGCTCTTAATTGAGTGGTTTTTTTTCTTCTTTTTTGTATTTCTTGTGTTTCATTATTATTTATTTAACATTTAATTGTATATTAGTGTTTATATTTGTTTGTGTTATTTTGTAAGTTTGTAAAAATGTTTAAACATTTCCTTTTTCTACAATAAAATATCTATAAAAATACTGAAGCATGTTGATTTTGACGAAAGTTGATATTGACAAGTGTTTATCTTGAAGAAAGTTGGTGTTGACTAATGTTGATATTGATGATTGTTGGTTTTGACGAATGTAGGTATTGATGAATGTTCGTATTCACAAGTATGGATGTTGACAAATATACATATTGACGAATGTTGTTATTGATGAATATGGATATTGAAAAGTGGCGATGTTGATTAATGTTGGTATTGTTGAATGTTGTATTGACGAATGCTGTCACTGATTCGAACTTTGGTTGATGGTCATTTGCCTGACTATATTATTCTCCTCTCTGATGTGTTGATGCAATCGCTTGGCGCTGCTGCCAATGGTATTGACTCGCTGGATGACTCAAATCATGCTTAAGCAGGCAGCAAAGACGGTAGCTTTGGTATTTGTTTTAATAAGATTACAGTAAAAACTACCCAGTGTAACTTAGCAAGGTTGACTTTCAAGTTTTAAAACAAACAATATAAAGGTTTTCACCAAATTTTGGAATTAGATTAGATTACTTACAGTGTGGAAACAGGCCCTTTGGCCCAACACATCCACACCGACCCGCCGAAGCGCAACCCACCCATACCCTACATTTACCCCTGACCTAACACTACGGGCAATTTAGCATGGCCAATTAACCTGACCCGCACATCTTTGGACTGTGGGAGGAAACCGGAGCACCTGGAGGAAACCCATGCAGACACGGGATGAACGTGCAAACTCCACACAGTCAGGCGCCTTAGTCGGGAATTGAACCCAGGTCACAGGCGCTGTGAGACAGCAGTGCTAACCCCTGTGCCACCGTGCCGCCCACTTGCCACCGTGCCGCACACAGCATCAAGAATGAAACACCAAGAACAGAAAACAGAATACCCACAAAACTCAATGTATCTAAACTTAATTATGCTCTTCCTTAAATACACAACAATCCCAAGAAACAAACCCTTGAAACTCACCATAAAATGAACCAGATACTTACAGGTCAAAATTAGAGGGAAAAGGAGCGACAGAAATCCCAGTCTTAACTCAGGCTGCCTCCAGCAGCCTTTCTTCACATGCGTAAGTGCTCAACTGATCTAACTTCCAAACTTCAGCTTTTAGGACTGATCACCCTCCTTTCATGGTGAAGAATACTTCTAAACCTTAAAAGCTTTATTGTGAAGACTCATTCATTTATATATGAACAACAAGAAAGCCTCTCAATACCTTTTTCGTCTGTGTACTGACCTAACCGATTGGGAGCGTTGGCTATTTTGTGACCCTGCTAAAAAAAGAAATCAAGGACCAAGCGTTCTTGAGAAAAGGAACAGCTTTATATAAAAAAAAGAACAGATTTGTGACACAACTCTTTTAAAAATGTGTACCACCGATATCCATGGATAGCTTCATTTTTAAATCCCTTCCAAATAAAATAAAACTCTTTAGTAACCTAAAGCACACATACACACTTCAGCAGCTATGTACATTCAAACATGCGAAAACATATTCGAATTTGCCATCGTATACTCACAACCGGACACCTCCACATCTCATTCATGTCTTGAAAATGCATCAGCAATCGCACCTTTAAAAGAACTGCCACATGCACAATTGATAAGTTGAGTGGCTGCAACAACAAGTTCCATCTATGCAGTCTGTCATTTTCGCCCTTACATTTCTCCATGAATGTCAATGGTTTATGGTCATAGAGTCATACAGTCATAAAGATGCACAGAACGGAAACAGACCCTTTTGGTCCACCCAACTACGCTGAGCAGATATTCCAACGCAATCAACTCCCACCTTCCAGCACACAGCCAATATCTCTCCAAACACTTCTTATTCATACATCCATTGAAATGCCTTTTAACAGTCGCAATTGTACTATCCTCCACAAACACTGAAGTGTTGCAATGCCAACATCAATCTCAAAGTCTTCCTCTCGAATGTCGAGCATTTCTATTGTTCAACTTGTTGCAAATAAAAGCCCGATGGGTCTTTTCATGCCACCATAATCCACCTGCACGAGCACTGGACCAACACACACATCACCGGTTTCGATAGCAACATTCAAATGCTTCACGTAATTAGATGTGGTAATTCTGGAGAAGTAGTTCACGCAATTTTAAGGCTGTCAAATGTGTCTTGACAGTTTACCTCGAGGCCTTTTCTTTTACCAACCCTATGAGTGGAGCAGCCACACTGCCAAAATTCAGAGCAAACTTTTCGAAAAATACACTCAATCCCAGGAACTATAGTATTGTTCTTTTCATTGGCATTGTGGGGAATTCTACAATTAGTTTTGATTTCGTATCCCGCAAGGCCATGCATCTATGTCCAATTACTTGGCCCAGGGAGGTGACTTGGGCTTTGGCAAATTCACTTTTAACTAGTTTTTCCACCAAATCTTCTTTCAGAAGTCGATCGGAAACGTCTAATAAATGCTGTAAATGGTCCTTTCTTCAGTGAATAATTTCACCAAATCATCAATAGACGCCACAAAATTGGGTATACGGCAATGACCTTATCCCTTAATGTCTGAAATTTTGCCAGAGGCTTTTCATACCAAATTGCATGATTTTAAACTCGTGTAGCCCATATGGCGTTACGAAAGCAATACTGCCATTGCTCTTTCCGACAAAACTACCTGTCAGTAGCTTATGAGCAAGTCCAACTTATAAATGTCACAGTCCTCCAATTGCGGAATTGTATCTGCTTTTGTCTTTGTAATGGCACTGACATTGCGATAGTCCACACATAACTGTTTAGAACCTTGTGGCATTGATACCATGATTATAGGTGAGTTCCATTACTGTAAATCACTTCAATAATGCCATGGCGCTAGTGTTCTATCACTTTCTGAAAATGTTCCAACTTTAGAGAGTTATAACAAAAACGAGGTTGCTTAATTTAATTGGAACATCACCTCCTGTATCTCCATGAAACTTAATTTGTTTACTACTTCCCAGTTTAGTTCTGCCTATCTACCAATGTGATTGTAATAACTCTTTAGGGACAATTCGTTCCTCTTGTCGAAAGTAACTCAATAATTTATCCCAATGTCTGAAAACTTCCTATTGACCAACTTGATTTGAGCAATGCCGAATTCATAATCATCTAATTTTGGTTCTCCCTGTTGGTTGTTAACAATTAACATCTTCTGTTCTTGCTTTCCTTCTCTGTCAAAATACATTCTGACCATATCCGCGTGACATTCTCTGAGAGATTTCTTCCTGTCTGGACCGTGACAAATAGTTCACTTCACTCAAGTTCCTCTCGATTTGATAAGCTCTTGCTTTTAAAGCTTCTGATTTTACTGTAGCTGAAAATGTGTTGCGGGTTAAAGCACAGCAGGTTAGGCAGCATCTCAGGAATAGGGAATTCGACGTTTCGAGCATAAGCCCTTCATCATCCTGATGAAGGGCTTATGCTCGAAACGTCGAATTCCCTATTCCTGAGATGCTGCCTAACCTGCTGTGCTTTAACCAGCAACACATTTTCAGCTGTGATCTCCAGCATTTGCAGACCTCATATTTTACTCGAAGATTTTACTGTAGCACCAATACAGTATTCCCAATGGCAAAGTTATTAATTTTTCCATTCTTATCCACCTGTTTCATTAAATCCCACGATACGTTTAAGTGATTTCTAGCCAACTTCCGATCTCTATTTCGTCGTTCTCTAAAATTTCACACATAGTTCAAATTGGTGGTCTCTGAATTCTAACATTTTAATTTCTCCTGAATCATTTGTAACGGTCCTCTTACTTCATGACCAAAATGGACTGAATTTGGTCGATTTGTTTGATGCATCTCCGATCTCAAAAAGCACAAAACGAACCTCCTCAGCCCAACTGTCTGGATAGCCTTTTCCATCACCTGTCAAATTGCACTTTAATGTTTAATGCCACCTTTCTGAGCGCTCCTTGTGATTGTTGAATAATTTGGATGTGAATTTTGCCCGTTGACCCGACTCTAACTCTATTGGCATATCACATCTAGTGAAAAAAAATGCAAATCTTCTGCAAAATGTTTGGCTGTGAAACTGCAGAATTGGACATCCTTGGCAAATCTCGTCTATTCATGCTTTACTGTGAATAATATTTATTTCCACTTTTTTTGTTTGAGGTAGCGGATCGTGCAATCAATCAAGACTCTCTGCAAGGATCATCAAATGCTGAAATAGTTAATAACAGTGCAGTTTTTAATAAAGCCCACAGCTTTTCGATTATCTGACATGTGTCACACATCTGCCAAAACTCATCTACACCCTTGTGCTGTCTCGGACAGTAAAAAGTCTTTATCATTTAGCCTGTGCTTTCCTGACTTGTAAATGAGTCTCAAGTGCAAGCTCATGTGCCGTCGCAGCACGTCCTTTCTATATGCTACTGGCAAAACTATCAGATGAACTTCGTCCCAGTTCTCATCTTCTTTAATGGGTTGTGTTCTCTATTTCCACCAATCCTTTCATGAGAATGTCGTTCGATATGCAACTGCTTTAAGTCCTGATCTTTCTACTGTAACTCATTAAGCTTAGTAGAGCTCATGATACTTGAATTTCAAACATTTCGCTCCCGTTCTGTCTCATGTATCTGATCAAAACCAATCTTTGACAATGCTATTTCAGTTTCCATATCTGTGCACATTGCTCTCCCTCGATTCAGCTTGTGACTCTGCGATCTCGTTGAGACACAATCTGGGAAGATTCCTGGATAAACATCCTGTCTTACCTTAGTTGCCTGCCCCTACCAGTGAATGAGCTCGATCATTTGAAAGACCAAATTGCATACCTGGACCTGAGGATTTTCCTGTGTTCCCACCACAAATGCTCCACTCTTTTCTGGATACTCTAGCCATACTACCCATAACTGAGCGTTTTTTGCTGTCTCACTGTGAATTCACGTTACCAGTACATTTCTGACAAGAGTCCGTCAGGATTATGTATCTCCTCATTCTTCAGCATCACAGACTGAGAACTTCACGTGTTCCTTAATATCGTAACGTCTTCGCTTGCCACCCCTGAACTCTGTGATTAAACATTACCAGTGCAGTTGTATTTTTTAAGCAGATCTGACACTTCCTCCTTAACGAATCTCTGATCACCTTGTACATGCTGATGCAGTTTTTAATTTCTTCTTTACTTTCTGTAGCCATGGAAAAAAAAAATTCCTGGCTTGCCCTGTTTTCCCACATCTGACTTTCTACGAACCCACCAAAGCAGTGATGTCTTGTGCCCTTTTTTTTGCTTTGAGAGCACCAGAGTTTCTTTTAACCTTCTTTCTGCCTTTAAGGTTTCGTTTTACCCCTGTGGTGAGTTTTCATTATGATCTTCACTACGATCTAACTTTCCCTTTTCACGTGAGGATTTCTCTTTGCCCAATTTCCATCCCAAATGGATTGAAATTGATTCAGAGAGCTAGGCCGTATTTTATGGACTAGCTCGCAATCATCAACCACTTCAGCTGCTGGCCTTGCCTTTCAAATCTGTGCTTTTTCACATGTGTTCACACTGCTTCATTTCCACTTTTTTCTTTGAGGTCGCGGATTACACAATCAATCAAAATTCTTCTGCAAGGTTCCTTACATGCTGGAATAGCTATTAAAAGTGCAGTTGGAGGAGAACTTCCAAGAGATCCACAAACTTCCGTGTTTGTGAGAACTCTCTGGAAGGTACTTGTCGAGAGATGGAGTTGGCACGAAGAAAAAAATATCGACACTGACTTGAATAACATGTTGACAAAGGAAGATACCAAGACAAGCAGCTGACTGGATTTAAATTTGAATTCTTCAGTAAACCATCATCAGGGCTTTCATTGGCGCAGAACTTTAGAAGGGTAAATTAAATGACAAGTGAGGTAAAGTAGTTGTAAATGGTTGTGAGTTAATTATTCACTGGTAGACGTTAGGAAATAAAGTTGTTAAGTTTGACTGTATGTAGTTCTTTGTCTGTCGCATTTTAATAGATGATGTACAGGTGAAATCTTTTCTGTGTTGCTAGTTTAAATTAGCGGCGGGGTGAGGGTTTAACCACGTGTCTTAAGAGTTTGAGGAACCGTTCCGGAATTGAACAGTTTCAGACAGATGTGTATAAATTTGGCGTACGAAAAATCTCAAAAGACTAAAACAATTTCAGGTTAGTGACCTCGATATTAACATAAAACATAATTGAGACAATTTGTTTAATTTTGGTGACTTGTGGTTGATTGCTTGAAAACTGAGCGAAAATGAAATTGCTAAAGGGGTTCTGCGATTTTAAAATGATTCTCAAATTTAAAATACACTTTACAACGAAAGAAAAAGGTCATACAATTGGTATTAGCAAAGACGTTAGATCTGGGTTTTGCCAAGGGCAAAGGAAAGCTTAACTTGTAAGAAATTACTTATTCACTTTGATCAATCAGAGTAACAGGCAAGTGCAGTAAAGGTGCAAAAACGTAAATTGCAATTAAGGAAATTGGACTTAGAAAGTAAACACAGGGAGACAGAAATTCAAAGAGAGTGAAGAAAGAGACAGAAGAGAGAAAGAAAGGATGAGAGAGCAAGATGTTTCTTTGCTGAGTCGAGAAATAAAGAGAGGGGGATCAAAAAAGGATCGAGAGGAGAGTGAGGTACTCCAGGATATGGACATATGAAAGAATCAGATGGAGAGGCCAAAAGCTTTTGTACATGAAGTTGACATAGGGAATACTGCTCTGATAAAACAACACTCATATTGGCCTAATCCTGTCAATGGGAGAAAGTGAGGACTGCAGATACTGGAGATCAGAGCTGAAAATGTGTTGCTGGAAAAGCACAGAAGGTCAGGCAGCATCCAATGAGTAGGAGAATCGATGTTTCGAGCATGAGCCCTTCTTCAGGAATGAGGAGAGTGTGCCAAGCAGGCTAAGATGAAAGGTAGGGAGGGGGGACTTGGTGGAGGGGCGTCTGCTGCATTCCACAAATATCATTTTTTCCATCCGTTCCTCCCTTTATATTGGGGAGACAGGGAAACCTATTGCAAAGCGCTTTAGGGAACATCTCTGGGGCACCCATACCAATCAACCCCACTACCCCATGGCCGAAGTTTTCAACCCCCCCTCCCACCCTGCCGTGGATAGGCAGGTCCTGGGCTTCCTCCACCACCACTCCCTCACCACCTGACGCTTGGAGGAAGAATGCCTCATCTTCCACCTCAGAACATTTCAATCCCAGTGCATCAATGTGGACATCACCAGTTTCCTCATTCCCCTAACCCCACCTGACACCAACTCCAACCTGCCAGCTCAACACCATCCTCCATGACCTGTCCTACCAGTCAATTTTCCTTCCTATCGATCCGCTCCACCCTCCTTTCCGACCTGTCCATTTCATCCCCAACTCCATCCACCTATTGCACTCTTAGCTCCCTTTTCCCCAGCCCCACACCCTCCCATGTATCTCTCTACTCCGGGGGATCCCTGCCTTCATTCCTGATGAAGGGATCCTGCCTAAAACGTCGATTTTCCCGCTCATCAGATGTCTCATGACCTGCTGTGCTTTTGCAGTGTTCTGACTAAATATATCTGTATGTTATTGTCATGTGTTTCAAGAATCGAAAATAAATAAAGCCATCTTTTCAGTATGGTTCTTAACTCTTTCTTAACGGGAGATGTGTTGTTAATGTGTCAGTCGCACTGTCCATTTAAGAGAGTTGCATTACCTAACACAGCACCAACGGTTCTGAACAATGTAACAATGTATCACGTGCTCGAACAGCTAGAGTAGCTGACTTGCCTGGAGACGAAAGAAACAAACTCAATTTCAGCGAAACAGTTTAAATTATGCCCTAAAATACCAATTTTCAATCGAGCTTGAATTTAGAATTTTGACAGTATTACACCCAATGAAACAATCCGAAGCATGGGAGTACAAAACCGAAACAAAAACCAACAATTGGAGGAGATCTGCCACAAATGTTGGCTACTCAGCAGAACTCTCTAAGCAGGACCTGCTTTAA
Source organism: Hemiscyllium ocellatum (assembly GCF_020745735.1). Classification (NCBI taxonomy): domain Eukaryota; kingdom Metazoa; phylum Chordata; class Chondrichthyes; order Orectolobiformes; family Hemiscylliidae; genus Hemiscyllium; species Hemiscyllium ocellatum. The sequence continues at coordinate 3,274,685 of NC_083448.1, read as the reverse complement.
GAAGGATTTGGCACAGAGGGAAAAAAATAACATTGGCACCGACATGGACAGGCATCTGCAAAGGAGGATACACAGAGAATATTTGAAAGCTAGCTGATTTTGAAACTTGAAGTTTTCGGCAAATCTTAATCATGGATTTGGAAGGTAAAAGGTAGTTCACAGAAAACAGTTGTAAATAATTGACAGTTATTTGATCTCTGCTGGACACTAAGAAATGAAGTTGATAACTTTTACTTTAAATAGTTCTTTGCCTCTCGAATTTTACAGGGCTGGTTTAATCATGTATCATAACAAAAGGAACTGTTTTTAAAAAAATGAAGGTGCAGATTTGTGACACATGTCTGAGCTATACTGAAAAAGCACCGGCTGCAGATTACGTGTGATGACAGCATCACTGCCAAACAGGTGTATGGACGAGCTACCCAGCTCTGCATGCGAAGTTTTTTTTCTCTCTGTGGTGGACAAGATCCGGGAGATGTGGAAACTGGAATGTCTCTGGGTCACTTTGGGAATGGACAGCACATTATGTAAATTGCACCCACAGCGAGTCAGCTCTGGGCATCCCGCTACCTCTGTCGGGGCCTTGGCAGGAATGAGCCGATTTTAAGTGGCATCAGCGGTTGGGGGAGCTCACATCACCGGTTAATTCAGCATAATGGCTTGGAGACACGGGGGTTCGAACTCCATGCCCTCAACAGGCAGAAGAATTTCAATTCAGTTTGATGACAATTGAATTCTGAAGCAAAGCCAGGAATTGCTGTAGAAACTCAGCACTTGCAGGGTGCGAAACTGAGAAGATTTGACGGTTTGGTTCTGAGTCACTCATAGTTAAAATATAGAAAATTGAGGTTGTGCCCCCTGTTCCCAACGTCCAGAGCAGTGTATGCTTTCCTCACTGCTCTGACACAGAGTCACATGGGATGGCAACAAACTCTTCGGCCCAACTGTTCGATGCTGACCACTCTTACCAATCTAAACTCATCCAATATGCTTGCATTTGACCCATTTCCCTCTTTGCATTTCTTCTTCGTGTCTCCGTCCAGTTGCCTTTTAAATGTTGCAATTGCACGCTCCTTCAACAGTTCCTCTTGCAGCTCACTGCATACATGCAATTTCAACTACATGAAAATGTTGCCCCTCAGGTCGCTTGCAAATCTTTCCCCTCTCATTCTCAATCTCTGACCATCTATTTATAGTGTCCAATACCATTGGAAAAAGATCTTCGGCTACTTACTCTATCCAAGTACCTCATGATTTTATAAACCTCCTGCGCTTCAGGGAATAACTGTCCCAGCTTATCCCAATAAGTCGAACCTTTCAGAATCAGTAACATCCTTGGAAATATAATTGCACACTTCCCAATGTAATTATATCCTTCCTCTCGCAGTACGACCAGCATTGTATACAGTACTTCAAACGTAGCCTTAACAATATCTGCAACATGATGCCCCGACTCTGATACACAGTTCACTGACTAATGAAGGCAAGTCTGTCAATCGCCTTCTTCAACACGCTGTCTACCTTTCACGAAATTTCAGGAAGCTATGAACCTTAACTCTGAACCACACTCCCCAGGCCTCTGCTGCTACCTGTGTAAATCCTGCCTTGGATTGTCTTCCCACAATGCAGCAGCTCGAGTTTTTCTGCATTGTAGTACATCTGCACTCCTTGGCCCATTATACAAATGCTCCCTCTGCTTTTGAATTCTTGTGACAATGGTTTAAATGTAGTCAGATCGAAGGGGTACTATTTGATGAATATTTTCAAAATCGTTTGAGAGGTTAAACCACTTGAAATCCTTCCCGCAGAATTTGCAAATCCCTTACATTGGAAATGCTCCAATCAGTCACCAAGGAATCAATTGAGAGAAACGGGATGTTAGCGTTTAGAAAGTGAGTTTTGCAGATAAGACTTTCAAACTGATACAGGGTCAAAATTTAGAAACGAGGAACGGATAGAGAATCGTTGTCTGAGTTGTGTTATGAACTCGGCGATTTAATGGATTTGCCTCTGACTCCGCTCATGAAAGTGTTTGTACGATCTGTTTAACCTCCCGGGAGATAAGATGTGAGCTTTTGATGCACCTCCATTTGCTATGGAGAGTAGACTGAGATGGACCTAATGGACAAGTCATGTCTCTCGCAGGTGGCATGTTCAACCTATTTCGGAGGAGTCTATATTTGATGTGCATTTATGCCGCACCTTTGCCAGCAGAGTTGTGGGCTATGTCCCATTTAACACAGGCAAAAACAGAGCAGAGAATATTCAAAACTGGAGCGGGAATATATGATAATAACTAAGATTCTGCGATGCACGGATGTTCAGAAGGACCCTGCTGTCTATGTACACCAGCCCTTATCACAATGACAGTTGATTTAAGTAGGCAGTTGCCATGCCAAGGCAGTGGACCAATGGCTGATGAAACGTGGATTAGAAAAGTGTGGTAGTTGGCACAGCCTTTATGGGCTGAACAGACTTTTCCTGAGCTATGGATCTGACTGAAAATGCTTGCCTCCTTGGCTAACTCCACTTGGTCCCCTCCACAACCAACCTCTGTCTGAGGGAAGAAATTCTAAAGACACACGTCGCTGGGATGAACAGAAATATCCGATTCCTTCTCAAAGAGGGGTCGATAGGGAGTCAATTGTAGGCGAGACCAGATGATGATGACAGATTTCCTTTCCTAAGGAGACGTGAATGAAACTAATTGTTTTTTTTCCCGCCAATTGATAGTCAGTTAAGAAGTAATTAGTACTGAGATTCAGTTAGTTTTGCAGATTTTTAAATCGGTTTCACATTCCAATCAAAGGTCTGGGTTGAGACTTGATCCCATGTCGGATGAACATCGGCTGACACTCCACCACCCTCACATCCTACTGGCCACTTTGAATTATTTCAACTGAATCAATTTGTAACTGCTTGGGCTGAAACTGGACTCCTTTTGGGCTGCAGGATGGGGGCGGAGTGGTTTTGTTCTCATTCTGATACTGTCTCCCTGTATAAATACCTCCCGGCATGTTTCTAGTCATTACTGCGAGGTCAGAATGCTGAGGCAGATCGATAACAATCCGATTAAATGAGGTAATGGGTTGGAGAGAGAGGACTGAATGGGCTGAATCATTGCCTGAGTTGTGCCCTGGGTTCCACCCTTCTTACGTACTGGTTCGGGATGGGATCTGGGATCCATAATAAGCTGATCTCATTTCTTCCTTCGCAGCAAGGGGTCAGCGCTGGTCATGGCGTTCCCCTCTCTTATACAAGTAGTTGGGCAACATGAGGAGACCACTCAACCACAAATCTTCGCCCATCACCACTGCCATCTCTTTCACTTGGCCGTGAATATTTCCTCCAATGCTCTTCGCCCATATAGCGCTTTGCCTAATGTTAACCAACAACTGTGAGGAACTCAAACATCCAATTGCTCAGACAACCCATGTCCCAGCAGTTGGAGAAGGGGCCCGGTCTGAAATTTCTTGGGAGCCAGGAAGTGGTTGGATGTGAAAATGAGAATCGTCTTGCTGGAAGCCTGAAATGGCCAAGATAAGTCAGCAGGTCTGCGGAGAGGGAGGGACAGAGACGTGCGCTTGTGTGACAGACTTTTCAGGACCAGGCACTTTTCTTCAGCACAATCATGTTTTATGTTTTTGAATGAGAAACCGGTTAAGTTGCACAAATATGTGCGTGTGAGAGAGAGAGACAGGCAGACCGATGATCAGTCCCTTCAAACTGCAAAGATGGCAGGGCGGTCTCAATCAGCCTCCAATTGCCGCTCAAATGACAATGATTTTGCCAAGAGTAGCAATTCACTGGACGGGAGTGGGAGGTGTGGGCTAATGACCATGCCACTTGTTGGAAACCATTTCCAAGGGAGCAGATTATTGGAATTCGGATCCAACTCGTTTGAAAAGAGGGGCCAGGTGCTCGGTCACATATTACTATGCATTCGGTGCAAAGTTGTGAAATTTGGCAGGGGAGGGTGGCATTTTCTGCAGCCCTTAATGATTCTATGGACATACCATGAACGTGTTCTCCTTGCTGTTATATCTCTCACTACTGTATCTGGCTGGAAACTGTTGCCATGCGTGGCAAAATTTTCGACTGTTATGCAGGAGGGAAAACATGTAGAGGGAGGGTATTCAGCGACGCCCGTTCCGGGGCTCCTGCTTCAATTATTCCCACCACCCTTCTCATGCAATTGGTTTGGACTGAGCCTGCTTTGCACTTGAAATTCACAGGCAAACGTTCATCACGTCAAAGCAGTACAAAGAACATCTGGAGATCTGATGTTAAGGTAGAAAACGTTGGAGAAACTGAACAGGCCTGGAAGCATTTGGGGAGAGAGGGAGAGAAACTGAGTTAGCGTCCTTGGTCCCATTCGCCATTTGTTTTCAGTGTGCTGTCGTCCGTGCATACTATCTTCAGGAGCTCGTGCTCTCTCAAGCAAGCCATCTCCTGCAATTTGTAATGGTTGGTGCTGAAGGTCCCCCACTATCAGTTATGATCACGTGTTCATCCAGATGTGTTTATTCGCAAAGACCTACGAGATTGTCGAAACATTCATCGAGACAGCAACCTGAAACGCTGCGTCAATAAGTTGCAGTGAGATTTAGTCCGATCGGTGACAACAAATCAATAATGTTAACGGTGCAGAACGATGTGCCAACAATGCAATATTCAATGCTCCCGAGACAGAACAGGGCATCTTGGAAGCCTTGTAGTGATCAGGACTCACCAACAGCATCGGCTTGAAAATTTCAGAGTAACTACTCCAACAGACCAATTTGACATTTACATATTGTGACCCGAAAATTTGGAGCGGGGCATTGTCCCCGTCCAGCTCCACTCCAGGTGTGGGAGCAGTTCCTGAGAAGACGTTAACCTCTGGAGGAGCTCAGCACTGTCAGCTTGCTAATCTGCACTCGCTTATGCAATAGACTGTTGGAATCAGTTGGAGAAGAGCAATTTTGTTTTTTCATATTTCATTTTGCTCTGGTTAAACACGAATAAGCGACAACTCTTGTTCATGGATAAGTGTAGGGACTGTTTGTATGACTTGAAACTGTCATTCAAGGATTTCAAGCAAAGGGTCGATGCCACTGTGTAAGGTGTCTTTAGATCAATTCTTTGCTTCTGGGGAGTGTCGGAATAAGCAGCAGGGAGTAAGTCAGAGGAAGTCACTTTCTAATACAGCTGGGGAGTCGGAAAACTGAACTCCAGTGAGGTCCAAGACGCCTGTCCAGCAGATTTCTGCATTGGTACTTTGACTTATTGACACGGCCTCTCTGCAATGGTACATAATTGGAGTGATGAAATGAGGAAGTCATGATTCAAAGTCTGAGATGCTGTCCTTCACTGTGTAAGGTACTCTTTTATTTAACGTTATGCAATGCACCCCTCCCCTCATCGGACCGACACTGCACAGATTTCGGCAGGGAGCATCAAAGACAGGGAATCACTCATAGATGAAACAGTCCATTGTGGGGATGAATCAATCTCATTCAAATTGCTTAGGCAGTCCTGTCTGTCGGGTGCATTGACGCCAGATAACTTTGATGACCCGGTCCTCCAGAGGGATTGTTCCACAGAGTATCAGAAGTAAGGGATGTGGGAAATTAGGGGAATATAGTGAGACGCCACGTAACGGGTAATAAAATGTATAAAATCATAGCGGGTCATGCAACTCAAATTTCCCGCACTAATAGTTGATCCATTTTGCTCTGAGAACTACATCCAACTCCTCCTTGAAGACATAGAATATTTTGCACCTGTGGCACAGATTTGCACCGACTCCTGCACTCTCTGTCTCTGGATATTTACCCCATCTCATTCCAAGTCCTTATTCTCTGACTGTGATCCCTGGTTCAGGACTTTCCCTTTCTGGTCATCAGGAAAATGTGTCCTGTAATTGTCCTTAGCAACAATCCCACCTGCAGTGTGATATCTATTGAAAAATATAAGGACCGCAAGAGAATCATGAAAGGATAGATTAATAAATTGATCTGGTTAATTGATAAATCTGAGTAAATGGATATGACAGCAGTTTTCTTAATTGTTGTCTAAATTTAGTTTGGGTCGCGGTATAAATTGCGGTGTTGGTGCAGCAACTGAGAAGCTGCAGCACAAAACCTAATTCTTGCACATAAATGGGTGGATTTAGATTCGTTAGCGACATAGATTCCAGCCGCCAGCTGACGGAAAAAAACATATGCAGTGACCATAGGAGGATAAAATTAGCAGAGAGGAGAAACAACAAGGTCATAGACTTTCTTCGACTCTCCATTTCTTGATCTCTGGGAGCCTGTGCGTTGCTCTGAGTCCGGAGTCGCCTGCGGGCTCTGCTGGTCACTAAAATATGTCTGACCGTTAACATATTAAGGGACAGTATGAGGACAAATGGAACACATGGATTTAAAACAACGAAAGTGAGTTCAGTTGCGCCATAAACGTCAGACCACTGACCAGTAGATCTTACCAAACAAAACCAGGGGAAGTTACTCCTCCTATACCAAACCTCAAACATAAAATACCAGAACATATTTTTTACACAACTTGTCACAGTCACTGTTGACAGAACCACAATCGTCGTTTTCCTGCTGAAATATCTACTTTTCATCTTCTGGCAACAAATTGCCACAAATCGATCAAAGGTGAAAGTAACTGTGAACCAGACAGAACAGTCAGTGGCTGCATATACCAGGACAGCGTGGATATTACATATTTTGAGGGACATCAGAGAATAAATCGAATAAGTAATCGGCATGTGTCTAAATATCAGATCAATAATAATGACAGAGAGATCTGCAATAGCCATAGCCAACAGGTAGTCAGTGATACATCTGGATAGCCCGCAGTTTCTGCGAATCAGGATGAAAATTGTTATTGCATTAGCTGAAAAGAAGGAAAAGAAACAAAAAATTAGACATCAGCCGATAGGTCAAGACATCAGTTTGATTGAAAATCTTTTGAAATTTACACATTTGCTCATCAACAGAAATGTTTGCATCTGAATTGCAAAATTACATTGTCTGATTTTTTTTTAAATGAGTGCAAACGTCAGGGAGCACTCTCTTCTCAAACAGTAAGTTGAAAGACAGCAGGTTACACTCCAAGCAGTTCATCTGAAATCACAGTATTTTGTTGTGTCGACCCTTCGTTCCCTCAACCTGTTGAAGAAGCCGCACTCCACAAGCTTGTGACTTGAAGTGTGTTTATTGGACGAAGACGTGGTGTTGATGGCTTCTGGGTTTGTTCACCTCAATCCAAGAGCGGCATGTCCACTGTGCTAGGGCGGCACAGTGGCACAGTGGTTAGCACTGCTGCCTCACAGCGCCAGAGACCCGGGTTTAAATTTGGCCTCAGGCAACTGGCTGTGTGGAGTTTCCTCCCACAGTCCAAACATGTGCAGGTTAGGTGAATTGGCCCTGCTGTGCGACACCATAGTGTTAGGTGAAAGAGTAAATGTCGTGGAGTGGGTCTGGCTGGGTTGCTTTTCGGAGGGTCGGCGTGGACTTGTTGGGCCGATTGGCCTGTTTCCACACTGTGAGTAATCTAATCTAATTTCGTCACTCCTCACACCAACAGGTACGTATACGAATCTGTCACCATTAGATCACCGCAGATTCACAATGGAGCAGCAAGTGATGGAGGGTCTGAGGTCACGAGATCCTGATCATTATTTAATATTCCATAATATGGAGGATATAAACATTGTGAGACTGAAATATGTTATACAATTGACGAAAACACAAAGAGTGTTTGAAAATTTCTTTCAGTTTTGTTGCACAATCGAGTCATCCCCTCTGTCTATCTCTGTGTGTCTGAATTCACGTGTTTGTGTGCATGTGTGTGCGTATGTTTGTGTACGCTTGTCTGATAGGGAGAATTGGATCATACAATGTATAGAATACTTAATACAGTACATAATGCAGAAGATAGGGCTGAGATTCAGTGCTCAGTGAGAATCGGGGAGGGATTTGGAGAAAACGGGATTGACAGTGGAGCTGAGACGTGGCAGGCTTGGAAGTGATCGGAAGAGCAGATTCACAATGGAGCAGCAAGTGTTGGAGGTTCTGAGGTCATGAGGTCCTGAGACTGGAGGAAGTGCCAGCAATGCTAGGTGTACATAAATTTACCACTGATCTGCAAGAGGTCGGGGAACATGGAGTGAGAACAGAGCTGCAATTGCCAGGGAAGCATCAACTGGCAGCAGAGCTAACCCAGATAAAGAATAAGAGAGTAATAGAGCAGAGTGAAGCGAAAAGATAGTTGTATTGCTCAGCTACGGCATTAGTCGTCAGGGGAGTATGTAACGCAATGGTATAAGGAATTAAAGGAAAGGATGGAGGAGGCGCAGGATTGTGGAGTGAGAGAGGAGTGCGCAATTTAAGAAACCTGAGTGGCCTTGAATTCTCATGCTTTCATTCAAATCGATAAGATCTCTCCAACAGTTAAAAGTATACAGATATTCTTATTGGCAAGATTAGTGGCTAACTAAAGAAAATCAAGGAAATATCAAACTATTAAGCACAAAATGGAAAATAAAATATTGACGGAAGACTTCAGGGTTTACAAGAGATGGAGGATTGGGAGCCGAACATAATTCTGGAGAGGATCTGGAGTTAAACATTTTTCACTTACGGAACAAAATAGAAACAACACTGCGTGCTTATGCACTCCCTTTGTTTTAATTTAAACATGCAATGTAGGTAGCAGTGGTCAGGGGAAAATGTTTTGCCCATTCCTCGTTGCACAGAGGACAGTTAAGAATCCATAGTATTGCTGTGTGTCTGATGTCATATGTAAGCCCGACCAGATAACAAAGGCAGATTTCCCTCCACTAAAGGGCATGTACAGCAGATGAGTTATGCTCGAACAATTGGAAATAGATTCATGATCATCATTAGACTCTATTGTCAAGATTTTGTTCTGCATTGTGTGCAGTCTGGTTGCCCTGGTATAGGGAGGGGTAAATGTAGGGGAATGTGTCTGGGTGGGTTGCTCTTCGGAGGGGCAGTGCGGACTTGTTGGGCCGAATGGCCTGTTTTCACACTGTAGGGAATCTAATCTAATCTAATCTAGCTGAGAAACTGTTGCCAGTCCATGGCAGAGTAAATCATTGAATCCTTCTCCAGACAGAAATTAACTGCAGTATAACATTTCGATCACTCTGGGACATCTTTCTGCAAAGCCATCTGACATCCCGAAGAAAGATAAATAAATTCAGCGGGCTAGTTAGTTTCAGTGACTTTTCAGTCTCAGAACTGCCCAGAGGAATTCTTCTCAATGTAGCATTCCCAATTTCCTGCTCAAAATGCAAAAATATAAATGCAGTGGCATGGACAATTTTTGGACCAACCACTCAAGAAGCGTTCGGAATCCACTTGCAGCAGGATGCACACGGGAGAGAGTGCAGAGAAGATTGATCAGGATATTGCGCACAACTACAGAATGTGTGATATAAAAAGAAGTTTCACAGTGTGGACTAGTTTTTCTTTCGTGTAGCAGTCAAAATCTGAAGTGTTGGCCATCGCTCAAAGAAATAAGGTGGGTGATATAGTAACTCAGATCATTAAAATATTATTGATTATTACAATATAGTTTTTTCAGCTATCAAGAAAGTGATAGGCCAATCTGTGAACAATATGTCGAAATTTTCAAAACACAGAAATGAGTGGCGTGCTTTTGTTGGAAAATTTGGGAATGGGCATGTGGTGTTTATTTATTTGGATAGACGAATTTAGATAGGAAATTTGTGAAAACATTTTGGAAGCAGCGGGGGGGGAGGTGGATAAGTCGGAAAACATCTTAATTCCTGCGCAGTTTCTTGTTGGACTGATAAGCATCCTCAGGACGAGCAGACGTTATCTGAGGCTTGTATCATGGGTTCAATAACTTAGTCAGGAAATAAAAGGTAGAAATCGATAAATCACTGAGGCTCAATCGGAACAAAGCTAGCAGGGAGTGTGACACAACGAATGAGCAAGGAGTGTGACATAACGAATGATCAGGAATACACTCTTGTTAAACAATCAATCGCTGTATGGGACACTTACCAATGACTCCAACAAAAGCCAGGATTGGGTAGGAAAAATACTGGATCACGAAAATCAAACTTGCGAACCAAAAGTCTGACAGTGTCACCGCAGAAAGAACATAGAAAGACCAGGATAAACTCCTATCCATTGTCACAACTGTTCTATCTTCCATTCTGAGATCCTACCTCTGCTTTCGTTCTCTCTGGAGTGGCTAATCCCTGTTCGTGTTGAAGATGACGTTCTCGCTGACATTGTGGGATAACACGCAGAAAACTGTCTCTTATTAAGTAAAAGGGCAATCCTCCAGTGACACAATTAGGATCCACTGAGGATGAATATTAATCGCTGAAGAAAACAGATTTTTGAATAAGCAGACTTTAAAACTTAGGACTGTATTTACCTCAAAAGGCATAACAACTTCTCTTCCCAAAATTCATAAACTTTCGCAGCTTGGAAGCAAACTGTTTGGCTTATCCGCTGATCAACAGTGCTCTCTGTAGGGCAGAAAGTGAATGCCAATATATTCTGAATCCAAATTTTAACTCTCTATATCTATGTCTTTCTCTGTCTCTATGTCTCTCTGTCTCGCCCTCATCTGTGCACGAAAGTTTATGCACTGTCTGAAAATGTACTGCCATAATTTGAAGGCAACAAAATTCCACCGGTAACACTCAAATTAATTAGAATTATTTCTGTCTTTCATTGATACAGCAGCACATGCGTCGATTACTTCAATGTTAGATGTGAAACTGCGTTTGTCTGTACCCCCATGAAGGGCTATTTACGAGACGCATAGTGGCTCGGTAGATGGCACTGCTGCCTTACAGCGCCAGAAACCTGAATTCAAATCGAAGCTCAGGCAACTGGCCGTGTGCAATTTGTACGTTCTTGGCGTGTCAGTGTGGGTTTCATTGGGTGCTCTGGTTTTGCCTCAAAATCCAAGGATGTGCGGATTTGGAAAATTAGCCATGCTACGTTTATATGGATGTGTAGACTAATGTGTACATTAATCTGGTGTATATGGTGTAAGGTCTGTTTTCACACTTGAAGAAATCTAATCTAGTAATTAGGTCGGTTAAATGGGTCTGGGTGGGTTAATCTTTGGAGGATCGGTGTGGAGTTGTTTGCCGAATGCCTCACATTGTAGGGACTCTATGATTCTAAGTTCACAAGCTCACAGCTGCTACAAGGAAAGACTGCAAAAAGATTGATGGGATAGAAGAGAGAAAGAGAGTGAGAGAGAGAAAACCTCAGTCCTGATTTATTTTCAAGGGTAGTTAAATTGAAACATAGTTTTAACAGACCTCCAGCTTGAGTAGACTTTCCCCAAAATTAAATATGTCGCTTTTCTGTCTGAAAGAAGCTTGACTATTCGTTAAAGTAATTCAGTGTTCCTGAATATGCTGCAAACTTGATAGTTCACCCTGCTTAGATTTACAATTTGGTTTCTGTCATGGTGAGTCAATGATCAGCTTCACACGAGGTTGTCGATTCACTCGTAACAATGAATATCACTTAATATCACTCCTTTCTTTTCCACAAAGAAGACCTATTTCAGTCAATGCAACAACTCGTTGTGCTGGTGTCACAGATCTACAAGCAATGTACAAGAGTAGGCCTCTCGTCTCTTTCAGCCTGCTCCAGACGTCAATAAGATCATGGCTGATATAATTTATACTTCAGCTCTGCAATGTGCGTACCCTGATGATATTTCGTTGCAATGCACACGGAGAATTTACCTTACTCTGTCGTGGAAGTATTCTGCGTCGACTCCCTTTTGAGACAAGAGTTGCACGAGAGCTTCAGCCTGAATAGAGAAGAACATTTCCTCGTTTCTGTCTGAAACGGTCAACCACTCTTTTTCAACTCTTACCATTTTACTACATTTCCTCACAATGGGAAATATCCTCTCCTAGTGGACTCAGTCCAGTCTTCTCAGGATAATCTGTGTTTACATTAAGTCACCATTGACTCTTCTGAACGATAAGGATACTGACCGGTTTGATTTTCCTCATATGGCAAGGCTGCAAATGTGTTGCTGGTCAAAGCACAGCAGGTTAGGCAGCATCTCAGGAATAGAGAATTCGACGTTTCGAGCATAAGCCCTTCATCAGGAATGATGAAGGGCTTATGCTCGAAACGTCGAATTCTCTATTCCTGAGATGCTGCCTAACCTGCTGTGCTTTGACCAGCAACACATTTGCAGCTGTGATCTCCAGCATCTGCAGACCTCATTTTTTACTCATATGGCAAGGAACTAATTTGATTTTTGTCTCAAAGATTTGATATGGAGGTGATGCACTGTTATTTTCAACAGCAATCTTTACAGATACTCTACCTTGTATCTTATCCACAAGCCTCCCTACCGTCAAGAGTTACTTTGATTACCCTTTGAAAATGTCCTGCTCAGCAAACACAACTCGATTTGATTCATTTTGAAGAGTATCTGACTTTATTTGATTAAGCTGATTAGTTACTGCCTTTTATGAGACCTCTATGTATTAACATTGATGCTGATCCCCCGAATCCACAGTCAACTTTCCCTTGAAATTTTCGCACTTAGGAATTGCTTTGGTCTACCCTGAGTGTTCTGAACACTGCTGGACTACATTGGTTCTACAGCAGCTGTCTAACCACTGCCAGAAAAAAAATGTATTCTTTCTCTCTCACTTTCTCTGAAGCAATTTAGGTCATTGAGGACTGAGATGACACGAAACGTCATTAACCAGGGAATGGCGAGCCTTTGGAGGTCACAGCCATATAATCTGTGGTCAAAATTTTGCGTGTCTTGTAGAAAAAGTGAAATACACTCCTTCCGCTCTTTCAGATTAAAAGATAAGTGGTAAATCTGGAAAGAGGACTGAGTTGAACGTGCGGCCACGGTTATGTTGAATGGCAGAGCAGGTTCAGAAGACTGAATAGGCTGCTACTGTTCCTATTTTCAATGCATCATTTCTGGCAATTGGCTTTCCCAAGTACTCATTTAGTGAATCAGTCTCGCTTGAGTTAATTGAATCATCTTTCTGATATTGCTTTTTTATATAGTCACTGAAAATTTTCAAATCAATCTCATTAAATACACGTATCAAGCATAGTGTTGCACTTCGCCCCTTATATTTTGTCAACAACAACATAATTCCGTGAACAATTGAATTAAACCAGTGGGTCTGCGTATGCATGTTTGCACAATTAAATATTATTATATTGTCTCTGGGTGAAGATATTTCCCCTTACCTCAGTTTCAAATGGCCCACTGTGTTTCCTCAGCCGGCGACACTTGGTCTGGATTCATTATTCATCAGGAACATGCGAGCCCTATTTACCTTATTTCGTCCCATCAAACTTCTGTAGATTTCTAATACTTCACCCCATTACTCGGATAAGTCCAAAGTGAGTTCAAAGTGAGTCCTTCATTCTTCAGTCATGCCACCTTATCGGTGTCGTTGCTGAACATTTTTTGCATTCCACCCATCTGGAGAAATCCTTCTCAGTGTAAGGGCACCAAACAGTGCAACATTTTCCAATTGGAGCAAGACATACCCGCTCCTGTACACCAATACTCTCGCGATGAAGGTCATCATTCCATTTGCTTTAATCGTCGCCCACTGCACTTGAATTTCTGACTTTTAACCCAGCTGTGCGAGGGGCAAACAGGTCTTGTGGAAACTCCCTCCGTTCCAAATCAATTCCCACTCAGATAATAACCCATCTTTCTGCTTTTGTTTCGGAAACCTCACATTGATCCACATTATACTTACCTGGTGCAATGCCTTTCACGACTCACTCAATGTGCACAAACCACTCTGAAGCATTATTAAATCCTCCTCATATCTTTGTGTTTCAGTAAAGTGAAAAGATGATTTTAAGATCTTACTGCTCATCATAAATGATTACTGTAAATAGTTTAGGTCCTATCCCTGATCTGTGGGGTCCTGGCACTGATTCCATCGTTATCACAATCGTCAAAAGGTGTCTCACATAAAATACCCGGTTAATTCCCTGTCTTCGTTCCCAGTCTGTCACCCCATTCCTTGTCCACGCCAGTGTGTGACATGTGTTTCAGTTTTGCATCCAAACCACTCCTGTGGGACCTGATAGAAAGCTTTCTCAAATAACCGATTTCCATTAGCATCTCTAATTGTTACATCCTTAAAGCAAAACTCACACTGGATGTGCCAAGTGTTATTACCCTTTTGGAAATGTGAGCTGACTGTCCGATTCATTACAATTTTTCAAGGTGCTCACTTCTTAAAACATCTAGCTTTGACTCTAATCTTTTCCCTCGTGACTGATGCCCGGCTAACAAGTCTATAATTCCCTGTTTTCAATTTTCTTCCCACATTAGAAAAATATAGACTGATTAGAAGATCTATCCTCCAGCCTTACAGAACCTACTTCTTGATATATGAGCAACAAAATATCCAGTCATCCAGTTATTCCAAGACTTTAAGTAATCTTAAGGGGATGTAGATAAATGTACTGAAAATAGATACATGGATCGTAGATTATTACTTGAAATGTTGAAGAAACTCATTATCAATGCATAACAGTGACAGCCTCATCGCCATGTTGTGTATGTTTGTGCTCATCAAAACTAGGTACATGAGACTGAGGGGACAATTCACAGCTACACATTAGACAATTGCAACTAGTCTTAACTGGATATTGTGACATACAGCAGTTGAATAAATCCTATCTCCATCCTGTCCATACATGGACTCAAGGTATAGTTATTTTTTTCCTCATGCTGGAGTAGAGCGTTGTCTCCTAAATCCAATAATATTGAGTTTCACTCTCAGATTCCACCTGCAGAATGAGTGAGAACAACAGTCCAGCTTTTATACCACTCAGGCATCACCTCTGATTGCACTCTGCTGTTACACCATCACCTTTTCCAGTACTCAGGTCGAAGTACCAGTTTGTTATGGAACAGACTGACATCCCACCAGCTACGTCAAGTACACCTAGACCTGAACTTGTATTTGAAGTGAAGTGTCTGGGAGGGTACTTGATCAATACTGTCATTCATCAGCTGTATTGAGATCAGAGGCAAGATCATCCACATCAGAAGGTGACAGGGAAAAAAAAGATCCCGAAGACAGGTGATGGGAGAGCGAAATAACCAATTGAAGTTTTAAAATGTGTTCAATGATGACAATATTGTGCATATTCATAATGATAGACAACATTAATTAAAAACAACGTTACAGAGTTCTGTAACAACGCTTGTTTCTGAATTTAACAAGCTGTGTTCCTCAGAACTGCAGATAGTAGTTTCACTAGTGAATCCCCTGTGCATTATTACTCAAGTGCAACCTTCGTAGTGATTGGTTTGTGCTGATATTGGAGTCGAGGTCTTCAGCGCAGGACACAGGCATCCAGCCTGTGAGTCAGAGCAGGAAGCATCAAGAATCACAATAAACCCAGATGATTGTCCGCTAGGAAAGATACAAATTAGGTTGCAATAATAACCGTATTACTGATATCAAGTTGATGAAAAACACTTGCTGGCATGACAAGTGATATGACACCTTCTGGCAATTAAACGAAGTAAACAGGAAAGCTCAACTCGCCTCGTCATTTATTATTGTATGACTTACAGAGAAATACCGAATTCCACATTTAAAAACAACTTCAAAAGAGAATATTAAAAACTGTCTACAACTGCAATCCTCCTGCTCTTAAAGGTTTGTTATCTTCCTCCCACTTTATAACAATATACTTATTCGATAAAAGCCTTTCTAAATTAACAGTAAATTAATTTTCAAATTTAGACCATGGGAGTCGTCTGCGGGTGTCGAATGTCATGTTTGCAGATTTTTCTGGGTCGCCCTCGCTCTTCTAGAACATAGAACATAGAACAATACAACGTAGAACAGGCCCTTCGGCACTCGATGTGGCGCCAACGTGTGAACTATTCTCACCTCGTTCTCCTACACTACCCCAAAATCCTCCATGTTCTTATCTAAGGATTGTTTAAATCTACCTAATGTGTCTGAGTTGACTACACTAGCAGATAGGGCATTCCACGCCCTTACCAGTCTCTGCGTAAACAACCTGCCTCTGACATCTGAGTTAAAACTATCACCCCTCAATTTGTAGTTATGCCCTGTCATACAAGCTGACGTCATCATCCGAGGAAAAAAATATTTCACTGTCTACCCTATCTAATTCGCTGATCATCTTGGATGACTCCATCAAATCCCCCCTTAGCTTTCTTCTTTCCAATGATAACAGACCGTAATCTCTCAGCCTATCCCCATAAGACATTCCCTCCAGACCAGGCAACACCCTGGTAAACCTCCTCTACACCTTTTCCAATTCTTCCATATCCTTCCTGTAATGGGGCGACCAGAACTGCACACAATATTGCAAATGTGGCCACAATATTCCAAATGTGTACAGCTGCAGCATGATATTGCGGTTCTGGAACTCAATCCCTCTACCAATGAAACCTAACAACCTATACCTTCTTACAGCACTATTCACCTGGGTGGCAACTTTCAGGAATCGATGCACATGAACTCCAAGATCCCCCTCCACATCCACGCTATCAAGAATCTTTCCATTGACCCAGTACTCTGCCTTCCTGTTATTCTTCCCAAAGTGCATCACCTCACATTTAGCTGCATTGAACTCCGTTTGCTACGTCTCAGCCCAATTCTGCAGTTGATCCAAGTCCCCCTTTAAACTGTAACATTCTTCCAAACTTTCCACTACGCCACCGACGTAAGTGTGATCTGAAAATTTACTAATCCATCCACATATGCCTGCGTCGAAGTCATTTATAAAAATGACAAACAGCAGTGGTCCCAAAGCAGATCGTTTTGGCAGACCACTAGCAACTGGACTCCAGTCTGAATATTTTCCATCGACCACCTCTCGCTGCCTTCTTTCAAAAAGCCAGTTTGTAATCCAAACAGCTAAATCACCCTCAATTCCATGCCTCTGCATTTTCTCTATCAGCCTATCATGTGGAACCTTATCAAAGGCTTTACAGAAGTCCATGTATATCACGTCAACGGCCCTACCCTCATCTACATGCTTGATCATCTTCTCAGAAAACTCAATGTGGTTTGTGAGACACGACCTGCTCTTGGCATAACCATGTTGATTATCTGAAATCCAGTTATTGCTTGCGAGATGATTATAAATCTTATTCTTATCATCCTTTCCAAAACCTTTCCGACAACAGAAGTAAGGCTCACTGGTCAATAATTACCCCGGTCATCTCTGCTGCCCTTCTTGAACAAGGGCACAACATTTGCAATCCTCCAGTCCTCAGATACTAATCCGGCAGAGAATGACGACTAAAATATGAAAACCCAAGACTCTGCTATCTCCGCCCTAGCTTCCCAGAGAATCCAGGGATAAATCCGGACCAGGGGGCACGTCTACTTTCACTACTTCAAGAATCGATAAAACCTGTGCGTAACTAACCTCGATCCTTTCCAGTCTAATATCTCGTAACCTTCTTCTCTACAATATTCTCCTTTTCCTGAGTGAACACCGATGAGAATATTCATTTAGTAACTTTCTGATCTCCACAAGGTCCACACTCAACTTCCCATTTTTGTCTTTGACTGGCCCTGTCTCTACCCTAATCATCTTTTTCTTCCTCACATACCTATCAAACGCTTTAGATTTCTCTTTTATTCTATTTGCTAAAGATTGCTCGTGTCCTCACTTTGCTCTTCATAACTCTCTAGTTAAATCCTTCCTAGCTGATCTGTAACTCTCCATCGCCTCTTCTGTACCATCTTGCTTCATGAACACAGAAGCCTCCTCCTTCTTCTTCTTAACAAGAGATACAATTTCTGTAGAAAATCACGGTTCCCTTACCTTATCACTTCCTCCTTGTCTGACAGGGCCATACCTATCAATGACACGCAATATCTGTTCCTTAAACCAGCTCCACATTTCGATTGCTAACATCTCCTGCATTTTGCTACCCAATTCTATGCATCCGAAATCTTGCCTAGTCGCATTATAATTGCCCTTGCACCATCGATAAATCTTGAACTGTGGCATGTACCTATCCCTTTCTATCGTTAAACTAAACTTAATTGAATTATGGTCACTCTCTCCAAAGTGCTCACCTCTCACTAAATCAAACACCTGGCCTGGTTCATTACCAAGCACCAGATCGGGTGTGACCTCACGTTTTGTCGGCCCTTCGACGTATTGTGTCAGGAAGCCGTCCTGTGCACATTGGACAAATACTCATCCATCCGACGTACTAGAGCTGTAACATGTCCAGTCAATGTTGGGGAAGTTGTATTCCCCAATAATGACCACCCTGTTCCTTTCACTCCTACTCAGAATAATTTTGCTAATCCTCTCTTCCACCTCCCTCGATCTCTGGGGAGAACTATAAAAAAACTCCAAGCAGTGTGATCGCTCCTCTCCTGATTCTCAACTCAGCCCACACTACCTCAGCAGATGAGTCCTCAACAAAAACTCTCTCAGCCACCGTTATACTACCTTTGACTAACAAGGCCATGCCACCACCTCTTTTACCACCTTGCCTGTTTTAAATGGAAGATGTAAACCCTGTCAGCTGCAAAATCCATCCCTTACCATGCTCCACCCATGACTCCAAAATGGCGACAATATCGTCATCCCAGGTACCTAGGCATGCTGCAAACTCACCTACCTTTTTTCGGATACTTCTGGCGTTGAAGGAAACACACTTCAAACCAGTTTTCTGTCTGCCAGCACATTTCCGTGACCCTGAAATCCTGTCCCTGTCCTTCCTCCTCTCATCCTCCTGTGCACTGCAACTACACGTCCGGTTCCCATCTCCCTGCTCAGCTTATTTATACCCACCCGAATAACACCAGAAAATTTCGCACCCAGGATATTAGTATCCTTCTGGTTCAAGGGAAGACCGTCCTGTTTGTACAAGTCCCACTTGCCCCACAATGAGTCCCAATTATCCAAAAACGTGAAACCCTCCCTCCTTCATCATTCTTGCAGCCACGTTTACAGCTCATTACTCTCCCTATTCCTTGCCTCGCTATCACATGACACGGGTTACAAACCATAGATAACAACTCTGTTTGTTCTAGGTCTGAGCTTCCTCCCTAGTTCCATGAAATCCTGCCTTACATCCCTATTCCTCTTTCTACCTATCGTTGGTACTTACATGGACCACGACTTGAGACTGGTCACCCTCTCCATTCAGGACCTCAAAGGTACGGTCTGCATATTTTTTTTACATGCAAAATGTACATTTTACAGAGATGGACTATGGACGTATGGAAAGATGGTTTCTTTTTTTATCTCGCTCTTAACCCATTATAATAAAATAGATCGGACATCCATCTAAATTGATATTAACTTCTGCACATATCTGTGTATATATACCATCAGCAGCACTTCAATCTCATCCATACTTTTTCTGATAAATCCTATAAATCAAAACCTTTCGACCCGCAACCTGCATGATTTATAAATTCGGAGTTTATAACATAAGGTGCCAATGAAATATCCCATATTCTTGTCTTGAAAGCGTTCCAAGAATGTAAGAGAAGTTTAACACTTGTACACAACAGTTTCTGACTCATTGTTCATGACATAAAAAATGTAAAATTTTGGAAAGCCAGTACCGAACTCAATAATTCTTTATTGATCATAGAATATTTTCTCTGACGGGTGTTGAGCTTCTTTGGAAAGTAAACAACTGTCAGTTGAATTCCGTCGTTAACTTTTTGTGGCAGTACAGTTCAAACTCTTGGGTCATGAGCATGGATTGCAACTTTGAAGAGTTTCAAAGAGTTTGATGTAGCTAACCTTGTGCTGTGGTCAATACTGCGTTTAAATTGCCTCTTGGCTTTTGTTGATGAACTCTTTACTTTTTGCTTCCACTGATAAAGGAAACTGCCAATAACCACGCAGTAAGTCCTAATTTGTGATGTCACTGGCTTGTGGAACTTTCTCTCCATTCCTCCAATCTCCGTATTGGGTATCAGTCCAATGTTGATACGACGTTGTCCTGCCTAATGTCCACAAACAATCGTTGAGTATCGTCAGGTTTATGACTCAGACGATCCTTGTACTCCACTCGCGCTGTCTCGGTTCGTTGACAACTTCATTGAGCACCGTCTCCAGTTCCTTCTGTAGCTCACTGGTTGTGAAGGAGAAAGCCTACCTAACACACCATCGTATTAGCTCTCCCCAGGGTATCCCTGCATGTAGCCTCATATTGCTGCAACAAACTTTTCAACTGCGCTCTCTGCTCCTGAGGCAGATAATTTACGAACCTGTTCCCCTCCTCAAGAGTTTCCTCATTCTTTAACGTATTTTGAGGCGCATCAAACTTCACAATATCTGGATTTGATTCCTCTAAATCAGTTTCCCCGGTTTCTTATCGCTAGTTTAAAAATAAAAATGTTTCAACACATTCACATGTCTGACCTATACAGTTTTTTTTTCGGTCGAGCATCTTTATCAGATAACTCACCTGGTTTAATTGTTTCTAAATTTGATAAGTGACCACTAAACCTGGCTTTCAAGGGTTCTCCTATCACTTTCCCCAATACTAACACGTCATCTCCACTGGAAAATGTCCAATTTTCAGAGTTTCTCTCTGCTAACTGCTTCTATCTGTGCTCTGCCATTTTCAGGTGCTGTTCAGCTAACTCATCTACCCGATTTAATCTCTCCTTCAGCTCCAATATATAATCCAAATGTGAGATGACCAACTTTCGTTCTGTCGATTTTTCTTTGATTAATTCGAATAGCCCTCACTTCATGTCCAGGTATGAACTCAAAGATGGTAAGCTAAGTACATTCGTTTGAGGGCATCGCTAATGGAAAACAGTATAAAAGGTATATCTTTATCCCAATTAGTCACATCATCCTGGCAGGACAGACTCAACATGGTTTTCAGGGTCTGAAACCACTTTTATCAATTTCCCTGTGGTTCACGATAACAAGCATTTGATTGAACGTACTGTACACCTAAGCTATACATGAATTTCTACAAAAGCTGAGCAGAAAGATGAGCCCCTTGTTCTGTATTAATCTTCCTGGGAAACCGATACCGCAAGAAGAAAAGTACTAATTCCTCCACTAAAATTTTGCCTTAACGGTCTGTAATGGAATTGCATCCAGAAATCTGGGAGACACAAACAAAATGGTCACCAAGTACTGGTTCCGACTTTTAGTTCTCTGGAGAGGACTTACATATTCAATCATAACCAGCATGAAAGGTTGTTTGAATGTAGGAATTGGTAACAAAGGTCCGGGTTTTACTACTGCCCGTGGCTTACTTGTCACGTATGACACCTATGGCCACAGTTAACCACATCCTTGCGCATATCAGCCCAACATAAATATTTTTATACCTTAACCTGAGGTTTCCATACACCTAGGTGACTTCCTATTCTTCGTTCATGGACTACCCGTAGTACATCCTCGCTGAATGCTACAAATCAATCAATCTGGTGCACTTCTACCAATTCTTCCGCTGCACTATGTTACGTGGTCTCCATTTTCGTCTTAGTATTTTATCTTTGAGACAAGAAACGTCAAGAATAATCTTTTCGTCCTTTACTGGGTATGCACAAAGTAGAGAACTTTTATTGTCTCACCTTCCTGTTGTACGTTAATTCGCCGTTTGGAACTAAACACTTCTCCATGACCCTCTGCCTGTTCAGGTTTTTCCTGAACAATCACGTCAAACAGTATGTCCACTAACTGAAACTCAACTCCTTTTTGCTTCGTGCTATGAATTATGATAGTAGGTTTTTATTAGTCCACAGTCAGGGAAAATATCAGCGTATTTTTCTTTTAATTCCTCAGTCCACTGGTCTTCATTGGGCTTCTCCACAAAAAAGGTGTCACTCCAACCTTGTATCCTGCTAAATTTTTCCCAAGAAGAATTGAATTCCTGGAATTGACACACTGTCTATTACAGCCACCGATCCTTCCATAGTCGTGTGCTGGCACTCCAGCCTGAACTGACACAGTGGAATGAGACATTTCTGTCTATTTATTTCACAAGCATACCCCTGTCTCGTGTAACAGATCAGGAAGAAGTTAAATACGTTCACATGTTCCTATTAGAGACTGGCTAAATCCTATAGCTCTCAAAATTATAACTTATTGCCTTTCTTCCGTGTTCTTTCTGAGGAAACGTTACCCACGAACGTGATTCTTTATAAGGATCTGGCACTAACTCCACACACAATCCCTGCCTCAGGTAAGCACTTTCTTACAGCTCCTCAACATTTCTTGGAGTAATGTTTACGACTTCACTGATGCCAACTGGCTTAGCTTCTTTTAGCACATCTATTCCGACAGTGCCTTCCATTAACAACCAACACAGAGACGTTGCACTCCAACTTTACAGCATTGGGAACACGTGAGGACTTTCACCACATTACCACCCACTTGGAGTGTTTTCCTAATTGTGGTAAACAATTACCTGCATTCTCTTCTCTTTTGTTCGTAGTGTAGGATCTCCTTTTCTCCCAATTTCTATCCCTGACAGGATGAAATTATTACTAGAAGCTAATCCTCGTCTTATGCACCTTTGTATCTGCCATCTGCCATCTTCAAACCTCTTGTCACTTCCTAAGTATTCCATTGATCTATGTGAACTCTCCTCATCTCACGAAGTATATTTTAAACTCTTCCAGCAGAATGATCTTTCTTATCCTGGATCAGTGGTGCTGGAAGAGCACGGCAGTTCAGGCAGCATCCAACGAGCAGCAAAATCGACGTTTCGGACAAAAACCCTTCATCAGGAATAAAGGCAGTGAGCTGGAAGCATGGAGAGATAAGCTAAAGGAGGGTGGGGTGGGGAGAGAGTAGCATAGAGTACAATGTGTGAGTGGGGGAGGAGATGAAGGTGATAGATCAGGGAGGAGAGGGTGGAGTGGATAGGTGGAAAAGAAGAGAGGCAGGTTGCACAAGTCCGGACAAGACATGGGGAGAGTGCTGAACTGGAAGTTTAAAACTAGGATGAGGTGGGGGGATGGGGAAATGAGGAAGCTGTTGAAGTCCACATTGATGCCCTGGATTTGAAGTGTTCCGAGGCAGAAGATGAGGCGTTCTTCCTCTAGGCGCCTGGTGGTGAGAGAGCGGCGGTGAAGGAGGCCCAGGACCTCCCTGTTCTCGGCAGAGTGGGAGGGGGTGTTGAAATGTTGGACCACGGGGCGGTGTGGTTGATTGGTGCGGGTATCTTGGAGATGTTCCCTGAAGCGCTCTGCTAGGAGGCGCCCAGTCTCTCCAATGTAGAGGAGACCACATCGGGAGCAACGGATACAATAAATAATATTAGTGGATGTGGAGGTAAAACTTTGATAGATGTGGAAGGCTCCTTTAAGGCCTTGGATAGAGTTGAGGGAGGAGGTATGGGCACAGGCTTTACAGTTCCTGCGGTGGCAGGGGAAAGTGTCCGGATGGGAGGGTTGGTCGTAGGGGGGGTGGCGTGGACCTGACCAGGTAGTCATGGAGGGAATGGTCTTTGTGGAAGGCGGAAAGGGGTGGGGAAGGAAATATATCCCTGGTGGTGGGGTCTTTTTGGAGGTGGCGGAAATGTCAGCAGATGATTTGGTTTATGTGAAGGTTTGTAGGGTGGAAGGTGAGCACCAGGGGCGTTCTGTCCTAGCACCTTCCATAGAAGCAACATCCTGCGGAACCACTTCTGCACCCTCTCTAAATCATCCACATTCTTTTGGTAATGAGGCGACCATAACTGTATGCAATATGACAAACGTGGCCGAACCAAACTGATGCAACTGTAACGTAGAACATATAACATGGAATAATGGAGAGCAGAACAGGCCCTTTGGCCCTCAATGTTGCGCCAAAGCTCATCCGCCATTCTATCCCATCATCATCCATATGTTTATCCAAGGATTGTTTAAATCTCCCTCATGTGGCTGAGTTAACTATATTGGCAGGAATAGCATTCAACGCCCTTACCACTCCCTGAGTAATGAACCTGCCTCTGACATCTGAGTTAAAAGTATCACCCCTCAATGTGTAGTTATGCTTCCTCTTACAACCTGACGTCATCATCCTTACTTTTACTGTCTACTCTGTGTAGACCTCTGATCATCTTGTATGTCTCTATCAAATCCCCTCTTATCCTACTTCTTCGCAATGAGAACACACCCAAGTCTCTCAGCCTTTCCTCATAAGACCTTCCCTTCAGACTAGGTAACATCCTGGTAAATCTCTTCAGCACGTTTTCCAATGCTTCCACATCTTTCCGGAAATATAGCGCAATATTCCAAGTGTAGCTGTGCTAGAGTTTTGCATAGTTATAGTATGATGTTGTGGCTCCAGAACGCAATTCCTCTCCCAATGAAACTTACACACCGCTTGCCTTCTTAACAGCACTATCAGTCTGGGTGGAAAATTTCACAGATCTATGTACATGGACCCCACATCCACACTACTAACAATCTTACTTTGACGTAGTACTCTGCCTTCCTGTTATTCTTCACAAAGTGAATTACCTCACATCTGGCAACGTTGCACACCATTTTACACCCCTCAGCCCAATTGTGCAGTCTATCTAAGTCCCCCTGCAAACCTTAACATTCTTCCACATTGTCCACTAACCCACCGACTTTAGTGTCATCTGCAAGTTTACTAATCCAACCACATATGCCTGCGTCTAAGTCATTTTAAAAAATGGTAAACAGCAGTGGTCACAAAACAGATCCTTGTAGCAAACCACTAGTAACCCGACTCCAGGCTGATTATTTTCTATCAAACACTACTCGCTGCCTTCCTTGAGAAAGCCATTTTCTAATCCAAACTGTTCAACCACCCTCAATCCCATGCCACTGCATTTTCTTCAACAGACTACCATGTGGAATCTTATGAAATGTTTTACTGAAGCCCACGTACACCTCGTCAACTGCCCTACCCTCATCTACATGCTTGGTCACTTTCTAAAAAATACTCAATGATATTTGTGAGACGCGACCTGCCCATGACATAACGACATTGACTATCTGAAATCAAATTGATGCTATCTAGATGGTTATAAATCCTATCTCTTATAATCCTTTACAAAACCTTTCCTATAATCGAAGTAAGGCTCACTGATCTATAATTACCTGGGTCATTTCTAATGTGACTCTTATGTATCACAGCCTCTGCCTCCCGAATGATCCGAAGTTCATCCAGTTCCCACTCGAATTCCCTAACCCGATCTTGGTGGAGCAAGAGTTGGATTCACCTCCTGTAGATGCACTTGGAAAGGCCACTAATAGCGTCCCTCACCTCAAGCGTCATGCAGGAGGAAACTTCCTCTCCATGTACTGCCATCCCTGCTCGACCACTTATCAGAAAGTAAAAAAGAAGAGACGCGTAAATGGAGGACTCCCGTGCTCGAGGTAAGATTTTAAAGGTTTAAATTGGTGACTCACTGCTCCCGGAAGGCCACCTGGTACAAACTCCCGCCCTTCGAGCTGCTGCTGCTGAAAAGCAGAAATTGAGTATTCCCACGCTCGAGGTAAGTTTTTAAACGTTCAAATCAATGACACACCGTTCCCGGAAAGCCCCTCGTACATGCTTCCTCCTTCGAGCTGCGGCAACTACGGGAAGCAAAACTGGTCATAAACAAAAAAGAATTTGCAAAAGCAGAGCTGATGTGCTTGTTGCAAAACATGGGTCATGGAAAGTTAGCCCCACGGAATGCAAAGATGAAGGCCATTGAGTAATTGCCACGTCCAACCTAGAGGAAAAGTAGCTTCAATTTGTAGGACGAAGCGTATTCTATCGGTAGTTTGTTTCTAAAAGAAGGAGAACACAACGTTTCAGTGGACAGAACAATGCCAAGAGGAATTCTACCATTTGAAAGCAATATTAACTGATACACCAGTTTTAGCAACACCAAACTTTTCAAAACATTTTCAAGTTGTCATAGGGACTTTACTGCGCTGTATTATTCATTGTTCTATAATGTCAAATGTAGATGTTGATGTCTGTGGATATTGACTAGTGTTGATATTGACGAATGTTGGTGTTGACAATAGTTAGTATTGGCGAATGTTGATATTGATGAATGTGGATATTGACAAGGATTTGTATTAATGAAAGTTAAGTTTGACGAATGTTGATATTGATGGAAGCAGCTATTGATGAATGTTGATGTCAACGAATATGATATTGATTAATTTTGATATTGATTAATGGTAGTATTGATGAATGTGGATATTGCCAAATGTTTAGAGTTTACGAATTTTGGTACTGGTGAAAGGCAGCATTGACAAATATTGATGCTGATGAATGTTGATATTGACGATAGTTGCTATTTACAAATATTGGTATTGATGAATGTTGGTATTGACGGTTGTTGATATCAATGAATGTCTGTTTTGACGAAAGTGGATATTGATGAACATTCACATTGATGAATGTGGATGTTGACGAATATTGATTTTGACGAATGTTGTAATTAATAAATATGGACATTGATGAATGTTGATGTTGACGAATGTTGATGTTGATTAATGTTGATATTTATTAATGTTGATACTGATAAATTTAGATATTGACAAATGTTGACATTAAATAAAATAGGTATTGAAGGTTGACATTGTTTCTGGCTGGTCTGGGGCTCCCCGGGGGTTGGGGGGCGGGTGGAGTTGGGGGCGGGGGGAATGAATCCCGTATGAATAGGGGTTATATCATGAGTTAATGTTAATTCAGTCTGAACACGTGCTTCATTATTTAATTACGATGTTTTCTTTTTCGTGTAATGTAAGATATTCTATTATATGCTTTGGTTATTTGTAGGTTAGATTAGCTCTTAATTGAGTGTTTTTTTTTCTTCTTTTTTGTATTTCTTGTGTTTCATTATTATTTATTTAACATTTAATTGTATATTAGTGTTTATATTTGTTTGTGTTATTTTGTAAGTTTGTAAAAATGTTTAAACATTTCCTTTTTCTACAATAAAATATCTATAAAAATACTGAAGCATGTTGATTTTGACGAAAGTTGATATTGACAAGTGTTTATCTTGAAGAAAGTTGGTGTTGACTAATGTTGATATTGATGATTGTTGGTTTTGACGAATGTAGGTATTGATGAATGTTCGTATTCACAAGTATGGATGTTGACAAATATACATATTGACGAATGTTGTTATTGATGAATATGGATATTGAAAAGTGGCGATGTTGATTAATGTTGGTATTGTTGAATGTTGTATTGACGAATGTTGTCACTGATTCGAACTTTGGTTGATGGTCATTTGCCTGACTATATTATTCTCCTCTCTGATGTGTTGATGCAATCGCTTGGCGCTGCTGCCAATTGTATTGACTCGCTGGATCATGCTTAAGCAGGCAGCAAAGACGGTAGCTTTGGTATTTGTTTTAATAAGATTACAGTAAAAACTACCCAGTGTAACTTAGCAAGGTTGACTTTCAAGTTTTAAAACAAACAATATAAAGGTTTTCACCAAATTTTGGAATTAGATTAGATTACTTACAGTGTGGAAACAGGCCCTTTGGCCCAACACATCCACACCGACCCGCCGAAGCGCAACCCACCCATACCCTACATTTACCCCTGACCTGACACTACGGGCAATTTAGCATGGCCAATTAACCTGACCCGCACATCTTTGGACTGTGGGAGGAAACCGGAGCACCTGGAGGAAACCCATGCAGACACGGGATGAACGTGCAAACTCCACACAGTCAGGCGCCTGAGTCGGGAATTGAACCCAGGTCACAGGCGCTGTGAGACAGCAGTGCTAACCCCTGTGCCACCGTGCCGCCCACTTGCCACCGTGCCGCACACAGCATCAAGAATGAAACACCAAGAACAGAAAACAGAATACCCACAAAACTCAACGTATCCAAACTTAATTATGCTCTTCCTTAAATACACAACAATCCCAAGAAACAAACCCTTGAAACTCACCTTAAAATGAACCAGATACTTACAGGTCAAAATTAGAGGGGAAAAGGAGCGACAGAAATCCCAGTCTTAACTCAGGCTGCCTCCAGCAACCTTTCTTCACATGCGTAAGTGCTCAACTGATCTAACTTCCAAACTTCAGCTTTCAGGACTGATCACCCTCCTTTCATGATGAAGAATACTTCTAAACCTTAAAAGCTTTATTCTGAAGACTCATTCGTTTATATATGAACAACAAGAAAGCCTCTCAATACCTTTTTCGTCCGTGTACTGACCTAACCGATTGGGAGCGTTGGCTATTTTGTGACCCTGCTAAAAAAAAGAAATCAAGGACCAAGCGTTCCATCTATGCAGTCTGTCATTTTCGCCCTTACATTTCTCCATGAATGTCAATGGTTTATGGTCATAGAGTCATACAGTCATAAAGATGCACAGCACGGAAACAGACCCTTTTGGTCCACCCAACTACGCTGAGCAGATATCCCAACGCAATCAACTCCCACCTTCCAGCACACAGCCAATATCCCTCCAAACACTTCTTATTCATATATCCATCGAAATGCCTTTTAACAGTCGCAATTGTACTATCCTCCACAAACACTGAAGTGTTGCAATGCCAACATCAATCTCAAAGTCTTCCTCTCGAATGTCGAGCATTTCTATTGTTCAACTTGTTGCAAATAAAAGCCCGATGGGTCTTTACATGCCACCATAATCCACCTGCACGAGCACTGGACCAACGCACACATCACCGATTTCGATAGCAACATTCAAATGCTTCACGTAATTAGATGTGGTAATTCTGGAGAAGGAGTTCACGCAATTTTAAGGCTGTCAAATGTGTCTTGACAGTTTACCTCGAGGCCTTTTCTTTTACCAACCCTATGAGTGGAGCAGCCACACTGCCAAAATTCAGAGCAAACTTTTCGAAAAATACACTCAATCCCAGGAACTATAGTATTGTTCTTTTCATTGGCAATGTGGGGAATTCTACAATTAGTTTTGATTTCGTATCCCGCAAGGCCATGCATCTATGTCCAATTACTTGGCCCAGGGAGGTGACTTGGGCTTTGGCAAATTCACTTTTAACTAGTTTTTCCACCAAATCTTCTTTCAGAAGTCGATCGGAAACGTCTAATAAATGCTGTAAATGGTCCTTTCTTCAGTGAATAATTTCACCAAATCATCAATAGACGCCACAAAATTGGGTATACGGCAATGACCTTATCCCTTAATGTCTGAAATTTTGCCAGAGGCTTTTCATACCAAATTGCCTGATTTTAAACTCGTGTAGCCCATATGGCGTTACGAAAGCAAAACTGCCATTGCTCTTTCCGACAAAACTACCTGTCAGTAGCTTATGAGCAAGTCCAACTTATAAATGTCACAGTCCTCCAATTGCGGAATTGTATCTGCTTTTGTCTTTGTAATGGCACTGACATTGCGATAGTCCAAACATAACTGTTTAGAACCTTTTGGCATTGATACCATGATTATAGGTGAGTTCCTGTTACTGTAAATCACTTCAATAATGCCATGGCGCTAGTGTTCTATCACTTTCTGAAAATGTTCCAACGTTAGAGAGTTATAACAAAAAGGAGGTTGCTTAATTTAATTGGAACATCACCTCCTGTATCTCCATGAAACTTAATTTGTTTACTACTTCCCAGTTTAGTTCTGCCTATCTACCAATGTGATTGTAATAACTCTTTAGGGACAATTCGTTCCTCTTGTCGAAAGTAACTCAATAATTTATCCCAATGTCTGAAAACTTCCTATTGACCAACTTGATTTGAGCAATGCCGAATTCATAATCATCTAATTTTGGTTCTCCCTGTTGGTTGTTAACAATTAACATCTTCTGTTCTTGCTTTCCTTCTCTGTCAAAATACATTCTGACCATATCCGCGTGACATTCTCTGAGAGATTTCTTCCTGTCTGGACCGTGACAAATAGTTCACTTCACTCAAGTTCCTCTCGATTTGATAAGCTCTTGCTTTTAAAGCTTCTGATTTTACTGTAGCTGAAAATGTGTTGCGGGTTAAAGCACCGCAGGTTAGGCAGCATCTCAGGAATAGGGAATTCGACGTTTCGAGCATAAGCCCTTCATCATCCTGATGAAGGGCTTATGCTCGAAACGTCGAATTCCCTATTCCTGAGATGCTGCCTAACCTGCTGTGCTTTAACCAGCAACACATTTTCAGCTGTGATCTCCAGCATCTGCAGACCTCATTTTTTACTCGAAGATTTTACTGTAGCACCAATACAGTATTCCCAATGGCAAAGTTATTAATTTTTCCATTCTTATCCACCTGTTTCATTAAATCCCACGATACGTTTAAGTGATTTCTAGCCAACTTCCGATCTCTATTTCGTCGTTCTCTAAAATTTCACACATAGTTCAAATTGGTGGTCTCTGAATTCTAACATATTAATTTCTCCTGAATCATTTGTAACGGTCCTCTTACTTCATGACCAAAATGGACTGAATTTGGTCGATTTGTTTGATGCATCTCCGATCTCAAAAAGCACAAAACGAACCTCCTCAGCCCAACTGTCTGGATAGCCTTTTCCATCACCTGTCAAATTGCACTTTAATGTTTAATGCCACCTTTCTGAGCGCTCCTTGCGATTGTTGAATAATTTGGATGTGAATTTTGCCCGTTGACCCGACTCTAACTCTATTGGCATATCACATCTAGTGAAAAAAAATGCAAATCTTCTGCAAAATGTTTGGCTGTGAAACTGCAGAATTGGACATCCTTGGCAAATCTCGTCTGTTCATGCTTTACTGTGAATAATATTTATTTCCACTTTTTTTGTTTGAGGTAGCGGATCGTGCAATCAATCAAGACTCTCTGCAAGGATCATCAAATGCTGAAATAGTTAATAACAGTGCAGTTTTTAATAAAGCCCACAGCTTTTCGATTATCTGACATGTGTCACACATCTGCCAAAACTCATCTACACCCTTGTGCTGTCTCGGACAGTAAAAAGTCTTTATCATTTAGCCTGTGCTTTCCTGACTTGTAAATGAGTCTCAAGTGCAAGCTCATGTGCCGTCGCAGCACGTCCTTTCTATATGCTACTGGCAAAACTATCAGATGAACTTCGTCCCAGTTCTCATCTTCTTTAATGGGTTGTGTTCTCTATTTCCACCAATCCTTTCATGAGAATGTCGTTCGATATGCAACTGCTTTAAGTCCTGATCTTTCTACTGTAACTCATTAAGCTTAGTAGAGCTCATGATACTTGAATTTCAAACATTTCGCTCCCGTTCTGTCTCATGTATCTGATCAAAACCAATCTTTGACAATGCTATTTCAGTTTCCATATCTGTGCACATTGCTCTCCCTCGATTCAGCTTGTGACTCTGCGATCTCGTTGAGACACAATCTGGGAAGATTCCTGGATAAACATCCTGTCTTACCTTAGTTGCCTGCCCCTACCAGTGAATGAGCTCGATCATTTGAAAGACCAAATTGCATACCTGGACCTGAGGATTTTCCTGTGTTCCCACCACAAATGCTCCACTCTTTTCTGGATACTCTAGCCATACTACCCATAACTGAGCGTTTTTTGCTGTCTCACTGTGAATTCACGTTACCAGTACATTTCTGACAAGAGTCCGTCAGGATTATGTATCTCCTCATTCTTCAGCATCACAGACTGAGAACTTCACGTGTTCCTTAATATCGTAACGTCTTCGCTTGCCACCCCTGAACTCTGTGATTAAACATTACCAGTGCAGTTGTATTTTTTAAGCAGATCTGACACTTCCTCCTTAACGAATCTCTGATCACCTTGTACATGCTGATGCAGTTTTTAATTTCTTCTTTACTTTCTGTAGCCATGGAAAAAAAAAATTCCTGGCTTGCCCTGTTTTCCCACATCTGACTTTCTACGAACCCACCAAAGCAGTGATGTCTTGTGCCCTTTTTTTTGCTTTGAGAGCACCAGAGTTTCTTTTAACCTTCTTTCTGCCTTTAAGGTTTCGTTTTACCCCTGTGGTGAGTTTTCATTATGATCTTCACTACGATCTAACTTTCCCTTTTCACGTGAGGATTTCTCTTTGCCCAATTTCCATCCCAAATGGATTGAAATTGATTCAGAGAGCTAGGCCGTATTTTATGGACTAGCTCGCAATCATCAACCACTTCAGCTGCTGGCCTTGCCTTTCAAATCTGTGCTTTTTCACATGTGTTCACACTGCTTCATTTCCACTTTTTTCTTTGAGGTCGCGGATTACACAATCAATCAAAATTCTTCTGCAAGGTTCCTTACATGCTGGAATAGCTATTAAAAGTGCAGTTGGAGGAGAACTTCCAAGAGATCCACAAACTTCCGTGTTTGTGAGAACTCTCTGGAAGGTACTTGTCGAGAGATGGAGTTGGCACGAAGAAAAAAATATCGACACTGACTTGAATAACATGTTGACAAAGGAAGATACCAAGACAAGCAGCTGACTGGATTTAAATTTGAATTCTTCAGTAAACCATCATCAGGGCTTTCATTGGCGCAGAACTTTAGAAGGGTAAATTAAATGACAAGTGAGGTAAAGTAGTTGTAAATGGTTGTGAGTTAATTATTCACTGGTAGACGTTAGGAAATAAAGTTGTTAAGTTTGACTGTATGTAGTTCTTTGTCTGTCGCATTTTAATAGATGATGTACAGGTGAAATCTTTTCTGTGTTGCTAGTTTAAATTAGCGGCGGGGTGAGGGTTTAACCACGTGTCTTAAGAGTTTGAGGAACCGTTCCGGAATTGAACAGTTTCAGACAGATGTGTATAAATTTGGCGTACGAAAAATCTCAAAAGACTAAAACAATTTCAGGTTAGTGACCTCGATATTAACATAAAACATAATTGAGACAATTTGTTTAATTTTGGTGACTTGTGGTTGATTGCTTGAAAACTGAGCGAAAATGAAATTGCTAAAGGGGTTCTGCGATTTAAAAATGATTCTCAAATTTAAAATACACTTTACAACGAAAGAAAAAGGTCATACAATTGGTATTAGCAAAGACGTTAGATCTGGGTTTTGCCAAGGGCAAAAGAAAGCTTAACTTGTAAGAAATTACTTATTCACTTTGATCAATCAGAGTAACAGGCAAGTGCAGTAAAGGTGCAAAAACGTAAATTGCAATTAAGGAAATTGGACTTAGAAAGTAAACACAGGGAGACAGAAATTCAAAGAGAGTGAAGAAAGAGACAGAAGAGAGAAAGAAAGGATGAGAGAGCAAGATGTTTCTTTGCTGAGTCGAGAAATAAAGAAAGGGGGATCAAAAAAGGATCGAGAGGAGAGTGAGGTACTCCAGGATATGGACATATGAAAGAATCAGATGGAGAGGCCAAAAGCTTTTGTACATGAAGTTGACATAGGGAATACTGCTCTGATAAAACAACACTCATATTGGCCTAATCCTGTCAATGGGAGAAAGTGAGGACTGCAGATACTGGAGATCAGAGCTGAAAATGTGTTGCTGGAAAAGCACAGAAGGTCAGGCAGCATCCAATGAGTAGGAGAATCGATGTTTCGAGCATGAGCCCTTCTTCAGGAATGAGGAGAGTGTGCCAAGCAGGCTAAGATGAAAGGTAGGGAGGAGGGACTTGGTGGAGGGGCGTCTGCTGCATTCCACAAATATCATTTTTTCCATCCGTTCCTCCCTTTATATTGGGGAGACAGGGAAACCTATTGCAAAGCGCTTTAGGGAACATCTCTGGGGCACCCATACCAATCAACCCCACTACCCCATGGCCGAAGTTTTCAACTCCCCCTCCCACCCTGCCGTGGATAGGCAGGTCCTGGGCTTCCTCCACCACCACTCCCTCACCACCTGACGCTTGGAGGAAGAATGCCTCATCTTCCACCTCAGAACATTTCAATCCCAGTGCATCAATGTGGACATCACCAGTTTCCTCATTCCCCTAACCCCACCTGACACCAACTCCAACCTGCCAGCTCAACACCATCCTCCATGACCTGTCCTACCAGTCAATTTTCCTTCCTGTTGATCCGCTCCACCCTCCTTTCCGACCTGTCCATTTCATCCCCAACTCCATCCACCTATTGCACTCTTAGCTCCCTTTTCCCCAGCCCCACACCCTCCCATGTATCTCTCTACTCCGGGGGATCCCTGCCTTCATTCCTGATGAAGGGATCCTGCCTAAAACGTCGATTTTCCCGCTCATCAGATGCCTTATGACCTGCTGTGCTTTTGCAGTGTTCTGACTAAATATATCTGTATGTTATTGTCATGTGTTTCAAGAATCGAAAATAAATAAAGCCATCTTTTCAGTATGGTTCTTAACTCTTTCTTAACGGGAGATGTGTTGTTAATGTGTCAGTCGCACTGTCCATTTAAGAGAGTTGCATTACCTAACACAGCACCAACGGTTCTGAACAATGTAACAATGCATCACGTGCTCGAACAGCTAGAGTAGCAGACTTGCCTGGAGACGAAAGAAACAAACTCTATTTCAGCGAAACAGTTTAAATTATGCCCTAAAATACCAATTTTCAATCGAGCATGAATTTAGAATTTTGACAGTATTACACCCAATGAAACAATCCGAAGCCTGGGAGTACAAAACCGAAACAAAAACCAACAATTGGAGCAGATCTGCCACAAATGTTGGCTACTCAGCAGAACTCTCTAAGCAGGACCTGCTTTAAGAAGGATTTGGCACAGAGGGAAAAAAAATAACATTGGCACCGACATGGACAGGGCATCTGCAAAGGAGGATACACAGAGAATATTTGAAAGCTAGCTGATTTTGAAACTTGAAGTTTTTGGCAAATCTTAATCATGGATTTGGAAGGTAAAAGGCAGTTCAGAGAAAACAGTTGTAAATAATTGACAGTTATTTGATCTCTGCTGGACACTAAGAAATGAAGTTGGTAACTTTTACTTTAAATAGTTCTTTGCCTCTCGAATTTTAATATATTACAGCACAGGTTTTCAATGTTGCTGGTTTAATTTAACAGGGGCTGGTTTAATCATGTGTCATAACAAAAGGAACAGTTTTTAAAAAATGAAGGAGCAGATTTGTGACCCATGTCTGAGCTATACTGAAAAAGCACCGGCTGCAGATTATGTGTGATGACAGCATCACTGCCAAACAGGTGTATGGACGAGCTACCCAGCTCTGCATGCGAAGTTTTTTTTCTCTCTGTGGTGGACAAGATCTGGGAGATGTGGAAACTGGAATGTCTCTGGGTCACTTTGGGAATGGACAGCACATTATGTAAATTGCACCCACAGCGAGTCAGCTCTGGGCAGCCCGCTACCTCTGTCGGGGCCTTGGCAGGAATGAGCCGATTTTAAGTGGCATCAGCGGTTGGGGGAGCTCACATCACCGGTTAATCCAGCGTAATGGCTTGGAGACACGGGGGTTCGAACCCCATGCCCTCAACAGGCAGAAGAATTTCAATTCAGTTTGATGACAATTGAATTCTGAAGCAAAGCCAGGAATTGCTGTAGAAACTCAGCACTTGCAGGGTGCGAAACTGGGAAGATTTGACGGTTTGGATCTGAGTCACTCATAGTTAAAATATAGACAATTGAGGTTGTGCCCCCTGTTACCAAAGTCCAGGGCAGTGTATGCTTTCCTCACTGCTCTGACACAGAGTCACATGGGATGGCAACAAACTCTTCGGCCCAACTGTTCGATGCTGACCACTCTTACCAATCTAAACTCATCCAATATGCTTGCATTTGACCCATTTCCCTCTTTGCATTTCTTCTTCGTGTCTCCATCCAGTTGCCTTTTAAATGTTGCAATTGCACGCTCCTTCAACAGTTCCTCTTGCAGCTCACTGCATACATGCAATTTCAACTACATGAAAATGTTGCCCCTCAGGTCGCTTGCAAATCTTTCCCCTCTCATTCTCAATCTCTGACCATCTATTTATAGTGTCCAATACCATTGGAAAAAGATCTTCGGCTACTTACTCTATCCAAGTACCTCATGATTTTATAAACCTCCTGCGCTTCAGGGAATAACTGTCCCAGCTTATCCCAATAAGTCAAACCTTTCAGAATCAGTAACATCCTTGGAAATATAATTGCACACTTCCCAATGTAATTATATCCTTCCTCTAGCAGGACGACCAGCATTGTATACAGTACTTCAAACGTAGCCTTAACAATATCTGCAACATGATGCCCCGACTCTGATACACAGTTCACTGACTAATGAAGGCAAGTCTGTCAATCGCCTTCTTCAACACGCTGTCTACCTTTCACGAAATTTCAGCAAGCTATGAACCTTAACTCTGAACCACACTCCCCAGGCCTCTGCTGCTACCTGTGTAAATCCTGCCTTGGATTGTCTTCCCACAATGCAGCAGCTCGAGTTTTTCTGCATTGTACTACATCTGCACTCCTTGGCCCATTATACAAATGCTCCCTCTGCTTTTGAATTCTTGTGACAATGGTTTAAATGTAGTCAGATCGAAGGGGTACTATTTGATGAATATTTTCAAAATCGTTTGAGAGGTTAAACCACTTGAAATCCTTCCCGCAGAATTTGCGAATCCCTTACATTAGAAATGCTCCAATCAGTCACCAAGGAATCAATTGAGAGAAACGGGATGTTAGTGTTTAGAAAGTGAGTTTTGCAGATAAGACTTTCAAACTGATACAGGGTCAAAATTTAGAAACGAGGAACGGATAGAGAATCGTTGTCTGAGTTGTGTTATGAACTCGGCGATTTAATGGATTTGCCTCTGACTCCGCTCATGAAAGTGTTTGTAAGATCTGTTTAACCTCCCGGAAGATAAGGTGTGAGCTTTTGATGCACCTCCATTTGCTATGGAGAGTAGACTGAGATGGTCCTAATGGACAAGTCATGTCTCTCGCAGGTGGCATATTCAACCTATTTCGGAGGAGTCTATATTTGATGTGCATTTATGCCGCACCTTTGCCAGCAAAGTTGTGGGCTATGTCCCTTTTAACACAGGCAAAAACAGAGCAGAGAATATTCAAAACTGGAGCGGGAATATATGATAATAACTAAGATTCTGCGATGCACGGGTGTTCAGAAGGACCCTGCTGTCTATGTACACCAGCCCTTATCACAATGAAAGTTGATTTAAGTAGGCAGTTGCCATGCCAAGGCAGTGGACCAATGGCTGATGAAACGTGGATTAGAATAGTGTGGTAGTTGGCACAGACTCAATGGGCTGAACAGACTTTTCCTGAGCTATGGATCTGACTGAAAATGCTTGCCTCCTTGGCTAACTCCACTTGGTCCCCTCCACAACCAACCTCTGTCTGAGGGAAGAAATTCTAAAGACACACGTCGCTGGGATGAACAGAAATATCCGATTCCTTCTCAAAGAGGGGTCGATAGGGAGTCAATTGTAGGCGAGACCAGATGATGATGACAGATTTCCTTTCCTATGGAGACGTGAATGAAACTAATTGTTTTTTTCCCGCCAATTGATAGTCAGTTAAGAAGTAATTAGTACTGAGATTCAGTTAGTTTTGCAGATTTTTAAATCGGTTTCACATTCCAATCAAAGGTCTGGGTTGAGATTTGATCCCATGTCGGATGAACATCGGCTGACACTCCACCACCCTCACATCCCACTGGCCGCTTTGAATTATTTCAACTGAATCAATTTGTAACTGCTTGGGCTGAAAACTGGACTCCTTTTGGGCTGCAGGATGGGGGCGGAGTGGTTTTGTTCTCATTCTGTATAAATACCTCCCGGCATGTTTCTAGTCATTACTGCGAGGTCAGAATGCTGAGGCAGATCGATAACAATCCGATTAAATGAGGTAATGGGTTGGAGAGAGAGGACTGAATTGGCTGAATCATTGCCTGAGTTGGACCCTTGGTTCCACCCTTCTTACGTATGGGTTCGGGATGGGATCTGGGATCCATAATAAGCTGATCTCATTTCTTCCTTCGCAGCAAGGGGTCAGCGCTGGTCATGGCGTTCCCCTGTCTTATACAAGAAGTTGGGCAATATGGGGAGACCACTCAACCACAAATCTTCGCCCATCACCACTGCCATCTCTTTCACTTGGCCGTGAATATTTCCTCCAATGCTCTTCGCCCACATAGCGCTTTGCCTAATGTTAACCAACAACTGTGAGGAACTCAAACATCCAATTGCTCAGACAACCCATGTCCCAGCAGTTGGAGAAGGGGCCCGGTCTGAAATTTCTTGGGTGCCAGGAAGTGGTTGGATGTGAAAATGAGAATCGTCTTGCTGGAAGCCTGAAATGGCAAAGATAAGTCAGCAGGTCTGCGGAGAGAGAGGGACAGAGATGTGCGCTTGTGTGACAGACTTTTCAGGACCAGGCACGTTTCTTCAGCACAATCATGTTTTATGTTTTTGAATCAGAAACCGGTTAAGTTGCACAAATATGTGCGTGTGAGAGAGAGAGAGACAGGCAGACCGATGATCAGTTGCCCTTCAAAGTGAAAAGATGGCAGGGCGGTCTCAATCAGTCTCCAATTGCCGCTCAAATGATAATGATTTTGCCAAGAGGAGCAATCCACTGGACGGGAGTGGGGAGGTGTGGGCTAATGACCATGTCACTTGTCGAAAACCATTTCCAAGGGAGCAGATTAGTGGAATTCGGATCCAACTCGTTTGGAAAGAGGGGCCAGGTGTTCGGTCACATATTACTATGCATTCGGAGCAAAGTTGTGAAATTTGGCAGGGGAGGGTGGCATTTTCTGCAGCCCTTTATGATTCTATGGACATACCATGAAGGTGTTCTCCTTGCTGTTATATCTCCCACTATTGTATCTGACTGGAAACTGTTGCCATGCGTGGCAAAATTTTCGACTGTTATGCAGGAGGGAAAACATGTAGAGGGAGGGTATTCAGCGACGCCCGTTCCGGGGCTCCTGCTTCAATCATTCCCACCACCCTTCTAATGCAATTGGTTTGGACTGAGCCTGCTTTGCACTTGAAATTCACAGGCAAACGTTCATCACGTCAAAGCAGTACAAAGAACATCTGGAGATCTGATGTTAAGGTAGAAAACGTTGGAGAAACTGAACAGGCCTGGAAGCATTTGGGGAGAGAGGGAGATAAACTGAGTTAGCGTCCTTGGTCCCATTCGCCATTTGTTTTCAGTGCGCTGTTGTCCGTGCATACTATCTTCAGGAGCTCGTGCTCTCTCAAGCAAGCCATCTCCTGCAATTTGTAATGGTTCGGTGGTGTAGGCTCGCCACTATCAGTTATGATCACGTGTTCATCCAGATGTGTTTATTCGCAAAGACCTACGAGATTGTCGAAACATTCATCGAGACAGCAACCTGAAACACTGCGTCAATAAGTTGCAGTGAGATTTAGTCCGATCAGTGACAAGAAATCAAAAATGTTAACGGTGCAGAACGATGTGCCAACAATGCAATATTCAATGCTCCCGAGACAGAACAGGGCATTTTGGAAGCCTTGTAGTGATCAGGACTCACCAACAGCATCGGCTTGAAAATTTCAGAGTAACTACTCCAACAGACCAATTTGACATTTACATGTTGTGACCCAAAAATTTGGAGTGGGGCATTGTCCCCGTTCAGCTCCACTCCAGGTGTGGGAGCAGCTCCTGAGAAGACGTTAACCTCTGGAGGAGCTCAGCACTGTCAGCTTGCTAATCTGCGCTCGCTTATGCAATAGACTGTTGGCATCAGTTGGAGAAGAGCAATTTTGTTTTTTCATATTTCATTTTGCTCTGGTTAAACACGAATAAGCGACAACTCTTGTTCATGGATAAGTGTAGGGACTGTTTTATGACTTGAAACTGTCATTCAAGGATTTCAAGCAAAGGGTCTATGCCACTGTGCAAGGTGTCTTTAGATCAATTCTTTGCTTCTGGGGAGTGTCGGAATAAGCAGCAGGGGGTAATTCAGAGGAAGTCACTTTCT
Source organism: Hemiscyllium ocellatum (assembly GCF_020745735.1). Lineage (NCBI taxonomy): Eukaryota > Metazoa > Chordata > Chondrichthyes > Orectolobiformes > Hemiscylliidae > Hemiscyllium > Hemiscyllium ocellatum. The sequence goes on along the minus strand of NC_083448.1, from coordinate 3,234,853 downwards.
AATACAGCTGGGAAGTCGGAAAACTGAACTCCAGTGAGCTCCAAGACGCCTGTCCAGCAGATCTATGCTTTGGTACTTTGACTTATTGACACGGCCTCTCTGCAATGGTACATAATTTGAGTGATGAAATGAGGAAGTCATGATTCAAAGTCTGAGATGCTGTCCTTCACTGTGTAAGGTACTCTTTTATTTAACGTTATGCAATGCACCCCTCCCCTCACCCGACCGACACTGCACAGATTTCGGCAGGGAGCATCAAAGACAGGGAATCACTCATAGATGAAACAGTCCATTGTGGGGATGAGTCAATCTCATTCAAATTGCTTAGGCAGTCCTGTCTGTCGGGTGCATTGACGCCAGATAACTTTGATGACCCGGTCCTCCAGAGCGATTGTTGCACAGAGTATCAGAAGTAAAGGATATGGGAAATTAGGGGAATATAGTGAGACGCCACGTAACGGGTAATAAAATGTATAAATTCATAGCGGGTCATGCAACTCAAATTTCCCGCACTAACAGTTGATCCATTTTGCTCTGAGAACTACATCCAACTCCTCCTTGAAGACATAGAATATTTTGCACCTGTGGCACAGATTTGCACCGACTCCTGCACTCTCTGTCTCTGGATATTTACCCCATCTCATTCCAAGTCCTTATTCTCTGACTGTGATTCCTGGTTCAGGACTTGCCCTTTCTGGTCATCAGGAAAATGTGTCCTGTAATTGTCCTTAGCAACAATCCCACCTGCAGTGTGATATCTATTGAAAATATAAGAACTGCAAGAGAATCGTGAAAGGATAGATTAATAAATTGATTTGGTTAATTGATAAATCTGAGTAAATGGATATGACAGCAGTTTTCTTAATTGTTGTCTAAATTTAGTTTGGGTCGCGGTATAAATTGCGGTGTTGGTGCAGCAACTGAGAAGCTGCAGCACAAAACCCAATTCTTGCACATAAATGGGTGGATTTAGATTCGTTAGCGACATAGATTCCAGCCGCCAGCTGACGGAAAAAAACATATGCAGTGACCATAGGAGGATAAAATTGGCAGAGAGGAGAAACAACAAGGTCATTGACTTTCTTCGACTCTCCATTTCTTGGTCTCTGGGAGCCTGTGCGTTGCTCTGAGTCCGGAGTCGCCTGCGGGCTCTGCTGGTCACTAAAATATGTCTGACCGTTAAAATATTAAGGGACAGTATGAGGACAAATGGAACACATGGATTTAAAACAACGAAAATGAGTTCAGTTGCGCCATAAACGTCAGACCACTGACCAGTAGATCTTACCAAACAAAACCAGGGGAAGTTACTCCTCCTATACCAAACCTCAAACATAAAATACCAGAACATATTTTTTACACAACTTGTCACAGTCACTGTTGACAGAACCACAATCGTCGTTTTCCTGCTGAAATATCTACTTTTCATCTTCTGGCAACAAATTGCCACAAATCGATCAAAGGTGAAAGTAACTGTGAACCAGACAGAACAGTCAGTGGCTGCATATACCAGGACAGCGTGGATATTACATATTTTGAGGGACATCAGAGAATAAATCGAATAAGTAATCGGCATGTGCCTAAATATCAGATCAATAATAATGACAGAGAGATCTGCAATAGCCATAGCCAACAGGTAGTCAGTGATACATCTGGATAGCCCGCAGTTTCTGCGAATCAGGATGAAAATTGTTATTGCATTAGCTGAAAAGAAGGAAAAGAAACAAAAAATTAGACATCAGCCGATAGGTCAAGACATCAGTTTGATTGAAAATCTTTTGAAATTTACACATTTGCTCATCAACAGAAATGTTTGCATCTGAATTGCAAAATTACATTGTCTGATTTTTTTAAAAATGAGTGCAAACGTCAGGGAGCACTCTCTTCTCAAACAGTAAGTTGAAAGACAGCAGGTTACACTCCAAGCAGTTCATCTGAAATCACAGTATTTTGTTGTGTCGATCCTTCTTTCCCTCAACCTGTTGAAGAAGCCGCACTCCACAAGCTTGTGACTTGAAGTGTGTTTATTGGACGAAGACGTGGTGTTGATGGCTTCTGGGTTTGTTCACCTCAATCCAAGAGCGGCATGTCCACTGTGCTAGGGCGGCACAGTGGCACAGTGGTTAGCACTGCTGCCTCACAGCGCCAGAGACCCGGGTTTAAATTTGGCCTCAGGCAACTGGCTGTGTGGAGTTTCCTCCCACAGTCCAAACATGTGCAGGTTAGGTGAATTGGCCCTGCTGTGCGACACCGTAGTGTTAGGTGAAAGAGTAAATGTCGTGGAGTGGGTCTGGCTGGGTTGCTTTTCGGAGGGTCGGCGTGGACTTGTTGGGCCGAATGGCCTGTTTCCACACTGTGAGTAATCTAATCTAATTTCGTCACTCCTCACACCAACAGGTACGTATACGAATCTGTCACCATTAGATCACCGCAGATTCACAATGGAGCAGCAATTGATGGAGGGTCTGAGGTCACGAGATCCTGATCATTATTTAATATTCCATAATATGGAGGATATAAACATTGTGAGACTGAAATATGTTATACAATTGACGAAAACACAAAGAGTGTTTGAAAATTTCTTTCAGTTTTGTTGCACAATCGAGTCATCCCCTCTGTCTATCTCTGTGTGTCTGAATTCACGTGTTTGTGTGCATGTGTGTGCGTATGTTTGTGTACGCTTGTCTGATAGGGAGAATTGGATCATACAATGTATAGAATACTTAATACAGTACATAATGCAGAAGATAGGGCTGAGATTCAGTGCTCAGTGAGAATCGGGGAGGGATTTGGAGAAAACGGGATTGACAGTGGAGCTGAGACGTGGCAGGCTTGGAAGTGATCGGAAGAGCAGATTCACAATGGAGCAGCAAGTGTTGGAGGTTCTGAGGTCATGAGGTCCTGAGACTGGAGGAAGTGCCAGCAATGCTAGGTGTACATAAATTTACCACTGATCTGCAAGAGGTCGGGGAACATGGAGTGAGAACAGAGCTGCAATTGCCAGGGAAGCATCAACTGGCAGCAGAGCTAACCCAGATAAAGAATAAGAGAGTAATAGAGCAGAGTGAAGCGAAAAGATAGTTGTATTGCTCAGCTACGGCATTAGTCGTCAGGGGAGTATGTAACGCAATGGTAGAAGGAATTAAAGGAAAGGATGGAGGAGGCGCAGGATTGTGGAGTGAGAGAGGAGTGCGCAATTTAAGAAACCTTAGTGGCCTTGAATTCTCATGCTTTCATTCAAATCGATAAGATCTCTCAAACAGTTAAAAGTATACAGATATTCTTATTGGCAAGATTAGTGGCTAACTAAAGAAAATCAAGGAAATATCAAACTATTAAGCACAAAATGGAAAATAAAATATTGACGGAAGACTTCAGGGTTTACAAGAGATGGAGGATTGGGAGCCGAACATAATTCTGGAGAGGATCTGGAGTTAAACATTTTTCACTTACGGAACAAAATAGAAACAACACTGCGTGCTTATGCACTCCCTTTGTTTTAATTTAAACATGCAATGTAGGTAGCAGTGGTCAGGGGAAAATGTTTTGCCCATTCCTCGTTGCACAGAGGACAGTTAAGAATCCATAGTATTGCTGTGTGTCTGATGTCATATGTAAGCACGACCAGATAACGAAGGCAGATTTCCCTCCACTAAGGGGCATGTATGATAGATGAGTTATGCTCGAACAATTGGAAATAGATTCATGATCATCATTAGACTCTATTTTCAAGATTTTGTTCTGCATTGTGTGCAGTCTGGTTGCCCTGGTATAGGGAGGGGTAAATGTAGGGGAATGTGTCTGGGTGGGTTGCTCTTCGAAGGGGCAGTGCGGACTTGTTGGGCCGAATGGCCTGTTTTCACACTGTAGGGAATCTAATCTAATCTAATCTAGCTGAGAAACTGTTGCCAGTCCATGGCAGAGTAAATCATTGAATCCTTCTCCAGACAGAAATTAACTTCAGTATAACATTTCGATCACTCTGGGACATCTTTCTGCAAAGCTATCTGACATTCCGAAGAAAGATAAATAAATTCAGCGGGCTAGTTAGTTTCAGTGACTTTTCAGTCTCAGAGCTGCCCAGAGGAATTCTTCTCAATGTAGCATTCCCAATTTCCTGCTCAAAATACAAAAATATAAATGCAGTGGCGTGGACAATTTTTGGACCAACCACTCAAGGAGCGTTCGGAATCCACTTGCAGCAGGATGCACACGGGAGAGAGTGCAGAGAAGATTGATCAGGATATTGCGCACAACTACAGAATGTGTGATATAAAAAGAAGTTTCACAGAGTGGAATAGTTTTTCTTTCGTGTAGTAGTCAAAATCTGAAGTGTTGGCCATCGCTCAAAGAAATAAGGTGGGTGATATAGTAACTCAGATCATTAAAATATTATTGATTATTACAATATAGTTTTTTCAGCTATCAAGAAAGTGATAGGCCAATCTGTGAACAATATGTCGAAATTTTCAAAACACAGAAATGAGTGGCGTGCTTTTGTTGGAAAATTTGGGAATGGGCATGTGGTGTTTATTTATTTGGATAGACGAATTTAGATAGGAAATTTGTGAAAACATTTTGGAAGCAGTGGGGGTGGGGGGGTGGATAAGTCGGAAAACATCTTAATTCCTGCGCAGTTTCTTGTTGGACTGATAAGCATCCTCAGGACGAGCAGACGTTATCTGAGGCTTGTATCATGGGTTCAATAACTTAGTCAGGAAATAAAAGGTAGAAATCGATAAATCACTGAGGCTCAATCGGAACAAAGCTAGCAGGGAGTGTGACACAACGAATGAGCAAGGAGTGTGACATAACGAATGATCAGGAATACACTCTTGTTAAACAATCAATTGCTGTATGGGACACTTACCAATGACTCCAACAAAAGCCAGGATTGGGTAGGAAAAATACTGGATCACGAAAATCAAACTTGCGAACCAAAAGTCTGACAGTGTCACCGCAGAAAGAACATAGAAAGACCAGGATAAACTCCTATCCATTGTCACAACTGTTCTATCTTCCATTCTGAGATCCTACCTCTGCTTTCGTTCTCTCTGGAGTGGCTAATCCCTGTTCGTGTTGAAGATGACGTTCTCGCTGACATTGTGGGATAACACGCAGAAAACTGTCTCTTATTAAGTAAAAGGGCAATCCTCCAGTGACACAATTAGGATCCACTGAGGGTGAATATTAATCGCTGAAGAAAACAGATTTTTGAATAAGCAGACTTTAAAACTTAGAACTGTATTTACCTCAAAAGGCATAACAACTTCTCTTCCCGAAATTCATAAACCTTCGCAGCTTGGAAGCAAACTGTTTGGCTTATCCGCTGATCAACAGTGCTCTCTGTAGGGCAGAAAGTGAATGCCAATATATTCTGAATCCAAATTTTAACTCTCTATATCTATGTCTTTCTCTGTCTCTATGTCTCTCTGTCTCGCCATCATCTGTGCACGAAAGTTTATGCACTGTCTGAAAATGTACTGCCATAATTTGAAGGCAACAAAATTCCACCGGTAACACTCAAATTAATTAGAATTATTTCTGTCTTTCATTGATACAGCAGCACATGCGTCAATTACTTCAATGTTAGATGTGAAACTGCGTTTGTCTGTACCCCCATGAAGGGCTATTTACGAGACGCATAGTGGCTCGGTAGATGGCACTGCTGCCTTACAGCGCCAGAAACCTGAATTCAAATCGAAGCTCAGGCAACTGTCCGTGTGCAATTTGTACGTTCTTGGCGTGTCAGTGTGGGTTTCATTGGGTGCTCTGGTTTTGCCTCAAAATCCAAGGATGTGCGGATTGGAAAATTAGCCATGCTACGTTTATATGGATGTGTAGACTAATGTGTACATTAATCTGGTGTATATGGAGTAAGGTCTGTTTTCACACTTGAAGAAATCTAATCTAGTAATTAGGTCGGTTAAATGGGTCTGGGTGGGTTAATCTTTGGAGGATCGGTGTGGAGTTGTTTGCCGAATGCCTCACATTGTAGGGACTCTATGATTCTAAGTTCACAAGCTCACAGCTGCTACAAGGAAAGACTGCAAAAAGATTGATGGGATAGAAGAGAGAAAGAGAGTGAGAGAGAGAAAACCTCTGTCCTGATTTATTTTCAAGGGTAGTTAAATTGAAACATAGTTTTAACAGACCTCCAGCTTGAGTAGACTTTCCCCAAAATTAAATATGTCGCTTTTCCGTCTGAAAGAAGCTTGACTATTCGTTAAAGTAATTCAGTGGTCCTGAATATGCTGCAAACTTGATAGTTCACCCTGCTTAGATTTACAATTTGGTTTCTGTCATGGTGAGTCAATGATCAGCTTCACACGAGTTTGACGATTTACTCTTAACAATGAATATCACTTAATATCACTCCTTTCTTTTCCACAAAGAAGACCTATTTCAGTCAATGCAACAACTCGTTGTGCTGGTGTCACAGATCTACAAGCAATGTACAAGAGTAGGCCTCTCGTCTCTTTCAGCCTGCTCTAGACGTCAATAAGATCATGGCTGATATAATTTATACTTCAGCTCTGCAATGTGCGTACCCTGATGATACTTCGTTGCAATGCACACGGAGAATTTACCTTACTCTGTCGTGGAAGTATTCTGCGTCGACTCCCTTTTGAGACAAGAGTTGCACGAGAGCTTCAGCCTGAATAGAGAAGAACATTTCCTCGTCTCTGTCTGAAACGGTCAACCACTCTTTTTCAACTCTTACCATTTTACTACATTTCCCCACAATGGGAAATATCCTCTCCTAGTGGACTCAGTCCAGTCTTCTCAGGATAATCTGTGTTTACATTAAGTCACCATTGACTCTTCTGAACGATAAGGATACTGACCGGTTTGATTTTCCTCATATGGCAAGGAACTAATTTGATTTTTGTCTCAAAGATTTGATATGGAGGTGATGCACTGTTATTTTCAACAGCAATCTTTACAGATACTCTACCTTGTATCTTATCCACAAGCCTCCCTACCGTCAAGAGTTACTTTGATTACCCTTTGAAAATGTCCTGCTCAGCAAACACAACTCGATTTGATTCATTTTGAAGAGTATCTGAATTTATTTGATTAAGCTGATTAGTTACTGCCTTTTATGAGACCTCTATGTATTAACATTGATGCTGATCCCCCGAATCCACAGTCAACTTTCCCTTGAAATTTTCGCACTTAGGAATTGCTTTGGTCTACCCTGAGTGTTCTGAACACTGCTGGACTACATTGGTTCTACAGCAGCTGTCTAACCACTGCCAGAAAAAAAATGTATTCTTTCTCTCTCTCTTTCTCTGAAGCAATTTAGGTCATTGAGGACTGAGATGACAAGAAACGTCATTAACCAGGGAATGGCGAGCCTTTGGAGGTCACAGCCATATAATCTGTGGTCAAAACTTTGCGTGTCTTGTAGAAAAAGTGAAATACACTCCTTCCGCTCTTTCAGATTAAAAGATAAGTGGTAAATCTGGAAAGAGGACTGAGTTGAACGTGCGGCCACGGTTATGTTGAATGGCAGAGCAGGTTCAGAAGACTGAATAGGCTGCTACTGTTCCTATTTTCAATGCATCGTTTCTGGCAATCGGCTTTCCCAAGTACTCATTTAGTGAATCAGTCTCGCTTGAGTTAATTGAATCATCTTTCTGATACTGCTTTTTTATATAGTCACTGAAAATTTTTAAATCAATCTCATTAAATACACGTCTCAAGCATAGTGATGCACTTCGCCCCTTATATTTTGTCACCAACAACATAATTGCGTGAACAATTGAATTAAACCAGTGGGTCTGCGTATGCATGTTTGCACAACTAAATATTATTATATTGTCTCTGGGTGAAGATATTTCCCCTTACCTCAGTTTCAAATGGCCCACTGTGTTTCCTCAGCCGGCGACACTTGGTCTGGATTCCTTAGTCATCAGGAACATGCGAACCGTATTTACCTTATTTCGTCCCATCAAACTTTTGTAGATTTCTAATACTTCACCCCATTACTCGGATAAGTCCAAAGTGAGTTCAAAGTGAGTCCTTCATTCTTCAGTCATGCCACCTTATGGGTGTCGTTGCTGAACATTTTTTGCATTCCACCCATCTCGAGAAATCCTTCTCAGTGTAAGTGCACCAAACAGTGCAACATTTTCCAATTGGAGCAAGACATACCCGCTCCTGTACACCAATACTCTCGCGATGAAGGTCATCATTCCATTTGCTTTAATCGTCGCCCACTGCACTTGAATTGCTGACTTTTAACCCAGCTGTGCGAGGGGCAAACAGGTCTTGTGGAAACTCCCTCCGTTCCAAATCAATTACCACTCAGATAATAACCCATCTTTCTGCTTTTGTTTCGGAAACCTCACATTGATCCACATTATACTTACCTGGTGCAATGCCTTTCACGACTCACTCAATGTGCACAATCCACACTGAAGCATCATTAAATCCTCCTCATATCTTTGTGTTTCAGTAAAGTGAAAAGATGATTTTAAGATCTTACTGCTCATCATAAATGATTACTGTAAATAGTTTAGGTCCTATCCCTGATCTGTGGGGTCCTGGCTCTGATTTCATCGTTATCACAATCGTCAAAAGGTGTCTCACATAATATACCCGGCTATTTCCCTGTCTTCGTTCCCAGTCTGTCACCCCATTCCTTGTCCACGCCAGTGTGTGACATGTGTTTCAGTTTTGCATCCAAACCACTCCTGTGGGACCTGATAGAAAGCTTTCTCAAATAACCGATTTCCATTAGCATCTCTAATTGTTACATCCTTAAAGCAAAACTCACACTGGATGTGCCAAGTGTTATTACCCTTTTGGAGATGTGAGCTGACTGTCCGATTCATTACAATTTTTCAAGGTGCTCACTTCTTAAAACATCTAGCTTTGACTCTAACCTTTTCCCTCGTGACTGATGCCCGGCTAACAAGTCTATAATTCCCTGTTTTCAATTTTCTTCCCACATTAGAAAAATATAGACTGATTAGAAGATCTATCCTCCAGCCTTACAGAACCTACTTCTTGATATATGAGCAACAACACATCCAGTCATCCAGTTATTCCAAGACTTTAAGTAATCTTAAGGGGATGTAGATAAATGTACTGAAAATAGATACATGGATCGTAGATTATTACTTGAAATGTTGAAGAAAGTAATTATCAATGCATAACAGTGACAGCCTCATCGTCATGTTGTGTATGTTTGTGCTCATCAAAACTAGGTAAATGAGACTGAGGGGACAATTCACAGCGACTCATTAGACAATTGCAACTAGTCTTAACTGGATATTGTGACATACAGCAGTTGAATAAATCCTATCTCTATCCTGTCCATACATGGACTCAAGGTATAGTTATTTTTTTCCTCATGCTGGAGTAGAGCGTTGTCTCCTAAATCCAATAATATTGAGTTTCACTCTCAGATTCCACCTGCAAAATGAGTGAGGACAACAGTTCAGCTTTTATACCACTCAGGCATCACGTCTGATTGCACTCTGCTGTTACACCATCACCTTTTCCAGTACTCAGGTCGAAGTACCAGTTTGTTATGGACCAGACTGACATCCCTCCAGCTACGTCAAGTACACCTAGACCTGAACTTGTATTTGAAGTGAAGTGTCTGGGAGGGTATTTGATCAATACTGTCATTCATCAGCTGTATTGAGATCAGAGGCAAGATCATCCACATCAGAAGGTGATAGGAAAAGAAAGATCCCGAAGACTGGTGATGGGAGAGCGAAATAACCAATTGAAATTTTAAAAAGTGTTCAATGATGACAATATTGTGCATATTCATAATGATAGACAACATTTATTAAAAACCACGTTACAGAGTTCGGGAATAACGCTTGTTTCTGCATTTAACAAGCCGTGTTCCTCAGAACTGCAGACGGTAGTTTCACTCGTGAATCCCCTGTGCATTACTACTCAATTGTAGCCTTCGTAGTGATTGGTTTGTGCTGATATCGGAGGCGAGGTCTTCAGCACAGGACACAGACAGTCCAACGGCATCCAGCCTGTGAGTCAGAGCAGGAAGTATCAAGAATCACAGTAAACCCAGATGATTGTCCACTAGGAAAGATACAAATTACGTTGCAATAATAACCGTATTACTGATATCAACATTGCAAAGTTGATGAAAAACACTTGCTGGCATGACAAGTGATACGACACCTGGCAATTAAACGAAATAAACAGGAAAGCTCAACTAGCGTCGTCATTTATTATTATATGACTTACAGAGAAATACCGAATTCCACCATTTAAAAACAACTTCAAAAGAGAATATTAAACAACTGTCTACAACTGTAATCCTCCTGCTCTTAAAGGTTTGTCGTCTTCCTCCCACTTTATAACAATATACTTATTCGATAAAAGCCTTTCTAAATTAACAGTAAATTAATTTTCAAATCTAGACCATGGGAGTCGTCTGTGGGTGTCGAATGTCGTGTTTGCAGACTTTTCTGGGTCGCCCTCGCTCTTCTAGAACATAGAACATAGAATAATACAACGTAGAACAGGCCCTTCGGCACTCGATGTGGCGCCAACGTGTGAACTATTCTCACCTCGTCCTCCTACACTATCCCAAAATCATCCATGTTCTTATCTAAGGATTGATTAAATCTATCTAATGTGGCTGAGTTGACTACACTAGCAGATAAGGCATTTTACGCCCTTACCAGTCTCTACGTAAACAACCTGCCTCTGACATCTGAGTTAAAACTATCACCCCTCAATTTGTAGTTATGCCCTGTCATATAAGCTGACGCCATCATCCGAGGAAAAAAGTATTTCACTGTCTACCCTATCTAATTCTCTGATCATCTTGTATGACTCCATCAAATCTCCCCTTAGCTTTCTTCTTTCCAATGATAACAGACCCTAGTCTCTCAGCCTATCTCCATAAGACATTCCCTCCAGACCAGGCAACACCCTGGTAAACCTCCTCTGCACCTTTTCCAATTCTTCCACATTCTTCCTGTAATGGGGCGACAAGAACTGCACACAATATTCCAAATGTGTACACCTGCAGCATAATATTGCGTTTCTGGAACTCAATCCCTCTACCAATGAAACCTACCACAACCTATGCCTTCTTAACAGCACTATCCACCTGGGTGGCAACTTTCAGGAATCGATGCACATGAACTCCAAGATCCCTCTCCACATCCACACTACCAAGAATCTTTCCATTGACCCAGTACTCTGCCTTCCTGTTATTCTTCCCAAAGTGCATCACCTCACATTTAGCTGCATTGAACTCCGTTTGCTACGTCTCAGCCTAATTCTGCAGTTGATCCAAGTCCCCCTTTAAACTGAAAGATTCTTCCAAATTGTCCACTACGCCACCGACTTTAGTGTGATCTGCAAATTTACTAATCCATCAGCATATACCTGCGTCGAAGTCATTTATAAAAATGACAAACAGCAGTGGTCCCAAAACACACCACTAGCAACTGGACTCCAGTCTGAATATTTTCCATCGACTACCTCTCGCTGCCTTCTTTCAAAAAGCCAGTTTGTAATCCAAACAGCTAAATCACCCTCAATTCCATGCCTCTGAATTTTCTCCATCAGCCTACCATGTGGAACCTTATCAAAGGCTTTACAGAAGTCCATGTATATCACATCAACGGCCCTACCCTCACCTATATGCTTGATCATCTTCTCAGAAAACTCATTGTGGTTTGTGAGACACGACCTGCTCTTGGCATAATCATGTTGATTATCTGAAATCCAGTTATTGCTTGCGAGATGATTATAAATCGTATCTCTTATTATCCTTTCCAAAACCTTTCCGACAACAGAAGTAAGGCTCACTGGTCTATAATTACCCCGGTGATCTCTGCTGCCCTTCTTGAACAAGGGCACAACATTTGCAATCCTCCAGTCCTCAGATACAAATCCCGCAGAGAATGACGACTAAAATATCAAAACCCCTCTCCTATCTCCGCCCTAGCTTCCCAGAGAATCCAGGGATAAATCCGGACCAGGGGGCATGTCTACTTTCACTACTTCAAGAATCGATAAAACCTGTGCGTAACTAACCTCAATCCTTTCCAGTCCAATATCTCGTACCCTTCTTCTCTACAATATTTTCCTTTTCCTGAGTGAACACCGATGAGAATATTCATTTAGCAACTCTCCGATCTCCACAGGGTCCACACTCAACTTCCCATTTTTGTCTTTGACTGGCCCTATCTCTACCCTCACCATCTTTTCCTTCCTCATATACCTATCGAAAGCTTTAGATTTCTCCTTTATTCTATTTGCTAAAGACTGCTCGTGTCCTCACTTTGCTCTTCATAACTCTCTAGTTAAATCCTTCCTAGCTGATCTGTAACTCTCCATCGCCTCTGCTGCACCATCTTGCTTCATGAACGCAGAAGCCTCCTTCTTCTTCTTCTTAACAAGAGATACAATTTCTGTAGAAAATCCCGGTTCCCTTGCCTTATCACTTCCTCCTTGTCTGACAGGGCCATACCTATCAAGGACACGCAATATCTGTTCCTTAAACAAGCTCCACATTTCGATTGCTAACATCTCCTGAATTTTGCTACCCAATTCTATTCCCAAATCGTGCCTAGTCGCATTATAATTGCCCTTGCCCCATCGATAACTCTTGAACTGTGGCATGTACCTATCCCTTTCTATCGCTAAACTAAACTTAACTGAATTATGGTCACTCTCTTCAAAGTGCTCACCTCCAACTAAATCAAACACCTGGCCTGGTTCATAACCAAGCTCCAGATCGGGTGTGACCTCCCGTTTTGTCAGCCCTTCGACGTATTGCGTCAGGAAACCGTCCTGTGCACATTGGATAAATACTCATCCATCCGACGTCCTAGAGCTATAACATTTCCAGTCAATGTTGGGGAAGTTGTACTCCCCAATAATGACCACCCTGTTCCTTTCACTCCTATTCAGAATAATTTTGCTAATCCTCTCTTCCACCTCCCTCGATCTCTGAGGAGAACTACAAAAGAAACTCCAAGCAATGTGATCTCTCCTCTCCTGTTTCTCAACTCAGCCCACACCACCTCAGCAGACGATTCCTCAACAGAAATTCTCTCAGCCACCGTTATGCTACCTTTGACTAACAAGGCCATGCCACAACCTCTTTTACCGCCTTGCCTGTTTTAAATGGAAGATCTAAACCCTGTAAGCTGCAAAATCCATACCTTACCATGCTCTACCCATGTCTCCAAAATGGCGACAATATCGTCGTCCCAGGTACCTAGGCATGCTGCAAACTCACCTACCTTATTTCTGATACTTCTGGCGTTGAAGGAAACACACTTCAAACCAGTTTTCTGTCTGCCAGCACATTTCCGTGACCCTGAAATCCTGTACCTGTCCTTCCTACTCTTATCCTCCTGTGCACTGCAACTACACATCCGGTTCCCATCTCCCTGCTCAGCTTATTTATACCCACCCGAATAACACCAGAAAATTTCGCACCCAGGATATTAGTATCCTTCTGGTTCAAGTGAAGACCGTCCTGTTTGTACAAGTCCCACTTGCCCCACAATGAGTCCCAATTATCCAAAAACCTGAAACCCTCCCTCCTTCATCATTCTTGCAGCCACGTTTACAGCTCATTACTCTCCCTATTCCTTGCCTCGCTATCACATGACACGGGTTACAAACCATAGATAACAACTCTGTTTGTTCTAGGTCTGAGCTTCCTCCCTAGTTCCATGAAATCCTGCCTTACATCCCTATTCCTCTTTCTACCTATCGTTGGTGCCTCCATGGACAACGACTTGAGACTGGTCACCCTCTCCATTCAGGACGTGAAAGGTACGGTCTGCATATTTTTTTTACATGCAAAATGTACATTTTACAGAGATGGACTATGGACGTATGGAAAGATGGTTTCTTTTTTATCTCGCTCTTAAACCATTATCATAAAATATATCGGACATCCATCTAAATTGATATTAACTTCTGCACATATCTGTGTATATATACCATCAGCAGCACTTCAATCTCATCCATACTTTTTCTTATAAATTCTATAAATCAAAACCTTTCGACCCGCAACCTGCATGATTCATAAATTCGGAGTTTATAACACAAGGTGCCAATGAAATATCCCATATTCTTGTCTTGAAAGCGTTCCAAGAATGTAAGAGAAGTTTAACACTTGTACACAACAGTTTCTGACTCATTGTTCATGACATAAAAATGTAAAATTTTGGAAAGCCAGTACCGAACTCAATAATTCTTTTTTGATCATAGAATATTTGCTCTGACGGGTGTTGAGCTTCTTTGGAAAGTAAGCAACTGTCAGTTGAATTCCATCGTTAACGTTTTGTGGCAGTACAGTTCAAACTCTTGGGTCATGAGCATGGATTGCAACTTTGAAGAGTTTCAAAGAGTTTGATGTAGCTAACCTTGTGCTGTGGTCAATACTGCGTTTAAATTGCCTCTTGGCTTTTGTTGATGAACTCTTTACTTTTTGCTTCCACTAATAACGGAAACTGCCAATAACCACGCAGTAAGTCCTAATTTGTGATGTCACTGGCTTGTGGAACTTCCTCTCCAGTCCTCCAATCTCCGTATTGGGTATCAGTCCAATGTTGATACGACGTTGTCCTGCCTAATGTCCACAAACAATCGTTGAGACCCGTCAGGTTTATGACTCAGACGATCCTTGTATTCCACTCGCGCTGTCTCGGTTCGTTGACAACTTCATTGAGCGCCGTCTCTAGTTCCTTCTGTAGCTAACTGGTTGTGAAGGAGAAAGCCTACCTAACACACCATCGTATTAGCTCTCCCCAGGGTATCCCTGCATATAGCCTCATATTGCTGCAACAAACTTTTCAATTGCGCTCTCTGCTCCTGAGACAGATAATTTACGAACCTGTTTCCCTCCTCAAGAGTTTCCTCATTCTTTAACGTATTTTGAGGCGCATCAAACTTCACAATATCTGGATTTGATTCCTCTAAATCAGTTTCCCCAGTTTCTTATCGCTAGTTTCAAACTAAAAATGTTTCAACACATTCACATGTCCGACCAATACTGTTTTTTTTTCGGTCGAGCATCTTTATTAGAAAACTCACCTTGTTTAATTGTTTCTAAATTTGATAAGTGACCACTAAACCTGGCCTTTAAGGGGTCTCCTATCACTTTCCCCAATACTAACACGTCATCTCCACTGGAAAATGTCCACTTTTCAGAGTTTCTCTCTGCTAACTGCTTCTATCTGTGCTCTGCCATTTTCAGGTGCTGTTCAGCTAACTCATCTACCCGATTTAATCTCTCCTTCAGCTCCAATATATAATCCAAATGTGAGATGACCAACTTTCGTTCTGTCGATTTTTCTTTGATTAATTTGAATAGCCCTCACTTCATGTCCAGGTATGAACTCAAAGATGGTAAGCTGAGTACATTCGTTTGAGGGCATCGCTAATGGAAAACAGTATAAAAGGTATATCTTTATCCCAATTAGTCACATCATCCTGGCAGGACAGACTCAACATGGTTTTCAGGGTCTGAAACCACTTTTATCAATTTCCCTGTGGTTCATGATAACATACATTTGATTGAACGTACTGTACACCTAAGCTATACAGGAATTTTTACAAAAGCTGAGCAGAAAGATGAGCCCCTTGTTCTGTATTAATCTTCCTGGGAAACCGATACCGCAAGAAGAAAAGTACTAATTCCTCCACTAAAATTTTGCCTTAACGGTCTGTAATGGAATTGCATCCAGAAATCTGGGAGACACAAACAAAATGGTCACCAAGTACTGGTTCCGACTTTTAGTTCTCTGGAGAGGACTTACATATTCAATCATAACCAGCATGAAAGGTTGTTTGAATGTGGGAATTGGTAACAAAGGTCCGGGTTTTACTACTGCCCGTGGCTTACTTGTCACGTATGACACCTATGGCCACAATTAACCACATCCTTGCGCATATCAGCCCAACATAAATATTTTTATACCTTAACCTGAGGTTTCCATACACCTAGGTGACTTCCTATTCTTCGTTCATGGACTACCCGTAGTACATCCTCGCTGAATGCTACAAATCAATCAATCTGGTGCACTTCTACCAATTTTTCCGCTGCACTAAGTTACGTGGTCTCCATTTTCGTCTTAGTATTTTATCTTTGAGATAAGAAATGTCAAGAATTATCTTTTCGTCCTTTACTGGTATGCACAAAGTAGAGAACTTTTATTGTCTCACCTTCCTGTTGTAAGTTAATTCGCCGTTTGGAACTAAACACTTCTCCATGACCCTTTGCCTGTTCAGGTTTTTCCTGAACAATTACGTCAAACAGTATGTCCACTAACTGAAACTCAACTCCTTTTTGCTTCGTGCTATGAATTATGATAGTAGGTTTTTGTTAGTCCACAGTCAGGGAAAATATCAGCGTATTTTTCTTTTAATTCCTCAGTCCACTGGTCTTCTTTGGGCTTCTCCACAAAAAGGGTGTCACTCCAACCTTGTATCCTGCTAAATTATTCCCAAGAAGAATTGAATTCCTGGAATTGACACACTGTCTATTACAACCACCGATCCTTCCATAGTCGTGAGCTGGCACTCCAGCCTGAACTGACACAGTGGAATGAGACATTTCTGTCTATTTATTTGACAAGTATACCACTGTCTCGTGTAACAGATCAGGAAGAAGTTAAATACGTTCACATGTTCCTATTAGAGACTGGCTAAATCCTATAGCTCTCAAAATTATAACTTATTGCCTTTCTTCCGTGTTCTTTCTGAGGAAACGTTACCCACGAACGTGATTCTTTATAAGGATCTGGCACTAACTCCACACACAATCCCTGCCTCAGGTAAGCACTTTCTTACAGCTCTTCAACTTTTCTTGGAGTAATGTTTACGACTTCACTGATGCCAACTGGCTTAGCTTCTTTTAGCACATCTATTCCGACAGTGCCTTCCATTAACAACCAACACAGAGACGTTGCACTCCAACTTTACAACAATGGGAACACGTGAGGACTTTCACCACATTACCACCCACTTGGAGTGTTTTCCTAATTGTGGTAAACAATTACCTGCATTCTCTTCTCTTTTGTTCGTAGTGTAGGATCTCCTTTTCTCCCAATTTCTATCCCTGACAGGATGAAATTATTACTAGAAGCTAATCCTCGTCTTATGCACCTTTGTATATTCATCTGCCATCTTCAAACCTCTTGTCACTTCCTAAGTATTCCATTGATCTATGTGAACTCTCCTCATCTCACGAAGTATATTTTAAACTCTTCCAGCAGAATGATCTTTCTTATCCTGGATTAGTGGTGCTGGAAGAGCACAGCAGCTCAGGCAGCATCCAACGAGCAGCGAAATCGACGTTTCGGGCAAAATCCCTTCATCAGGAATAAAGGCAGTGAGCAGGAAACATGGAGAGATAAGCTAAAGGAGGGTGGGGTGGAGAGGGTAGCATAGAGTACAATGGGTGAGTGGGGGAGGAGATGAAGGTGATAGGTCAGGGAGGAGAGGGTGGAGTGGATAGGTGGAAAAGAAGAGAGGCAGGTTGCATAAGTCCGGACAAGTCATGGGGAGAGTGCTGAACTGGAAGTTTAAAACTAGGATGAGGTGGGGGGAAGGGGAAATGAGGAAGCTGTTGAAGTCCACATTGATGCCCTGAATTTGAACTGTTCTGAGGCAGAAGATGAGGCGTTCTTCCTCCAGGCGCCTGGTGGTGAGAGAGCGGCGGTGACGGAGGCCCAGGACCTCCATGTCCTCGGCAGAGTGGGAGGGGGTGTTGAAATGTTGGACCACGGGGTGGTGTGGTTGATTGGTGCGGGTATCACGGAGATGTTCCCTAAAGCGCTCTGCTAGGAGGCGTTCAGTCTCCCCAATGTAAAGGAGACCACATCGGGAGCAACGGATGCAATAAATAATATTAGTGGATGTGCAAGGCTCCTTTAAGGCCTTGGATAGAGTTGAGGGAGGAGGTATGGGCACAGGCTTTACAGTTCCTGCGGTGGCAGGGGAAAGTGTCAGGATGGGAGGGTGGGTCGTAGGGGAGCGTGGATCTGACCAGGTAGTCATGGAGGGAACTGTCTTTGTTGGAAGGCGGAAAGGGGTGGGGAAGGAAATATATCCCTGGTGGTGGGGTCTTTTTGGAGGTGGCGGAAATGTCAGCAGATGATTTGGTTTATGTGAAGGTTTGTAGGGTGGAAGGTGAGCACCAGGGGCGTTCTGTCCTAGCACCTTACATAGAAGCAACATCCTGCGGAACCACTTCTGCACCCTCTCTAAATCATCCACATTCTTTTGGTAATGAGGCGACCATAACTGTATGCAATATGACAAACGTGGCCGAACCAAACTGATGCAACTGTAACGTAGAACATATAACATAGAATAAAGCAGAGCAGAACAGGCCCTTTGGCCCTCAATGTTGCGCCAAAGCTCATCCGCCATTCTATCCCATCATCATCCATATGTTTATCCAAGGATTGTTTAAATCTCCCTCATGTGGCTGAGTTAACTATATTGGCAGGAATAGCATTCAACGCCCTTACCACTCCCTGAGCAATGAACCTGCCTCTGCCATCTGAGTTAAAAGTATCACCCCTCAATGTGTAGTTATGCTTCCTCTTACAAGCTGACGTCATCATCCTTACTTTTACTGTCTACTCTGTGTAGACCTCTGATCATCTTGTATGTCTCTATCAAATCCCCTCTTATCCAACTTCTTCGCAACGAGAACACACCCAAGTCTCTCAGCCTTTCCTCATAAGACCTTCCCTTCAGACCAGGTAACATCCTGGTAAATCTCTTCAGCACGTTTTCCAATGCTTCCACATCTTTCCGGAAATATAGCGCAATATTCCAAGTGTAGCTGTGCTAGAGTTTTGCATAGTTATAGTATGATGTTGTGGCTCCAGAACGCAATCCCTCTCCCAATGAAACTTACACACCGCTTGCCTTCTTAACAGCACTATCAGTCTGGGTGGAAAATTTCACAGATCTATGTACATGGACCCCACATCCAAACTACTAACAATCTTACTTTGACGTAGTACTCTGCCTTCCTGTTATCCTTCACAAAGTGAATTACCTCACATCTGGCAGCATTGCACACCATTTTCCAACCCTCAGCCCAATTGTGCAGTCTATCTAAGTCCCCCTGCAAACCTTAACATTCTTCCACATTGTCCACTAATCCACCGACTTTAGTGTCATCTGCAAGTTTACTAATCCAACCACATATGCCTGCGTCTAAGTCATTTTAAAAAATGGCAAACAGCAGTGGTCACAAAACAGATCCTTGTAGCAAACCACTAGTAACCCGACTCCAGGCTGATTATTTTCCATCAAACATTACTCGCTGCCTTCCTTGAGACAGCCATTTTCTAATCCAAACTGCTCAACCACCCTCAATCCCATGCCACTGCATTTTCTTCAACAGACTACCATATGGAATCTTATGAAATGTTTTACTGAAGCCCACGTACACCTCGTCAACTGCCCTACCCTCATCTACATGCTTGGTCACTTTCTAAAAAATACTCAATGATATTTGTGAGACGCGACCTGCCCATGACATAACGACATTGACTATCTGAAATCAAATTGATGCTAGCTAGATGGTTATAAATCCTATCTCTTATAATGCTTTACAAAACCTTTCCTATAATCGAAGTAAGGCTCACTGATCTATAATTACCTGGGTCATTTCTAATGCCCTTCTTGAAAAATGACTCAACATTTGCAGTCCTCCAGTTGTCTGGTACTAAACCTGTAGACAGTGACTGCTCAAATATCAATGCCAGAGAGACTGCTAGCTCCTCCCTAGCTTCCCAGAGAATCCTCAGATAAATCCCATCCATCCTCGGGAACTTGTCTGCTTTCACTCATTCTGGAATTGATTAAACTTCTTTATAACTAACCTCGATCCTTTATAATATCTCTTATCTCATTCTTTTCCTCTACGATATTTTCCTTTTCCTGAGTGAAAACCGTTAAGAAATGTTCGTTTAGCACCTCCCCGATCTCCACAGAGTCCACATACAAATTCCCATTTTTGACTTTGACTTCCATTATTTCTACCCTAGTCAACTTTTTTTTAATCCTCACATACTTATAGGCAGCGTTAGGGTTTTCCTTTATTGTATTTGCTAATGACTGCTCGTGTCCTCTCTTTGCTCTTCTTGACTCTCTATTTAAATCCTTCCTAACTGATCTGTAACTCTCCATCGCCTCATCTGAAACATCTTTTCTCATCAACACATAAGCCTCTTTCTTCCACTTAACAAGAAATGCAAATCGTTAGTAAACCATGGTTCGCTTCCCTTATCACTCCCTCTCTGCCCGACAGGGCCATACCTATCAAGTACACGCAGTATCTGTTCCTTAGCCAGCTCCACATTTCCATTGCTTACATTCCCCGCATTTTGCTACCCCATTCTATGGATCCTAATTCTTGCGTAATCGCAATGTAATTGCCCTTTCCCCATCGATAACTCTTGAACTGTGGCGTGTACCTATCCACTTCTATCGCTAAAGTAAACGTAAGTGAATTGTGGTCACTCCCTTCAAAAAACTCACCTACAACTAAATCAAACACCTGGCCTGGTGCATTACAATGCATCAGATCGAGTGTGCCCTCCCCTCCTGCCGGCACTTCGAAATATTGTGTCAGGAAGCCCTCCTACACACATTGGACAAATACTGATCCATCCGACGTACTGAAGTTATAGCATTTCCAGTTAATGTTGTGGAAGTTGAAGGCCCCCATCAGGACAACTCTGTACCTTTCACTCCTACTCAGAATAATTTTGCCAATCCTCTCCTCCACCTCCCTGGAACTCTGCGGAGGCTTATAAAACACTACCAGCAGTGTGACCTCTCCTCTCCTGTACTTAGCCCATACTTCCTCACCAAAAGTTCTTTCAGCCACCGTTATGCTATGCTTGTCTAACAAGACCACATCTCTTCTTCTTTTACTGCCTTGCCTGTTCTTAATGAAAGATCTAAACCCTAGAACCTGCAACATTTATTCCTCACCCTGATCTATCCATGTCTCTGAAATGGCCAAGACATCAATGTCCCAGGTACCTGTCCATGCTGCAAACTCACCTACCTTATTTCGGATACTTTTGGCGTTGAAGTAGACACACTTCAAACCAGCTTGCTCTCTGCCAGCACATTACTATGACCGTGAAATCCTGTCCCCGTCATCCCTAATCTCATTCTCCTGTGCACTGCAACTAAACTTCAGGTTCCCATCCCCCTGCTGAGCTATTTTTAACTCATATTAATATCCCCAGCAAATTTCCCACCAGGATATTCATACTCCTCTGGTTCAAGTGAAGACTGCCTTGTTTGTACATATCCCAACTTCCCCAGAAGGAACACTACTATCCAAGTATCTGTAATCCTCCCTCCTGCGCAATCCATGCAGCAACGTGTTCAGCTGATATCTCTCCCTCTTCCATGCCTCGCTATCACGTGGCATGGGTAACAAACTCTGTTTGTTCTGGCTCTCAGCTTCCACCCTAGCTCCCTGAAATTGTGCCTTTCTTCCTTATCCTCCTTTTTACCTATGTCGCTGGTTACCCTCTGCCTTCATGACCCCCAAAATACGATCTGATACATCACAGACCCTGGCACTGGGAAGCAACACATCAACTGTGATTCTGGTTTGTTCCCAACAAACGTTCTATCTGACCCTCTAAGTATTGAGTGCTCAATTCCTCTCCTTTCCTTCCTTCCCTTCTGTGCAACAGGGACAAGCTCTGTGCCAGAAACCTGGGCGCAGTGCACACTACAGGTAAGTGGTTCCACACAACAGTATCCAAAACGGTATACATAATTTTTTCAAGGGAACAAACAGAGGCGATCACTCCACTGACTGTTTTCCCACCTTCGAACAGTCACTCAGCTTTCTTTGTGCCAAGGAGAAACTGCTTCCCTGTCATTCTTATCTATCTCAGCCACTTGCCTCCCGAATGGTATGAAGTTCATCTGGCTCCCACTCCAGATCCCTAACACGGACTTCGAGGAGCGAGAGTTAGATGTACTTGAATGGTTCACTAATTGCATCCCTAATTTCCAACATCGTGCAAAACAAACATTAATCTCCCTGCACTGCCATCTCTGCTCGTGCCCTTAACATGACCTACCAACTCTTGCTCTCAATATCCAGTCCGACAAAGGAAAGCATGTCGTATGCCTTCTTGTTAACTCTACAGACCTGCGTTGCCAGCTACCGGGAAAAAATGGACCTTTAGATTAGATTAGATTACTTACAGTGTGGAAACAGGCCCTTCAGCCCAACAAGTCCACACCGACCCGCCGAAGCGCAACCCACCCATACCCTATATTTACCCCTTACCTAACACTACGGGCAATTTAGCATGGCCAATTCACCTGACCTGCACATCTTTGGACTGTGGGAGGAAACCGGAGCACCCGGAGGAAACCCACGCAGATACGGGGAGAACGTGCAAACTCCACACAGTCAGTCGCCTGAGGCGGGAATTGAACCCGGGTCTACTGGCGCTGTGAGGCAGCAGTGCTAACCACTGTGTCACCGTGCCACCTGAAGGGCACGAAATCACTGCCCATCAATTTTCCCCAGAACTTTTCCATTCACATTATAGTTCGCTCTTGAATTGGATCTTCCGAATTGGATCACCAAAATGAGGATTAAACTCGATCTGCCATTTATTTGCCAAACTCTCAAATCCCTCTATATTCTGCGGTATTTTCTGACAGTCCTCTTCACTATCTATGACTGCAGCAACCTTAGCGTTATCTGCAAACTTGGTAAAGAGGCAACATGCACCCTTCCTCATAATCATTTATGTACATCACAAACAGTTGTCCCAGCATGGATCCCCGTGGAAATTCCCTGGTCACAGGTCTCCATTTTGAGAAACACCATTCTCATACAACTCTCTGACACTTGGTGCCAAACCAGTTTCCTATCCATCTAGCTAGATCACCCTATACTCCGTGTGGTTTCACCTTCATTAGCCTACCTAAGTCTATGTATATGACATTTACATCCCTTCCCTTATCAATCGCCTTTTTAATCACTTCAAATGATTTTATTGGGATTGTAAGACAGGACTTTCCCTGCACAATACCATGCTTTCCTTCGAAATGAGCAAATGTCCTATACCTCAATATCTTCTTCAGTAGCTCCCCTTCAAGTGGCGTCAAGGTCACACATCCGTAATTAGATGGATTATCTCTGCTATTCTATGAAAACAATGGAAAAACATTTTCCAGTCTTTCGGGGGTCCCCGTGTTCAATGTTAGAAGAGTCTGTTTGATATCTGCATAATGTATTCACCTCTCATCACAAAGCTTTAGAATTAAATCATCAGCTCTACTTCCCAATTTAGTTTGAAGTCGTACTACCGACAAGTCCTCTGACTACTCCATATGCCTCACCAATTTTTCAGTTTAATTAATGAAGATTAATTAATTAATGATCTTTCTCATCAAAATATTGCAGGGTCTAAACATATTTGCATATTCATTACATCTCTCTTCTTCGACATGCTGTTAATTCGACTTTCCTGATTAAACCACAACTTCTAAAATTTTAACTCTCTCCATTTCTCTTCCTTTTCTCTCTTTTCCTCATTGCCTTCATTCTCTCTCTCTCTCTCTCTCTCTCTCTTTGCTCAGCTAAGAGTCTTCTCTCCTTTTGGGCTGAGACGTGGAGATGGAGTTTAGATTAGATTACTTACAGTGTGGAAACAGGCCCTTCGGCCCAACAAGTCCACACCGACCCGCCGAAGCGCAACCCACCCATACCCCTACATTTACCCCTTACCTAACACTACGGGCAATTTAACATGGCCAATTCACCTGACCCGCACATCTTTGGACAGTGGGAGGAAACCGGAGCTCCCAGAGGAAACCCACGCAAACACGGGGAGAACATGCAAACTCCACACAGTCTGTCGCCTGAGTCGGGAATTGAACCCGGGTCTCAGGCGCTGTGAGGCAGCAAAAAAGTTTAATTCCAAGAATTGCGAGGTGCTGCATTTTGGGTTAGCAAATCTCAGCAGGACTTAAACAGTTAATGGTACGATCTTAGGGAGTACTAAAGAGACCTTGGAGTGCAAGTACATAGCTTCTTGAAAGTGGAGTCGCAGTTGTATAGGATAGCGAAAAGGCACATAGCATTCTTTCCTTGATTGGTCAGATTATTGAGAAGAGGAGTTGCGACGTCGTGTTGCAGATTTACAGGTAATTTGTTAGGCCACTATTGGAATATTGCGTGAAATTCTGGTCTCCTTCCTTTCTGAAAGATGTTGTGAAACTTGAACGGGTTCAGAAAAGATTTGCAAGGATGATGCCAGAGTTAGAGGATTTGAGCTATAAGGAGAGGCTGAACAGGTTGGGGCTGTTTTCCCTGGTGCGTCAAAGGCTGAGGTGTGACGTTATAGATGTTTACAGTTTATGAGGGGCATGCATAGGATAAATTGACACGTCTTTTTTTCTGGGGTGGGGGAGACCAGAACTTGAGGGCTTAGGTTTAGGGTGAGAGGGGAAAGAAATAAAAGGGACCTAAGGGGCAATTTGTTCACCCAGAGGGTGGTACGTGTATGGAAAGAGCTACCAGAGGAAGTGGTGGAGGTTGGTACAATTGCAATATTTAAAATACATTTGGTTGGGTATATGAATAGGAGGGGTTTAGAAGGACATAGGCAAGATGCTGGCAGTTAGGATTAGATTGGTTTCGAATATCTGGTCGGCATGGACCGGTTGAACTGAAGGGTCTGTTTCCATGCTGTACATCTCTATGACTCTATCTTCTAACTCAGTTTTCCTCAATTGTAACTTCAAGTTTTTCTAACTCTCCTGGAAATTCATGTTTCTCTGACACACATTTCAGCTTTACTTTTGTCCTTTGTTAAACCTAATTGAAACCTCTTTGCGAATTATAAAAGTGCATTCTTTTCTTTCTTAATTTTCTTGGCAAATTTTGGGATTATCCTCAAATCCCAAAACCTCTATCAATTTTCAGAGCCTGTTGTCAATTTTTTCTTTAAATTCAGCTATCCACAAACTGTCTCACCTGCAGTTTATTTTAATGTAAAGGGGACTAGTAGAAAAATGAGTACATTTTATGGGATCATTCGTGCCCACATCTGTTCAAAGCTGTCCAATTCTCAGACTGGATCTGTCTCAAGCTTTCCAAATCACGGGCGTGAGCCTTCAAACCGCTCGAACACAGCGTTAAGTCTTCTGCTTATCTCGCCCCGGACTCTGTTAATGCATGACTGACAGCAAACGACGACACTCGACTATTTAAAGGATAAAAAACGTTTTTCGGTTAAAGACAAAATTAACAACAACTCTCTATAACTGTAAGAGTCCATTCCCTTGAAGATTTGATGTCCACCTCCAATTGTATAATAATATATTGGTCCGATAAAAGCTTTATTGAATTTGAAGCAAATTAATTTTTGAAATGACACCATGTGTGTTGTCTTCAGATGTCTAATTCCCTCTTTATGTCGACCTCCCTTGGTTGACTTCGCTCTTTTGCTGCGCAGATATTTAATATGAAACCTGCACGTTTTGGAGAGAAGGATTTCGGGCAGACTATGTGACAATGAGTGGAGGTGCTCTGTTTCTTTGTAACTGAAACAGTTGCTTTTTATCCCTGAAACTGTCAGATCGTTTCATTGGTTCGATGATGTCAAAACAGTAACATTCAAATTCGATTGTGTTTAGCACTTTGGGTTATATATATATATAACTGATTGGCTGAATCCGAAATGCTATGAAAACAAATCAGTATCTAATATAAACCCCAAGATGTTACATCTGTAAATTTTCCACCGCACTCTGAGACATGCAAGCTTTTTCAAGCTTTCACTCTCCCTGAAAGGTACTGTACACAGCTTCTGCTTCAAAACATAAATGTTCTGTCATGTCAAACAACAGTGCCTTCAACATTTTCAGAGAACCTGCCAGTTACTCAACTGTGTGTGAGTTGCAATTCTGATTTTTCAATCCCGTAAAGATTAGCTTCACTCCTGTATCTTCCAGTTCACGACTACCCAGATTCAGATCCATCAGTGACCCGTTTGTACTGAGAGCGTAGGCGAGGTCCTCAACACAAGCATCTGAGGTATGTTTTGTTATTGTGTCTGAATCATATATGATGACGAAAGGGAAACAGATGTTAAAGCAAATCCAATGAATACTGATAGCTCTGCGCTTGATATCAGTAAAACACGCAGTGTCAAACATTCAGTTATTATAAATATAGTTTCATTCAGGTACTCACTGCAGTTTCCGTATCTTGCAGTCTGAATTTCTCAGAGACTCAGAGCGCACGTTTACACTTGAATCTCCCCCTTCATTGCAACCCAATCTTAGCAAATGGAATGAGAAACAGTCTAAATCAAACCTCGCTTCTGATAATGCAATTTTTGCTGTTGCAGATATTAGAACGCACATTAATACAGGAAATAAGATTATGGAAGGGGATGGAATGGATTTCTCCAGCGTTGACAATGAATCGTACTCTACTCAACTAGGCTCAGTCGTGGGCAATAAATACACTGCTGCCTCCAGCAAACCACTATCTTATCTTAGTTCTCTGAGGATCAAAAGTGCAGTTGGAAGTGCCCACAGCCTTTACATTACAGTAACCTTATCTACATACTGGTCAGATTTTTAAACGTTTCCCAAACATCGCATGCAGAGACTTATCTCACACATGAAATGGATTGGATGAAATGCCTGGTGACACTGTGATTTCCAAGATCCTGCCCAAAGTGTTTGAAGCATTGTTATGTGACTGTGCTCAAGGGTTAATGTCTCACAACATTTTAGATTTAAGAGTTTGAAGTTTAAGAGCATGAATCCTCAAGAATGTGAATAGCGCAAACCAAAATAAATTAAGAGAATTTCCATTTTCACAACCTAGAAATCTTCCCTTGACAAAACACCCAATTGGTTTAAATGTGGAACTATTATGAGTCCAAATTCAACTTGGTTTCTCAAAATGTCTTCGAGTAAAAAGTGAAGTCTGCAGATGCTGAAGATCAGAGCTGAAGATGTGTTGCTGGTTAAAGCACAGCAGGTTAGGCAGCATCCAAGGAACAGGAAATTCGACGTTTCGGGCCTAGCCCTTCAGGCTTTAACCAGCAACACATCTTCAGTTCTCAAAATGTCTTTTGAGAACAACGTTTTACTTTTTTTGTGAGCTTGTACATTATAAAGGTACAGCAAACTTTGTTTTACCTGGCACCTTCTGAACTAGCACTCTATTTAAACTGGCAAAAAGATTCACTCCAGAAATACGTTTACTGCATTATCTCCATCTCAATGTAGTCAGTTGGGGGTGCTCTCTGGCGGTACGTTTTATTTAAGGTAAGTTACATTATTATTTTTGGAAAATTATGCCATAAATAATGTATAACTGTAAGGTGTGCACTCCTGGTATTCTGTTTCTTTCACTTTCTGTCTGTTTTCTTCCATTTTGGACCTCTTTATCAACTGGCATAGGTTCTGGTTAATGAAATATTGTTGCATTTATGTTCCACCATCTAGCCTTATGAGATGAATTACAATAATTACATCAGACACTTCCAGTGATCTCGGCTTGTTGAGTGAACTTAGGCTGTAAAATCACTCCAGATCCAAAAGGGTCAATTTTACGTTCTCCAGAGCTGTCAAAATAATGGAATGATTCCTTGCATTATTGATACTTTCCACGTTGAAGCTGCTTCTGTCGTTTAATTGTTCAACTCGTTCCGTTTATGACAGAGCAACAACAAAATGCATTTCTGACCATTAACTCAACCATCAGTTCGTAACCAGGAATTACCGCAATGCCTGGCATTTGTGCAGAACACATCCCAGTCATTGTAGAACTTCCGAAACAATGATACATCTTTCTAAATCAAACAGTTTTACTGTCGCACAGAGATCAATAGCCTGAGACCGGACCACGCACTCAATCAGTTCAGTCGCAGCTCGCTAAATGCAAGTGCCTGCATAGATTCCACCGCAACCTGAGCCAGTGCTTTATTGTGAGACTCGAAAAGATAGTGAAATACATTCTGGTGATTCCTCTTTACAGTTCCAGTATTTATGTTTTCACACCGTCCTCTAAAACGTATCCTTCACCCAGTCTGTCAGGCAAGAGGTTGTGTGATGACAAAATGGGCCGAGACACTGTTCAGATAGCCGAGCTCTGGGCGGAGGCCAGACTAGCAAAAAAAAACAGAGAAATATCTATAACAGAACATCAACATTGCTGTGGGATTCACGGATGAGCTTCTGAATGTTTCCGTTGACAGGAGCGAGGAATTGAGAGAATGCAGACACAAAACCTTGGATGATGAGTGGGGGGAATTCTCAAACTACACTCTGGGCAGAAACATTTGCTCTCCAAAGGTTTCATCAGGATCCCAGACAGGAATTGGGAGTCTGTCAGGTGGTACGGTATGAAATCCATTTTTCTAAACACAATCTTCTTCTCAGAGACTCAAGTGAAGGCCATCTCCTGAAACTTTAGTAACACATGACAGGAGGTTTCCAACTCTTGGTCATGGATTTCCAGAATATTGCGAACACAGTGCGAGTATTTCTGAGTGAATGGTCCTGGGAACGTGCTGCTGTTTTCTGTGAAGAAGGAGTCCAATGAAAGGCCGAGGATACTGCAGTATGAACGGTGAAATGGAGTTCATTAGCCTCCACTTGTTTGAAAGCGGTACTGACACTTGCCAATCTCCAAAAAACAACTTGAAGTATTCCTTCCGCTCAGCACTAACAACTCCCGGATTTCGTATCAGAAGTTGATCTCAAGTCTTTTCCAATTAATGCCATGCAGTGGGACGAGTAATCAAAAAAACTGAAAATCCTGGAGGAAGCTTGCATTGGATTAAGTGGCACACACTGTTAGACACTTCACAACAGTTTTTAAAATCTGTGCACATATGCTGAGCTTCTGTATTTTTCCGATTCTTAGCAAAATCGATCCTGTCCATGAATTCATCCAAACCAATGAATATACAAAGCAAACCCTCTGACTTCTTCCAAAGCACTTCCTACCATTCCCGAAGTAAGGATATTATTCTAGTGTGAAATTTCGCATGTTAATCTTGTTCAAATAAAGCTTAAAACAAATTTAAAGTCCTGGCGCACTTTCTCAATGACCCAGTCATAAACTATTTTCATACCATTGCCTCTTTTTGTAATCTATGGGACACCACTCATGAGGATAAACTGCTTTTGAACAACGAGTCGTTTCAATTTCATTTTTCATTCCTCTTCGGAGATGTTTCTTTCTCCACTCCTTACGATATCACCCTGTTGACAGCATATCATGCTGTAAAAGTGTACGCTCAGGTAAAGCAGAAATGATTGTTAGCTCAGCATATCGATCAAACAGCTGGAAAGTGTTCTTTATCTCCTTTCCTTGAACCATGCTCACTCGCAGAATTACAGTGTGCAACTCTAGTATCTCATTTTCTTTCTATTGAATTGCTTCAGTACGAGCAGTCAGAATTCCATGATATTTAGTTTATGCTTGAATCACTTTTCGGTGAGATGGCGATAGAAAGAATGTTGTGAACTTGAAAAGGTTAAGATCCGATTTCCAAGAATGTTGCAGGGTTCAGTGGCTTGAGGTATATCGAGAGAGTTTGAATCGGCTTTGGCGATTTTCCCTGGAGCATCAGAAACTGAGGGCTGACCTTATAAAAGATTTTTTTAAATTAGGGGAACATGGATAGCTTGAATCGTCATGGTCTTTTTCCCTGGTGTGAGAGTCCAAAAGGAGATGGAAGAATTAGATTGAAGGCTCTTTATTCTAGCAGTACAGTGCTATATCTCTATTGAACGCTCAATGGATTCGTGTGACATTTGATTAGCAGCTTCAATGACTGTTGAAGCATTTAAGATATGGCCACTTTAAACACCACTTAGAAGTTAGTACCAGTGGAGAAAATGTTATTTTTTTTCACAGAATTCTAATTGTTGCACATGGAGATTTTTCTCATTATATATGGTAGATTCATAGAGATGTTCAGAATGGAAACAGGCCCTGCTGTCAAACCCGGCCATGCTGTCCACGTATCCGAAATGTATCTCATCACATTTGGCAACGTTTGGCCCTTATCCCTCCGAACACTTCCTTTTCATGAACATAACCAGATTCTTCCAAGCTGTTTCAATTATCTCAGTCTTCAACACTTGCTCTGGCAGCTCATTCTGTGCAGGCACCACCCTCCACGTGAATAATGTTTCCCCTTGGATCGATTTTTAAACGTTCCTCTCTCATCCTAAACCTTTATGCTCCAGTTCTGGACACCATTACCCCAGGGAAGAGACTTTGCTCATTTACCATGTTCATGCCTTCATGATTTTCTTAACCTCTGTAAGGACACTTCTCACCTCCGACGCTCCAGGCAAAACAGCCCCAAACTATTCAGACTCTCTCGATAGCTAAAACATTCCAATGCCAGAAGGATGCTTGTATTTTGTTTTCTGAAACCTTTCAAGTTTAGCAAGAGTTAACTGCCTTGGTGAAGTACCTCAACTCCACGAGACACAACATACGTTAGACAAAAAGTGGTGCACTCAGTTTTAATTATGACCAGTGATATATTATAATATATTTGTTTCTGAATACAAAGGTTTCTTTTATAAAGAATCGCACAGATATTCTGATCAGATTCAGAAATTCCATGTACCTTTTTAAGCTTTCTCTCCGTGTGATTACTTTAGAATGGTTTCCTCTAATAACCTTTGGCAGGAATTCACGAATCCACTCAAAAAGATGATCTTTGTTAAACCTAAAATGTCAATGTACCATGGTCTGTCATTTTGGTTTACGGCTGCACAGTCAGCCAACTGTGACCGTTGCTAAGAAAGGGTAGAAACAAAAAAACTGCAGATATAGGGAATTCAAGCCAGACAAGCAGAAGACTGGAAGAATACAGGAAACCAGGCAGAATCAGGTGGTGGAAACGCCGAAGTTTTGGGTGTAATCCGTCTTTACACTGGGAGTTAAAATATCGGGAGCTGCAGATAAACAGGGGCAGGGTTTTTTGAGGTGAAAGGAGATGGGTAGTGATTTTGGGATAGGTGACCATAGGTCAATGGTACGACTTGGTAGATCGATAGGAGGAACAAATACAGTTGGCAGCAGGAAGTAAAGGTCGATCAGAATAATTGAATGGGACGAGGATGGAAAGAAAGACTAGGATGGGAAGGGTTGTTGTTTGAAATTGGAGAAAACAATTGTGTCTCCTCCAGGTTGGAGGGTGCCTGATGAGACTAAACATAAACTCAGGATAATTTCCCCACATGGGCCCACATGGGCTGATCTGACTTCTTAGGCACCACTCACTGCATTTCCTCCTCCTGATCCCTTTCTAACCTGACCATCCTTGGCCCCCTCCACTGCTAAAGCGAATTGGCGCGGAAATTGGAGCAACAACAAATCATTTGCTGGGCATTCGAATGACGACGTGTTGTTCCTGAAATGGAAGGGAGGGAATGGGCTGGAAAGGTCGTCAGGGGAATGGAACGGGTTCCTATTGAAATTGGAGAATTCAATGATGTGATCTACAATTTCCAGAAAAAGCTCCCTTTCCATCCCCTCACTCCTTTTCCAACACTTTCCCCTCCACTCCATTGCTCTGATCTGGCATTCATTCCAGCTTCCAACCACTGTCCCTCTTACCGTCTACCTAAAACAGCGTATCTTGTGCCTGTGTTCACCACTTTCTACCTGTCAACACGACCTTCTCCCCACCAAGAAGCCTTCCCCAATGCCCAGATCCCCTAACACACTCCCCCAGAGCTGAAGAAAAGATACACCTGAAATGTTGATCTCTTCACATCCTGATGCTGCCTGGCCTGTTGTGTTCTTCCAGATGGACTGCTGTGAAAGAGTAAGAAAATAACCGACATGTTGTGGAAAGGTAGCAGATGTTTTGAAGAGCACGTGAATAAGCTTCTAGCATTCCAGGTGAGTGTGGCGTCAGGTAAGTGGAATACAATGGTGTGAGATGATTGAAAGAGTGTGTAGCCTATATCAGGGCTTGGGTTCTCAGTGTTTTGGGTTCGGGAGATGCAGAAGGGTCTTCTGTTGTCTCTGAGAGGCAAGGGGGTCATTGGGTACAGTCAGGAGTGAAAACGTCTTGAGGTAAGAAATGATTTGGAATAGCCAGAAGAGCATTGCAGGTAGAAAATCGTGGTTCAAAAATGGGATTGTTCATGTTTTAAGAATTGACCAAGAATACAAAGGAAAGAAGAATGGTAGACATTGTCTGCTTCGAATTTACCATTACGTTTGATATGGTGCTGCATGTTAGACTGGTTAGTGAGTTCAGATTACATGTGATCTAGGAAAGCTTGCCAAATGTAAGCAAGATTGGCTTGATGATCGGAGAAGGAGAGTGCTGATGCAAGATTATTAAGGATCCACTTTTGTTTGTCGTTTCTCCAAACGATTTGAACCAACATATAGGAAGAACGCTTAGAATGCTTACACATGACATCCATATCAAAGTATTGTGGTCAGTGTAGGATGTCACTTCAGAATCAAAAGTGATCTTGATTTACTTGTCCTGTCAGTCGAAAATGTCAGATGGAGTTTAGTACTGTTGATTGCAAGATGTTGCATTTGATGAAGACAATGCAGAAAAAAGCAAGCAGAGTTAATGGTAGTGCACTGTGCAGGGTTGTCAAACAGAGTGAAGCAGGGGTTCAACTGCGATAATCCTTCATTGAGGCATCACAGAAGGGAGGGTGACAAAGCAGGCGTTTGGAATTTTAGACTGAATTGGTCACAGCACGCACTATAGGCGTTTGGACACATTGTTCCAGTTGTGTAGGATGTCATCCTACTGTAGAAAAAATTGTATTAAATTAGAAAGGGCAAATAAAAAGACTTCCAAGGATGTTACCGAGATTGAAGGGAGCCTGAGTTTAAAAAAATGTTAGAAAAGCTGGGTATTTTTCCCTGGAGTATTGGAGGCTGAGAGCTGACTTTCCAGTGCTTTGAAAAATCACGTTCGACATAGATAAGGTGAATAGTCAAAGTCTTTTTCCCAGAGCAGGGGAGTCCAAATTGTAATAACTTTAAGGTGAGCGAAGAAAGTTTAAAATTCAACGTAGGTGCAACTTTCTCACACCGAGGGTTGTGTGTTTATAGAATGAGCTAACAGAGGAACTGGTGGAGTAGAGTATAATTGCAATATTTAAATGACATTTGGAAACGTAAATGGATAGGTTAAAAATAGAGGGGTATTGATCAAATGGAGGATAACTGGATTATTTCAGTTAATGAAACCTGGTCTGCATGGATAGGTTTGGCTAAAGAGTCCGTTTGCATTCTGTATAATACGGAACGTCAGAGCGAACAGGTCGAGAAAGTCATTGGATTTGGGGGCTGGCTGTAGTCATGGAGCAGGGACAGGTTTCAAAACGACGTGTGGTAGAGAGGCACAATGGGAAAGGTCTGACACTGTGATGTGGGGGTTCAAAACGATGATGGATGTGGTGACTGGCCAGTGGGATGGCAGTGACGGTGAGATGCAGAAGTAAGACCAAATGCTGAAAATCTTGGAGACAGGATTTAGGATTGCTGGTTCAGGATTGAATTAACATGCAGGTTTGTTTGCATTTTGGATGACAAATGCAATGTTAGCATTCATTTAGAGTTGGTCTGGACTAAAACAGAAAGGCTGTGGAGCAATAATAACATAAAACATCGGAGCAGGAGTAGACCATCTCGCCCATCGAGCCTCCTTCACCATCCAAAAGAAATCTTGTTTGATCTTTTCATGCTCTCAGATCTACCTACCTGCCAGCTGACTGAAACTCTTAATTTCTCACTGTTCAAAATCTCACTACCTTTCCCTTTAAAAAAATTACTTGCAATGAGCTGGCGTACATTGTGCAAATGGGCAGCGAATTCAAAGCCTTTAGTTCAGAAGTCCTTCCTCAACTACGATCTAAATCTGCTCACCTTCTCTTAATGCTATGCCTAATGGTTCTAGTTTCACCCGCCAGTGGAACAATCGACCTGCTTCTATCTTATCTATTCCCTCCACATTTCTCTATGTTCCTCTAAGATGTCCCCTCAGTCTTTTTAATTCCATTGAGTATAGTCCCAACCTATTCAATCTGTCTTCGTAAGCCAACACTCTCAATTCTGAAGTCAACTTAGTGAAACTCCTCTACACCTCCTCCCGTGCATTTTCACAAGCCCGATAAATAAAACTGTACACAATGCTTCAGGTGTGGCCTCACCAGCACACCGCACGGCTGCCTCGTTGACGCCCTACCTAAACTCCACACCTCGAGAAATGAAAGATTTTATTACATTCCCATCTTAATTGCCTGCTGCAATTTCAAATTATCTTTTTGAGATTAACAAACAAGGACACACTGACCACTCTGCACAACGGCATGCTGTAGTTGTTCATCATTTAAATGATAGTCCATAATACCAAAATGGTAACCTAACATTTACCAACCTTGTCCTTGATCTGACATATCAATTCGCCTCAACGTATGAATATCCATGTGTATGCGTTCAGTGTCTTCTGCGTACTTTGGCCTTTCATTCATATGTGAACTCTGAATTTGGTCCCCAACTATAAATCCTGTGTGCAAACTGAAAATAATTGCGGTTCAAATACGTATTCTTGTGGAACATTAATAACCACTGATGCTTAACCAGAAAATCAACTAATATTTTGCTTTGTGTTAATTCAGCAAACTTTTGTTATGCTTGACACGTGACCCATAATGCAGTCAATATTAATTTTGTGCAATTAACTTTTGTGTACAATTTATCGAATGCCATCTATAAGTACACAGATACCACATCTGCTGGGTCTCCAATGTCCACTGTGCTCATCATGTCTTCGAAGAATTTCAGTGAAGCAGTGGACTTGCGTTTCATGCTGAATCCAACCATGCTGAATCTGACCAGTAGGACAATTTCTGTCCAGATGTCTCGCTAAATCTTCTTTGAATAAAGCTCGAATCATTTAACAAATTGCAGAGGATCAACCCGCAGATGTACACTTACCCGCTTTTTGTCTAGCTTCTTTTTTAAAAATCGTGTCAAAATTGCAGTTTTCCAATCCTTTGTAAGCGCCAAGTGAACTTTTCAAGCATATTTGTTATTTATCTCCCCTTCCGTCTTACTACTCAAAAATGCATTTCATCAGGGCCAACTGACTTGTTTACTTCCAACTATACTAACTTGACCAATACTAGTTCTTTAGTGATATGATCGCTTTCACGTCTTCATCTGCCTTCGACTCCTTGCCAACAATTATTAGCAAGTCATCTGTGTCTTCCACACTGAAGACGGACACACAATAGCTGTTCAATACTTCGACCAGTTGCTCATTTCCCACTAGTACATTCAGCTTCCCATCTGCTAAAGAAACAATGTAGACCTTAGTTACTTGTATTCGTTTTATATATTTGTTTAAAAAAAATCTTTGTTTCACATATATTCCGAGCTTATTTACTCTTCATTATTACTTTTCTCTGTACTTTTCTTCGTGGTTATCTTTTGACCATTGACGATTTCCAAATTCCCTAGTTTCTCACTATACGTTGTTACTTTGCATGCAGTAGTTTCCAATTTACATTCATAGTCAGAGAGATGTATAGCACAGAAACAGACACTTCAGTCCAAATCGGTCATGCTGAGCAGATATCGCAAACCCAATCTAGTCCCACCTGACAGAATCTGTCCCATATCCCTCCAAACACTTCCAATTCATACACCCATCCAGATGTCTTTTAAATGTTGCAATTTCACGAGACTCCACCACTTCATCTGGCAGCTTTTTCTATACATGCACCAACATCTGCGTGAAAACGTTGTCCCTTAGGTTTCTTTTATATCTTTCCCAGTCATCCCAAACCTATGTTCTCTAGTTCTCAACTCAAGAGCCCCAGGTGAAGACTTTTTCTATTTATCCTATCGGTGACGCTCATGCTTTTATAAAATTTTATACGGTCAGCCGTCAGCCTCCGACGCTACAGGAGCCATATTTACCCTCTACCTACAGCTCAAATCCTCCAAGCCTGACAGCATAATTGTTAATCTTTTTTCTGCATCCTTACAAGTTTTCAACATCCTTTCGATAGGAAGAATACCAGACTTTCGCACAATATTCCGGCAGTCGTCGAAACAACGTCCTGTACAGCTGTAACGTGACCTCCCAACACCTGTACTCAATACTCTAACATATAAAGGAAAGCATAACAAATGCATTTTTCACTGTTCTATCTAACTGCGAATCCACTTACAGAGAAATATAAACCTGGACTCCAAGGTCCCTTTTTTCAGCAACACTCCCGAGGACCTTACCATTGAGTGTATAAGTCCTGGTAAGATTTGCTTTCCCAAAATGCAGCACCTTGCATTTATCTGATTTAAACTCCATCTGCCACTTTTTAGCCCATTGACCCATCAACAAAGCATACCTTATTCGGACAGCACAACTGAAATAAAACTCAAAAAGGATTTTACTGTGTTGCCATCCTTAACAAGTTAATATATTATTTATCCAGTTTAAGAGCAGCGAGGCTGTTCTGAGCTCGAAATAATCATGGTTAGCCCACAGTTAGTATGTTGTCATCAACTCTGGAAGTTTAAAGAAGGGTGCAGTTACCGGGATGCTGCTGCATGGGTTTTAGGGTATGTATTAATAAGAGAGGTTGAGGAGGCTGCATCTTTTCTCACTGAAGCGAAGAAGGATGAGAGGTGACCTGATAAAGATGTACAAGATGATGAGAGGCACAGGTGGAGTGGATAGCCAGAAACACCTTCGCAAAGGAACGCAAAACGGCAGCTCCAGGAGCAACAAAATTAATAACGATGTGAAAGGAAATCTGTTGAGTCTGTGTGAGCCTTGTTTTGTTCATTCATTATTTTTTCATCTTACTGAAAAAAAGTATCCACCAGGGAGACGTCACAGCTATTGACCCCGCTGCCTGTCTGAGGAGACATTTCGGCACCAGTGTGACAGGACTCCTCTGCAAGGGAAACAAATCAGAGTGCCTCTTATGGGGACAATATCACCACGATATTTCAAGCAGATAGACGAGAATGAAGAATGATTCAGAAGTGTAAGTCAGTAAACTGTGGACTATATGGAAAAAAACATTGTCTTTCAAACACTTCACATTCTTGGAAAAAAAACTCCAAATTTGATTCACAGAAAGTTTTGTTTTACCTTGATAGGAGAATCTTGAACTGGGGCTCGGAGTCCGACGTCAAGGGTTAAGACAATATAGTCCATAAGACCATAAGACCATCAGACATAGGAGTGGAAGTAAGGCCATTCGGCCCATCGAGTTCACTCCGCCATTCAATCATGGCCGCTGGGCATTTCAACTCCACTTATCTGCATTCTCCCCGTAGCCCTTAATTCGTTGTGACATCAAGGATTTATCGATCTCTGCCTTGATGACGTTTAGCATTCCGGCCTCCAATGCACTCCACGGCAATGAATTCCACAGGCCCATCACTCTCTGGCTGATGAAATGTCTCCACATTTCTGTTCTGAATTTACCCCTCTAATTCTAAGGCTGTGTCCACGGGTCCTAGTCTCCTCGACTAACGGAAACAATTTCCTAGCGTCCAGCCTTTCCAAGCCATGTATTATCTTGTAAGAGTATCTGATTTGACATGACACCAGCAGGCAGTCCAACAAACTTTGAAAACGCTCTCATTCGCCAACTGAAGGAGACTTCACGTGAGGAAGGGACAGTGCTCCGAATGGTTGTGATTTCAACTGAACGGGCTAGGTTGTAACCTGAGGTTGTGTGACCTCTGACGTTTTTCAACCCATTCCAACGCTGGTCCCTCCACATCATTCACAACAGAAAATATAGGTTGAAGGGATGATACATTTCTTCACTTAAGGTGCTGTTAATTTTTAGGAACAATCAGAGAACAATCACAAAGGCCAAAATCCCATCTATTGAATCTATCTGCCAGGCCTGCTGTCAAAGAAATGCTGCCAGCATCCTCAAAGATTCATTCCATCATGGCAATATTTTTCTACATGCTTTACCAACAGAGAGAAGTTATAGAAGCCTGAACACGCGTGCCAGCTCGTTTTGTAACAGTTTCTATTTCACTATTGTTAGAATACTGAATTGAATCACAAACTCTTAACATTAGTCTGTACCTGTCCTTTTGTTTTTGCTATTATTCACCTAGTATGTACTACCTCTGCCACTAAACTGCGTAATCTGCCTGTGTTGCTCGCAAGACAAAGCTATCCGCTGTGCCTTGGTACATGTGACAGTAAATTCATGTATTTGAATTCAACTCAACGTACGTGAAATTGCTGTAGCATTCTTGAAACAGCCTAATCGTTTCCATAATATGGACATTAAATAAAAATCTGCATGGAATTTATGCACGCTTCTGTTGAAGTATGATTTGCATTTCAATCATTTTGGTAACAGAATAACCAGTGTTTCAAATATGGATCCAGCTTTGTCCCAAAACAGCTTAATGGGAAATATTTCTTTCCGTTTCATATGATCTTAGGTTATGAATAAGTAATAGTGACAACATCAGTAAGAACTTTCCTCTATTATTTCATTACGTGTGACGTTGAGATAATTTAGGACGATTGTTCAATGGTAATCGAGACCATGCTGCACCTTTACCAAGGTTATGTCATCCTTCAGTTTTGTTGAAATGGTTTCACAAAGGAAGAGGTGCTGACATCTGGAGCAGGCTATTTTTAACTATGACAGGCGGCCAGTTTTCCCAGCTCAGGCTTTTCAAGGGGGTTGAGTTTGAGCAGGGAGTCAGAAAAATGGCTGGTAGCAGAGAAGGTACGACAAGAAAAATAGATTCCATGCATCAATAGATGTTTCAGGCCGCATTGTTCTCTCTGAAAACTCGTCTGCCTGGAAGACCTGTGTTTTAATTTACCATTTGCCAAGAGATGTGTTTATTGGATGCTGTGAGAATTGTAACAGCTTCGTTAAGTCATGGTGTTATATCAGTTGAATTTTCAAATAGTTAATTATTCGGAATTCTGTTTTCTTTTGTAAGGTTCAACTGCAGTGTGTAAATATATTCTGTTTTTAAGGCGATTGAATTGACTAGCTGTGTCACTTCTGCAATATCCGCTTTTCAGGTATCAAAAAATGCTAAGTTACGATTTATGCTACCTTCTTGGGGGCATGACCTGCTCTACATCATAATGCATTTGCTGGAAAATGAAATACATTTGAATGGGAACCTTCAGGCCGTCATTTCCCTTCAGTCTTTGTGTACTGCAATTGTGATCGTAATTGGGAATATGAGCACGTCAGACATCAATGTCCACCTACCTAAGCAAGATTATTCCAAGAGCTCCATCTTGGTATTCCTTGTTTAGAAATGTAGGGTATCTGATAGCTCCCATTATATGCTGAAATTAAAAAAAACTCTCGCAAACATATGGAATTACATTTCTGCTGAGAAATGTCATTTCATCCAGGCTGATTAATCAAAACTAAGTATCTGACTATAATAAACCGATTTTCAATCCTTGGCCCATAACCCGTTCTCCATTTGCATCACAAATGCACATTGAAGCACAACACAATTTTTTTGAACATTTGGTGGTTCCACCACCCGAACTGGTAATATGTTCCAGATTTCTACCACTTTTTGGGTGAATACGTTTTCCTCGTATCAGCTGTTAAACTCCTATTCCTTAATCTCCGTTGTTGGACTCCCTGTCCCTCATGCAATAGGTAATATTTATCCAGTAAACACTACCTGTGCACCGCATCACTTAATATGCCTTCATCATGGCTCGGGTCAATTTCTTCTGCGTCAAGGAAAGCAACCTCACCGGTCCAAACTTTCTTAATAATTAAAACTGTCCAGTAAAGCCAACATCTCCCCTCACCCTTTCCAGTGCTATCAATTCTCTCCTGCAACAAGAATTCCTGAATTGCTGTGCCGTAACGAACATTTCATGAAGTTAAAACATTGCCTTTCAGCACTTAAAATCTATGTCTTCATTAACAGACTCTTTATTTTAGAGACCTACATCACAGTAACAAGCCTTTTGCCCAAACTGGTACATACTGACCAAAGTGTTCGAAGATTAGATTAGATTACTTACAGTGTGGAAACAGGCCCTTCGGCCCAACAAGTCCACACCGACCCGCCGAAGCGCAACCCACCCATACCCCTACATTTACCCCTTACCTAACACTACGGGCAATTTAGCATGGCCAATTCACCTGACCCGCACATCTTTGGACTGTGGGAGGAAACCGGAGCACCCGGAGGAAACCCACGCAGACACGGGGAGAATGTGCAAACTCCACACAGGCTAACTAGCCAGGCTAACTCAATTTCTGTGCACTTTTCCAATATCCTTCTACGTCTTTCATATCCATGTCTTTGTCCAAATGCCTTTTAAATGTTTTCATGTTGGTGTCTCAACCCCTTCCACTGGCAGCGCTATATGCGTGCTACCCTCTGTGAAAAGTAGTTGGCCCTCAGGTTCTCTTTCATGCTTTCTTCTTTAATCTTAATATGATGCTCTCGGTGGATCGATTCCGCAAAGGTGGGTAAAAACAGTGAGAGCATTTACCCTATCCATGCCTCTCATGACCTTATGCGCCTCTGTAAGCTTCCCCATCAGTGTCTTCAGCTCGAAGAAAATGTCCTTGCTTCTCTGAACTCTCCCTATAAGTCAGTCTATTGTGTACACACAGAATCCTTGTAGATTTTTTCTGCTCTATTTCAATTTTAATAACATCCTTCTAATGGCAAAGTGACCAAAACTCAAAACTATACTATAAGTGCCTCCTCACCAGTGTACTTAATGAAGGAAAACTAACCACCCCTTTCTAAACTAAAGCGCCACTGATGAAGGTCAATGTGCTTTTCTCTTTAATATACTTAAGACACGTATTTGGATTCTCCACAATCTTCTCAATCAATGCTGACTAATGCCGCATTATTGCTCTCATGTTTTCCTGCTTAAGTAAACGTTTGTGTACCTTATCAGCTTCCAGGGAATATTTAGCTCACAAATGACTGCTGTTCATCACATATTCACCACTGCTCATCATCTATTTCGTGCCTTCTTTTCCCAGTCCATTTGTGTAAACCTGGCAGTTTTCCAGGTTGAATTTCAAACGGTGGCTTTCTTTCTGAAAAGACTCTAAACTCAAGAATGGATGTATTGCTACAATGGGTGGGACCAATCCACGTGTACTGTGTGAAGTTTTGGTTTCCGTATCGTCGGAACGACGTTCCTGTTCTGCGGGTTCTGGTGCAAAGGTTTACCACAACAATTCTTGGAATTGCAGTTCTGACATAAGAAGACAGATTTCTCCAGATCGGATAATAACAAAAAGTGGAATTGCTGGAGAAACTCTGTATGTCTAGAAGATCCGTGGAGAACGAGAAGAATTCACATATTTAGTCAAACGACCTTTCTTCAGAAAAATGATGATTTGACTCGGAACATTAGCTCTGCTTTCTGTGCACAGACATTGCCAGAACTGTTGTTTTCTGCAGTAATTTCTGTTATCAGTTTAGATCTTCTTTGATGTATTTTGGTTAGGAAAATGTTCACTGGAGATTTGGAGGATCGGGAATGTGGAATCTGTAAATTTCAAAGATGATAAGGCAAGGTAAAGAGAGCGAAGGAAGCCTCTGACAGCAGCGTAGTGTATTAGTAGGTAAAGCAGTTTAAAATTAGTTTCCAAGCAAGAGAAGGTACAGATTATGGTGCTGGGAAAACGTAGCAGGCCAGACCGCACCCGCAGAGCATGTGAGTCGACGAGTGGAGCATAATCCCTTCATCAGGTATCGAACTGATTTGTGACTGATTCTCAGATTCTGCCTGGCCTGCTGTGCATTTCCAGCACCACAATCTCTATTCTGATCTCCAGCATCTGCCGTCCTCAATTTTTCCTCGTAAGAGAGAGTGTGCAAGCTGAGACCACGATGTGGCTGAATTCACACAGAATGGATCAAAGGAGCCTTTCACCTTTTAAATTTCTACGATGCTATGGCATACTCCCATCGACATCCTTCCTCTGCAATTCCCATTCTTGTTAGAATTCGGCGAAGGTCGGCACAGAATGAGCATTACCTGGAAGGAACGCCAACTCACACTATTGTCAACGCAATCCTTTATTTCTGATTATTATTCAATGAATAATGCCCCATTTAAGTCAACGTAGTCTTTGGAGCACATGATGCACAGCCACCGAGACACTTGACGCAACACATCCTGAAAAAAAATGACTCCCCCAGCGAAAAACCTCTTCTCTGACTTTGTCAACCAGGCTACACAAGTGTACAATATGTGCAGAACATTCCTCGACCTCTGCGTCGTGTCACATCTCTCACACGAGAAGCAGAGATGAGAGTCACAGTTTCCATTGCTACTGCAACGTTATTCGTCATGAAATCGAAATGACAGTAGCTTCATGGATGCAAATTGGTCGTGTACTGAGAATAATAATGTAGAACCAGGTGGCCCATTCCAATGTTATGCAACAGGACATTTCGGACTGAGATGAAGGGAAATGTCTGCGGCCAGAGACTGGTGAGTTTGTGGAATCCTTTGCTGATGAAATGGCTGAATCCAAAACTTGGAATATTCTCCAAAACGGGTTTTGATATAGTTCTTTCAGCTAAACGGTTGAAATGTTATGCAGGCGAAAGTGGCATCAGGGACTGATTTCGATAAACCGCCATTGTCATATTGAATGGCGGACAATTTTCCAATGATGTACTGCATCTTATATCTTTAACTTTCTATATGTCAATGTTCAATGGTTTTTACTAGGTTTGGAGAAATGTTTCGAGTAGATATTTCCATTGATAGATATTGTAACCATTCATCTTCGTAGTATCATTATTGACCTGGATTTCTATATGCATTCGACAGCTTCCAAGTTTACAGATGACACAAATTTTGGAAACTCGATAAACTGTGAAGAGGTCAATTTGGAACACGACAATTACATTGAGAAGATAGTGGTGTGGGCAGACAGTCGCTAGAAGAATGTATGTACTCACAGGCGTAACGTTATGTATTTTGGTCGTGGGAACTTTTAACGGCAATATAAATTCTGGAGTCCAAATCATAAGCGGAAATAGGAGGGATGGAGATGTATGCATATGCACATGGATTAGTGACGGTGGCAGAACAGGTCAAAAGATCAGTTATCTCACAATAGCAAGCGAACATACAGTGTTCGTGACTTATGTGGTAGGATGTGAATGACAACAGCTAGGAGATGATGATGTACTTGCTCATTACACCCCTGAAAGCTCATTTGACTGCAGGCAGGTTACAAGAATGGATATACAAATAAGAAATGGCGTATAAGAGAGTTGATTCAAGAAGTTGGGGCGTTTCTCCTTCGAAATAAGAAGGCTGAGAGGACAGGTGATGTTGGTTTTTGCCATGGAGACAGTGAGGTCTGCAGGTGTGGGGGATTTGAGTTGTGGGCTGGATAAAATGAAGAGAGAAATGAAAAGAACGGGTAGGAATAAATGCAGAGTGATTGTTAGAACATAGAACATAGAACATAGAAAAATACAGCGCAGTACAGGCCCTTCAGCCCTCGATGTTGCACCGATCCAAGGCCACCTAACCTACACTAGCCCACTTTCCTTCATATGCCTATCCAATGCACTTTAAATGCCCATAAAGAGGGAGAGTCCACCACTGTCACTGGCAGGGCATTCCATGAACTCACGACTCGCTGAGGAAAGAATCTACCCCTAGCATCAGTCCTATACCTACCACCCCTTAATTTAAAGCTATGCCCCCTCGTAATATCTGACTCCATACGTGGAAAAAGGTTCTCATGGTCAACCCTATCTAAACCCCTAATCATCTTGTACACCTCTATCAAGTCACCCCTAAACCTTGTTTTCTCCAAAGAAAACAGCCCCAAGTGCCTCAGCCTTTCCTCATACGATCTTCCTACCATACCA
The DNA here is from genome assembly GCF_020745735.1 of Hemiscyllium ocellatum. Classification (NCBI taxonomy): domain Eukaryota; kingdom Metazoa; phylum Chordata; class Chondrichthyes; order Orectolobiformes; family Hemiscylliidae; genus Hemiscyllium; species Hemiscyllium ocellatum. Next base: position 3,190,887 of record NC_083448.1, on the reverse strand, counting down.
GGCAACATCTTGGTAAACCTTCTCTGCACCCGTTCCAGTGCGTCCACGTCTTTCCGATAGTATGGCGACCAAAATTGCACACAATACTCCAGATGCGGCCGCACCAGAGTCTTATACAACTGCAACATGACCTCAGGACTCCGGAGCTCAATTCCTCTACCAATAATAGCCAGGACACCATATGCCTTCTTCTTTCATTTTTGTTTTCTGTCCGTCGCTTACTGGTCAGCATAGATTGCCTGCATTTGATTGCGCTGATGAATTTGTGGTTGCTGCCTCCCTGAACTGCTGCCGTTCACCGGATGTGAGACAACTCATTGTGTCATTAGGGAAGGAATTTCAGGATTTTGTCCAACAAATACGAAGTGAGTGAGGTACACATCTGAGTCTGGATGCTGGGAATTTTGGAGAGGAACTTTCAGGTGTTCGTGTTCCCATGTATCTGCTGTCTTCTCCTTATAGATGGGAATGGTCGTGGATTTAGAAGCTGCGCTCTGAGGATCTTTGGTGATATTTTGCATTGTATCTAGAGAATTGAATACACTGCTGCTACTGAGCGTTCGTTGTGGAGGGAGTGAATGCACTTGCATATACTGTCAGTCAAGCAAGCTACGTTATCCTGAATGGCGTCAAACGTCTTTGGCATTTAGCTGCACCCATTTAGCAAGTGAGGTGTGTACCATGTCAGTCCTGACTTGGGTCGTGCAGATGCTGGGCAGGCTTTGGGAATTCAAGAGTTGACTTAATTGCCGCATAATTCACATCATCAGACTTGCACATGCAGACATTCTGTTCATATGGTTTGACCCGTTGCCTTTGTGGTCAATGGTAACGTTCAGGTGTTAAATCGTGTGAGATTCAATGAAGTTCAAACCATTGAATTTCAAAGGGTGGCAGTTAGATTAGTATTATCGGTGATGATCATAGCTTGGTATTTGTGTGTCACGACTGTTACATGCCAGTTGTCAGCCCAAGCATGGACGTCATTCAGATCATGCTGTATTTGAAAATGGTCTGCTTCAGTGCCCCAAGAACCACTAAAGCTGTTGAACACTGTGGAGTCATCTTTGAGCGTTCACACTTCTGAAAATATGATGCAAGGAAGTTAATTAAATGAGCAGCTTAAGACTGTTGCGCCGATGGTGCTACCTTGAGGACGTCCTGGAACAGAGATCACTGACCTCGAACAACCATCAACATCTTCTTATCTGCCAGGGACAGAAACGTAGTAGCACAGAAAATAGGAGCTGTAAAATTACATTCGCACTTCAAGCCTGCACCACCACTCATTATGATTGTGGCTGATCATGCAATTTCAACATGCTAATCCCGCTTTCTCTCCATGCCACTTGATCTCTTGAGCTACAAGAGCCTCATTGAGCTGTTGTTTGAATTTATCGAATGAACTGGCTGTTGTAGCTTCGTGCTGGAGAAAGTCCCACAGGCTCGGAACTCAGAATGAAAAATATCCTCCTCATCTTAGTCCTCAATGATTTCCTCTTTATCTTTGGCAGTGAGTCCTAGTTCTGGACTTGCCCAAATTTGGGAACATTTTTCCCGCATCTATCTTCTCCAGTCCTACCATTTTTTCATCTCAAAAGATCCAATATTTCCTCAGATGTCGGTCCTGTGATTCTGGAAAACAGCGTTGTATATTTTCACTGGATTTTCACAATAACAAGAATGGCCTCGTGCCAGCATCGCCGCGAAGGAACCTGGGAAGGGTGAAATGCTGTGAGCGTCTCAGGAAGCCACACTGGTAACTGTGACCTGAAGTCAGAATCACCTAGAAGCAGGGATAAAGGGAGGACTGCAGATGTTGGAGATCAGATTCGAGAGTATGTTAAGAGAAAAGCATTGCATATCCTGCAGCATACGAGGAGCAGGAGAATCAAGGCTTCGGGCAAAAGTCCATCATGACAGGGAAACAGTGTGAAAAGAGTGGCCTGCAGTCTGCAGTAGAGTATAAGGGAGCATGGGCTGAAGCGAACGGCGCAAAGCAGCAGTTTGGGAAGTGAATTAAAAATACAGGGAAGCTTAGTAGAAATACTGGCCTTCAGTCAGTGCCGCAGTGGTAATGTTCACAAATAAAGGTCTATAGTTACCTGAAGTCGACACCAGAGAAAATGGTCCAGGAAGAGTGGTGTGAAGTCATCATGTCAGTAAAGCTGTTTGAGAACATTGGCCTGAAATTAGCATCGCAGTGAAACCAGGTGTAGGAAGCGGATTGCAGTCAGAATCCAGTTAAGCAGTCTCTGAAATGTAATCTGCTGTCAGCATCATAGAGGAACTTTCGCTTGACTCTCACAATAACAAGCGAACATAGAACACAAAAGCATACAGTACAGAACAGACCTTTTGGCCCACGATGTTTTGCCGAGGATTAATCCTAATGGAAAATAAAATAACCTAACCTACGCACCCTTCAATTCACTGCTATCCATGTGCATGTCCAGCAGTCACTTAAATGTCCCCAATGTCTCTGCTTCCACCGCCACCCGTAGGAATGCATTCCATGCATTCACAACTCACTGCATAAAAAATGTTCCTCTGATGTCCACTCTATACCTTTCCCCTAATATCGTGAAACCATAACTCCTCGTGCCAGTTAATCCTTCCCTGGGGAATAGACTCTGGCTATTGACTCGACGCATTACTCTCATTATCTTGTATGCCTTGATCAGGTTACCTCTCTTCCTCCTTTTCCCCAGAGAGAAAATTCCGAGCTCAGTCAACCTCTCTTCATAAGGAAAGCGTCCAGCTTTCAGTCCAGCCAGCATCCTGGCAAACCTTGTTTACACCTTCTCAAAAGCCTCTGTATCTTTTTTATAGAAAGGCGACCAGAATGAGATGCAATATTCCAAGTGTGGGCTCACTAGGGACTTATGAGCTGTAGTAAAAACTCGCAGCTGTTAAAATCGATCCCATATTAAAGAAAGCCAAAATACCGTATGGTTTTTTAACAACCTTATTCATTTGGCTGGCAACTTTGAGGGAGCTCAGTACTTGATCACCAAGATCCCTCTGTTTCCACACTCTGCCAAGAATCCTGTCTTTACTCCTATATTCAGCATTCGAGTTCGATCTTCCAAAATGCATCACTTCGCATTTATCCAGGTTGAACTCCATTTGCCAATTCTCAGCCCAGCTCTACGTCCTGTCTATGCCGCATTGCAGTCTGAAGTAGCCCTCAATACTGTCTATGGCACCTCCAACCATCGTCTCATCTGCAAATTTACTAACCCACTCCGCAACCTCCTCATCCAAGTCAATTATAAAAACTACAAAGAGCAGAAGCCCAAGAACAGAGCCTTGTGGGACCCCACTCAACACTGACCTCCAGGCAGAATACTTTTCTTCTACAACCACACTCTGCCTTCTGCCAGCCAAACAATCCTGAATCAAGGTAGACAACTCTCCCTGCATCCCATGCCTCCTGACTTTATGAGGGGGCCGACCATGGGAACCTTATCAAATGCCTTGCTAAAGTCCACATCTGTAATTATACTCAAACATTTGCTGACCACAGACGTAAGACTGACTGGTCTGTAATTGCCAGGGATTACTCCATTAGCCTTGCTCAAAAGTGGAACAACATTCGCCTCCTTCCAATCCTCTGGTACGACTCCCGTGATCAATGAGGAGGCAAAGATCTTCACCTGCGGCTTAGCAAACTCCTTTCTCGCTTCACGACACAGCCTAGGACAAATCTGTTCTAGCTCTGGGGCCTGATCAATCTTAATGTTTGGCAAACATTCCAGCTCATCACCTTTATCAATCTTGATCTGGTCAAGTAGGTATCCCAGCTCCTCAAAATTCTCTTTCACAACAAGGTCCCTTCCTTCCTGATCTGCTCAGACTCCACGCACAACTGCCCTACGCTATCCCTGGTTCGCTCTACTTTCTCCCTGAACATTCTCTTATTCCGCAAGTCTGAGTAAAATGCCTTTGAGTTCTGCTTAACCCTCCTTGCCAAGCCTTTTCGTGCCCTCTCCTGCATCTCCTCAGACCATGTCTGAGTTCCGTTCTCGCAAGCCTGTAATCGTCTAAAGCTGTCATAGATCCTTGCTTCCTCCATCTTTCATAAGCTTCCAGCTCCCTTTTGACGAAAAGCTCTTCTGTTCTCGTCATTGAATGTTCCTTATTCTTACACCTTCTTGCCTGTCTCAGAGGAACAAATTTGTGCATCGCTCGCAACAACTGCGCCTTTACCGGAGTCCACATATCAGCAATGACCTTTTTGTGGAACAATTGCTTCCAGTCTGTGTTTCCGAACTCCTGATAGGGTCATAGTTTCTTTTTCCCCAATTAAGTGTTTTCCCTCGGTAGCTGCTCCTTTCCCTCTCCATGGTTATTGGAAATGTGAGACAGTTGTGATCGCCATCATCAAAGTGTTCTCTCAAAAGTGGCCTCTTCATTCGTTGGCCTGTCTACATACTAAGTAAAGAAACACTCCTGAACACACCTGACAAAAACGTTTCATCCAAATCATGTGCACTAAGGATGTGCTAGTCGATATTGGGAAAATTGAAATCACCCATAACAACAATCCTGCTACATCAGCACATTTCCAAATTCCGCCCGCCGGTGAGTTCTTCTATCTCTGTATTGTTATTAGTGGGTCTGTAGAAAACGCTCAATGTGGTGACTGGTTCCTTGCTGTTCCTACCTTCCACCCCTACTGACTCGGTACACAAACCTTTCTCAACAAACTTCCTTTCTGTAACTATGAGGCGTTCTCTGATATAGGATGCTACACCCCCTCCTCTGTTGTTGTGTTCTGTTCGCCGAGCTGGGAATTTGTGTTGCAGACGTTTCGTCCCCTGCCTAGGTGTCATCCTCAGTGCGTGGGAGCCTCCTGTGATGCGCTTGTGTGATCTTTTCTCCTGCATTTATAGTGGTCACTATAAATGCCCGAGAAATGATCACAGAAGCGCTTCAGAGGAGGCTCCCAAGTGCTGACGATGTCACCTAGACAGGGAACGAAACGTCTGCAACACAAATTCCCAGCTCAGCGAACAGAACCACAACAATGAGCACCCGAGCTACAAATCTTCGCACAAACTTTGACCCCTCCCTTTTTTCCACCCTCCCTTTCTTTTTAAGTTTTCTAAACTCTGGAGCATCAAGCAACCAGTCCCGCCTCTGTGAAACCCACGTCTCAGTTATGGTCACAACATCGTAGCCCCAAGTACTGATCCATGCCATAGGTTCATCACTCTTATTTCTGACACTCCTTGCATTAAAGCAGAACACTTTAACCAATTTCTTTTTTTAATCGCGTGAGAATCCTTCCCGATAGTTTCACGATCTCCTGTAATTGCTCCAGATATGCGTCTCTGATTCCCACCATTCTGTCCAACTCAGTTAAACACTTTTGAACAACACGAGTAAACATCCCACCCAAGACATTCTTGTCCCTCCAGTTCAGGTGCAACCCATCCTTCATGTGCAGGTCCCACCTTGCCAGAAGGTGTCCCAATGTTCTAGGTGTATGAAGTTCTCCCTCCTGCACCAGCCTCGCAGCCACTTGTTAAGCCGCATTCGCTGACTGTTCTTTACCTCACTATTTAGTGATACCTGTTCCAAACCCGAGATCACTGTTCTGCTCATTCTGGTCTCCAGTGTCCAACGTAGCTCTCTGTAGTCACTTTTCCGATCCGCAATTCCTTTCCTAGCTATATCTTTGGTGTCAATATGCAACACGGTTTCTGACTGCTCACGCACTTCCTTCAGAATCCTGTAAACACGATTGGCGACAACCCTTACCCAGATACGGGAGGGAACATACCTTCCGATAGTCCCATTTCTGACCACAAAATCTCCTGTCAATCCGTCTAACTATTGAGTCCCCTACCACCAGCGCTTTTCTGTTCTCCCCCTCTTACCTTCTGAGCCACAGTGCCAGGCTCAGGGCCAGCGACCTGGTAACTATGACTTTTCCTGGTAGACCGTCCCCATTGGCAGTATGCAATATGTTATACTTATTGTTGAGGGGAACTGCCACAGGGGATCCCTGCTCTGACCATCAGTTCCCTTTCCTCCTCCTGACTGTAACTCAGCTGCCGTTATCCTGTGTCTGAGGAGTGACTACCTCCCTTTATATTCTCTCAATTTTTCTCTCAGCCTCCTGGATGATCCGTAGTTTATCCAGCTCCAGTTCCACTTCACTAACTCGTGTTTCGAGGAGCTGGAGTTGGGTGCACATCACGCAAATGCAATTGGCAGAGACTTGCAAAGTGTCTCTCACCCGCCATATTCTGCAGGAGGAGTGTACAACTGCCCTAACATCCATATCCCACTACTCTGAAAGTCTGCACAGGACAAAACAATGGAAGAGAAGAAAAATTTAGCAAACATGTAAACTCACCGAGTGTACAGCCTCTTCATAAGATTAGAGGTGGTGGGCGGGGGGTAGGACCTACGGTGTATGGTCTGTGTTTAGATCTCACTCACTTAAAAAGAACTTTCTGGCAGCCCTCTCTTCTCTCCACCCTCTCTCCTCACCGCTCTGTTCAAAAAATGTTTTATACTCACCTCTCCAGCAGTCATTCGCGCCTCTCTCTCAGCTGTCAGCAAATGGAGGCCCTGATCCATGAGGCAAATATTTTAAACAGCTACACTCACCATCCCAGCAGTCCTCCGCTCCTCCTTCGCACCTCTCGGCAAATTGAGGCACCGACGCGTGACGTAATTTTTTTTTTAACTGTTATACTCACCTTCCCAGCAATCATCCGTTCCTCCCTCTTGGAAGAATGTCTTTCCTTAGACGGGAGACCAAACTGCACATAGTATTCAAGTTGTGGACTTACCATGGCCCAGTTTTACTGTCACTTAAAAATGTGGGAAAAATGCTGTGCGATGAGAAATGCAGAGGTTCAGTTCGCAAAGTGTCAACTGAATTCAGCAACACAGTGTAGCAGAGTGAGGAGAGTGTTCGGCAGTGGGCAAAGAAGTAAAAAGGGGTTGGAAGAGTGATTTGAAGTATTCCTCATATTAAATTAGGTTAGGTGAATTGGCCGTGCTAAATTGCTCGTAGTGTTTGGTGCATTAGTCAGAGATGAATGTAAGGGAATGGGTCTGGGTAGGTTGCTCTTCGGAGGGTCGGTGCGGACTTGTTGGGCCGAGGGGCCTGTTTCCACACTGTGGGGAATCTAATTTCAACTAACCAAGGATGAGTCGCCTGAAGGCAGCATGTCAATGAAGCAGTCTGGGAAGAAGGGCAAGCAATCAGCATCACAATTAAAGTCACTCAGGTTAGTGGCCTGGAGTGTAAACGCAGTGAAAATGCTTGGGAAGAGTGCCTTGTCATTCACAGATTAGGGATTTTGATGGATCTGCAGTCAAATAGAAATGGAAATGGCTGTGTGAAGTTGTCTGCAATTAGCATTACGATAAAATAATCCTCAAGGAGAGGCTTGAATCAACATCATAGAGTTGCAATGTGGCAAGAGAAATCTGCAGGGGTGAATGCAGTGAAACTGTCTGCGAAAAGTGGGCTGCAGTGAGTATAACACCGAAACGACCAGCAAAACAGCAGCAACCACACATATTGCGATGCTAAATGTTGATTTTGCTTACACTTCAGTCACAATGATTATTGGAATGATCAGAAATGTGTAGAGCTCTTGGTGGTCCCAACGATTGCCACCATTTTGGTAATTAGATTTTTCTAAGATTAGATTAGAATTTCGATACTGTGGAACAGGACCTTTGGTGCAACAAGTATACCCCGACACTCCAGAAAGTAACCACCCTGACTCATTCCCCTAACTAATGCACCAAACACCACGGGCAATTTACCATGGCCAATCCACTCTAACTTGCAAATCTTTGGACAGTGGGAGGAAACTGGAGCACCCAGAAGAAACCCACATATACACGGGAGAATGTACAAACTCCACACAGACAGTCATCCGAGGTGGGAATCAAGCCTGGGTCCATGGTGCTGTGAGGCAGCCGAGTTAACCATTAAGCCACTGTGTCGGCCCTATTGTTGAATAAATTATTTGGTCAGAAGTAAGTCATGCCATTGCAACTGGTGGAAGCTGCACTGTTAAGAGTACGTTGTCGGGACTGAAGGACTTGCATATGTCGTGGAAACTGGAATGGATGAATACAGCTATAGGTGCATTTGAACAGCGTATAATTTGTCACGGATGGCAGAACGGCTAGAGTTAATTCAGAGTTTTACCGAGAAAGGAACGATTGTTTTGTGCCAAGATATGAACAACGATAGAGTACACAATAATGGCTCGAGGACATCACAAAGATTGTCAGTTGTTTGGCAGAGAGTGAAGGGTGCACAAATCGCGACAGCCTGAATTTATAAACGGTATTGGGAAGATTGCATCTGCAGATAAACTTGTGATCTTCCTGAGTGCTACTTTCCTGAAGAAAATTACATAAACAAGGAATACTGTTGTGGCTGGAAGCGATTACAGGAATATGGAGAACTTGTGTAGGTGGACGGGTTCACAGAGGAAGAGGCGCTTAAGGAAGCAGGGGAGGTTGCATTGTGTATTGTTATGGATTTCGGATGTTTTACAGATTGGAAACATTCTTAGTTCTATGGGACGTCACTTGCAACGTGAGGGATTCTGGAACTTGTAGTGTTTATGGAGATATGGACGAGAGCAGCAGCTAGAGATGTGTCAAAATTTTAATAGGTATCAACACGGTGTAAATTTAGGAACAGGCACAGTTTAGGAGGCCTTTAAAATATGGATTCTTGCAGCGCTGTACAGCGTTACAGCGGATGGAAGAGCTGAAAACTTGGATGAATTTCCAATGATGCGAATTTGACCATGTGTACAGAATCTGTGTATTTGCCAGACTAAAGCATGTTACACAGAGAAGGATAAGTAAACTGGATGGAGGAGGGGATTGTCACGTTTGGAGTTATCGAAGTTTTGTTGGGTGGAAGCATGTTAAGGAAGAATTGGTGAACACGGGTATGCCTGTGTATTTCAACGTAACAGTCAAAAAGGCGTCTGAGAATGGACAGCGGGCAGACAGGATGGTTTGATAATTGGGAAGTGGTGTGATTTCGGGATCAGACAGCTGTGCATTTGCTAATGCCCTGTTTGTACAGTGTGGGATGTGTGAGGCCCAACCGTGCAATATTCGAGGCTGTGGGAGTAGCGTAATGGATGAAGGTCTCACTGATGTGACTGACATGGGGATGAAAGTTATGAAGATGAAAACGACAAGTGTGAATGATCACTATCAATTCTACTTCTGATCAAACACGAACGGTCTGCACGTGATATGTTCTGCACCCATTAACAGGGATCAACGTGAAGTGGAGGGAAGTGGAACTATAATTATATCATCGACGCCTCTATTTGATATATACCTAGCTCAACCCCACTCAGCAGTTTACTTTTTATAGATTGCCGCATAAACCACGATCAAGGGCTCATGCCCGAAATGTTCATTGTCCTGTTCTTCGGATGCTGCCTGACCTGCTGTGCTTTTCCAGAACCATACTGTCGGGCAAAAACCCTGAGACTGATTCAAACGCACAGAGAGTGACAGCTTTGACGTAACAGTAGGTTTGGAACGATTTAGATTCAAAAGTTATGTCTCAAAGTGAATGTGATTAGATTTATTAGCGAAACGACACAAAGATGGTTTGCACAGTGCACAACATTAAATTTGGTGAAAATATCGTTCTTTCCCTTGGCAGACATAAGATCTGAGAACAAGTGCAAATGCATGAGAAGCTGTCGATCTTGCCCTGTCCTTCACGAAGCACCTCGACTTTTTATCTATTGGCTTTATAAATGTTCAACTGAAATCCAGATCTTGCAGTTTGCTGAATTTTCTCTGGCATGTCTGACTCCCCCACTTATTTCCATAACTCAGATTTTAAGTTCAGCACAAGGATTGTTAAAGTTCCACAGTTTAACAACAATTGAATTGGAGATGGTGCAAGAAAACAATGTTGTGACAGGTGATCCACCAAAATCTCTTTGAATGTTGCATCTCCTTCAAAGGGCTGAATTAACTCCTGCTATTTCTATTTCTTATATATTTTTTTCCATCTGTGTCTCTGTCTGACCCTTATTGCTCCTGTTCTGCTGCTCCTTAGCGTGAATATTTCCTCCTTTTCATTTGTTTCAGGTTATCCGACAGCCTTCTCTCTTTTTTGAACCTGTAGTGTTCGATATTCTATAAGTCTTAACAATATTATTCTGGTTCTCCAACTGCCTGTCTCCTTTTGTCAATTGATAACAGCTCTTTGACGTTTATTTACTCCAGAAGGTTAATTTTCTTTTGTGATCGACCACTCTCAGTTTGGTTCTCAGTTGTTTTCATTTTTACCTGGTTGAATTACTTATGCAAAAATAGCTTCCATTGGGTTCTTGAGTTTCGCTCTGAACTTGGATAGAGATGCCACATAGACAATGGTGTTCGTGCAGCAATTCAAATTCCGCAGCATGTATGCAACTTGTTTAAATATGTATTCACCATCTCTATCTAAGGGATCATCAACATCGAAAAAATATAAAATATACCAAATCCACAGAAAAATGAAGCAGCCAGATATGACGAAGAGTAAAATTATACTCTGTCTTCTACTCTCCATCTCTGGGTCGCTGGAATCTTCTCCCTTACTGTGACCCTTCAGACCTTTCCGGACTCGACTGGCTACTAAAATGTGTTTGACTGTCAGAATGTTGAGGAACAGAATTAAACCAAAAGGGAATATTGGTGTTAGAATCTTTTCAAAGTTGTTAAATCCTCTCCAAACAGGATCATTATAATATGCATCTGAATTCATACAGTACCATGGTACATTCCTAATGATTTCATAAGGTTCAAATCTGAAGTAGATAGGGATATTTTTTACAAAAAACAGACTGCTGGTTGTAGCGAGAACCACGGTTGCAATTCTTTGAGTGCAGTATTTGGTTTTCAGTTTCTCACAACAAATGGTGACATATCGATCAAAGGTGAAAGCAATTGTGAACCAGACAGAACAGTCTATGAGTAGACGGCACAGAGCATAATGAACACTACATACAGGGGTGATGTCCAGGAATGATGGTGGAAAAAAATCATGATTGATTCGACTGAGTATGATCTCAATGATAACTACCAATAGATCCACCACTGCCATGGCGAGCAGGTAGCGCCTGCTGCAGGAAGAGAGTCCACACGCATCCCGAAATAGGATCCCTACCGTCACTAAATTGACTGTAAGAGAGGGAGAAGGGGAAAATGATCAATGAAGGCCAATATGCTTCTTTACTGAGTCTAATTGGTATGGGTTCGATTTCATCAACACAAACGTGTTCAAGTAATTATTTATCTAATCAATAATGTGAATAAATGGAACAATGATTCTCACAGCTCCAGTTTTAATATATGTGTAACATAAGCATGAATCACACTGTATACAAGAGGACAGAAGCCCAGTAAGATTTTGACTGAGGAGGAAATGCACAGGCTGATCAGAAAGTATTTGATTCATTCAGGGCAATTTAAGTCCAAGCAACACCAAAGCCTGATATTGCATTATTGTTAAAACGAGATGACTCTTTAAGCCCCAGCCCCTTCGACACAAGTAACAATCGTACTCTCAGCAATAGCAGATAGAGCAATTGCATACCAGAAACAACACATAAGCAGATGCCATTTTCTCTGAGGCTGTCGAACCTTTGATGTTTTGTGTAATAAGCATTACAAAACACTGGGAAGAGAGGATGAGCATTCTGCATGAGGCCGCCCGAAATGAAAAGATGTGTTCAAATGTTCATAAGTGTCCAGAAAGACGTGAAAGACAGAGAGCTGTGTGGAGCTTTAAGATTGTTACAGACAGTTGGCTCAAATGCCAAGCTTCCGTACTGTGTATACTGTGCCTGAAAGAGCTTCATCTCCTGTCTCAAACACATCCAAAGTTCTTTCCCTGTATTTCGTCGAAACAATTTAAAGACCTCGTTGTCGACACCAGCCAGCCCCAGCTAACTGTGCAGTCTAGCTTTAAGCAGCATTTCTGCTGGTAAGGAGTTTTTCCGCCTCTTCATCTGGCTCTGTCTAAATGTACCCGCTTCATTCATTATTTTGTCTTCAGACAGCCAATGATTCCACCAGAATATGTTCGGTTGTTTTTTTTTGTTTCAATCCACGAGTTTTCTTTGAAATGCTTTTTTTTATAAAGCCTATTCTTTAAAATTGATTTCTGTCTCTTTACGAATGAGGTATAAAATCCCAATTTCGTTCTATTCAGTCCCTGTGCAATTGATTAAAGTACTTCACATGATATTCTTCGGCAATTTTGATCCTCATGGAATGGTCCAGCACTGAGCGCAATAACTTGGTGGGGAGAGATTGAAATAATGGACTCAAAGTGAAACTACGGGATGAGATCCGGGATATTCGACCCAAATGTGATGTTGCAGGTAACATTTTTGCTTTCTGGACAATCGCAGAACTTTGTCAGGCACAGATTTGAATTGCCTCAGAGATTGTCTTTACTCACCAGGTAACCCAATGACGGCTATGACCACGTAAAATATTTTCCTCACAGTTCGAATCAGATCGCGCATTTTCAGTGAGCAGTAATGTGTCTCTTGCTTCTGTAGGTAATCCCCTCAGTTTGCTTCTGCGATGGCCGATGAGCGGGACCTTAATTGTATACTCATCGGCACCTCCTTGGGGACATTCGTGTTGCCCAATATTTTAAAGTGTTTTTTTCTTCTCCTTGAAAATTTAGAGCAAACAAATGCCGAGAGCTGATGTAATCCTCTGGCACTGAAAGATGTCTAGTGTGGGGAATGAAGTGGAAAATGCCAGACTCTCTTATGAATGCACTGCACTGATCATATGAAGTAACTAAGCAGAGTTGGAATCTGTGAAAACGTCTCCTGCAAATGGTCTGACAAAATACCCAGTTGTGGCTCAAGACCACGCAATGATGGACTTCATCCAATGACTGAGTTTCAGAGGGTCAACATAGGCCTGTTTGGTTGAGTACTTTTGTGTCGCACTATCATTAGTTGGAAACAGCTACATGAGCGTTTCACACAACCAAAATGAGCTAAACATATTTTGGACATTTGCAAAGTCTTCTTTATGTTGGTGGCGGACCAGATGAGTAAATTGCACAACTCCTCATCTCTCCAACACTAAGTCACTCAATTCTCTTTATGGTTCTTCCTCATTTCTGCCCTCATGAAGTTCCGTTCGCCACGCTCTCAGTACCTATACTTCAGATATACACCAGGGTCTATAAGAATGCTAATACTTCATTACGTGGCTGTTCACGTATTGCCAATGTCTTCAAGCCTTTGTATTCCAACGAATGACTCAACTATACAAATTAATGAATCGTCTGTGCCTCAGGACAAAACACAACTTGGAAGTGTAAATGTCTCAATCATTTTCCGAGAGAGTTGACCCCTCTTGGACAATCTCTCTGAATCACTGCCAGGTTCTGATTTACTCGAGTGCTTTGACGTACCTGTTCATTGAAAGCACGTATTAGAGCTTTTCAAACATAACACGTTGTCCATGTTAGTTCTGCATCTTTTTTTTAATTTTCCAATCCTGTCATGACGCTTATCTGGTTATCTATAAATTCCCTATGTCCAGAAACATCGTCGTAGGGCTTAACATTGAGTGGAAGCTGACGTGGTTTACTCAGACAAGTGCAAGAGCTCCACGAGCAGTTCAGACGTTCCCGAATATTGCGTACATTCTGACTCCTCAATACTATTACATATTGACAAGTCACATCTTTGTCAGAATCTTCCCGACTTTCCCAATGACCGCAGTTTCAACAGTGCTCAAGAAACTCATCATCATCATCAAAATTTATTTCAGCAATGAATTCTATATTCACGATGCATTGTAGACATTTTTAAAAAATGGTTTTGGCATTACCATGCAAAATCATGACAAGTATGAAGGCAAGAGAACATTTGTTTGAGAACATCAGCACTACAAGTTCCCCTCCTGTTCACTCATCATTCTTAGACAGAATTATATCACTATTCCTTCAGTGTCACTTGGTCAAAATCCTGGAATTTGCTCACTGTCAGTACCGCGGGATTCCCTGCACCACACAGACCGAATCAGTTCTCATCACCTTCTCAGGACAACTTTGTAACTGACAATAATTGTTGTCACACCAGCAACTCACACATCACATGAGTATATATTAGAGGGCTATCATGTTGTTGGTTATACACAAATAGCTGGATCAAACTGAAGGCAAACGTCATCCAGCATGACAACCCTTCAAACATCAGCAATAGTGCGACTGAGTTGGGGAGTTTGGTGATTGAATAACGGCTGGGCATTTATCTCTGTGTGAGTGTGATTTTGGCGAGTAGGATAATGAGCTATTTAGGATATGTTTACATTTAGTGATCCATGATTATGATTTGGTCATAAGGTTGACAAAGTAAGGACTGCAGATGCTGGAGATGACGATCGAAATTAGGTGCTGAAAATGAACCCAGGTCAGACAGCATCTGAGGAGCAGGAGCATAAGCTCTTCAACAGGAATAATGTGGAGTGGTCATAGTACAGGAAAGTGCGGGAAGATGTTCAGTGCATGCTTCCGATTGCATCTCCGACGTTTTCCTTGTTTCCCTGGAACAAATTGCTATGCCGTGATTTAACCTGAAGTTAGGGGCTATTGCAAATTTTATTAACTGGGACTCTGCTATGTTTAGAGGTTGCTGTGAGACAGGAAAGTGTCCGTGCTGTTGAGTGCAGATAAATGGCACTGCGTGAATGATATTGATAACCCTGTGTGTTTTCAGAGATATGCATAGTGATGACCTTAAAGAAATTAATCTTAGTATTAAACTTCACTACCCCCATAATTCATTATCGACACGGCTGAACTGACTGCGATCTCAAAGCTGAATTCTCATCCACCCTGACAAACTTTTTTTTATTTTTGTTTTACAGGTTTCTTTCTATCCCTTCCTTAAAAGGTATTTGAAGTCTTCGTTGTCACCACAATTCCAGCAGGAGTGTTCCGATGGCTCTTATTACGACCAGAACATGCATGAGCAGCAATAGTCAATTCGGATTATCGCATCGATTCTGCAGTTCATTTCGATTATGGGTGGTCTGCTAATCACAGCTCCCTGCAATTCTCTTTTCTCCGTAATACTTGTTTATATCCTCGAATAACAGTCTGTGGTTCACATTCTCGAATATCTTTGACAGCCCAATTTTGAAAACTTTCTGCAGCGAAGGATTCCACAGATCCAGTGTCCACTGAGTGACGCAATTGCTCATTACTCTGCCCTAAATGTGCGATCCCTTGCACTGAGATCATTCTGTCTGGTCCTAGATTCATTCACGTGGAGGAAGAATATTTCTGTTCATATTTACCTTCGTCCTACCTCTTTGGTTCATACGCCCGTTTATGTACCATTTCGCTGAATTCCAAACATTCCAGCTCCTCAACCTCTTGTCCGACGATAGTATTTCCATAAACGCTTGCAATCTTATGAACCTTCTATGGACTGGCATTGCAGGTATTCAAGAAATTCGAAATGACTTTGCATGATTATTGACTTGGAAGAGTGTCGAAGAATGTTGTTAACAGGCAGGGATTTTCGGCTCAGATTGGTTTCACGGGTCGGCCTAGCATCAAGGTCTTAAGGACCTGTACTGCACTGTAACATTTCGGTTACATGATGGATGTTCTCAACAATGATGCTCATTTGAGCTGTCAGTACAGAACTGTTGGGCCGGCAGCTCTTCTGTGATTCTGTATGTTCTGATTTGTACCTCGTTTTGTAATATAAACACATCAAATATCCCAATAGTGCTTTACACAATTCTAAACCACATTTTAAAAATGAACAATCACAGATTTTGTGAATAATTAATTAAAAACCCCGATTTTGTGTCTCACAAAACAATTAATTTATTAAATGCACAATGCCTTAGCTGACGAACAATTCAAAGGTCAGTTGATTCGTATCTATGCTCTAAAACTGAAACTTTTATCTTCAGCCCCCAAGCACTGAAATGACACGCAGTCAAGTAAAGTCACTTCTTGGACAAAACAAAGAAGGCAACGAAGCTTGCCAGGATATTTGACGTGTCATACAGCACAGAAACGTAGCAGGCAGTTCAACTACTTCACTTTCTCCATTTTAGCAAATAAACGTAGACACATCTTGATTGCATGCGACACATTTCAGTTCAAAACTGCTTACATCTACTTCCAGAAATGTCTTCTCAAAGTTGTCAAATAACCTGTATCTATTTCCCCGATAATAACTACTTTTGAGTAAAATTATTGCCCGTTTGTACTTTACATATCTTACTCTTTTCACCTTAAATATATACTGCCTAGCTGTGAACACTTGCACCGAGGGAAAACTGTACTTGTTTCCCAACCACCGATATTCCAAGGAAACAAGCCCCAGCAAATCCAACCTGTATATTTTTAATCACATTATTCATTGAAGTGCTGCTGGTGAAGGTGGATTCTGTACAGGAAGGACGGGTTGCACTTAAATTGGAGAGGCGCCAATTTCCTGGGCGAATTAATTGATAGACCATTTCGGGAGGATTTAAACGTCTTTTGGTAGGTGGATGTCAACTACAGATCAGAGGAGCGGCTTTTTGTTGTACTTTCTGAAATAGAATGCAGAGAATCTGTCAGGAAGATACACAGTTGATAAAGCAAAGGGATGGGTTGAAGTGTGTCTGTTTCAATGCAAAGAGCATCATGAATAAGACTAACGAAGATAGAGCATGGACCCGTAATTGGAACTACGATGTTGTGCCGAAAATGAAGCAATGGATTTCACAAGTGCAAGAGTGGTTGCTGGATGTTCCAGGATTTAGATCTGTTTGAACACTAGACTCGTTTTTAAAATAGATTTTTGAGGCACATTTATCTGCTGAGTCATTTGGGGTGGAAGTCAGTAACAGTAAATGAGTTGTCAAATTGGTGGGAGTTTGCTATAAAACCCCACCCTCCCCAATAACAGCAGAGAAATGACAGAACAGCATGGAAATCCGATTGTTGGAAAGCGGCGGAAGCATCAGAGTTGTTTTTGGTGACTTCACCTACCCCAATATTGACTGGAACCTGTTTAGTGCCGATTATCTTAGTGGAGCCGATTTTTTCAGATGTGACTGAGAATGAGTCCTCTCACAACATGTAGCTTGGCTGACCGGGTGTGCGGGTGTGCAGTGAGGGGGTGGGGGGGGGGGTGGGGGTGGTTAGGGATGTCATAATGGCTTTATTGCAAAGCAATGAGCCAGGCCAGGAGTCAGATCCTTGGTGGGAGTACATACCAGTGACAGTGACCACAGCTACCTTTCCTTCACCATAGCCATTGAGAGGGATAGCAAAAGACTGCATAGGAATGTATTTAATTGGGGAGGGGGGGGGCAACCAAACTGCTATTAAACAGGAGAATTGGAAACAATAGTTACACGGGAAACACACAGCAGATATGTGCAGTCTGTTCAAGGAAATTTATTGCGAGCGTTTGACATAATTATTCTACTGAGGTGAGCAAGAAATGTTAACGCCAGGAGCTGTGGATGGTGAGAGAAGTGGAATTTCTCGTCAAGAGGAAAAAAGAAGATTACTTAAGGTTGAGGAAGCAAGGATCAGGTATAGCTTTAGTGGATTAGTGGGCACGTAGGAAAGAACTAAAAAATAGACTGAGTTGAGCTAGGAGGGGAAATGAAAACGCCTTGTCGGGAAGACATATGGAAAACTCAAAGGCGTTCTACAATAAAGTGAGGAATAAGTAATCTACATTAAGAGAGGGGGCACAATATTAGATATTGGATAGAACGTGTGTCTGGATTCTGACAGAGAGACGGATCTTGTTGATCATGAGAAAACTATGGAATAGGCTTGGACAGTTTGGCATTAAGAAAATGGATTTGCTGAAATTTCTGGGTAGTATTCGGATGGATGAGTTCCCAGGCCCTGACGAGATGTTTCCAAGATAATTCCGTGAAAAGAGTAATGGTGGGCTGAAGACCCTGTTTTCACAGTGTCAGTAATCTAATCAAGAGTAATTGCTGTGCTTCTGGCGATGATCTTTGCAACCTCACTCTCCAAGCGGAAGTACTGAATCATTTGAGAGAGGCGAATTTTGTTTCTCTGTTCAAGAAAGCATTAGCATAATCCCGGGAAATTGCAGGCCAGGTAATCTTACGACTCGGATGGAAAGGATTATAAGTCATAAAGTCACAAAGTTATACAGCATGGAAACATAACCTTTCGTCTAGCACGTTTCTGCCATTCTAAATTTCCCATTTCCGAGCACTTGGCCCATAATCATCCAGATTTTTCCTATCAATATGCCTACACAAATGTCTTTTAAATGTTAGTAGCAGCTCATCTCATACATGAGACCAATGCTCCTATGTTCCCATAGAAATTCTTTACATATAAATGAAAAATTGCAACGGACTCAGCACCAATACATGTGTTCACCAGAAGACCTCAGTTTGTAAAACAGCCCTTTCGTCTTTTAAAACCAAATATGTAAACGCAAGATACCTTACTGTTTGCATCACGCTCTCCCGGGACAGACACAGCACTGACAGAAACACTTGCCCTTGCATGATGTAAATGGGGCAGTATTGGACTTTGGTAGACAAAGTTCAAAATCACACAATACCAAGCCATAGTTCGAAAAGAAAACAGGATTACTGTCTGTTTGGGCAAGCATAGTTTGATAAAGCAGAGTCAGCATGCCTTCGTAAGGGATCAGGTCATGCCTCTTAAGCTATTATTGAGTTCTTTGAGGATGTGACGAGTCAGGTTGCCGATGGTCGAGCTGTGGATGTGGTGTATATGAATTCGAGTACGATATTTGATAAGGTTCTCCACGATAGGCTCATTCAGAAATTTATGAAGCATGCGACACAGGGAAATTTGGCTGCCTGGGCACAGAATTGGCTGGCCAAAAAGAGGCAGTGAGTGGCAGTGGAGGATTATTGGCCTCCCGCAGTGACGTGTTCTTGGGCCTCTCATCTTTGCAAGATTTTATAAATGATTTGGATGGATAAGTGGAAGAGTGGGGTGGAAAGTGTGCCAATGAAACAAACGTCGGAAGTGTCGTAAATAGCATCACAGGCTGTATGTAAGGCTGTAATAAGACATTAAAACGATACAGAACCTGACAGAGAAGTGGCATCTTGTGTTCAACCTCAATAAATGCAAAATGATTCATTTTGGAAAGGAGAATTTTAATGGTGAATATACGTTTAAAGACAGGAGTTTTGGCAATATAGATGAACAGCGAGACTGAGATGCTCGCACGTAGATCCTTAAAGTTGCTACACACACTTATAGGGTTGTTAATAAGGCGTGTGCTGTTTTTTCCTTGAAAGAAAAGAAGATTGAGTTCCTGCAGATCTATAAAACCCTGGTTTGGCAACATGTGGAGAATTATGTCCATTTGTGTTTATCTCATTGTTGGACGAATATACATGTGTTAGAGACGGTGCAAAAGAGATATACCGGTATGATGCCTGGAATGTAGAGCTTGTATTTTGAAGAGAGGTTGAGTGAGTTTAGGCTTTTCACATTGGAGAGGCGAAGGAACAGACGTGACTTGATAGAGGCATAAAAACTAATGAGAGTCTGAAATACAGTAGATAACCAGAGACTTTCCTCAGGGCTGAAATGTTTGTTTCACGGGATCACAATTTTAAGAAGATTGGAGCAAGGTATAGGGGAGATGTCAAAGGTACGTTCTTTAAGAAGGGAATGCTGTGTACTACCACCGATGATAGTAGAGTCAGAGACTGAGGGACATTTAAGTGACTGGTGGCCAGGCACAAAAATGACAAGAAATTAACGGATGTGGAGAATAGGTTGAAGTCATACAAGTTGTGGTCACAACTTTGCACATCTAGGAAAGGAAGTGAAATAGAGCTATGAGAGAACATGGAGATCAAAGTGTATGTGAGAGAATGTGCGAACGTGGAACTGCGTTGAATGACCAGCTGGGCTCATAATCAATGGCAGAGCAGGCTCAAAGGGTTGTATAGCCTAGTCCCGTTACTATTTGCAAATCATTTCTGTTGCAATCGGGTATCCCAATTGTTAGTGGAAAGTACGTTCTGCAGCTCTGAGTTGAGAGTGTGTTCTGGAGAGGCACAGCAGTTCAAGCAGAGTCCAAGGAGAAGGTAAATCTACATTCTGGACATAAGCCCTTTATCTGACTTCTCCTTCACCTCGGTTGCTTGTTATTCCAGTTAATAACTGAGCAAATCAATCTTAGCTTGAGTTCATGGAATCTTCTTTTCTGGCATTGCATTAAATATTGACTCCTCTAAGTTGTTGGCTCGATCTCAGCAGTTGTAAAGTCGAGCAGAGTTATGTTTACCCTAATGCGTACATTTCCTCAGCAGGAGCATAATTCTGTAAACAAGTGAGTTAAACAAAAAAAGATTGATTAGGGCAAAGCAGTAGATGTGATCTGTATGATCTTCAGTAAGGCGTTCGACAAAGTTCCAAATAAAGACTGGTTAGTAGGGTTCGATCTCACGGAATAAAGGGAGAATTAGCGATTTGGATACAGAACTGGCTCAAAGGTGGAAGACAGAGGGTGTTGGAGGGTTGTTTTACAGACTGGATGCGTGTGACCAGTAGAGTGCCATAAGTTTCGGTGCAGGATCCAATACTTTTCATCATTCATGTAAATGATTTGAATGTAATCATAAGAGGTAGATGACACCAAAGATGGAGGAGTAGTGGACCGCGAAGAATGTTACCTCAGATTACAACATGATCTTGATCAGATGGGATATTTGACTGAAAAGTGGCACATGGAGTTCAGTTCAGGTACTAGGAAGAGTAGCTGAACAAAGCTGAACAAACCTTGGAGTTCAGGTTCATAGCTCCTTGAAAGTGGAGTCGCAGGTAGATAGGATAGTGACGAAGGCATTTTGTATGCTTTCCTTTATCAGTTGGCAGGTCATCTTGCGCCGATAGAAGACATTGGTTAGATCACTGTTGGAATAATGCGTGCAATTCTGGTCTCCTTCCTATCGGAAAAAATGTTGTGAAAAAGGAAAGGGTTCAGAAAAGATTTACAAGGATGTTGTCAGTGTTGGAGCAGGGGAGCTATAGGGACAGGTTGAACAGGCTGTGGCTGCTTTTACTGGAACACCGGAGGCTAAGGATTGACCTTATGGAGGTTTAAAAAATCATGAAGAGCTTGGATAGGATAAATAGACGAAGTCCATTCCTTGGGTTGGGGGAATCCTGAACCAGACGGCATAGGTTTAGGGTGTGAGGGGAAAGATATAAGATAGATCTAAGGGACAATATTTTCACACAGAGGGTGGTCCATGTGTGCGCTGCCAGAGGAACCGGTGGGGGCTTGTAAATTTGCAACATTAAAAGGCTTTGGATAGGTATATCAATAGGAATGATTTAGAAAGGTATGGGCCAAGTTCTGGCGGTGGGACTAGATTGTGTTAGGGCATCGGGTCGGCATGGGCGGGTTATTCTGAACTATCTGCTTCCATGCTGTACATCTCTATGGCTTTATGACTCTAATCCAGTGGAACTGCGTACAGATGGTTATATATCATCAGAGTATCATCCTCCTCTCTCAGCGACGCCATTTCACCTCATCTCAGTCCGTGTACCCTCAGGCTGTCACACCTGGTCTGAACTATCTGATCATTAAGAACATCCTCTCTGCATTTTCACTGCCAGAATTTGGTAGATTTTTCCAAAGTCATCTCCTCGTGCATGTAAGGTAAAATGAGCACAGTCCTAAATGAAATCTTCATTCATTAGTGCTGCCATCGTGGGTGTTACGCTGATAAACCTATGTTGCTCTTCATTCATCCCCAGAAATTCTTCCTCAGGTAATGACATCAGATTGTGCAATAATATACAATTTCAGCAAGACGTCCCTGCTCTGTTATCCAGTCGCCTCACTATGAAGGTTAACGTACTGTTTTCCTTCATCACCACCTACTGCTCCTGCAATGTTGACTTTCTTTCCCAGGTTTACGAACGTCACACAGGTCTTTTGGCAGTTCCCTCCTGTCCCAATCTATTGGACCTCTGTTACTAGTACGCCTTCCTCTTTTTACTTGAAAATCCTCACATTGATCCACGTTACACTTTCGCTCTGTGATGCAATTTACCACTCAAACCACATCGAAGCAAATCCATATACTCGTCATGCATTTGCGTTGTCTACAAACTGAAGAGATGATTTTAAGATCTTGCCTATAAACCTTCATAATTATAACGCGTAGCTTAAGCCCTAGCACTGAACCTTGGAATCCTGGCCCTTATCCTGGTCGACAGTGTGCTGCTGGAAAAGCACTGCACGTCAAGCAACACCTGAGAAGCAGGACAATCAACGTGTTGTACATAAACCCTTCACCAGGAATCAATAATGATGTGACTGATCCTGATGTTACACCACTAGACACGGAATTTTACACATGAAATAACCTGCTTCGCACCACTGGGGAGGCAATGGCGTAGTGGTATTATCAGTGGACCGTTCATCGCAAATCCCAGGTAATGTAATCGGGACCTGGATTCAATTCTGACCATGGCAGCTTGAGAACGTAGAACTCAATAAATATATTACCAAAAGCTTAAAAATATATTACCAAAAGAGAACATGCTGGGAAATCTCAGCAGGTCTGGCATCATCTGTGTGAGAGAAAAGAGCTAATATTTCGAGTCTAACTGACCTTTTGTCAAAGGTAAGGGTTGAACGTACGGAGGGTTAAAAAATCTTCCTTCTAGTTCGAAAGGAATGCTGAAAGAAACAATACAGAAGCATAAAAAGAAAGTAGGCTTTTTCGATTGAAGGAGAGAGAGAGAGAGAGAGAGAGGAAAAAGGAGAACCCCAACTGATTGCAAAACAAAAACCCACTTCTATCTGAGCATGACTCCACTACACATGATTCTTGTGTCTGATTACAAACAAAACTCTGTGTGTTCAAAACTGTTTATCCACGTTTTCTGACGAAGACATTGTGGCAGCACTCTGGCAATACCTCGCTGCAAGTGAAGTACTATCACCAGTTGCACAGTGAGATGTTCTTGTGCATCTCCTCCTCTTCCAGTCTCACCTTTGCAATCCATTTCCTATGAAGTGAGACTTCGTCTTTACAACTGAAAACACTGAGATAACACTGGAAACTATGATTCGGGTCTAGCTCTTGTCATTGGGAAGACACATTCTGTTAACAAACACGTCTAAAAGCAGGGAACAAATATGTAGAGTGCAAGCAAAGATTCTTCTTTATACTCCGTGGTTAATAAGTTAATAACCATGGGGGTACATCTTAGGGTCCATAACAAACGAAAATCCAGATAGTGTGCGGCTGGAGTCCCTTTACCAAGGCGTACTGACACATTGTGCTAACCTATATCCTTCTGTTTTGCAAACGTTTCTCTGTTCATGTGAGCAGTCGTGCATTCTCACTGGAGAGACTGACTCCGAGGATCGAATGTGGGCACATGCAGTTCAGCCTGTCCGTCCGAAATTGCCATCATTTGCTGCATCGGTTCTCAGGTCTGAAACTGCATACTTGCCGCAGATAACATCCTGCAGATATTTTTGGACACGATACGTACAGCATTGGTGTTCATTCATTCAAATCTGTTTAGTCAAGCTGATGGATTGACATTTTACATCAATGTCATTTATGGCTCAGTAGTGAAACGGTTGTTTTTAAATCAGAGTGTTGCTTGTTATAAAATCTTGTTAGCATGCTGGCGATCAGGGTTCCAACAAATATATGGCTTGGGAGATTTTTTTCTTTATCAGGTCACCATATGGCTTTACAGGTGGAGCTGTCTGGGTTTGCTCTCCTCACTTAAAAGTGAATGATATATCAGACTGCTTTGTTGTCTCGCCTTGTCACCATCACAACTGAATGCTGTCTGCTATCTTCAGTAATCTTCAATTCAAATCCACACAAGGTTCTGTATGAATGCATTAAAGCGCTCTTGCCAAATGCTTTGAACGGAATATAACACAACAGGTTATCAACTGGGAACGTTTATATCATGAACATAACGAAAGTAAATTAAACATTGAGTACATTCAAAAATTAAATTGAAGTTGCTGGATGACGCTGACTAGAACAATGCACTAAAACATGAAAGTGACACAAGTGAGAAAGAATGACAGCTCAAACTGTCAGAAAGCATTCATTAGATCAGCAATTATATCCAGTTCGGAACCAACATTCGTGGGTGAGTATCACCGTACAACACCACACGTGTACAACAAACATCAGATCCATTCACTGCCCCATGGTTTTTCAGAGAGATTCCACACATGGTAATTATATCTGTCCATAATCAATCATAGTTTAAATTCTCAGGTCGAACTGTTTGAAGAGATCAAACTCCACTGAGTACACGGTGTTAAATTTTCACAGTAATGTCAGTTGAACTCCCTCATTAATGTAAAAAACACTGATAGAAAAGCCCTTATACACTGCCACTGTCCATTTACAGCAAATAGCAGGATGCCTGCTTGGCGCACACACACCATTTCAACTTTCGTTTCGCTGATTCATCCTCGCTAAGCAAGTCTCGGATGTTTGCTCATCAGGTTTCTCTCTTCTCGCTCTCTCTCTCTCTCTCTCTCTCTGTGAGTTACTTCAGGTGTTTGCCAGTATTTTACGATGGTGAGATCCAACCAGGTCAACGGATTCTGTCTCTAACCTTGAAGGCCAAACTGGTTCACTTCCTGGAAAGAACGGCAAGTGCAGATACTGAGCACGAACTACTGAGCAAAATTGTTAGCATCCAACTGCTGCCAGCCACAGCTTTAGCCTGTCTCCTTCCAGGGAAATGGTCAGCAGTACTTCAATCTGGAGCGCAGCTGCTTATAAAAGAGGGCAGAGAATAAGACAATTTTCACACGACCACCTTCATTCCAGTTCTGATTTCCAGCGGGAATATCAAGTTTCTCTTTCCAAATGGACTAAACTGTATCTGCCGCAGCCTGAAATAGACTAAACTGGAAATAAACTGGATCAAAAAGAGAGGAAAAATAAGGAAATTGGCGTTATGGTGTCAACACTTGCAGTGCACCTACAAATAGTCTCCATAACCTTGACTTAATTGTGATTATATTTTAATTATTACCTTCAGTACTATTCGTAAAGAACTTACCAGATTCGTTATACTCTCCTGATCAGCAGAGAGATCGTGGCGATGGATATGTCTGTGAAGGTTATGATCCGAGTTTCAGAACCATAGGTGATCATTTTGGATGGAGGTCGGAAGCAAATCATCAATAACAGAATCTGACAGACTGATGCCCCTTAGACTGGGGTTGAAAAATGTGTTTTCTGATGACAGTTTGGCTCATGAACATGAAGATAGACGGATTTATTTAAGAAAAAGCGTTTTTTGCCAAGTGCAGTACAAATTACTCTCTCCACACTTTTGCAGTCTCGTTCCTGAGAACTGCAGACAGCAGTTTGAATTCTGAAGTCACCAGTTCAATATTACTCAAAATCAGCATTCATTAGTTTGTGTTAACAACGGAGTTGATGTCCTCAGCACAGGACCCTTAAAGACCAACAGCTACCAGCTTTGGAAATCAGAGAAAAAAAACTAACACAAATCAAATCCAACCCCTGGTATTTATATATTAAAAATGTTGAAACTATTAATAATGTATTCTGCTCAATAGTCCCACTACTAATGATAAAAATTATGTGCAGTTGTAATTAAAAAAAACTATTAAGAATGCAGATACTGTAATGTTTTGGATGCAGGTTTGCTCACTGAGCTGGAATGTTCGTTTTCAGAGGTTTCATCACCATACTAGGTAACATTCTCAGTGAACCTCCGGATGAAGCACTGCTGATGATTTCTTCTTTCTATTTATACGTTTGAGTTCATTTGGGTCAGTGATGTCATTTCCTGTGGTGGTGTCATTACCTGTTCCTTTTCTCAGGGGTTGGTAATAACGATCCAAGTCAATGTGTTTGATGACAAAGCTCTGGTTGGCATGCCATACTTCTAGGAATTCCCGTGTGTGTCTCTGCTTGGCTTGTCCTAAGATGGATGAGTTATCCCATTCGAAATGGTATCCTTTCTTATCTGTATGTAAGGAAACTAATGAGAGAGAATCATGTCGTTTTGTGGCGAGTTGATGTTCATGTATCCTTGTAGCTAGTTTTCTGCCTGCTTGTCCAATGTAGTGTTTGTTACAGTTCTTGAACGGCCATTTGATAATGACATTAGTTTTGTTTGTTGTCTACATGGCGTCTTGCAAGTTCATCAGCTGCTCTTTTGGTTTGTGAATACCATGATGCCAAGTGGTCTGTGTAGTCTGGCAGTCATTTCTGAGATGACTTTGATGTAGGGAAGTGTTCTGGATGCGTTTTGTCTGCTTGTTTGTGTTTGTTTCTGAGGAATTGGTGGTCTGTGTTCATTGTGTACCCATTCTTTTTGAATTCACCTGTACAGTGAAGGACAATAAATAATCTGCTGCATCTAGGTAGCCCCAGTCCTATTTAATTCAGTCCTATTTAACACACATTGCAGCTCGAGTACACAGGAGGGTGAGAGTAGAGCGTTCAGAAATAAGGTTTCAAGGTTATAAAAAGACACTGGCAATCAGTAGTTGGTTGAATTGTTTCTACATCAAAGCCAGGAGCATCTGGAATAAGGTGGATGTACTTGCAGCATGGGTTGGTGCCTGCGATATCGATGCTGTGGCCATTTCGGAGACATTGGTAATACAGTGATAGGAATTTTTAATGTTGTTTCTGGGATTTAGATATTTCTGTAAGAACAAAGAAAGTTGTAAAAGAGGTGGGGTTGGGAGAGTGCGTCATTGCTCGTCAAGGTTACTATTACGATTGGAGAAAGAACTTTTGGGCATTCATCTGCTGAGGATTAAGGGCTGAGCGTAGAAACAGGAAAGGAGAGGTCAGACTGCTGGAAGTTTGCCATTTGCCTCTGTATAGTTCCAGAAATGTAGAGAATAGGACAGCAAAGATGATTCTTGATAGCAGCAAGAGTGGCTGGGTCGTTGTTATAGGGTGCTTTGTCTTTTCGAATATTGACAGGGGATACTAAACTTCAAGTACTTTGAATGGGTCAATTTTTTGTCCAATGTGTGCCATAGCGTTTCCTGACACAGTATGTAGACAGGTCAAATAGGGGCGTGGCCACATTAGATTCGCTACTCGGTAATGAACCTGGTCAGGTGTTATATTTGGAGATAGGTGAGCAATTTGATGATAGCAACCACAATTCTGTTACGAGTACATTATTGATAGAAAGGGGTAGGTATATACCGCAGGGAAAGAATCATAGCTGCCGGAAATGCAATTATGATGCGATAAGGTAGATTTTCAATGCACAGGGTGGGGAAGGCAACTGCGGGGGAAATGGGTACACGTGAAATCTGGACCTTATTCATGGAAAATATAGTGCAGGTCCTTGACACTTATGTAAGTGCCAGGCAAAGAAGAAGCTCTCAAGTGTGGGATCCTTGAAAGAAGCTGTCAAGAGGAAGAAGAAGGCTTATGATAGGACGAAATGTGATTGCTTGGTTTGGGCGTTTGTGATTCACAACTTAGCAGGCATACTGAATGAGAAAACTAAGAAGAGCCAGAAGGGGACATGAGAAGTCTTTCGCGGACAGTATCAATGAAAACACTTATGCTTTCTATAGGTATATCAGGAATAAAATATTGACTAGAGTAAGATTCGGGACAATAAATGACTGTAAGCTGTGGGTGGAGTTTGAGGAGATAGGGTAAGCGCTAACTGAATATTTTGCGTCAGTATTCAAACTAGAAAAAAAGACATTGTTCTCGAAGAGAATGCTGAGATACATGCCACTGGACGAGATGGGATTGAGGTTCACATTGAGGAGCTGATCGCATTTCTGGGAACTGTATAAATCGATAAGTCCCCTGGACAGGATGACATTTATCGTTGGACTCTCTGGCAAGCCAGGGACGACATTACAGACCCTTTAGGCTTTGAACTTTATGTCTTCGTTATCTGCAGGAACAGTGCCAGAAGACTGGAGGATAGCAAATATTATTGTCCCAAATATGGAGGCGTGGGATTGAGGGTGCTTTAGCAGTTTGGATCAGAAATTAGCAAGTTAAAGGAACACAGAGGGTGATGATTGATGGGAAATATTCATCTTGGTGGGGTACTGCAAGGATCTGTTTTGGGTCCACTGCTGTGTGAACGTTATGCAAATGACCTGGATGAGGCATTGAAGGATGCGTTAGTAAATGGGCGGACAAATTTGAGGTTGTTAGTGCAGTGTGTGGGGGCGGGGAACGAATGATGTTGTAGGTTAGAGATGGACATCGATAAGTTGCGGAATTGGGCTGCGAGGTTGCAAATTGAGCTCAATTCATAAACCTACGAGGTGATTCACATTGGAAGTAATAGCAGGGATGCAGATTAGAGGGGTAATGATAAGATTCTTGGTAGCACAGAGGAGCAGATAGTTCACGGTGTTAATTTACACAGATCCTTGAAAGTTGCCACCCAGGTATAGAGGGTTGTGAATAAAGCATACATTGTGTCCGTTTTTATTGTTAGATGGATTGAGTTTACGAAACACGAGTACAACTGCAGCTGTACGAAACTTTGGTGTGATCTCAGTTTGAGTATTGTGTGCAGTTCTGGTCACCACATTATAGGAAGAATGTGGAAGCTTTGGAAAAGGTTCAGATGGGATTTAATCTGGTGTTACCTGGTACGGATGTAAGGTCAATTTAGGATATCTGACATTGACGAGTTGGAACAATGGCCTATTTTCATGCGATACAGTCCTGTGACTACTTAAACGCTAAGTGAATTCGTGCAACATTTGATTTGTAGCTTCAAGTGATTTCTGAAGTATTTAAGACTGGGTCACCTTAAACTTGACTTGGAAGTTAATAACGATGGCAATACTATAAATTTTCAGATAATTCTAAGTCTTCCACATGGAGATTTCTCTTGTTATAACCAGTAGAGGCATAGGGGTATAAAGTATGGAAACAGACCCGTCAGGCAACAACTCCATGAGGACTGGACATCCTAACCTAAGACAGTCACGTTTGACAGCAATTGGTCCATATCCCTCTAAACCTGTCCTATTCATTTACCCATCCAGATGCCATTCAAATGTTGTCATTAACCCAGACTCCGTCAGTTCTTCGGGAAGCTAATTGCATATACACACCACTCTCTGCGTGAATACGTTGCCCCTTAGGTCACTTTTAAAACCTGCCCCTTTCACGCTATTCATATGCCCTTTAGTTC
This sequence comes from Hemiscyllium ocellatum, assembly GCF_020745735.1. Lineage (NCBI taxonomy): Eukaryota > Metazoa > Chordata > Chondrichthyes > Orectolobiformes > Hemiscylliidae > Hemiscyllium > Hemiscyllium ocellatum. Next base: position 3,161,615 of record NC_083448.1, on the reverse strand, counting down.
TCGACTAACCCAGCCCAGACAAAGAATTGTTCATTTTCCCTGTCCGTGCCCCTCATGATTTTACGAAACTTCAGTAGATCATCCATCAGCCTCCGAAATTCCAGGGAAAACAACTACAGCCTATTCAGCCTCTGCCTATAGCTCGGACTCTCCAACAGTGGCACCATTCTTGTAAATATTTTGTGAATCACAGCAAGTTCAGGAAGAGCTTCGCTGCAGTGCCTCTACTGTATTAGACAAAATATATGTTACACAAAATGATGTATTCTGGTACTGATATGACCACTGATAGATTTTAATGTTTTTGGTTCTGAATCACCTGGCAATCACTTTCCTTTAAACGCCAATGGCACAGATATTCTGATCTGGTTAAGAGATTCCAGTTACCTTCAGATGCCTTCTATGTTCGACATTCGTGGGCAGGGGCCTCCCAGAACGAACTTGGAATGATATCTAGAAATCCACTCGAAAAAAAGTTTTTTGTGAAAATGGCAGAGGTCAGTGTGCCATATTCTGTCGTTAAAAATTCTAGCAGCACAGTCAGCCAACTGGTCTTGCTGCTGTGAATGGGTGATTATATGACGTAGCTGAAAATGTGTTGCTGGAAAAGCGCAGCAGGTCAGGCAGCATCCAAAGAGCTGGAGAATCAATGTATTGGGCATGAGCCCTTCTTCAGGAATCCCTGCTCTTTGGATGCTGCCTGACCTGCTGCACTTTTCCAGCAACACATTTTCAGCTCTGATCTCCAGCATCTGCAGTCCTCACTTTCTCCTCCCGTATATGATGTAATCCAGTTTCACGGGTGTAATGCCTTTCCTGATTTCCGTTTGCATCCTTACGGAAAGGCTCGTAGCTAAGCCCTTACCTTTCACTTTAGATTCACTGCTGTATGGAAACAGACCATTGGGTGCAACAACTCCACACCAGCTCGCCGAAATTTAACCAAGCCAGACTAATTTCTCTATCCTAGTCCTCACTAATGCAACTAACACAAAGGGCAATTTAATATGACTAATTCGTTTGGCTTGTGCATGCTTGGATTGCGGTAGGAAACTCACGCACATATGGGGAGAATGTGCCAAATCCACACAGACACTCACCCAAGGTGAGAATCAAATCCTGGTCCCCAGCACCGCGAGGCGTCAGTGCTAAACACTGAGCCACTGTGCCACCCTGCAATTCAATACCATCATGAGCTGACCACCCAACTCTGTCCCCTTTACACCACCGTCTCACTTTCACACCCTGAATTACATTCAACTCCATCTGGGAAGCAATCAATGTTTGCCCCCAACAGTTTTCTGTGGCAGAGCAATCCACAGGAGTCTTTCTCGGAACGCCTCTACTCTCTACTCCATTGACAGAACATCCTTGCTCAGATAAGGAGACCCCAAGCGGCAAACACACACAGTACCGCAAGGTTGGACTCACCCTGTTCTTCCCTGTTCCTGTATTCGAATCGTGTCATCACAGATGGCACAACATCCCATCAATCTTCCTTATCGTCCACTACTCCTGCAAGGATGACTTTTAGCGAGTGCAGTAAGAGGGACACCCAGATCTTGTTGCACCCCTCCTTCTTTTCTGATCGAAACCAGAATGAAGTGGCCACTGTTGTTCTTGCAATCTGCTTGACCCACTGTTCTCTGGGATTGGAAGCTAGTTGAGCAGGAGTTTGTGAACCATTTCTTTCTTCCTGTGCTTTGCAGGAATTTGACCTGGATGTCATGGCGATTATCAATGACGCTGTTGGAGTGATGATGTCTTGTGGATACAATGACCTTTTCTGTGAGGACTGCCTCTTTGTCAGTGACCACTTATGTGACAAGGAGGTCTGAGTTCGAAACTAGCCACAAGGCAGCAGGGACCTTGAGCTCATTAACGCTTTTGTTTTAACGTCTCATTTCCTCAACAGTTGAGTACTTCATACTGGGTTTCACTAGGACATTGGTGAAAACTTGTCAGGAGTGCTGTGCCGAGTCCTGTTCGCCCTGCCAAAAGACGCATATTATTCAACTGGAGAGGACTCAGAAGAGATTCGCAGGATGTTGCTGTTTTACTGGAGGTTTGACTTATAAAGAAAACAAAGAACAAAGAAAATTACAGAACAGGAGCACTCGGTCCTGGGAAAATCCAGATCCTCTACCTAAACCTGTCGCCTATTTTCAGGATCAGGATCACTCTGCTCCATTCCCACTCATGTGTCTGTCGAGATACAGCTTAATTACACTATTGCCCCTACCTCGACCACCTCCATTGGCAACACATTCCAGGCACCAACAACTCGCTGCATAAAAAAAGCTTTCCACACTTATTCTAATTGGAGCTTTTCCTCCTCGTCTTGAACTCGTGACCCCAATCAATTGAGTCCCCCACTCTAGGAAAAGGCTTCTCACTATCTACACCTATTTACACTTCTCATGATTTTGAAGACCTCATTCAGGTCCCCCGTCAATCTCCGTCTTTCTACTGAAATTAATCCTAATCAACTCAACATCTCTTTATATCTAGCGCCCTCCATAGAAGGCAAAATCCTGACGAACATCCTCTGCATTCTCTCCAAAACATCCACATCATTTTGATAACGTGGCGATCATAACTGTACGTATTATTCAAAATGTGGCCGAAACAAGTGTCTGACAACTATTAAATGACCTTCCAACTCTTGTACTCAATACCCTATCGACTTGACCACTCGAAAGACCTGCGTTGCCATCTTCATGATAAAATCGACCTGAAAACCTAGATCTCTCTTTGCATCAATTCTCCCTCGGACTCTTCCATTTACTGTATAATTCACTCTCTAATTGAATCTTCTGAAATGCATCTCCCCGCTTTTGTCCGGATTGAACAACATCTGCCGTTTCTCTGCCCAACTCCCCAATCCATCTATACACAGGTGCACTTTTTGACAGCCCCCTTCACTGTCTGCTACTCCATCAATCTTATTGTCATTAGAAAACTTGCTAATCAGGCCACCTATACCTTCCTCATAATCATTTATGTACATCAAAAACAACAGTGGTTCCAGCACAGATCCCTGTGGATCACCACTGGTCACAGGCCTCCATTTTGAGAAACTCCATTTCACTACTACATTCTGTTTCCAGTTACACAGCCAGGAGCACACCTTGGATCCCATGCGACTTCACTTTCTCTAATAGTCTGTCTTGGGGACCCTTATTCCTGAAGAAGGGCTCATGTCCGAAACGTCGATTCTCCTGTTCCTTGGATGCTGCATGATCTGCTGCGCTTTTCCAGCAACACATTTTCAGCTCTGATCTCCAGCATCTGCAGCACTCACTTTCTCCTAGAAGATCCTTATCAAATGCTTTACTGAAGTTCAGTTCATAACATATACAGCCCTCCCCACGTCAATAAATTTTGTCTTTTCCTCCTATTAGGTTGGTAAGGCATGACCTGCCCAGCACAAATCCATGTTGACGGTCACTGATAAGCTCATTTACCTGCAAATGGGAATAGATCCTCTCCCTCATTATCTTCTCTAGTAGCTGCCCTACCACTGATGTCAGGCTCACCGGTGCGTAATTACTTGAATTACCCTGAGACCATTCTTGCACAAGGGGACAACGTTGACAATTAATAGTCCTCCTGGACCTCACAAGTGTTCAAGGGTGCTGCAGGGATAACTGTTAATGCTCCAAATATTTCCTCTCTCGTTACGCTCAGTAAACTTAGATAGATCCCGTCAGGTCTTGGCGACTTGTCCATGTTAATGCTTTTGTTAAAAAAAAACACTTTCTCCCTTCTTATGCCAATTTCACCTAGGGTAAACAATCATCTAACACTTAATCTCAACATCGGTCATGTTCCTCTCCTTGGTGAATACATTAAGAATCTCACACATTTTCTCTTATTCTAAGCATAACTTTCCTCCTTTGCCCTTGAGTGGGCCAATCCATTACCTATTTACTGTCTTGTCCCTTTTGTATGAATTAATGGTTTTGGCATTTTTCTCAGTGTTGTTTGCTAAAGATTTCTCATGATGCATGTTATCCCTCTTAATTCCTCATTTCAGATTGGTACTACATTCAGAATATTCTTCCAAGACATCGTCTGTAATTTAATTCAGAAAAATGTGAGGAGCTGCATTTTGGGAAAGCAAATCTTATCAGGACTTATACACTTAATGGTAAGATCCGAGGGAGTTTTGCTGAACAAAGAGACTTTGGAGTGCAGGTTCAAAGCTCTTTGCAAGTGGAGTCGCAGGTAGATAGGATAGTAAAGAAGGCGTTTGGTATGCTTTCCATTATTGGTCAGAGTATTGAGTACAGGAGTTGGGAGGTAATGTTGCAGCTGTACAGGACATTGATGAGGCCCCTGTTGGAATATTGCGTGCAATTCTGGTCTCCTTCCTATCGGAAAGATGTTGTGAAACTTGAAATAGTTCAGAAAAGATTTGCAAGGACGCTGCCAGGATTGGAGGATCTGAGCTACAGGGAGAGGCTGAACAGGCTGGGGCTGTTTTCCCTGGAGCGTCGGAGGCTGAGGGGTGACCTTGTAGAGGTTAACAATATCATGAGGAGCATGGATATGATCAATAGGCAAAGTCTTTTCCCTGTGGTGGGGGAGTCCATAACTCGATGGCACAGGTTTAGGGTGAGAGGGAAAAGATATAAAATAGACCTAAGGGGCAACTTTTTCACGCATAGGGTCGTACGTGTATGGAATGAGCTGCCAGAGGATGTGGTGGAGGCTGGTACAATTGCAACTTTTAAGAGGCATTTGGATGGGTATATGAATAGGAAGGGTTTGGAAGGATATGGGCCAGGTGCTAGCAGGTGGGACTAGGTTGGGTTGGGATATCTGTTCGGCATGGACGAGTTGGATCGAAGGGTCTGTTGCCATGCTGTATATCTCTAAGACTCTATGACCTTATGTACGCTTCCTTTTACCACTTAGCTCGTCTCACAATTTCGATTGTCATCTATCGTTCGCTAAACTGGCCAGTTCTCGCCCTCATTTCACAGGAATGTCTTTCTCCTGCACTCTAATTAACCTCGCTTGAAAGGTCTCCACATATCAAATGTGAGTTTACTTTTAAACAGCTGCTCTCAACTTACATTCCCCAGCTTCTTCCTAAGTTTTATCAAGTTGGCCTTCTCACAATTTCGAACGCTTCCTTAAATTTTTATCCATGAATACTCTAAACTTATGGAATATTGATCAATATTCCCAAAGTAACCACCCACTGAAACTTCAACCACCTGGCCAGGCTCATTCCTCAACAGCAGGTCCAGTATGGTCCATTCCAAAGTTGAAAAATTTACGTACTGCCATAAAAATCCTTCCTTGGTTTTTCTTACAAACTCTGTTCCATCTACACATTTAATATAATACGAATTCCGGTCCATGTTTGTAAAATTCACGTCTCGCATCTCCACCACCCTGTTGTTCCGATATATTTCCATAATTTGGAAACTTATTTGTAACTTCATGTTATGCTCGTCGTTGGGAGGCCTGTAGAACAGCCTCAATGTGTTCACCACATCCTTCCAATACTGTCTTATTTCTCGAGTCCTCCAAAGTGAACTCTGTCAGCACAGCTGTGATATCCTCTCTGACCAGTCATGCAACTGCTCCACCCCTTTTACCTCCCTCTCTATCCCGCCTGAAGCATCTATAACCTGCCATATTAAGTTGTCAATCTTGCCCTTACTTCAAACAAGTCTCAGTAATAACAATAACATCATATGACCAAGTGCTAATGCAAGACCGAACCCCATCTTCCTTACCTCCTACACGAAAGCCAACAGGAGTCAGATCACTTGCACCTTTGCATTTATCATTTGGTTCCTGCATATTCTTCCTCTTAGTCACACTCACTTAATTATTTAGTTTCTTAAGTTATTTACTTTCTAACTCTTTACTGTCCACTAAACTCCTTATATGGTTCCCACCCAACCACCAAGACATAAGTTTAAACCCTCCCCAGTAGCATTATCAAAACACGCCTGAAGACATTAATTACAGTCCTGCGCTGGTGTAAACCTTCCGATTTGTAGTACTCTCTGATCCACCAGAACTGCTCCCAATGTTTCAAAATCTGAACACCTCCCTCATTCTACATCTCTCAGACCATTCATTTTTCCTTCCTATTCTTTCATTTCTACTGTGACTAGCACGTATCACTGGTGGAAATCCTGAAATCACCCCCTCTCAGTTTCTACTTTCTGACTAGTTTCCGAACTCCTTAAATTTTACTTGTAGGAACTCATCCAGTTTATTGCCTATATCACTGGTGCGTTTATGCACCACGGCAGCTGGCTGTTTGCCCTCTCCTTCAGAATGTTCTGCAGCTGATCTGAGACACCCCTGACCCATGCACCTGGGAGGCAACATACCATTTGGGAATCTGGTTTTGAAAACAGAACCGTCTATCTACTCGCCTCACGATTGAATTCCCTTTGACTATAGCCCTTCCAGGTTAATCAGTTAGCGTTCAGCAACCATTTTTTTGGACCATGTAAGGTTTATGGAAAGATTAAGTAAAGCAGGCGAATTAGCAAGGCAGCATATCAAATTTAGCAAAGCATGAGTTGATACAGAAAGAAGACAAACATCAAAAACAACACAATTTCTAAGTTGGACTAACTCAGACGATACTGGCAGCTACCTTTATCCATAAACAGCACACACAGTTTCTGTTTTCGTGACATTAAATATTCTGCACGTGTTTAAATTCATGTCATATGTTATGAAAAAAAAATGCGCCAGCAAGATTTTCACAGCTAACCAATTAAATCATTTGTTGATTGTTAAATTGCATGGTGTACATCGATGACTGGTGATATTTAGTCCCACCTGGAGTGAACATCTGCCGCATTGAAATTGTTCAATCGATTTGGAGAAACAGGCTTCGTGATAAACCTCTTAGAATGAATCTGAAAAAGACAAAATCATCTTCAAGAGTCATGTGCTTAGACATGAAGAGACAGTCGCATGGGATGTGCAAACAAAGGTCATTGGAGTGAATCCTATGCCATTGACGAAAAGGGTCGCACTACGATTCCTGGAATTGAACTTTTTAAAATCAAAACGTTGTCCCGATTTTTAGCACTGTTGTTTCTCCACTAACTGACGTTTTAAGGAGGTGCAGAAAATTCCAGTAGACGGAACACTGTCAGGAAGCATTTTGCTTCCGGAAAACTGTACGACCTACTGCCACATTGAGAGGCTCACTAAAGGCACAAAGCAATTCAAGAGGCTGTCGATGCGAGTGATGTGGGTGTCGTTGCTGTACTGTAGCATGTAAACGACGAGAAGATAGAAGGACAGCAACTTGAGTGATCATCAACAGAAATAGTATGATTGAAAAGGAATCCATGAGCTTGTCAGTAATGTGTCTGAGACAACTAAATGCACTGATCATAATCATTCAACGTTTTTGGAGAAACTGAAGGACAGAAATTCCAGACTGCTTGAATGCAGCCTTTTATTGCAGCCATTCTATTTGAAAGTTATGCAAGAGATAAGACGAAAGGACGAATTGCCTATATGTTGTCACGACTTTGATGAAGAAAGATAGAGATGTTTAGTGGCGGGAATAAACTGTCTGACATGGACTGCTCGAGTAGAAGTTTGCGTGGTTAAATTCAATCTACTGTATATCTGTTGTTGTCAACTAAGAGCTTAACACTAACCGTTTTAAGAACGAAGCCGTCTGAGAGTATTGTTGGCTCATTGTCTTAATTAGAGAAATGTGATGATACTGCTGCTTTATTTTGTCCTTCTTGTTGAATAGAGGTTAAAAGGCAGAGGGGACGAGTTCACCAATGAAGGATCAGAAAGTTAACAGATTCGAGGCTTTGAGGTTTTTTTCGAAAGTTGAAAAAAGAGGAGCAGCCTGGCTGGATGTAATGAACTACCATAGACCAATACATCTTGAGTTTAGTATATTTGCTATGAGATTTATGAAATATTACTGTTGGAATTTCAACAGGGTTAAAAGCTCAATATCTCCTGGCTGCTTTTGACTTTGAGTTTTCACTTGATGATTTTCCTTCTGGTTTGCAGTATCGACCTGTGTAACAAATCCAGTTTTGATAATGGGTCTCTTTATGGGATGCTTCTCTCCAAGAACAGGCAATTAGTACTTGTTATTATTCTATTAATCTTTCCAATAGAGTTAAGTTATTTTAAGTTCTTTCTGTTGTTGTATTTTAACAGTGGTGTTTGAATAAATATTTGTTTGTTAAATGCTGGGTAGTTTGGCTAGTTGAATTGTATCTCGAATGTAGCACTTTACATCTCTCTTTAACATAAGGTCAACACGTCTCTCGGCTACATTCTCAAGATACTTTGAGGGGCCTGGTATGGTCCGTTAATGTGTTAGACATCATGTTCAGTCTCAGACCTGGTCCAAATAGAGCTGGTTTAATGTCAAGTCCTCTCCACGAGTCATTAAAGGGTGCCAGCCTCTGTGAAGTTATTATACCATGGATTTGGAATGATGATGGACAGATATACTTTTCAATTGAGTACGAGGACTATTGGATTTAGGCATGCTAGAATTTCAAAGGTAGCATGATGATGGACGGGGAGAGGAGAAAATGGATTGCAGTGTTGGTGCTGTTGGACAGTGATGTTGGACATGAAGACATACAAATAGGATGACAGTATTAGCGTTGTACATGGAGACTGTTGAATACGATGAGAGCAAAGAAGTAGTTTTGTGTCTGAGTGATGATTGACCTGGATACTGTTCAAGTTGTTTGGAGAAATAATGAGAGAGATTGACAAGGTATAATCAAAATAGTGACAGCCAAAGATATGCAAGTGAATGTGAAGGAAACGTAGACATGAATGATTAACACGAAGTCAGTCTATTGAGATGTGTGTAACGTTGAGGTGGGATAGAAAGTGATGGTCCAAATTAGATATTCAATGAAATTGCCTTTTTCTCACTCGACAATGGTTTGAAGGCAATCATTAGACTGTTAATGAACATGGAGATTGGTTTAAGGCATGAGATAGCTTGGTTTGGGTAGGCACAGTGGCTCACTGGTTAGCACTGGACCGGATTCGATTCTGGCCAAAGGCATCCGTCTGCAAATTATGTTTGTGTCTGCATGATTTTCCTCCGGGTGCTCCGGTTTTCTCTCATAATCCAAATATGGGCAGGTCAGGTGAATTGGCCATGCTAAATTGCCCATAGTGTGCCTGGATATGTAGGCTGTTGCATTATTAAATGGGAAATGTAGGGGGATGGGTTTGGGTGGGATACTCTTCAGAGGGTTGCTGTGGACCTGTTGTGCTGAAGGGGACTGTAGGGAGTCAAGGATGAGAAAATGGGAATTGGCCAAAGGAATGGGAGTAAAGTCGTTCTTGGGTGGCAAGAAACTGATATGGGACATGGTGATTGGTGAATAGTGCCACGGGTGGGAAAAGTGATGCTGCGCGTGGATAATTGTAAATTGGATTGAGTTGCAGTAAGAAGTGAATGGAAATGATGATAGATATGGGGACTGGCCCGTGAAGTGGAGAGGCAGAGGGATGTGGGCTGAAAATGATGTATACCGTCAAGACTGTCCAATGGAATGAGAATATTATTGAGAGTTGGAGGGGTGCGTAATGAAGATTACTGAACTGATCAATGGAATCGATCTGCTGTTGTGGATTGTGATTAGAGTGCTGACGTCATAGTAGCTGGGCAATGAGAACAGAGTATGTGTGTTCAGATGGGAAGAGTTACACTGGCTAAGGTGACTGACCATTAGGGTCGGTTAAGTGTTGGAATGGGCTGTCAGAGGACACCGATGGCAGGGAAGTATGAGTGGGGGCCTACTGAGGAGCGTTGATAAACGTGAACACTGCCGAGTGTTAATAATGTGGCTTAGCAGATAGGGCTGATCGGACACCTCAAGACTTGCCACTCGGTTGAGAATAATAGCACGGTAGGACCGTACGTTTTGATGGACATCTGACTGATCATTTGTTTGGGTGCGCTGCGAGAGTGATGTTGGACATGGAGACTGGACGATGAAATCAGATTAATGCTTTTTTTGGGGGGCAGGAGAATGATAATGAAAATGGAGTCGTGCCAAATGATTTGAAGGGTTTGGGGTGGGTGATAGAGAGGCAATGGTTATGGAAACTGGCCAATGGAATGCGAGGGATGGTGTGGGGGAGATAAATGTGTTTATATATGAAATGAGACTAACCAATGGGAAGACAGCATTGAGTGGAATGGAAGACAGTGATGCTTGCCAATGCTATAAGAGTACAGTTGGGGAGACGTGGGCACTGCGAAGTTCAGGTGAGTTTCAGACATTAATAGTTCCATGCTCCAACCGTTAACCTCGTCATTATGGTTGTGCTATCCCGTTATATGCGTACACCGCACCAAAATCATCCTACATACAAGGCAAGAGCCGTTACTATTTATCATCCCTCTTCTCCATCTGTCAGAGCTCGTCCTAACTCTGAAAAACCTCTCCTTAAACACCTCTGACAGTCTTCAGGTTAAAGCTGTGGCAATGTGTGCTCAAGGGATTGTTTTCCATGTAGCATCGGAGGCCAAGGGGTGACCTTATTTTATAAAATCATAAGATGCATAAATAAGGTAAATAGATACGGTCTTTTCCCTAGAGAGGGCGAGTCCAGGCCTAAAGGGCAGATGTTCTGGGTGAGAAGTTAAATATTTAGGAGGGACTAAGTGGCATCTTCTTCACAGAGAGTGGTGGACGTATGGAATGAACTACCAGAGGAAGTAGTTGACGCTGGTACAATTGCAACATCCAAAATTTATCCGGATGGGCATACGAATTGGAAGGTTTTGGAGAGATGTGGTCCAAGTGCAGGCAAATGGCACTGGATTAGGTTATGATAACTGGTCGGTATGGACAAGCTGGACCGAAGGGAATATTTCCATGTCGTACATCTCTAAGTCTCTATATATTACTCTATAAGACCCAGTTATGCCTGTCCTTTTGTGGATCACGAGGAAGCCTCCACGTTCCTTATCCTACTTGGAACCCACCCACAACTCTGTCTCCAGTATATTCATGGCATCAACACTTTTGTTTTCCCTCTGGTCCGAAATTGGAAAATGATATCAGTTATCCTTCAAATGTTCACACTGCTCTCACGTTCACCTTGTTAATGTCTGACTCCTCCCTTGCCTCCTTTGTAATCTCTATTTTAATTTCTGCAGTCAGACTGACCACTAAAATCCAATACAAACCAATCTACTCTCACAGTTCCCTAGACTATACATCCTAACATCGCCCTTCTTCTCAGTGAGTCATTTCCACTCTCCCAGTTTTTCTGTCTTCGTCATACCTGTTCCAAGGATGCCAACTTCGCCAGGCGAATATCAGAAATGTCCATCCTTTTTTACTACTGAGTGTTCACCACCATCGTGATCAAAATACCTTTAGTTACGTCTGAATCTCAACCTTTCCCTTCCCTACGATACAAATGTTGTAGTCCCAGTAGTGCTCTCTTCTTATTCTCGGCATTTCAACATCTAAAGGATGAAAGGCTGCCATTCCTTTCACCTCCACTGTAATTCCTCCACGATAGACATAATTCCCTCGCCTTGCTTGACAATATTCCTGAGGCTAATTCACAGACGAACTTTAGACAGCACCTTTCAAACCCACGACTGCTTCCATCGTGAAACACAACGACAACGGATCAATGGGCATATCCACTACCTGCTAGTTCCTCTCCAAACCACACGCTATTGTGACTTCCAAATATATTGGCGCTCTATCATTGTCGCTGCAGAATAATCTGAGAACTCCCCGTCTGAGTGCATTACGGATCACTATAACGTGGACCAAATTAACCTTCTTTCTTTACACAGAGTGTAGTGGGGGCGTGGAATGCACTCTGGGGTTTGATTAGCATCAGATTGTTACCACAGGTTAATGCAACATTAAGAGCCAAAGGGCATGTACTGCGCGGTAATGTTCTTAGAGGCAGTTCAAGAAGGCAGCTCGCCACGATCTTCTCAAGTGCAACCAGAGAAGGCAAAAATTGCTGGTCCTGATACCGACGCTCACGTCACATGGAGTCATAGTCTCCATAGAGATGTACAGCACGTGAACACACCATTTCGTCCAACTCGTCCATGCAGACCAGATATCCCAACCCAATTTTGTCCCACCTGTCAGCACCTGGCCCATATCCCTTCAAACACTTGCTATTCATAAAACAGTCCAGATGTCTTTTTAAATGTTGCACTCGTACTAGCCTCCAACAGTTCCGCTGGCAACTCATTCCATATATGTACCATCCCCTGCGTGAAAAGGTTGCTCCTTAGGTCTCTTTAATATCTTTCCCCTATCAACTTAAACCCATGTCCTCCAGTTCTGGAATCCCCCACCATAGGGAAAAGACTTAGTCTATTTATCCTATCCATGCCCCTCATGATATTGTTAACATCTATAAGGTCACCCTTCAGCCTCCGACGCTCCAGGGAAGACAGTCCTAGCCTATCAAAATTCTTCCTATAGCCCAAATCCCTCCAATCCTGGCAACATCATTGCAAATCTTTTCTGAACATTTTCAAGTTTTACAACATCTTTCCGATCGGAAGGAGACCAGAATTGCACGCAATGTTCCAACAGTATCCTCACCAATGTCCAGTACAGTCGCAAGGTCATCTTCCAACTCATGTACTCAGTACTCTGACCAGTAAAGGAAAGCATACCAAACACCTTCTTCACTATCCTATCGACCTGCGACTCCACTTTCAGGGAGCTATGAACTTGCATTCCAACGTCTCTTTATTCAGCAACAGCCCCCGGGACTTTATCATGAAGTGTTCAAGTCCTGCAAGAATTTACTTTCCCAAAATGCAGCACCTCACATTTGTCTGAATTAAACGCTATCTGAAACGTCTCAGCCCATTGGCCCATCTGATCAAGATTGGTTATAATCTGAGCTAACCCTCTTCGCTGTCCACTACACCTCCAATTTTGGTGTCAACTGCAAATTTACTAAATATTCCTCTTATGCTCTCATTAAAATGATTTACATAAATTTTCTAAACTAATGGATCCAGCAGCGATCCTTGTGGCACTCCACAGGTCACAGGACTGCACCTCCAGTCTCTGTCTTCGGCGTTTAATCCAGATCCCTATCCAAAAGGCGAGTTCTCCATATATTCAATGAGATCTAACCTTGCTCACCAGTCTCCCATGGGAACTTCGTTGAACTTCTTACTGAAGTCCAAATAGATCACATCTAACCACCGTGCCCTCATCAATCTTCCTTGTTACTTCTTCAAAGAACTCAATCAAATTTGTGAGACATGATTTCCCACGCATAATGCCTTGTTGACTAACCCTAATCAGTCCTTGCGTTTCCAAATAAATATATATTCTGTCCCTCAGGATTCCCTCAAGCAACTTGCCTACCAACGACGTCAGGCTCACTGGTGTATAGATCACTGGCTTGTCCATACCAACTTTCTTAAAGAGTGGCTCAACGTTAGCCAACCTCTACCCTTCTGTCACCTCACCTTTGGCTATTGATGATGCAAATATCTCAGTAAGTGACCCAGCAATCACTTCCTTCGCTTTCCACAGAGTTTTAGGGTACTCCTGATCCGGTCCCGGGCACTTTCTCCTCAGTAATATGAACATTTTTCGAGATGCCACAATCTATTTCCCGACATCTATATCGTTCAGGTCTTTTTATACTATTCACCACGCCCAGCGGCTCCACACAAAGGCCACCTTGCTGATGTTTGAGGGGCCATATTCTCTCTCTAGTTACCCTTTTGTCCTTAATGTATTTGTAAAAGCTCTTTGGATTCTTATTATCTCTATTTACCAAATCTATGTCCTGTCCATTTTTTTGCCGTCCAGATTTCTCTCATAAATATACTCCTACTGCCTTTATTCTCCTTTAAGGATTCATTCGATCTACGTTTTCGATTCCTGATATATGCTCCCTTCATTTTCATAACCAAACCCACAATTTCTTTAGTCACCCAGCATGCTCGATGACTATCAGCCTGGAAATATCCTCCTTCAGCACCACTGTATTGCTATCCCTAAACAAGAACGTCACTCCTTCTCCTCTCTTGCTTCGCGTTCTGTTCTTCCAGTAGCATTTGTATCCTGGAAATTTAAGCCCCCTTCCTGTCCATCTCTGACCCATATTTCTGTGCTTGCTATGATATCCGACGCACATGTTCTTAATCATGCCATGGGTTCACTTCCTTCCCTTTTTGGCCTCTTGCATTGACATAAATGCAGTTTAATTTTTCAGTACTAACGTGTTCTCTGTTTTGTCCCTGCCTGCCTTGACTTTTTGACTCAGCTTTGTTCTCAACTGCATCAGTTTCAAATTGAAGTCTTTCCTCACTATATTTCTGGGTCCCATCCCCACCTTACTTGTTTAAATCCTGCCGAGCAGCTGGAGCAAATCTCCCTGCCAGTATGTTATACCCCTTCCAATTTAGGTGCAATCCCTCCTTTTTGCACAGATCACTTCTACCCCAAGACAGCTTCCAATCATTCAAAAATATTAATTCTTGTCCAGTACACCAGCTCCTCAGGCACGTATTCATCTGCTGTACCTTCCTAATCCTGCTCTCACTAGCATGTAGCACCGGGAGAAATCCAACTAACTCGAGGACTTTCTTTTTTTAAACTTCTGCCTAACTCGCTGCAATCTCCCTTCAGAATCTCAACATTTGCCTTTCCTATGTCGTTGGTTTTAATGTGTATAATGGCCTCCTGCTGGCCCCTCAAACCCATGAGAACATGCTGCACCGCCTCTGAGAAATCCTTGATCCTTGCACCACGGAAACAGCACACCATTCTGTTTTTTTGCTGGTGAACACAGAAACGTCTGTCTGTACCTCGGAGTAGAGAGTGTCTTAACAAAATCGATCGTTTGGAATCCGACGCATCTCACATTACATTAGAACCAGTCTCAATACCAGAAACTTGGCTGCTCGATCTACGTTCCCCTTAGAATCGATCAACCGCTACATTTTCCAAAACAGCATACGTGTTTGAAATGGGGATAGGCATGAAAGACTCCTGAAATACCTGCCTACCTCCCTTACCTTTTCTGGAGTTTACCCATCTATGTGATTTCATCTGAGACATACCCCCTTTCCTGTAACTGCCATCCATCACATACCCCTGCTCTTGTCAATTTCTTATTGCCTCTATCTGGCTCTTCAACTGATCTATTCAATTTTATAGAATTCCCAACCAACGACATTTATGGCAGATATAATCCTCAGTAACCCATATACTCTCCCTAAACTCCCACATCTGACAAGAAGAGCATATCTCTCCACTATGAGCCATTTCTGTTTCTTTCGATCTACTGACCCAGAAAATAGCACTGTCTTATTCTTTTACAAAACACTGCTCCAGATTAAATTAATTATTATGGCTTATATTTTAAGTTTAATCAAGAGACATAGCTCAATAAAACACATAAACTAGAAAGAACCCACTCTAGTCACGACTGCAGACCACGTTTAAAATCCACACATCTGCTTCTGTGCTGTGACCTCTCCCAGACAGGATCTTCCAAGATCAGTTTCGAATTTCACTGTTTTTACAATTTTCCCAGAAGCGCTCCGATGTCCAGCGGTACATGAATTCAACTGCAAGTCAGTAACTTTGTACTCTGTCAGTTAGCAACATTGTTTCTCTCTCTCTCTCTCCCTCTCTTTTCCTCTCTCTCTCTCTCTCTCTCTCTATTCTGCACTGACATCGCCATGTGCTTCCCTTGTATGTTCTTCTCCCTTTTAAAAGTGTGGGTGTTTTGACGTTTTCTCTCTTCAAATTTCCAAAACAATGCAACAGCATATAAATCAGTAATTGCTGCTCTTGGAATTCGAGGAAATCACCCCCAACATCTAAAATATCTTTAAAAAGGAACATCTATTACAGCTCGAAATTGTCCCCGTCCTCCATCTTGGATTACCCAGAATAATTTTGAATCAACAAAAGGATTATGATTTTCCATGTGGAGAGTAACAATGAGACAGCAATCTTTTTGGTGAGCACAGAAATGATGGACAATGTTGAATCTGATTTCTAGCCAATGGGATTATGGGGATGGTAAAATGTGATGGTGATAAATCAGAGAAAGAGGGATTAATCAACAAGATGGCAGTGATGGGGTGGCGGTACGAAAAGTGATGATGTGCATGTTGACTGGTCCTGTTCAAACCATCAGACACACATGCAAGAGATTAATGCCTGAAACCTGCATCCACTAGATCACTACAGACCACTTCCTTCTGGTAGAATATGTCATTGGACTTCCTTTGCAGATGGCTTACTTAGCAATTTGAAATAAAGTAAATGCTGGCTGTTATCTCATTGTGGAAAAAAAAAGCAACACTCCTCAGGGCCTTTGCACAATTTAATCGGATATTCCGATGAAAGTTCAATAATTTGCAGGTTTCATTAGTTTTTATAGTTTGCAAATGCTTAAATATCCCTCGATTATTCTAAAAATACGAATGATTAACATCCTGCACATAATTCAAAAATATATCTAAGACTGCAAAGATCAGGTTGAGATCATACTCGATTATTTTCTGCAATTCACCTTAGAGCAGCATGCACTTGCACTGGAGAGATTGCAATAGAGATTTAACAGATAGTTGCCTGGATGTCGAGATTTTCATATGATGAGGGATTTCGCAGACTAGGCTTGTTGTCCTGGTAGTCGCAGTGACTGAGGAGTTGGCCACAGCGCAAAAACGAGTGGAGGCTAAAAAAAAACACGTCAGGTTATATAGTTTCAGTAGTCAAAACACAGACACATCATCAGTAGATTAACTTTCAAATATTTAAATTGGTGACAGTGCTGGGGGAATGGAGGTTAGTGTTAATTAATGTTGTAAGAAAAATCAACTAGCAAACAATTGGGAAAATATTTACGAAGCACTATTCCAAAGGGAAATGAGAGCTGGAAAATAATTTAAGTCTTCCTTTATTTGTTGCTCTAGCTACATGGTCAGATGCGATTGAGCTAAAGGGCGGCATGGTGGCTCAGTGTTTAGCACTGCTCCCTCATAGCACCAGGTACCCGAGTTCAATTCTTGCCTCGGGCGATTGCCTGTGTGGAGTTTGCACATTCTCCACGTGTCTGCGTGGGATTGCTCCGGTTTCCTCCCACAGTCCAAAAGTGAGTGAATTGGCCATGCTAATTTGCCTGGAGTGCTACATGCATTGGTCAGGGGTAAATACAGAGTGTGGGTGGGTTAGTCTTCAGAGGGTTGGTGTGGACTTGTTGGGCCAAAGGGCGTGTATCCATACTGTAGGGAATCTAATCTAAAGATCTCTGGTGATCGTATGATCAGTTCAATGCAGAGTCCGGCGACGAAATGGAGAATTTGACACACCAATGATGAGCAGAAGGATCAACACCAGTACGGATAGTAACTGAATGAACAACCAGATCAATATTACTGTTAAACAAGATTCTTACAATCAATTGCTTGATGGGGAGGCTTAAAAGTGAATCCAACAAAAGGCAGGATGGGATAGGAAATGTACTGGATAAAATAAATTAGATGTTCAATTCAAAATGTTGAGATATACTACAAATAAAGAAAGTAAAAGTAACAGGATAAGTTCCTATACATTGTTGTAATATCCCAATCTCTTGTTCTCAGTTTCGGATCAATTGTTCGAACATTCCAATGTCTTTCTCTCAGATTTGGATCTCTCCATTCCTCCTCTTTGAAGCAGATGATCCCTGTTTTTGCCATAGCTGTGTGTCCCACTGAAACTGTGGGTTAGCACGCTGTAAATATTCACTTATTAACACTTGATTGAATCCCACTAGTGACCCAGCTAGGTTCCACATGTACTGAAATTAATCACTGAACAATGGAACTTTGGTCTCACAACTTAGACCTTTGTTTGCATCAAAGGACTTGGCAGCCTCTTCTTAGAATTTCGTAGACTTTCACAGCATGCCAGCAGACTATTAAGCCCATCTCCTGGTCAACAATGGATGTATACAGGTCAGAAAGTTAATATCAATATGCTCCTTAACAAGATTTTCTTTTCGATTCCACTGTGTCTCTGTCTTTGTCTCTCTCACTCGTCTCTCTGCATGGATGTTATGCTGTCACTGCACTTAAGCTAAACCACCTCCAATTAATTGCAATTGTTCCTCAGTCGCATTGAAATCAATAGCACGAGTGTCAATTTCTTTAATGTCTGTCTTGAGCTTGATAGTAGCTGTACTGTCATGTATAATGATTTACCAAATCCGTGTTCAGAAGATCTCAGTCGATAGTACGAAATATTACCAGGAGAACGTGATGACTACAGACGCTGGAGATCACAGTCAAAATGTGTGGTGCTGGAATAGCACAGCCACCCAAGGAGCATGGGTGGAGCTGAAGAATCGATAGTTCTGACCTAAGTCCTTCATTGGTAATGAATCTTCTGCGCCTCGGATGCTGCCTGACTGGCTGTACGTTTCCAACAAAACATTTTCGACTGAGAAAGAATGATTAGCACAAGGAGAGAGTTCGCAGAGATGGGATGTGGGTGGGTTAATGTGGTGGTGGAGGCTGCATGAGTTCTGTCCTGATGCATTGGAAGAACTTTGAACAGAACCACTTCTGTGTTAGACCTTCGGCACATCCCACCCACCTCCAACATTAAATGATTTGCTACTGTCTCTGAAACAAAAACCGCTCACTCCTCCAGGGAATTCAGTTCTACTGAAGCAATTCCAAAGTGCATAACATTGAACGTTGGAAGGAAAATAATGTTTCGTCATCTCTGTCAGAAATGCATGACACTTGCGGGAATGTGAGATATCGGGAGAGGTGAAATAGCCTGGGGCGGTTTTTCCCAGAGCATCGGAGGCTGAGGTGTGATCGTATAGAAAATCATAAAATTATGAGGGACAGAGATAGAGTGAATAACCAAGGTCTATACCCAAGGGAAGTAGCGTCCAAAACGAGAGGGCGCAAGTCGAAGGTGTGAGGGAAGATATAAGAGATGCTAAAGGGCACTAAATTGCTAATTCTCTTTCTCAGCAACCATATTACTCTCCTCGTTTTCCTCTTTGTCTGTCCTTCCTAAAAAGTGAATACCACTGGATATTCCATTCTCAGGCCACCTCATCCTCCAACTAATCCCAGGTACATTCGGTTTGTTTATATCTGTTTGCATGTGTGAATCATCAACGTTATTTCAAACGCCCTGTCCATTAAGTTAAAAGCCTCAATAACTCCAAAATGCGGGTGACAAATCCATTCTGCCCGATCATTTGAAGAAGATTCAATTGAACAAACAACCACCAACATCTGCTGCTGTGGAGAAAATCTCCCACAAGTGCTCTGAGCTCATTTCTTCCAAGTGGCCGTGTTTTATAACCTGTGACGGCACTGTGCCTTTAACAGATATATTCTGTGCTGTTTCTCTTGCAAATGAATGTTTTCTTAGTGCTGCAGAAATGTCTCCTGGTTCACAGCTTTGAGTTCTCTCGAGGTGTCTGACATGCATTTTCGTTTTTTTTTCTTTTCTGTTGATATTTTCCCGAGCACCCATGTTCTAGTTGTTTTCTTCTTTCAGAAGTAAGGCAAAAAAATCATGAATGGACGTCGTCAGGTCGCATACGAACAGTAGACTTATGTTGAGGCATCGATTATTTGCTTGTTGTTGCTGCCTGGTGGAGCTTAGGGCCCGAATTCTTGTCTGTTGGAGTGAAATCGTAGACACAGACACTTTCATTTATGAAATCAAAAAGGGCATAAAATTCGTTTTCGTCTTTCTTTTCAATTGACTGAAGAGAGACAGTACTTAAAAATAATGATTGTTTTGCTAAATTGCCTTTTCCAAGTGGGTGCTTATGCGATTCTGCCAAATGAGAAATAATTGATAATTGATATTTACATGATACATTGTCTTGTTTAATATTTCAATAACGTTGCATCAATTCTTCTTTTCATTGTAATTTAAGTGTGTTGAAACAACAAAGCTCATTTTCATTGAAGTTTAGCAATTGATCAATCAAATAATATCCGCAAAATGGTAGGTTACACATGGATTTAATTTAAATTAACCAAATTAAGGTTTAAGCTATTTCCACAATATATTTTGGAGGAACGCGGTGTGCTTTGGCTAATCCGAAATAGGAGTAGGAGTCGGCCATATGGTCATTCGAGCCCGCTCTGCCATTCCTCTGAAATATGGCTGATTCAACATTTCTCAAGTATACTTTATTGCCTTTTCCGGTAACTCTTGATTACCTGGCTGATCAAGAATCTATCTATACCAGCTTTAAATATTTACAAGGATGCTGCCTCCACCCCAGTTCTTTGTGGAAACGCGATCTATCCAAGAGAAGTACTTCCACCTCATCCTGGGCTTTAACAGACGCCACTTTTATTCTCAGACTATACTCTCTACTTCCAGACTCTCCCATGAAGGAAAGCAGCCCCTGAGTATTGCCCCAGTCAATCTACTTTGTTATTATTCATGATCCAATTAGATCACTTCGCACTCTTCTTATCTCAAGTGAGATAAGAAGTCTTATTTAGCCGCTGCAAATGATGCAATCCCTCCAGACCAGCGATCTTCTCAATGAACATTCAGTGAATTGTTTCCAACGTAATAGTATCTTCCTCGAAATAGGTGGATGAAAATTGATCACTCTGTAAGTCTGGATTTTTACTCTTTTTTGGCACGATGTTGGAAAAATATCCTACACCGGTATATTTACCAACGTGAGTCGCCAAATGAATTCAACACAATGTTCGGTAGGTTTGTCCATTATATTCTGAGGAACTACTTGCAGGAGAAAAGCTTATCGTTTAGATTTTACAGCCATTTCATTGCGTGTTGAATTTCGCATTAATGTCTTTTACAAATAAATTAGAATGCTTGATAATCGTAGGCGAACCAATAAATCATCTCATTGACAATGCTGAGTGTATCCCATTCTTCCTGTAGATTTCTTGTCATATTGAACTTCATATAAAAGTTTCTTACACTTGAAGACGAGGATTCGACAATAATAATACAGGGTATAGTCTGTGAATAAAAGAGACATCTGCAAAAAAATAATTGGAAACACAATTGCTTCGGTCAAGAGGTTGAGCAAGTTCAGTTGACTCGTGTCTGGGCTGAAACTCTAATGCTGTTAATAAATATTGAATACTTTAAGGCCCATACCCATTGAAAGTCACAACGCAGAATTGTGATATTTGGAAGCATGTGATCCTATACTACAGAATACAAAAGTTATTGCGATGCAGAAGAAGGCACATCATGCCTGCACACAGATACTATTCCCTAATCCCAAATCTCGTGTCTTTGTCCCATATCCCTACATATCATTTCTATGCAGATAACCATCTAATATCCTGTTGAATGCCTCAAATACGCCTGTCTCCACTACATTTCCAGACAGGGCGTTCAATCAAGTGTTCATGAAGTAACTCGACAGAGGCCAGTACACCGTCACCAAGCCACCCTTTAGTTATACACACACTGTATGAGGAAAATGAGCAGCGACCTCAGCCAGTCGCTAGATGGAGGATAATCCCTCAGACTCTGGTGAGTACCAGTCGTCCAGGAATCCCTCACTGGCCCAGTTTACCTTTCTCTGAAAATGGACGTTATACGCAATGACATCCTGTGGCTCGATTTGCAGTAATTACGTTCTACAACTCCCACACACACCAATTCCAATTATGTGGGCCTTTTACTTTTCCTCTCGATTTTGCCAAAGATCTTATTCCTTCCAAACTAGCTCGGCATGGGCAGCATTTATCAAAGATCAACCTGTTTATTTTACCTGGATCTTCTCTGTAGAAGTTCCTCCTCATTCCTAGGTAGTAACAGTATCGACAGTATGATACTGCATCCATCTCGAACGCTGAGGTTTCTTCAATGCAAGACACAGCATGGGAAAACACGGTTTTTGAAAAATTTTACGGATATTCTGAGAGGCCGGGTGGGATTTGTTCCTGCACGGTTTTGTGTAACAGCTGCTTTCATGCGAAAGAAATATTGTTCTGGACCGCCTCGCCTCCTCGACTTTGTATATCATGGGACATAGCACCGCATCGACCTTGCCACCTTCTCACGCAAGGACAGTGGTTTCTGAAGCAAACTTTCTATCGCTTACAGGAGACAGGAGAAACATTCCTGAAGTCACTTCACCCCTTCCCTCGAGGTCCGGGAATATCGGGCTTTCCCTGGTGGAGAGTCTTCAACCCCATCAGCAACTCTGCTAGAGCTATTCCTGTTGTAGCATGAGAGACGTTGTAGAATCAAACAGAAACTCGGACTGTTTGGTATCGAATGAGGTTGGACGCTGTTTCTTTAAGCATACGCTCAACTTTTGAATTCCATTCTAACAGACCATTGGACAAGGAATAATATGATCCTATCCAGACATACCAAAGCCAATAGTCTTAAGGAAGTGCACGTCATCACTGCTGGTAAATAACGGCTCATTGTCCAGGAGCAATACTCCCTGGAGTCCATGCATTGCAAATTATGCTAACACATTTTCTACATGTTCGCTGAGTTTGACGAATGAACACAGTGCATGTTCATCCACATTGAAGGGACATAAACAATGGCCAAGAATATTGAGCCCATCGAAGAACCAGCTTAGTTGATGTGCAGCGAAGTCCTGGGGTAAACTTCTTTCCATGTTGATCCTCCAGACACTTACTGCCAATGTCAGCATCCAATCCTGGAGATCAGAAATCATTTGCTCCCATTTACGCCATTTTGCAAACCCCTCCCTTGCTGATCATGGTAAAGTTCATCCAGTGCCTGATCGATGATCTTGACTAGGGACAATCACCCTTTATCCCCATAAAAACATGCAGTCGACAGTAATCTGGGCTGACCGGATTGAGAAAATGTTCAGTTTTGATTGAGATGACCCAACGAGAAGCTCTTTGGGTCGGAAGAATCTTTTGCACAATGTCGTCAGCAGTGACGGGAAGGGTGCCCAGTAAAAGCAAAATCAGAATTGACTCTTTCGTGGGAGGCGCCATGGCTATTGTATCGGCCACCGGGAGGCACGAATGGAATCCCAATTTTCTACCTGAACGCACCGAGTGTAATTTTATACCCTTAGAGTAAGGATCTCTGCTTATTTCGAACAGAATCTATGAGTGGTACGGCATTGTCTTCCTTACATGGTACGGGTAGGGGTCTGTGGTCCAGGTCTAATTCTAATTTATATCTCTAAATGTTTTTATTGAACTTGTACGTAGAAAGATGGCAGTCAAAACGTCCTACTCTATCTGGGATATTTGTTTTTGGCAGCGACCAAAGTTCAGGAAGCATATGGTGTGGCAATCCTGCATTTCGGCCACCAAGGAGCCAAGAGATTCTGGTACCATACGGGGGCGCATCATATGTCAGCACTGCATTGCACTTTCCATTGCAGTGAGCCAACACTTCTGGTGATGATAGCTTCTTACTCAGTTCACTAACAGCTACATCTTGGCCAGAGGCCATTTTCAAGGCTGACCATTCTTCAATAGCCGCTGAAAGGGTATCGAGATGGAGGCTAGTTTATGTGTGAACTTTCTGCAATTGCTCACCATCCCAAGGAAAGAGCTAAGCTCCGGTAGGTACATGAGAGCGGAGGCAGGTTTGATCGCTCTCACTTAATTTTCCAAATAGTGTAACCACGTTGTGACGTCTATATAGCACAAAGAGATCAATTGAGGTGCCCGGATTGCGCGTTTGGTTCTCCTCCTGTGGAAACCTTTAATAACTATACCCAAGTTTCCACGTGCTCTTTATTGGTATTCGCAGTTACTAGTAGATCATCTGGATAAATGGTACTCTGTGTTGGATTTTGTAAATTGTTCTGTAATTGTTTGCTGGAAAAGGGCTCTGGCTGATGATATCCAAAATGGAAGTCGTGTGCATTGGTATAAACACTTACAGTATTATTTGGGGTATACATCTGAGACTGGTTAACACATCATATTTGCAGTATCGCATATCTTATGTCCACTTTTTTGAAAGATAGTTCTCACCCCTCCCTCCATCAGCTTTATGTACAAATCTTCTTGGCAAGGGATTGGTTACACATCCATTTGCAAGAAACGTTTTACCGTTTGCTGAAAATCCCACAAAGGTTTCAAAATCAGTGGGACTGGTGCTGTCCATTCTGGAAACTGTCTTTGTTTAATGAATCTTCGTTTTCCAGCTTTCTGTTTTTTGCCTCTACTTTTGCATGGGTAAAATTATTTTCATGGGCCAGGATTGCAGAGTCGGGGAATTGCTTCCTGGTCAACGTGCAAAGTTGTCTTCGCTCCTTTGATGATTCCAAGATCTTCCAACAAAGCCTCTGGGTATTTAAATACATTTCATACAGGCAACCATATTCGAAAAGAAAACAATGCTGACCCAATCAGGATGAGTCTTTCCAAATCACTTCCACTCCATCATTCTTCAGCCTGAGCTGTTTACTATGATCTTTGGTAACGACAACAGCTGGTTCTCATCGGGGACCAAAACGAAAGTCGTATCCTTAATCTGTAATATTCTCTAATATAATAGTATATATTCTCAATTTGACTAATGTCTTATGCAAAATTAAGGATTTGTGTCCCAAACGTAACTTGTTAAAGACTGGTTCACAATCACTGATTCAACGCCCCAGGTATTGGTCCCTGTTAAAACCGGGTGATCATTTAAAAAGTTATTTCTGGGTGTTGCTAAACAATTTAATTGTTCCAAATATGTAGGTTTCCAGGCTGTAACCCTCTTGGATGCCGTTCGATGAGTTTTCGTACTGAAGTCAGGCCTTGATTGACTCTCGAATCCGTATATCAGTGACAATATAATACTGTGCCTGACCTGACTCTGAAGTACGTTTTAGCCATTTGGTCCAGTCTCGGCTTTATTTTAAAAATTTTCTGTTGTCTGAACTAGGGTCCTTATGATCAGGATATATCCTGTATAAGATTGCCTGCTCTCAAGTGTTATTCTCTGTCGGCAATGTGAGGGTATGCACTTGCAATGGAGTTTTCTTGAAATCGCGTGCTCCATTTGGTCCATTTTCTAAGACAATGCCAGTTGCAGTGCCTGTTTGAACGTCATTTCGGCTCCAGTTAGTAGGCACTATTGCATTGTTACACCATTAATCTCACGTACCAAACAGTCTTTCAACAACTCACTCAGGATTAAACCAAATTTCCATATCTATGCCAGTCATGTCAAACTCGGTAAAAATCCTTTACGGATTCCATTGGTTCCAGAACTGCAATTTAAATCCAGTAGAATAATAAACCTGAGTTAAATTGGCAGTCTTGAAAGAGTTTAGCACCTGTTTCATCCAAGAAAGTCAGGCTCCTCATAACCGGAAATATTGTGAGTGGACACGCTATAAGAAAAATTAGTCATGGCCTTTCATCTGCCCGAGGCAATTTGCTCTGGAAAGAATAACACATTCTTTCCATGTTATAGACCCAGTCTTCAAGGGCAGCACCAAAAGAGTCAAAATTCCCAAGGTGGAATATCACAAATTCTTACCCCAGCTTATAGACGACTGGTGCGAGTGAATATCCATCAGGTAATTTCCCACAAAACCACTGAAATAATTGAATGGAAGCCAGTGTTCCGAATCGAAGCCATCCTTCATGAATGCATTCACGTGACAAGGTCTTTTACAAGTTAGCCCAGAGTCAATTCGTAGAATGACTAGATTTCTTGCGAGTTTGGTACTTTTCTTCATTGATCCAGCTCACTCAGAGCCAGCTGTCATAGGGAGCAGAACCTCTGACACGGAGAAAAAGAGGACTGCAGATGTTGGAGATCAGGGCTGAAAAATGAGTTGCTGGAAAAGCGCAGCAGGTCAGGCATCATCCAAGGAGCAGGCAGAAGCCCTTCTTCAGGAATGAGGAGGATGTGTCAAACAGGCTAAGATAAAAGGTAGGGAGGAGGGACTTAGGGAGCGGCGTTGGGAATGTGCTAGGTGGAAGGAAGTTAAGGTGAGGGTGATAGACCGGAGAGTGGATGGGGGCGGAGAGGTGGGGGAGAATATTGCAGTTCAAGAAGGCGGTGCTGAGTTCAAGGGTTGGGATTGACATAAGAGGGGAGGAGGGGAAATGAGGAAGCTGGAGAAATCTGTATTCATCCCTTATGGTTGGAGGGTTCCTAGATGGAAGATGAGGCACTCTTTCTCCAGGCATCGTGTTGCGATGGTCTGGCGATGGAGGAGGCCAAGGACCTGCATGTCTTTGGCGGAGTGGGAAGGGGAGTTAAAGTGTTCAGCCACGGGGCGGTTGGGTTGGTTGTTGTGGGTGTCCCAGAGGTGTTCTCTGAAATATTCGGCAAGTATGTGGCTTGTCTCTCCAATGTAGAGGAGGCGACATTGGGTGCAGTGGATGCAGTAAATGATGTTTGTGGAGGTGCAGGTGAATTCCGTCACAAATTCACCTGCTCCTCCACACACATCATTTACTGCATCCACTGCACCCAATGTGGACTCCTCGACATTGGGGAGACAGGCCGCCTACTTGCAGAATGTTTCAGAGGACACCTCTTGGACACCGCACCAAACAATCCAACCGCCCTGTGGCTGAACACTTTAAATCCCCCTCCCACTCTGCCAAGGACATGCAGATACTTGGCCTCCTCCATCGCCAGACCATGGCAACACTACGTCTGGAGGAAGAGCGCCTCATCTTTCGCCTCAGAACCCTCCAACCACAAGGGATGAATACAGATTTCTCCAGCTTCCCGATTTCCTCTATCCCCCAACTTATCTCAGTCCCAACCCTCGGAGTGAACCCCGCCTTCTTGATCTGCAATCGTTATTCCGACCTCTCCGCCCCACCCTCACTCAGGCCTATCACCCTCACCTTAACCTCATTCTACCTATCGCATTTCCAACGCCCCTCCCCTAAGTCCCTCCTCCCTACCTTTTATCTTAGAGTGCTTGGCACACCGTCCTCATTCCGGAAAAGGGTTTATGCCCGAAACTTCGATTCTCCTGCTCCTTGGATGATGACTGACCTGCTGCGCTTTTCCAGCAACATATTTTTCAGAACCTCTGACACGTCTTTTTTAAAAAAAGAATTCTCCCACACTACCGCCAAATAACAGTAGTGCATTATTTTTTCCAACACCCAAGTCATGTGTGTAGGGCACAGTGAAGAGCAACAAATGGGAGAATCTTTGTTTATATCACACCATCAAAAAGAAAGGAAACATCCGAGTCGCCAGTGCGAAGCAGCTCCCTTCTTAATAAAGGGCAACTCTCCGTGATCAAAAAAAGTGAAAGAGGAGGGCACGGATGAATTAACATGGAATTGGAGGGGGGAAAACACTTGACAACACAGGTGTTCACCTCTCCTAAGAGATCCAGCCTGTTGGTAATCACTGAATGCTCTCTCTCCAGGGGCACTAGGTCTTGATTGTCACCACGGAAGAGGGGCAGGCATTTGGTCCTAACGACAACTTCGACAGCCCGGTGCCTGGAGATGTTTATGGGCAGTTTGGCCAGGCCCAGGAGCAGACTGAAAAGGACATCATCTGACCTATACTTCACGCTGAGCACCGAATGCCCGAAGATCAGGAGCTTGGGTATGAAGTATGAAGAGAGGACAAGATTTATAATGAAATCAAAACGGGAGTGCAAACGCCCCCATACAATCTATAGATGGTGCAGGGATTCCACAGTCCCGCAGAACAAGCAAATGGGCTGGAAGTCCGTGAACAATTGCAGGGGACCCTCACGTACAGCACCCACTATTTCGGATCCCTGAGAAAATTGACGAGACCTCCTGAGTAGAGGAAAGTCCTGTTTATTTGTATTCCACCATCAGGAAGAAAGAAACACATGACTTACCATTGATAAACAATGCCTTTCTCATCAAAGGGCAATTGCACGTGAACAATACAGAGAAGGGGGCTTGGAAGAATAATTTATGGTTCCCTGAACTGAGGAGATTCTAAATAGAGTCATAGGGTCGAAGAGATTTACAGTATGATAACAGACCCTTCGTATAACTTTACCATGCTAACCAGATATCTCAACCTTATCCTGTCCTGCTGGCCTGGTCCATATCTCACATACTCATCGCGCTGCATTTTAAAAGATGCCATTTTACGAGCCTTCACCACATTGTCTGACAACTCTTTCGATACATGTACCACCCTCTGCGTGAATAGGTTGCCCCTTAGGTCTCTTTTGAATCTTTCCCCTCACGGCCTAACCCTATTACCTCTAGTTCTGGACTCACCTATCTCAGGGTAGACACTTTGCCTTTTTATACTATCCATGCCCCTGATGATTTTATAACCCTTTATTAGGGCAGGCTTCTGCCTCCGACCTCCAGGAAAAATAGCCATAGCCTACGCAATCTCTCCCTGTAACTCAAATCTTCCAACCCTGGAAAATTCTTGTAAATCTTTTTCGAATTATTTCATGTTTTACAACATCTTTCTGATAGGAATGAGACCAGAACTGAATGCAGTATTCCAAATGTGGTCTAATCAATGTCCTGTGCAGGCGCATCATTATCTCCCAACTCCTGTACTCAATACACTGACCAATAAAGAAATGCATACCAAACACCTTCTTCGATATCATATCTACCTGCGAGTCAACTTTGAAAGAGCTATGAACCTTCACTCCAACGTCTCTTTGTTCAGCAACACTTCCTAGTGCCTTATCATTAAGTGTACAAGTCCTGCCAAGATTTGATTTTACAAAATGCAGCACCTCACTCTTATCTAAATTAAATTCCATCTGCCACTTTTCAGCCCTTTGGCCCATTTGATCAAGAATCCATTGTTATCTGAGGTAACCTTTCTCGATGTCCACTAGACCTCCAATATTGATATCAACTACAATCTTACTAACTGTACCTCTTATGCTTACATCTAAATCATTTATATAGATCATTACAAGTAGTGGACCCAGCACCAATCCTTGTGGAACTCCACTGGTCACAGGCCTCCAGTGTGGAAAACAACACTCCACCACCACCCTCTGTCTTCTACCTTTGTACCAGTTCTGTATACAAATTGATAGTTCTCTTTGTATTACATGGGACCTAACCTTGCTAACCGCTCTCCCATGGGAAACCTTGCCAATCTCCCGACAGAAGTCGATATCAATCACGTCCATCTCTCTGTCCTTGTCAATCCACTTGGTTAATTCTTCAAAAACTTAATCCACTATGTGGGATTTGATCACCCATACACAAAGCCATGGTGACTATTCCTCAGCAGTCCCTGCCTTTTTAATACCTGTACATCCTGTCCCTCAAAATTCCCTCGAACAAATTGCCCAACACCGATTTCAGGCACACTGGTCTATAATTCCCTGACTTGTCCTTACCACCCTTCTTGTTCAGTGGCGCCACGTTAGCTAACTCCAGACTTTCGACACTTCAGCTATGACTATCAATGACCCTGCATGAGAAAAACCAATCTATGTACAAAGTCCCATGTAAAGACTGCTCAAAACACTACATAGGACAAACAGGAAGACAGCTAACGATCCGCATCCATGAACACCAACTAGCCACGAAACGACACGACCAGCTATCCTTAGTAGCTACGCACTCAGATGACAAGCAACATGAGTTCGACTGGGACAACACTACTATTATAGGACAAGCCAAACAGAGAACAGCCATGGAATTCCTAGAGGCATGGCACTCATCCACTGCTTCAATCAATAAGTACATCGACCTGGACCCAATATACCGGCCATGGCAGTGGACAGCTGGAACTGACAACCGGAAGTAGCAGATACAAACCACTATAAATGCCGGAGGGATCATCACAGAAGCGCTTTGCAGGAGGCTCCCAAGCACTGAGGATGTCACCTGGACGGGGGACGAAACGTCTGCAACACAAATTACCAGCTCAGCAAACAGAACCACAACTCATGCAAAATGTTCGTTTAATCGTTCCCCCTTGCCCTGTGGCTCCACACAAAGGCTTCATTGCTAATCTTTGATGATCACGATTCAATCCCTCGTTATGCGTTTGTCCTTAACGTACTTAGAAAAACCCTTTGGATACTCCTTAACGCTTCTTGCCAAAGCCATTTCATGTCCTCATTTTACACTTTTGATTTCCTTCCACAGTAAATTCCTCCTACCTTTATGGTCTTCTAAGTACTCATTCGATCTATGTTGTCGTTACCCAACACATGCTTCCTTTTTCTTAACGAAACCCTCAATTTCATTAGTCTTCCAGTATTCCCTCCACCTACCAACCTTTCATTTCACTCTAATAGGAACATACAGTCAGTGGACTCTCGTTTCTCATTTTGGAAGTCTTTCCATTTTCCAGCCGTCCCTTTACCTGCGAACATTTGTCACCAATCAGCTTTTTTAAAGTTCTAGCTTAATACCATCAAAGTTAGCCTTCCTCCAATTTAGAACTTCAACTTTTAGATCAAGACTATCCTTTTCCATCACTGTTTAAAAGCGAATAGAATTGTGGTCACTGGCTCCAAAGTGCTTCCCAACTAACACCTCAATCACCTGTCCTGCCTTACTTCCCGAGTAAGTCAAGTTTTTTTTCATTCTCTAGTTTGTATATCCATATATTGAATCAGAAGATTTTCTTGTATACAATTAACAAATTATTATCCATCTTCACCCTTACCACGATGGCACTCCCATTCTTGTTTGAAAGTTAAATTCTTGTACCATAAACACCCATTACTGTTGCAGATAATTGAGATCTCCTTTAAAATTTGTTTATAAATTTCACCCTGAGTATTATGGCGTCTATAATGCAATCCCAATAAGGTGATAATCGCTTTCATATTTCTCAGTTCAACTCAAATAATTCCCTGTATGTTTTTTATTCTTCCCGCAACATTGTACCTCAGTACAGCTGTAATGCTATACCTTATCGAAAATGTCACAATCCCACCTCTCTTGCCTCCATTTCTGTCCTTCCTGTCGCATTTTTATTCTGGAACATTACGCTGCCAGTCTTGTCAGTGCCCGATCCACATTTCTGCAGTAGCGGTGATATCCCAGTTCCATGTTCCAAAGCATTCCATGAGTTCATCTGCCCTCCCTGTTTCACCTCTTGCATTGAAATAAATAAAATTCAGTCACTGTTCACTGCTTTGTCGCTACTGGCCGTGAGTGCTTGACTCGCTTCTGTTCTCAGATTGGTCTCTTTCCTCCCTTTTTCCCTGGGTGCTACCTAACTGCATACGATTAGCTTACATCCCCTTTCATTTCAGGTGCAATCCATCCTTCTGGTACAAGTCACTTCTACCCCTGAAGAGATTCAACTGATCCAAAAATAGGAACCCTTCTCCCGTAAACCAGCTCTTCATTCACGCATTCATTCTGCTCTATTCGCGTATTCCTACCTCCACTATCTCGCAGCAACGGCAGTAATCCAGACATCACTACAGTCGAAGACCTCTTTTTAAATTCCTGCCTAAATCTCTATATTCTCCCTTCAGCATCTCATCCTTTTTGTCTTCCTGTGCCATTGGTTCCATTGGAAAAGTGATCCCCTTCTGTTCCGTCCCCCTCTTGCGAACATTCTGCACCCTCTCTGAAATATCCTTGATCATGGCACGGTGTTGGGAGGGGGCGGGCGGTGAGCCACACACCATTCACATTTTTCGCTGATGGCCACAGAAACGTCTGTCTGTGCCTCTGACTGGAGAGTCCCCAAACACAATTGATTTCTTTGAAAATAACGCACCGGTCATTGTGTTATAGCCAGTCTCGATACGAGGACCTTGGCTGTTCGTGCTACATTCCCCTAATAATCCATCACCCACCACATTTTCCAGAACAACGTGTTAGTTTGAAATTCGGTTAGCCACAGCAGATTACTGTACTATCTGTGTGCCTCTTTATCTTT
Source organism: Hemiscyllium ocellatum (assembly GCF_020745735.1). NCBI lineage: Eukaryota > Metazoa > Chordata > Chondrichthyes > Orectolobiformes > Hemiscylliidae > Hemiscyllium > Hemiscyllium ocellatum. Next base: position 3,129,774 of record NC_083448.1, on the reverse strand, counting down.
CCTGGAGTTAACTCATCTATTCGACTCTATTGGGTGATGATGGGATAGCGTAGGGGGACGAGCTGAGAATAGTTCACAGTTCGCCGCAACATCGAGGGCCGAAGGGCTTTTTCTGCGCTGTATTGTTCTATGTTCTGTGCTCTTTCTGCTTCTTCTCACCTTGCCTATTACTGTGATCCATCACTTCCTCTATGCTACTTTATCCCCATCCCCACCCTCCTCTCACTTATCTCTCCACCCTTCAGGTTCTTTGCCTCTATTCCCGATGAAGGACTTTTGCTCGAAACGTCGATTTTACTGTTCATGGGCAGCTTCCTGAACTGCTGTGTTCTTCCAGCACCACTAATCCAGAATCTGGTTTCCAGCATCTGCATCAATCACATCCACTTTCTCTTGAAAATTGCTCATTGCCTCTGGCAGTTTCCTCAACAGAACCATTTCATTCGATAGGCTTCACAACAAATAGCCTTTTATTGCAGAAATAATCATTAGAAATACAAAAAAATGCCTCCACTCTCAGATCCGTCAAGAACAGCACATCATTCTTCTAAAGGCCATTCTTGTTTGTTTCAATCTATAGAGCAGAAAATAACACTGTATTTTTGCTCTACACAACACTGCCCGAGGCTAACATAATATTTATGGCTTTTATTTTTTTTACGTTCAATTAAAGGACAGTTCTCAATATAACATGCAAACAAGAAAGAACCAACTCTGCTCACTGTTGCAGTCTTACTGTAAGGCCACACTTAAAAACATTCACTTACCTGTTTCTATGTTGTGACCTCCCCAAACTGGTTCCTCCAAACTGTTTGTTATTTTTCCCCAGACTCAGTCCGATGTCCAGTGATACGTGAATTCATGCAACAAAGGCAGTAACTATGCAGGTTCACTGCTGTGTCAGACAGCAGTGTGGGTTTCTCTCTGTCTCTCTCTCTCTGTCTACCTCTCTCTCTCTCTCTCTCTCTCGCCTTCTCTCCCTCTCTCTCGCTCTTCTGCATTTTCCTCAGTGTTTAATTTTTCTGTTCCTCTGCAGTTAAAACTGCGGTTGTTTGGACTTTTCTTAAACACAGAATCCATGCTTATTTACTTCTTTTTCAATAGTTTTATAAAACATTACAGCTTTCAAACATTTAACATTAACAGCTGTATGCAGAGAAACTGCAAATGTGCAAGGTAGTGGACTGGCAAACCCAGACCCTAAACCCTACCACTGAACCAGTTTTCAATGAAATGAGGGCAAGCCGCAAATCTCACTTTCAGTCACCTCTGCAGGAGCCATGACAAAGACACACAAGACAACCCGATTAGATAAGAAACATTCATAGAATGCAGACCCCAACAACACCTTAGCAATCCATTCGACGCTGTCACCGTCCAGCCACTCTAATGCATCATACCCCTACGCCCCTTCCAGTTCACACCATGGCCCTTTCAGCTGTCGGTGCGCTCTGATATAACTGCGGTCCACCTTTGGGACAACACTTCCTGCTTCCCACAAATCCAGGATGACAGCGATCAGGACAGCCCACACAACGTCTGGATTCACGGACTGCACTTCCCACTTTCTGGTCACATTTAGGACAGGCTGCCCGGTGCCTGCCGGCCAGGACAGCGCTGAGGATGGCATTCCCGTTTTCAGGCTCTCGGTCTGCCCGTAAATGCCATCGGGCTCACACCAAGTCAGATGCACCATCCGTTCTCTGGACTACCATGACATACTTTCCAGCTACCTCGAGGCAGTCCATCCCCCTCACTGGGACGACGGCGCGCTGTGTAGCCCACAAGCCTTCCTGATCTGGAACTGTCTCTGTGGACCTTCTGGGTCTTAGATGGTCTGACACACCTTCCAACCACCTCTAGTGCACGCCGCCACGATTATACCATTTTGGGACGACTCCGCTCAGCCTACCTACCTTCATGCTCTCGGGACGACCAGCATTGGGATGACCTCCCCACCTTCCGGCTTTCAGAGCAACTTACCCACCTTCAGGCTCACAGGATGGCATAATCGTCCTCTGGCTCTCGGGGTGACATCTTTTTGGACGACTTGTTAGGCTCCCAGTTCACAGTGATGCCTGCCAGACACAGAGACGCAGAAGACAGTACAACTAGCAACAACACGGAGTCAATTACCAACAAGTAGACTCCATTCTGGTGAAGAGTTAATAATTGTAAACAGTTATTTTCAAGAGTCCTGTGATTTTTCGGTCTGCCATGACTGCCCGAATGGAGCAGTAGATCCACAGCCCAATTAGGAAAATCAATTTGAATCAGTTCCACCTGATCACTCTCAATCTAGACACTACACTTTGTACATCACTTCAAGTCTGAGCCCTCCTGAATCTTGTTTCTTTGTGAAAGGAAACTGCATCTGTCCATTGTTTCTATCCAGTGCACTCGCAATTTTGAAAACACCCGTCAGACATCCCGCTCAACCTTCTTCTCTTCAAGGAGAACAGTACCAACGCCTTCACACTATCCTGATTACTGAGGTTTCTCATTCCTCTAATAATTCATGTTATTGATTTCATATGAGTTCTTTTTGCTTTCCGCCTTAATGTTTCGAAACCAAACTCTGCATTTATATGCTTTTACACAGAATCTGTCATTGAGCCCTAGGTATGTGCCGTAATCTTCTTTTTTTAAGCTAACTCTGATATTTTTGTGCCTTAGCACCCAGGGTTGTCTGGTCTTGAACTCAAGCTTTTTCTTTATGGGAAAGTAATTGGTCCTATAGCAGCAGTATTTCCGTCTTCAATGCCTCCCACTGGAGTGTCACAATTTTGTGTACTCGTAGTACACAACGCATTTGACCCAAACCGAGTCCACTCAGCATATTTAGACAATGGGCCAACACCGATAACATCCAGTAAGAGAGAATCTACCCATTGTATTTTTTTCTTTAAGTTTTAACGGGAGAACCATGAATGACCCAACTATCGCTGTTCTGGGGCTAAGCATTGTGTCAAAATGGAAACATCACTGCCATGATTTTGAATTGAACTCCCATCACTGTATTCTGGATCATCGACAGCCTGGGCTTTGATCATTGACATGAAGTGGGTTTGGACCGACCATCTAAACACTGTGGCAACAATATCCGTAGTTGAGAAGTACGCTGCGTGTAACCCACTTCCTGATTTCCCAAGGCGACTCACGAACTGTTTTCATGCACTCATGACACATGTTTGTCTCTGGCTGGGTCAGTATATAGCGGCTGGCCCAATCGTCCTTGAGAAAGTAAGGGTGAGCGGATTTAGAGGTCGCCACATTCCATGTGGTTGGAATCCCATAATGCTCTGAGGGACGAAGCTCAAGGACTTGAGTGGCTCAGTTCCTAACCTGCTGTCTCCGAGGCACTTTTCAGACGTCTAATGGAATACTTGACACTTGCCTGAGTGGGTGCAACTCAAATGACATTCAAGATGCACGAGAATATGCAAGCACAACGCTGCTGCTGCATTGGCATCACGTATACAAACATCCAACGCCTCCAGCATTGAAGCTCATTTTAAAAATACCGTGCAAGGACTGTAACAAACACTACATTGGACAAATAGACAGAAAACTAGCTACCGGGATACCTGAACATAAACTAGCCACAAAACGAATTGACCCTCTCTCAGTAGTACAGATGAGGAATGACACCATGTCGGCTGGGCCAACACATCCATCCTCGGACAAGCCATGCAGAGAAATGCACGAGAGTTCCTAGAAGCATGGCATTCCAAACAGAACTCTATCAACAAATGCATGGAGTTGACCCCATCTACCACACCCTGAAAAAGGAACAGGAACTGACTCGACTACAGGGAAAAAAAAATCACCACAGGAAATTACATTACCAACCCAAAGAAGCTTAAGCATATAAATAGAGAGCAGGAACTACCAGCAGTGCTTTTCCTGGAGTCCCACTGAAGTCCCACTGAAGATGTCCCACAAAGCGTTCGATAAGTTTCCCCACTGTAGACTATTATATAAAATGTGGAGGAATGGGACTGTGGGAGACACACAGTTTGGATCAGTAATTGGCTTGCTGAAACAAAAAAAAATGGGTTGGAGTTGATGGAACATGTTCAACTTGTTGCCCAGTTGCTAGTGGCATACCGCAAGGGTCGGTTTTGGGTCCACTGATGTTCGTCATTTTTATAAATGACCCGGATGAGCGCTTAGAAAGGTGGGTTAGTAAATTTGCGGACGACACTAAGATCGGTGGAGTTGTGGATAGTGATGAAGGATGTCGTAGGTTGCAGAGAGGCATAGATAAGATCCGGAGCTGGGCTGAGAGGCAGCAAATGGAGTTTAATGTGGACAAATTTGAGGTAATACCCCTTGGACGATGTAATAGGAATGGAAAGTACTGGGCTAAGAGAGATCTCGATGTTCATGTACACAGATCCCTGAAAGTTGTCACCGAGATTAACTGGGTTGTTAAGAAGGTATACAGTGTTTTGACCTTTATTAATAGAGAGATTGAGTTCCAGAACCAAGAGCTTATGCTGAAGCTGCACAAAGCTCTGGTACGGCCACACTTGGTGTATTGTGTACAGTTCTGGTCACCGCATTATAAGTAGGATGTGATAGCTTTGGAAAGGGTGCAGAGGAGGTTTACGAGGATGTTGCCTGGTATGGAAGGAATGTCTTACGAGGATTGGATGAGGGCCATGAGGCTTTTGTCATTAGAGAGAAGAAAGTTGACAGGTGACTTAATAGAAACATACAAGATAATCTGAGGGTTAGATTGGGTGGACAGGGAGCGCTCTTTTCCACGTATGGAGAGGGCAGACAGGAGGGGACGCAACTTTAAAGTGAAGGGAAATAGGGGCAAGACAGATGTCAGAGGTCGTTTTTTTACTCAGAGAGTAGTAAGTGTATGGAATGCGATGCCTGCAACGGCAGTAGATTCGCCAAGTTAAATGCATTTAAGTCGTCATTGGATAGGCATATGGACGTACATAGGATCGTGTAGGTGGGATGGGCTTCAGATTAGTATGACAGGCGGCGCAACATCGAGGGCTGAAGAGTCTGTACTGCGCTGTAATGTTCTATCTTACGGAATAGAATGACGAAACGACTGGGAATGATCATTCCAGCTCAGCGAGCACACCTACATTAGGGTATATCAGATAGAAGATGTAGTGTATGACATGTTCCAAACGGATGACCAGGTCCACTTAGGAAGGCAACAGCATTAGATACATGGGAACACCGTAACTACAAGTTCTTCCCCAAGCCAGTCACCATCCTCAAGTGCAATTAAATGGCTTTGAACTCTGTGTTGTTGAGAGAAAATACATGAATTTTCTCGCTTGTGATACTAAGTTTACCTCGCAGTATATAGACTGCAGCGTTTTAAGAAGTCAGCTCAACACCACCTTCTCTGGGATAATCATCGAACTTTAGACAAGTATAACACGAAGGCAGCTGTTTTCACCAGTTTGTCCCAGACAACTCTTTCTAAACCTACCATCGTTCACAGCGTCCATAGCCCCGTAGTTTACAGCTCTGGAGGTGCAGATCAAAGTCGTTTTTTTAAAAGTTTTACTATCCCTGTCTGCACTCCCAATTAAAGTAGCGAATTGCAGATACCCACGACTCTCTGCACCAAGAATTCTTTTCCTGATGACCCTTCTGATTCTTCACTCAGTGGCTTGTTTGAGTGCCCGTTAGTTTTTGAAATCTCTGGCCAGGAAAACACGTTCATCCTATTCACTCAATTTCTGTACCTTTGAATTTTGTATCGCTCAATCATGTCATGCGTCAGCATTCTCTACTACAACGGTAAGAGTCCAGATCTCTTGAAACTCTCCTCGTGGCACTATTCCTGTCAATGATTTCCGCACGGAAGTTATGTCCTTCATTTAATATGGTGACTAGAATTCCATAAAGTAGTCCAGTTGTGGCCTCGCCAATGTCTCATCATAGAACGGAGAACAGCACAGCACAGGCTAGTCGGCCCTCGATGGATTGCTGAACATTTATATTACTCTAAGTCAAACTAACCTACATAACCTTCATTTTACTCTCACCCATGTGCCTATCCAACAGTCGATTAAATGTCCGTAATGTACTTGACACTACTACCACTGGCGGCAGGGCATTCCACACAAACACCACATTCTGTGTTAAGAGCCAACTCTGACACCACTAAATCTTCTTTTTGTCACCTTAAAATTATGCCCACTTCTGATAGCTATTTATGCCATGGGAAAATGTCTCCGACTATTCAGTCTATCCATGCTTCGCATTATATTGTACAACGCTACTAATTCAACCCTCATCCTGGTCACCGAGCTCCAGGCTGACTTCATTCCATCAGTACCACACTCTGTCTTCTATGGACCAGTCCAATTCTGTATCTCATCAAAAAATAAAATCCCTGTAACCCACACCTCCTCATTTTCTGAACGCGCATTCCTGGGAAATCTCATTAAACACCATTCTAAATTCCATGTGCAACACATCCACTGCTCTACCTTCATCAATATTGTTTTGTCGCATCCACAACGAATTGACTCAGTCTGTCAGGTCTGACCTCACAATGGTATTGACTAACTCTAAACCAGCAACCCTATACCCTGTCTCTCAGAATACTCTCTAATCATTTCTCCACAGCCGATGTAAGATTGATTCGTCTGTAATTACCAGGATTATCTCTATTCATTTTTTTGAACAAGAGAATATCATTTGCCCCCCCTCCAGTCATCTGGCACCGCTCCACTGTACAGTGAGGAAGCAAAGAGAATTGTCGAAGTCTCAGAAATCTCATCCCTCGCTTCTATTTGTAATCGTGGTCATGTGCCATCGGTCACAGGGGACTTATCTATCCTTATTCAAAACTTTCAGCACATCTTCCTCTGAACATCAACCTGTTCGACTGTTTCACGTTGTTCTCAGAAACGTCAAGGGCACTCTCTGAATACTGAAGCAAAGTTTTCGTTAGGGACACCCACCTCCACTAACTCCAAACACATGTTCCCTCCACAACCCATGATCGACCTTACCCCCACTCTCGCCATCCTATTATTCTTCACACATGTATACCATGCCTTAGAATTCTACGCTTAATCCTACGCTTAAAGCATTTCTCATTCGCCTGGTCGTTCTCCTCAGTGCATTCTTCCGATTCTTCCTGGCTACATTTTAACTCTCTCGGGCCCTGTCTGATCCCTGCTTCCTCATCCATAAGCTTCCTTCTTCTTCTTGACTTAATGTTCCACATCACTTTCCACCCAAGCTTCCTTCACCCTACCATCCCTTCCTTGCCTCAAATGTGTATGATTCATTTTGTAATTAAAACTTCGTTCAATGAGGGAAAACATTCCAATCTGCTTCTTAAATGTCTTATCTATGTCACTGCTACCTTTCAGGACCTGTGCGCTTGCACAACAAGATGTCACACTTCATTTACCTGTCTCACTGTATTCCCATTTATTGTTCATTCCCTTCTACTTATTGATGTGCCTACATTCATTAACTCTCACTTATCAGACGTAAACGCCATTTGGAACTTCCCCCTCAACCAAATCACCTTCAACAATTTTGGACTCAACACCATTCGCTGTATTATTCACTGCACGGCTTGATTTTCTGTCATCTGCACATTTCCCAATTATGACCCCAAGTCCATTCTAAACTTCAATGTTTAATGAACAAAAGGGACAGCATGCTGTGTGCAGTTTGCACATTCTCCCTATGTCTGCATGGGTATCGTCTGGGTGTTCCAGTTTCCTCACACAGTCTAAAGATGTACATGTCAGGTTAATTGGCCATGCTAAATTTCCCATAGTGTTCGGTGCATTAGTGACACGGAAATGAGTCTGGGTAGGTTACTCTTCGGAGGGTTGGTGTGGAGTGGTTGGGCAGAAGAGCCTGTTTGCACACTGTTAGGATTATAATCTAAAACACACAGCAAGCGGTCAAACAATGAGTCCTGCAGAACGCCACTTGAACCAGATTTTCATTCGTGATGGCAACAATTGACCATTACCCTTTGTTTCATGTTACTGAGTTAACTTTGAATTCAATTTGCAATAGTAACCTGAATAGCATGGGCTTTTACAATGTAACAAGGGACGTGCAATAAATTCTGGCCCAAATAAAGACACTGCGTCCGAGTTTTTTTTTGAAAAACTACTTTCCTCTAGATTAGGACTTTTTATCCTATTCCTTTCTTGCCTTTGTCTTTAACTATCCTAAATCTAACTTATTTGCGATTACTATTTTCAAAATGCACATCTACCGGTTTTCTGTTCACCTGCTAAAGCTCGTTTCCCAATTCTAAGTTCAGGAACGAGTCCTGCATTGTTGGGCGTATTATATACAGGGTTCGAAAAGGTCTGTTAAATGCACTTTAAGAGGTCTGTTCGCCCTCCACGTTGCACTACAAAGCTATTCCAGTTAACATTTGAGTCGTTGAAATCATTCACCAATTCTGATCTATTATGCATGCACCACTCTGAAATTTGATGACCAGTTCAATTTTGTACCACTGTTTTGATGACATGGTACCCAACAATAACGTCTTTTCCTTTTTTTTATTATTTAATATTAATTCGGCCTGTATAGTCTCAGTTGATGATCCTTCAAGATTTCATTCATGTGCACTAGATTATTTCGTCAATATTTCAATAAGTCCCGACATCATTCTATCCTATCTCTGTTTTGCCCGACTCCTCTATAATCCGAAATTGTGACATTCACGATAAGTATGAGCAGACGTAAAGACTGAAGGAACAGCTATCCTGTAAAATGGCAAAAAAATATATCGCAGTACAGAGGAAAGTATGAAGTAGGAGAACACATTAATTATGTTTGACCACAGAAGTTAAGGCGAATATGAAGTTAAGACGAATATGAAGCTAAAATAAAAAATCCTGTAAGATGTAAACAAAAATACGAGCCTCGCAGGCTGAGTAAAATTCATATGCCAACTAATGATTGAAATAGGAAAATGAGAAAGAAAAACAAAATAAAAACTAATGAGCAATGTAAAAACCGACAATAAAATCATTTGTTTAAATATATGCGAAAAGAAGAAAATGGTAAAATTGTACTGACGGAACGCAATCTGGGGTAATAGTTAGGGGGAGCATGGAAATGACAGGTAGTTTGTATGACTCGTTACTTTGGAAGAAGTCTCGGGTATTCGATTGTTTAGAATAATATGGGAAAGGAATTAAACACCATCGCCATTCCTAAGGAAGGACTATTATCTAAAATAATGGTTTAAAAGACAGATATATCACCTCTTCTTGATAGCTTGTATCAAATGTCCTTGAAAGAAGTCGTTACAGATAATGGATGCACTGGTCGTAAATTTTCAACATGTCGCTTAATACTGGAGAAGTATTGGATGACTGGAAAACTGCCAAGGTGGCACTCCTGTTGAAAAAGAAAGGGATGCAATAACTGGGTAAAGCTAGACCAATTGGTCTGACATCCATTGCCAGAAAGCAATGTTTGAATAGATTAATAAAGGAGTTGGAATACTTTTGGTAAGTTGTAATCTAATCAAGTAGAGACAGCATGATTTCCTGATAGTGAGAGTATGCCTGTCTACACTATTGGAGATGTTCGAGGAAGAGGATTGAGGGGAAAATTACATGATTGCATTTGGACTTGCAGTAGGCATTCAACAAGGTACCTCCCAGAAGATTAAGTATTAAGAGCTCATGGTGTTGAGGTTGGGTTTTGCTGTGGAAAAGTAAATGATTAATGGGCAGGAAACAGCAAGAGTGGGCAAGAGATTGTTTTTCAGCTTTAAGGTAGTAAGTAGTGTGTTTCCACAGAGATCAGTCTGCCAGAGCAGATGTTTACAGTATATTCTGATGACATAGATTAATGAAGCCAGTGCACAGCAAACGAATTTGCAAATGACACAAAATAGGTGGAAAGAACAATCGTAATATGAACGGTTTACAGAGAGGTATTGATAGGTGAATAAATTGAACAACCACTTGCCGAATAATGTATGATATGAGAAAATGTGAAGTTGCACACTTTGGAAGGAAGATCAAAAATAGGGGTGGATTATTGAAATGGAGAATAACTACGAAAAACTGCGATACAAGGGACTTGGGGCGACATGAACACAGAAGACAGAAAGCCAATATATATGTTTACACCTGACTTCAAGCAAGTGAGTATTGATGCAGCAAAATCGTACTGAAACTGGATAACGTGCTAATTGACGTACTGTGAGCAGTGCGGGTCACTTATTTAACAAGAAGTATAATATGACTGAAGGTCGTTTCGACAGCATTTATCAAGATGATCTCTGGTATGGAAGGATTGTCTTATAGGCGAAAGGTAAACAGATTATCACTCGACTCACTGGCGGCAAGAATGTGTAGTGACCTCCTTGAAACAGAAAAGATTCTTCCGGGGTTTTACAGAGTAAGCTCAGAGTGTATTACTCCAAATGGCAGAGTCTGGGATCGGGGCATTTCCGCGGAATCAAAAAGCAATAAGTAAATTCTGAGATAAGTAGGAATTTCTTTTCTCTGAGAGAACGTTTTGTCAAAGATAGCTGTGGCGGCAGACTGATTTTGCTTAATTAATTTCGAAATCAATATAAAGATTCTTGATCAATTGTGAATCAATATTTGCAGGGAAAGGGCAGAACATTAAATGCAACGAATCTCGGATCAGCCATGACCTCATCGAATGGTGCAGTTGAATTTAGGGGATGAATAATCTTGGCCTTTCCTCATTTTTTATGCTCCTGTGATGCCATGGTGGTGTAATTGACTGCCATTGCAATTCAGGGTCACAGTCTGAGGAGATGAGTTCGAATCACACCATAGTACATTGCACAACGTGGTTTCACTGTTTAGGGAAGGCAGCAATGTAGTGGTTAATGCGAATGAGTTTGGAACTCCAGGCTAATGTTCTGCGGGCAAATGCTAAAATTGCATCAAAGCTGATTCTGGTAATTCTGTTGAATCTGGAGGCTTAGCTTGGGAATAAGGGGCAACCACGATAGTATTTAGAACTATAGCGACATAAAAACGTAAACATGGCAGAATATTCGAATCTATTGGAGGGGCCAATAAACAGGTGCATCGATTTCATGGAGCAGGAAACAGGTCAGATGGAATTGAATGAAACAGTTTTTTTCAACCAATAAGTGGTGGGAATCATTGCCTGTAAGGTTGGGAGAGGCAGAACCACTCACAACTTTGAAGAAGCAGGGACGTGTGTGCTTTTGATGTCAAGTCCTCCAAGGTTTTGAGACAATTGCTGGAAAAAAGGGTTTGAAGAGACAGTTGATTGCTTTTTTGACTGGAATAGCGCCCTTGTTTGTGATTTGTCAACCTCGACAAGTCTCTGAATAAATTTAGAGAATCAGCCTCCACATATTTTGCTCACAGCGAATTCCACAGTTTCATGCCACTGAGTGAAGACATTTCCCCTCATCCCAGTTCAAAATTGGGTGCCGTGCATCCTCAGACCCTTCTGCTCGAGAAAAGATCCTTCCCGCTTCTCGCAGATCTAGCGTTGTTAGAATGTTAATCGTTTCAATCATGTCCTCATCTTGGTTTTATGAACTATAGAGAATACAGGTCCAATCGAACCAACATCTCACAGTGGGACTCTTTTCCTCTTCCTGTTATCAGCTTACTGCACTGCCTTTATGAAATTGATATCCTTTGGAAGGTGGGGAGAGTATAACTGCATGCGATCCTCCAGGTGTGATTTTAGCATGCTTCCTAACTGATGTAAGGCACACCTACTTCAGCACGCCAGCCCTCTTTTAATGAACTCTTTGGTTCCTATTCTCCTTTCCCTTTCGGGTGCCTGATTCCTCTTTTTGTCTTCTGTTCTCACTGCATGATTTGCCTTTCTGACTCCTCGAAGAAGGTGCGATCACCCTTTCAAATTAATTGTAACCCTCCCAATCATTGGCAAACACATCCCTGCCGGGCCATCGGAGACCATTTGTCCCCTGTGTCTTTATCGGCACTGTGAAGACCATTGCACCCTTTCACGTCAGCATGTATTTGCCATGGTAAATCCAGTTAAACTGAATGTCTTTGGACGGTGAATGGAAACCAGAGCACCAAACAGAAACCCACGCAGACACAGGAAAAACGTGCAAGCTGCACACCGCTACACAACCATGGCTGGAATTGAAATGAGTGCATGGAGCTGCGAAGGAGCAGTGCGAACCACCAAACGGCAGTGCCACCCAATCTGTCAGGGTCAACATGTATAATCTGTATTTTATTTTACAATGTCCACTTTACCACGCATATTTATACATAAAACGCAGCATTCGCATGGGCAACATAGAGATGTGCATAGTTTCAAAGGCGTTTGGCCCTCTTGCCTTCATTAGTCAAAACATTGAGTATCCGATTTGAGGTGTCACATTGCAGATGTACAGAGCATTGTTGATTCCAATTATAGAATACTGCGACCAATTCTTCTTGTCCTTTCCATGGACAACTTGAGATGGTGCAGACCAAATGTACAAAGATGTTGCCCGGATTGAACGGCTTGAAATATCATTGCCCATTCATTGAAATGGGCATTGAGTATATGGATAAGCAATTATGCTGCAGCTTTCTAGAACTTCTGTTAGACCACACTTGCAATATTCCGGACTGTTTGGGCCGCCGTACTATCAGAACTATCTTATGCTTTGGAGAGGGTATAGAAAATGTTTAACAGGTATGCCTGGTATGGGTGATTTGTAAAGGAGTTTGGAAGTTTGCATGAGGTTGGGCAGGACATTATGCTGGAATACTGTGCCGATTCTGAGTAATGCATTACAAGAAGGACAGTGTTCAGAATACATGCACCAGCATGATGCCGGGTATGAAGATTTTGTGTTAGAAAGAAAAGCTGGACAGGCTATGACAGATTACGAGGCACCCTGACGATGTTACATAGTATCGTGACGAAAACTCTGTGAAGGAACCTGCCAGCTCAGCGAGCAAACCCAAATCCAGTACCTCAATTTCAGCTTCTATTCTTCTCAAAAATCACGAAGGCTAGGACTTTTTGCATTAGAGCACAGAAGTTTGAGAGGGAACGTGATAGAAGTTGGGACAATAATGACAGTTATAGGCAGAGTAGGTGGGAGTTGTCAGTTCCTTTGCATAGGGGATATAAAGCTTAGGGGCAACATTTTTAAGATGAGATGAGTGAAAATAAAAGAAAAAAACATGACAGGCTATTTTTTTTAAAACATCGTGTGATTCACATGTGGAATGAACTCCCTAGGAAGTGATGGATTTGTGTAGGAAAAGGAAGATGAAAAATATGCAGGGTTACTTGCCAGGATGGGGCAGATGGAACGAGCATAGTTTAGTTTAGGTTTACGGTCGGCATGGACTGATTGGACCGAAGTGTCTGCTTCCATGTTGTGTGAATCTATGATTGCATACAAACGTTGGATAGATCGGGTTTGTTTTCATTCGAACACAAGAAGTTGAAGGGCGACTTGACAGATGTTTATAAGTTTATGAATGGCATTGATAGACTGTAAAGGATGATTTTTTCCCCCAGGATGGAGAATTCAATTATTAACAGACACAGGTTGAAACAGCGGGGGATGTTGAAAAGAGATGTGCCAGTCAAAGGTTGGTGAGTGCCTGGAACGTGCCACAAGAGGAGGTGATGGAAACAGACGCAACAGCAAAACTCAAGAATACATGAAGGAGAATGGAATAGAGTGACACAGATCATGAAAGTTAAGTCAGTTTTAGTGTGAAAAGACAAAATGTGTAGGGGTAGGCTTGGAGGACAAAAGGGCCTTTTCCTGTGCTATATTGCTCTTTCTTCTGAAGAGGCTAGGGATTGATACACATCAGCGTAATAGACTGAGCTTTGATTTTGGATTAGTGTTGCTGGAAATGCACAGCAGATCAGACAGCATACGAGGAGCAGTAAAATTCGACGTTTCTAGCAAAAGCCCTTTATCAGAAACTGCTCCTTGGATGCTGCCTGAACTGTTGTACTTTTCTAGCATCACTAATCCAGAATCTGGTTTCCAGCATCTGGAGTCATTTTTTAAAATGTGAGCATTGATCTTATAGAGATTTATAAAATTATGTGAATCATAGATTCAGTGAATTACCAAAGTCTTCTTCGTAACGTAGGTGCGTCCAAAACTAGGGAACATAGGTTTAAGGTGAGAAGGTAAAGGATTTAAGAGACCTGAGGGGTAATTCATTCATGCCGAGAGAGTTGCGTGTGTGGAATGAGTTTGTAGAGGAAGCAGTGGAGTAGCTTACATTGTCACTATTTCACAAACATCTGGATGAGTTCATGAATAAGAAGGTTAGAGGGATTTCAACCAGTTTCTGCCAAATGGCATCAGTTCATATTACGATACTCATTCACGCGAACGAATTGGATTGAACAGTCTGTTTCCATGTTATGTGACTCCATGGCACTATATATCCATTCTGTCATTGCTGTAGTAGCATACACACAAGTTTTGTTTGAACGTTCGAAACAATTGAGGCAATATGTGTCGAGATGAGAAAGTGGAAAAGCTGTCAGAAATTATTGGAGAAGATGCTGAAACGATTACAGCTGAAGTAGAATGATATTGCTAATTCACGATCAGTTTCTGACAGCATTCAGAAACAGACAATAAATCTGCCAGCGCATTACTTCTACTCGTGAAATCCGAACACATTTTCAGCTTCCCATTGAGGCTTTCCAGTTGAGACAGAAAGTGAGGACACAGAGGAAATGGAGGGATGCAGGAATTGTATGAGAGAGAAAGAGAGAGTGAATATTGAGAATACTGATATTAATCACTTCAGACTTTGAACATTTGAACTCGCTGAGAGAAGAAAAACTCAGCAGATTAATCAAAAGTGCGAGGCTAAGTGGAGAGAGTTATTACTAAGGCGTGCAACGTCATTCGCTTATTAATAGAGTCACAGATTGCACGAGTAAGGAAACAGTGTTGAACCTGAACAGGATACTTGTGAAATCTCAGCTATAAGATTGTGTACACCTGTAGGCCCTGCATTATCGGAAAGCTGTGAATGCATTTGACAGAATACAGAAAGGATTTGCAAGAACCATTTCTGGGATGAGAATCTTCAGTTATGAGGATAGACAGTGTTCATAGCCACCTCACGCCTTCTAAGCATTGCAGTTTGTTTTCGTTAGATTCAAGGTGCTGTTCGTAAAATCAACTATCCCGCTCTCCATTGTGATGATGAATTTTATCATATTCTGATATCCCGGAGGCATTTCTAGTAGCTATATTTCCAATTATTCCTTTCTCATTGCGAAATATATAATAGAAGATGTCCTGTACTCTCCTTGTTTCTCCATGTATTGATCTCGTAACCCATTCGAGAGTACAGACTTTAGTAACACCTCTTGCACAATACTGTGAATAATTTGATTCACCCAATCTTTAAGCAGATTAAAGTCCACCAGAATTACATATGAGCTTTTACCGTCTGCATCTCTGCTTTACTCTTTAAGCCTGGTCAGCCTGCCACTAAGTCTCGATAATTCCAACTGTCGTACCTGTTTAATTTTTCATGAATGATTCGTTCATCCACTTTAATTCAAATGTCCAATGAGTTCAGACCTGACGTCTTAAGGCTATTTCTTTTTTTCACTTTGCTTGTCCTTTTTGGTTGCGTGTTAGATTTGGTTCCTATTCTCCTTTGCCTTTCGGGTGCCTGATTCCTCTTTTTGTATTCTGTTCTCACTGCATGATTTGCCTTTCTGGCTCCTCGAGGAAGGTGCGATCACCCTTTCAAATTATTTGTAAACCTCCCAATCATTGGCAAACACATCCCTTCAGGTATCAGCCCTATCCTGCCATTTTGTAACTGGTTAAAGCTCCCTATGAACAAAATGTAACACCCCAGAGGTTGGAAAACCTGTGCTTTTCCGACCTCTTTACTACGTGATTTTTCCACTTAACTTACGAATTCGCCACTGACCAGCAAGTGGCAGTAATCCGTTTATCACTATCTTTATGGTATTGTTTTTTTTTTAAATTGCTCTCTAAATGACAATTTGCTCAATATAAAATTAATAACTTTTGTTTTCAACTTTTTATGGCCTGTAAGTATAGGTGGTAGGTGGTATGCTTCAGCATGTGTTGTAACTTCACTGTTATGTCTCTGACCCAAATACCACAGGGGTAATTTTCTAACTTGAATCTCGTATGTAACTGCAGAAATCCCGGTACTTATTCACCCGTTGGGCGTGGGCATCGCTTGCTGGCCAGCATATTATTTCGTATCCACAGATGCCCTTTAGAAATTGGTGATGACCTGCATTTGCAAACGGTTGTGGTTTATACATCCAATGTTAGGAAGGGATTCTATCACTTTGACCCATCAACATCAATATATTTCCAAGTCACGTGGTCATTAGTTTGGAGGAGTCTGAACTGGTCATGGGTTTGGAAAGTGATGTCTCAGGATCTGTGGTGAGTTTGTGCATTGCAGTTTGTACAGAGTAAACATTGCAGGTAATGATCGACAGTGATGGAGTCAATTGATATTTGTGGATAATGTGCCAATCCATCAGAACGAACCGTACTGGGTGCAATCAAGTTTCTCGAGTGTTGGTGGATTGCACTCAACAGGGTAAGTAGGGAATATTCCATTCTATTTCTCATTTGTGCTTGTCAAATCAATGCACAAACTTCATGGAATTAGCAAGTAAGTTACTTGTTTGTCCTATTCCTAATCTCTGATTTGCACTTGGAGTCACTGCGTTTATGTGCCGTTTGCAGTTGAGTTTCTGGTCAATGTCGATCCCAAAGACGTTTATACTGGAGGATTCAGTGATAGCAACACCACTGAATCTCATTCAATGATGGATAGATTTTCATTTACCGGAGATGGTAATTACCTGTTATTTATGTCGCATGAACGTTGCTTGCCACTTGTTAGTCAAAGCCCAAATATTGTCCCAAAATTTTTGAATATGAGAAACGATGAATTTGAGAAGACGTCAATGTTGCTGTACATTGTACAATCATTGGCGAACATACGTTCAGAAATAATGATAGCATAAAAGTCCTTTATGAAGCAATTGAAGATGATTCTGCCAAGGACATTATCCAAAGCAACATCTGTAATGATTTCCTCTGCCAGAGATAACTGACCTCCAAGAACCAGAGGGGAATTTGCGTCCTGATACCCATTGATTTCAGTTTTGTTCAGGCTGCTTCACTGTGCACAAATGCACACAATCTTCCACAATCTTTTCTGACATTCATTTTAACATTCTACAATGCAAGATATTAGTTGTATGAAACTCATTCACCTTTAGTTCTATTAGTTGTCAGAATAGAATCACAGAACTACTATGGCTCAGAAGGAGGAAATGTAGACTTTTCAGTCTGCACGCAATGTTCAGAAGAGTATTGTTACCTCTTGCCAATCTCCTGCTATCCCCCGATATTTGTAGTACACACCCATCTATAAAGGACAGCGCAATGTTCAATCTTCACCAGTAATAACGTTTGTTTTCAAAAACTTCTCTTGATTTTGTATCTGAATTGTTCTTAATTTGGATGTTTTAAAATGCCTTCATCGACAAAAAAAACAGATATGGAATATTTGTTCAATATCAACACGAATTCCTCTTTTGCCAATATTAACTCACCAGTACAACATTGCATAGATAAATAATTCCTTCAGCTCCTGCTTTCGTTTATTTTCATGTAGGAACTCTTGCTATCTTCTTTTTTAATTACTTCTTGCCAGTTTATATTTGCATTCAACTTTCTGCACTCACCATTCCTTCACCTTTTTTTTCAAATCACTCTTCTCTGCTTTAAAAATATTTCCAATCTTATTCCAGTTAGCTTCCCAGCATTGGATGCAGTTAAGTCTTCTGTGAAGTGATCCTTAACTTCCATACTTAGTCACTGTTATTACACTATTTTGTTATGTTGTGTGTGTTTATGAATGGTTTCAAATATCTCCTTAACTTCCTGGAACTGCTTATTTACAATGCTAATTTTGCACTTATTGCTTTTCTAGCTTACAGTAACCAACTGTGATTTAAAGGCACTGCATTTCCTTTCAGTAAGTATCAGGCATCAGATTGCAAATAATGTTTCTCATGCTCAAACCACGTGTCATTTCATCATGCTATTAGAT
This sequence comes from Hemiscyllium ocellatum, assembly GCF_020745735.1. Classification (NCBI taxonomy): domain Eukaryota; kingdom Metazoa; phylum Chordata; class Chondrichthyes; order Orectolobiformes; family Hemiscylliidae; genus Hemiscyllium; species Hemiscyllium ocellatum. Next base: position 3,111,655 of record NC_083448.1, on the reverse strand, counting down.
TACTTACAGTGTGGAAACAGGCCCTTCGGCCCAACAAGTCCACACCAACCTGCCGAAGCGCAACCCACCCATGACCCTACATTTACCCCTTACCTAACACTATGGGCAATTTAGCATGGCCAATTCACCTGAACTGCACATTTTTGGACTGTGGGAGGAAACCGGAGCACCCGGAGGAAACCCACGCAGACACGGGGAGAACGTGCAAACTCCACACAGCCAATCGCCTGAGGCGGGAACTGAACCCGGGTCTCTGGCGCTGTGAAGCAGCAGTGCTAACCACTGTGCCACCCATATGATCACTCATGCGTAGTGCATCCCTTAATACGCTAGCACCTCTCTCTCATTTTCTAGTGTTTCTACTCATGCAACCTTGAACAATTGGAAAATTGTACAAAATCATAGGCAGGCTCATATAAAGGGATACATTCTCGGGTGAAAGGACCAAGAGATATCAGTTTGATTGACAGACATCAGACCATATGCAATGCTGATTGTAGTGCTAATTATGCAGAATACACTAATGGTGGAATAATGCTTCAATTTTTCTCAACATTAAATAAGTTTAACAATTTTAACAAACGGATAGATCATCATATTCTTCAACTGCTTTCTGAACTTTGCATGTATCACAACATAAATCATAGAGTTTGTGCAGCAACTTAGCATCTGGAGCATGTAACCCAAATCCATTACAAAAAAAGGGAGCGATTTAGACTGATATCCCAAAAGTACCATTCGTGAATTGATGGAAAACACCATTGATACAGACCAAAACAATATGAAATTGCCTGAGATGAGAAACAACAATATGCTAGAATTCTTTCTTTTCTTCATCTCTGGGTCTCTGGCGATTTTTCTATTGATCTGACGGTGAAGTCGCCTGCGAGCTTTGCTTGTCACAAAAATGTGTCTGACCGTTAAAGCATTGAAAATCAGAATAAGAATAAAGGCAACTCCCGGAGTGAGAACGTAGTGAAGGAACTCAATTGCACCCCAGACAGGAGAAAGCTTGACATCCATTTTCACCCAACAAAACCAAGGCCTGTTTTGCAGTCGATACCGACCAGTATACACAAAGTACCAAAAAATGTTCTTCAAACAGCTCAATCCAGTCACTGTGCCCAGGACCACTGCCGTTGTTTTCGTTTTGCAAAAGATGGTTTTCAGGTTTGAACAACAAATGGTAACAAATCGTTCAAAGGTGAAAGTGCTGGTGAACCAGACAGAACAGTCAGTGGCTGCATAAAGCAAGATGGCATGGATATTACACACAGGGATGGCATGGAAGATGTGATGTTGTTCCTTATAGACAAATGGAATGTGTCGTAAAACGAGGTCAAAGATAATGATCAGGAGATCTGCCGTTGCCATGGCTAGCAGGTAGTGAGTAATACATTGGCAGAGACCACTCTTTCCTCTGGACAGGATCATGATTGTTGCTATGTTAACTGTGAGGAAAGTAAACAGCGAATTTATAGATTCTGCTCAGAGCAAATGGAACAATTTTCTTTTGCACTGATTGAGATGAGCAAGTGATTTTATTGGAATGAGCATCATCTGCTGGTGCGACGAACTGACGTGTCACATTCTGACCATCTGAAATATAAAATGAAATAAAAAATGCCCTAGGCTGAAATCTTTCTTATAGGTGAAACAAATATTGCAGCAAATAATACAAACTACATCAGCTAAGTTTGATGTGTGGAATTCAATGCTAAGATTAATTAGTGAAGAATCATGCCCAGCTTCGATCATAAGTGTGTTTTCGTGAATCATTGATTTCCTTCCTCAATATTCACGGAGTACTCCAGGGCAATTGCAGAGTATTGAAATGATGAGTTGTTACCCGTAAACCAACGTTGGAGTGATGGAAACAGGCTAATTCACTAATTTTCATCTTTTCTAAACCAGAAAGTGTTAACGTTATTTATGGAGCCAACTAAGTTTAGTTTCTAAATCAGGTATATGATGAAAAATTTCCCACTTGATTGGATGTATACAACACAAACATCATCCAAGGAGTTGAAAACATCCTGGACAATTGATCTACTCTATTGGAACCAGCTAACAATATAGACATTTATGCTCTCCATCACTTAGCCTTAGTCGGTCTGGTATGTATAATTTACACGATGCCCTGAAGCAACTCACTTTAATTCTACCGTTCTAATCATCAACATGTCCCAACAAAAGGACAAGGTCTTCAGATGTATTGGAAAATGAATAGAGTTTGAATCGCCTATCTCGGTACTTCAAAATATCCTTGCATGTTTTCCGGTGCTTCTGATAATTATCATCTTCAGTGTGCATGATATTGTACCAAAATGTAACCATGGGATATCAGAGCAACTATCAAGAATGGGAAGTGTGGTCACGTTGAATTCGAAACATCAATTCTGTTTCTTCCTCCAAGGTGGCCCAGTGGTTAGCACTGCGGTCTCACAGTATGACGCACGGGAGTTTAATTCCAGGCTGGAGTGACTATATGCGTGGAATTTGCAAGTGCTCCCTCTGTGGGAATTCTGACCAGTTATCTGGTTTCCTTCCACAGTGCAAGGATATGCAGTATACGTGCTTTAGCCACGTTAAATTGGTTTGTCATTCCAGGACTCTGCAGATTACCTGGATTAGCCACGTTTACGGCGGGGTTACAGATGCATGTTAGGGTGGAGAGTTTGCGTCCTGGTGAGATGCTGTTCCGAGATCAGTCCAGATCTAATGGGCTAATTGGCCTCTTCTGCGATTCTGGAATCTTGGATTCAATTTTACAAACTTTTTGCTTATTCTTGCTGTCTTTGCCTCCTCTTGTTAAGTATAAATGCAGATTTCAGGAGCATGCACCAATGTCTCGCACAACAGTACATACGAGTGAACCAGATGTATTTGATTGGGATGAACTCTCTATGGTCCAAACCTTTCAAGGGTGTGTGATGAAGCCGCTTTATTGCAAAGACATTTGTAACTAACAGCAAAAACTACGATATTCAATGAACAAGTGCTTCAGTTGCGTGAATGCAGTAAAGTTTACCGTGTCTAAAACTTGGATACCGAAATTGTTCACTGGTAGCAAATTGCAGGGAGTAAATTACAAGCACAATTATGCATTTAGCAATAATTTGTATAATGAGGTCGAAACGCTGCCGTGTCTGCACATTATAAATGCCACATATAGAAATTGTAAAGACTTACCAGGGATGCCAAAAATTGCAAGAATGGGATAATAAATGTATTGAATGGTCTGAAGTGCCAATCGAATGCGATGCTTCAGTAACATATCATCAAAATTTGCAGAAAAATAACTTGTCGTCTCAAAGAAACCCCTCTCCGCTATTTCACTGTTCCAGTCTCTTGTTCTGACATTCAGAGCTATTGTTGTAACTTTGACGTCTGCTGTGCTCACATCCTCAACCATTGTGATGCCACTCCAATCATTTTCTCTTGCATTCCAATTCAGTGTTGTAACACTACAATTTATTGTCGCCATGTTCCAATACATTGCTGCATCTTTCGAATCTACTATTCACAGATTATGATATCTAATTTCTCTCTCTCTCTCTCTCTTTCTCTCTCTCTCTCTCTCTCGCTGTCTCCCTTTGCCTTTCTTTACGGAGTACTCTTGGTGCTGAATACGTTGCTCACAATGACACTATGGTGAACATGTTGAAAGATGTGTCCGATTTAAACATGTGTGTCACGCTCCAGTGACACAAGTATGATTCATCAAGACTGACATTATTGACAGTGATTAAACAAACAAATTTAGTTAACTGCTTTCAATCGAAAACCCTCTCAATCACAGAAAATGATATGTTTATCCAGAAAAGATAAGATGTTCGGTGAGGAAACATTAAAACGTTTACAACCATAATAGTAATGAGTTCGGAGTTTGGTAGACACTGAAACATTACAATTGTACAGCTGTGTTTCGTAAAGGGAGAGAATGGACGCTAAAACTATTGGAAGCCCAGGCAGCCCAGAAATCAGGAAATAGTTTAAGTAATGGAAATAAGTAGTGAGCCAATGTTCAGAAAGAAAAGAGATGAGTACGCATATACCCCGATGTAGATATCCCGAACCTAAACACAACCATCCCGTCTTGCAATTCCCCATGATGGCTGGTCATATATCAGACGTTGGTCCTTGACGGCAGTCGTCATTAGACACGTACCAATTTTTCTTGAACTTATTATAGAGTATACAATCCCTACTGAGTACAACACATTCTTCAGCACAACATGTCCGCACCAACCCTTTGAAGGGTACCCCACCCAGACCCAAATGTTATACATTTGCCCCTTACTCATGAACCTAGCCCAACACATCCCTGAATGCTAAGGGCAATTTAGCATGGCCAATTTATCTAACCTGCTCATCATTAAATTGTGCGAGGAAACTCGCGCACTCAGAGGAAACCCAAGCAAGAAATGGAAGAATGTGCAAATTCCATGCAGGTGGGCGCCCGCGGCTGGATTTGTGTCCCTTTGGCAGTGAAGCAGATGTGCTAACTACTGAGCCACTGTGCCGCCACGGTGATTTGGCTTTGATTACTTTCGGTGCAGAATTCTAAAGATTTATTATCCTCTGTGTGAACAAGTTACTCCTTGTCACAGTTCTAACGTCTTTATTATCAGCATGGCCCCTGACTCTAAACCACTTAGCTGGTAATTCATCCTCTCTACATCGTTTGCCCATCCATTGAAGATATTTGTACGATTCTAAAGTTTTTTTTTCTCTCATTCCTCTAAATTCCAAACAATTCAGTTTCTTTATCCGACACACTAAGAATTCAAGTAATGTATCTGGTGAAATTCAGCTGCTCTACCTCTACATTAGATATATGATTACTTTGGTAAGGGGACCAGAGCTGCACAAAACAGACCATGTGATGTCTCATGTCAATGAACAAAACATCTTTGCTCATGCTGCCAAACTCTCTTATGATTGAGATTAACAGAACGCTCGTGTGACAAATTGCCTACTCTCCCTTCATGCTGTTGTTCAGTGAATCATGATTTTTTTTACCCACATACCCTTTTCAAACTTTTCGTTTGATCCTAGTTTAACATCTAAAAGTAAGAGCTAGCTTGATAGATCACACATCTATGCTTTTGTTTAGTTAATGTGTTTGTTATCTGCTCAAAAATATTGCCTGCATATTAGCTTCAAATACAAGATAAAAGATTCTTCAGAAAGCAAATAATTGAAGGAAAAAACAAAAACAAAACTACAAACATTACAGATATTTGCAAAAGGTTCAAATCATCCAGTAAAACAAATTTTAACTGCATTTATGATATTGCACGTCACGGAATCTCAGGCTTAACGAAATTACACACCATATCTCCACTTTTCCAAGTTACTTTACTGACTCAATGTAGTATTTTGTGCTGTCAGTTGCGAAAGCAATCCAACAAGTCAATTCTGAGTTCAGTGACATGATGCTGTAAGAAGTATGAAAGCTTAAACTTGCTCAGTTCTGGACCAACAGATTTCGAACAAAATTGTCCGAGGTTAGAAATGTCACAACTTAAATCTATCTACTCAGATAGCTGGTTATACAAAATGCAGTCACCGCCACAGCTGGAACAACACTCCCTCCTCACACTACCGCAAAATCGACTGGAATGGCCCATTACTCATCCTGGTAGCATTGCCTGTTCTGTTCGGAAAGTCCCAAAGTCACTCTACATTAGATTAGATTACTTACAATGTGGAAACAGGCCCTTCGGGCCTACAAGTCCACACTGACCCGCCGAAGCGCAACCCATACCCCGACATATACCCCTTACGTAACACTACGGGCAATTTCGCATGGCCAATTCACCTGACCCGCACATCTTTGGACTGTGGGAGGAAACCGGAGCACCCGGAGGAAGCCCACGCAGACACGGGGAGGAAGTGCAAACTCCACACAGTCAGTCGCCTGAGGCGAGAATTGAACCCAGGTCCCTGGCGCTGTGAGGCAGCAGTGCTAACCACTGTGCCACCGTGCCACCCATAAATGGTTGGAATGGGGACTGACATAGATTTAAAGTTGGAAGCAAGTTCCAGTCAAGCATAGAATGAATGCCAATGCAGTCTCAGTAACTGGAGAATGATACAATACGTGAGAGTTACAGAAAACTAGATTGCTTCTTATTTTAAGTAAGGAACTTGACTTGAAAAGCAGATAATCTTAGATTATCGATCAGCACATGCGAGTATGCTTTGTTGTAATAACTCAGATGTGGTTAAAGCAAGGGCAGCTTTGAAAGCTCAAAATTCCATGGTATCGTATTTTTCAGCTGTGGTTAGGTTAAAAGATGTTGTTGGAGAGTTGTTGAAAAGAAAGCCATCGCTGCAATAATGAGGGAGGACAGTGGAGACGAGTCTCAAATGAGGTGATCTGGGTAGATCTTCGAAATAAAAGAAAAGGCTGATTTATCTGCTGCACTATTTGGAAATGGATTAGAAAGATTAAGACGGAGAGAGAGTAGTAGATTGCATGCTAATTATAGAACGATATCAGAGCATAAAGAGTATAACTGCACAATTGTAGGGAATTTGAAATTTGATGACATTACCTCCGCTTCCCTTTGTGCGGAATTACTACACGTGAACGGTCTTCTAAAGTGCATTCAGGCAAGCTCTTTATGTCAATAAGTGCGTAATCTTACTGCAGACAGGGCAGCGCTATGTCGAATGCAACTGAATAAACCTGCTCAAGTGGGCAAGCATTTTGGTGTATAGTGACATAATTCTGTAAATTTCAATGTGGTTGTTGAAGCAGATAAGGAGAATGCAGAAGCTAAGTGTTTAAATCAAGAGAAGGTCAATCTCCATATCATGAGACCGGATTTGGAAAATATCAACTGGGAACAATTACTTCCACATTGGAAAATCTAGGGTAGTGAGAATTAAAAAAAAAAATTTCCTCGGAATCCTGAACATCAGGGGATGCCGATCGTTAAGAAATAGAAAATATGCAAACAAGTATTAAGTATAACACAGTCAAATAAATTAAATGAGGAAAAAACATTTCAGTCGTGTTCTGAAATGCCAGGTGATTGCTTAAAAATAAAATTCGAATGACATAGACGAGGCCCAACATATAGAACATAAAATAAAGCGAGCATAGAACTGTACAGCACAGTACAGATTCTTTAGCTCTGGAAGTTGCGAAGACATGTCGAACCAATGTGACACACATCGAACCAACACGATTCAATTCTTGTCCATATGCCTATTTAAATTTAACAACCAAAACAGCAAATGGACCAGATTTGTTTTCAGGCCATACCGAAATTCAGTCTAAAAGTTTTTACCAGTGTAAGATTTTGGGGTAGTGGGAGGTGGGTGTGTTGTTCCAGCTGTGGCGGTGGCTGCATTTTGTATAACCAGCTATCTCAGCAGATATATTTAAGTTGTGAAATTTCCAATCGCGAACATTTAAATGCCCTTAAAGTTGTCGAGTCTACTACTTTGTAGGCAGGTAAAAACAATGATTGCAGATGCTGGAAACCAGATTCTGGATTAGTGGTGCTGGAAAAGCACAGTAATTCAGGCAGCATCCGAGGAGCAGTAAAATCGACGTTGCGGGCAAAAGCCCTTCATCAGAATTACAGACAGAGTGACTGAAGTTGGAGATATAAATGAGAGGAGGGTTGGGGTGGGGAGAAAGTAGCATAGATTACAATAGGTGAGTGGGGGAGGAGATGAAGGTCGGATGGATAGTGGAAAAGAAGATAGGCAGGCAGTACAAGTCAGGGAAGAGTGCTGATCTGGAAATTTGGAACTGGGGTGAGGTGGGGAAAGTTGAAAAGAGGAAACTGTTGAAGTCCACATTGTTGCCCTGGAGTTGAAGTGCGTTCCATGCCCCTACCACTCTCTGAGTAAAGGAAATGCCTGTGACATCTGTCCTCTATCGATCAACCCCTCGTGCTCACTATCGCCATCTGAGGAAAATGCATTACTTATCTCACCCTCTGATTACTTTTTATGTCTCAATTAAGTCATTTCTCAAACTTCTCCCCTCTCACGAAATCAGTCTTATGTACCTCAGCTCTTCCTCATGAGACTTTCCCTCTATACCAGGGGCAACAACCTCGTAAATGTCCTCTGAAACTGTTTCAAAGCTTCCACATTTTTCGAATAATACGGTGGCCAGATCTGTACAAAATGCAATAAATGTGGCTGAACCAGAATCATTTGCAGCATGATCTCATGGTTCTGAAACTCAGTCCCTCAACCAATAAAATGTAGCGCACAATATGCCTTCTTAAGAACCCTTGCAAACTGTGTGGCAACTTCCAGAGATATCCAAGATGAATACTTCCCATCATCCACCACTTTCTGTCTTCTTTCAGATCCCCAAGTTATGATCTAACCCATTATATCACACTCAATCCCATGCCTTATTTTGTGCAATAGCCTAACATGGAGATCCTTATCAAACACCATACTGAAATCCATTTCGACCACATCAACTCCTTTATCCTCATCCAACTGTTTGGTCACCTTCGAAAAGAACTCAACAAAAGGTTTGTGAAACATGACCTACTCGACACAAAACCTGGTTTACTATCCCTAATCAACTTATTCCTTTTAAGATGATTATGAATCTCATATCTTAAAACCCTTCTAACACTTTACCAACAACTGAAGTAAGGGTCACCAGTGTATAATTTCCAGGATTGCCCCTATTCCACTTTTTGAACAAGGAGACAACATTTGTTTTCCTGCAATGTTCTGGCCCTCTTCCTGTAGACAATGACGACATAACGATAAAAGCCAAAGGCTCGGAAATCTCCTCCCTGGCTTCCGAGAAAATATTGTGCTAAGTCCCATCCAGTTCAGCGGACTTACCTATCTTCACACTTTACAGAATTGCTAACACCTCCTCCGCATGCATCACAATCCCATCCAGTTACATAGCCTGCATCTCAGTATTCTTCACGCACACGTTGTCTTTTTCTAGGGTTAATATGGACGAAAAGTATTCATTTAGCATTTTCCCTATATCCTCCAATACCAGGCGCATTTTCCCACTACTATGCATGATTGGCCCTAATCTTATTCTGGTTGTTCTTTATTCCTGATATAGACGCAGGAGGACATACGGTTTTCATTGACCCTATCCTCTAATGACGTCTCACGTCCCCTCCTGGCACTTCTTAGCTCTCTCTTTCAGTGTTGCCTGGATAACCAGTAACTCTCAACAGAAAGCACACTATAATTTTATTCGCTGTTAAGAAGATAATTATGGAAACTGTATTCCTCTGAGCGACCAATGGAGAGATTTGTGCTTGGAGTCAGAGGATCTGGAGTTCTTAATGATTATTTATCATCTATAATAGGAAGGTAGAGCAGATGAATACAAAGCTGAGGAGCCGATGTACTGGAAAAGGATTAATTTTCTTGGATGATTGGAAGCTGTCTTGGGGTAGACGTGACCTATACAGGAAAGACAGATTTCAACAAAATTGGAAGGGAGCAATATACTGTCAGGGAGATTTGCTCGAGCTACTCGTGAGGGTTGAAACTTGTGAGGTGGGGGTGGGGTGTGGTGGGAACCAGGGAAATAGCGAGGAAAGATTTCAATTTCAAACTGGTACAGTTGAGAACAAAGGTGAGTCAAACATTTAGGACAGGCTGGGTCAAAGCAGAGAACACGGTCGGACTGAAAAAATAAACTGCATTTATTGCGATGCAAGTAGTCCAATAGGGAAGGCAGATGAACTCATGGCATGGTTAGGAACATAGGCCTGGGATATCGTAGCAAACACAGAAACATGGATCATGGATGGACAGAACAGGGGGCCTAAAGTTCCAGAATACAAATGCTTCAGGAAGAACAGAAAGAGAGATATGAGAGGAGGCGGAGTGACGTTGTTGATAAGGGATAGCATTACAGTTGTACTAAGGGAGGACATTCCCAGAAATACATCCAGGGAAATTATTTGCGTGTAAGTGAGAAATAAGAAAGGGATAATTAACTTATTGGGATTGTATTATAGGTGCGTGAATAATCATAGGGAAGTTTAGAAACAAATTTGTAAGGAGGTCTGAGTTATCTGAAACTGTAATAGGGTGGTTATTGTAGCGATTTTATCTTTTCAAGCATGAATTGAGACTTCCATGGTGTTAAGAGTTTAGATGGAGAGGAATTTGTTCAGCGGGGTCAAGAAAATTTTCTGATTCCGGATGTGGATGTACTTAATGGGGAATTTATAAAACATGAGCAACTCTTGGGAAATACTGCAGGGCAGTTGACTGAGGCATCATGGGGGAGCACTTGGGGCCAGCGACCATAATTGTATTGGTTTTGAAACAATGATGAAAAAGGATAGACCAGATCTAGAAGTTGATGCACAAAGTTGGAGGAAGGCCAATTTGGATGGAATTACGCAAGAACTTTCGAAAGCTGACTGGGGCATATTTTCACAGGTAATGGGACGACTGGAAAATGTGAAGCCTTCAGAAATTAGATAACGAGTGTCCAGAGAAAATATATTTCTGCCAGGGTGAAAGCAAAGGCTGGTAGTCATAGAGAATGCTGGGTGACTGAACAAATTGAGGGTTTCGTTCAGAAAAAGAAAAGGAAGCGTATGTCAGGTATGTCAGGTATCGAAAGCAAAGATTGTATGAATCCTCGGCAGAGTATAAAGGCAGAATTAGAATACTTAAGAGAGAAATCAGGAGGGCAAAAAGGGAACATGAGATAAGTTTGGCAAATAGAGTTAATGAGAATTCACAGGGCTTTTGTAAATACATTAAGGACAAAAGGGTGACAAGGGAGAGAATAGGGCCCCTCAAGAATCAGCAAGGCAGTCTTTGTGAAAAGACGCAGAACATGGGGTATACTAAACGAGTATTTTGCAATAGTAGTTACTGTTCAAATCTTTTGAGACGATTTGTAGCTCGGGTGCTCGTTGTTGTGGTTTTGTTCGCCGAGCTGGGATTTTGTGTGGCAGACGTTTCGTCCCCTGTCTAGGTGAAATCCCAAGCACTGAGGATGTCACCTAGACAGGGGACGAAAAGTCTGCAGTTACTGTGGAGAAGGACATGGAAGGTCTAGAATGTAGAGAAATAGATTGTGACATCTTGACAAATATCCATATTATTGAGTAGAAAGTACTTGATTTCTTGAAATGCATAATTTGGATAAATCTCCAGGACCTGATCACCATAAACAATCTAATTGAAAAGAAAGATGTAGGTTCACCATTATGCTATATAACTGAAGCATTCCTGCCCTGCATTTCATTTTGCATGTACTGGACCTGTGTTCAATTGAGCCATTTGAGAGCCCATTGGAGGGTTATTTGGAAGGGTATTGTTTACAGAGATGCAGAGCAAAGGCAGGATATTGGCACAATAGAATTGAACCATTGCAGTTTTTCTGCACTTTTTTGTAATGTTGATTCTATGAGCAAATGATAGAGAGGGAGAAAGGAAAAATGCTAATTGGTCACTGTTAGGGTCAAATGTAAGCAATTGTATTTGTTCTAATATTTGATTGGAAATCTATGAATCGCCCATTCTATTAATGTTCCATCTTCTGGTAATGCATAACCAAAAAAAAAACTAATTACCTGAAAGCTTAATTCTGTTTGGGATATGATCAACCGAGAACCAATGTGACATGCTGTCTGGAGTGCTGTGTTTCAGTTACGAGGAGAGATTGGACAGAGTGGGCTTGGTTTCCCCGGAGCAGAGGAGACTGAAGAAGATTAAGACTAATAAAAATAAAGTAATGGGGGTCTCACAAAGATACGCAGGATTTATTTTTCCGTTCCAATGACCAGGGATGTCAGAGACCGCACTGAAACGGATGATGATACGTAATTGAGCCGCAGCAGATTGGATTTATTTCTGAGATGTGTATCCCGTATGCGTGTCTGTGTTTCTGCATACGAATTGGTGGCTGGGTGTAGGGAGTAGTTGTAAAGTGAGAGAAAGAATTCCTATCCCTGTGCCTCAGCCTTCTCTTACAATCCATGTTCTCCCAAAATATGTGTATCCACTCCAAAATTAATGATTTAAATCAATAGCGGTCTGAAATAACCAGTATCTTTTTACAATGGAATTTAGCATTTCCTGGGGTCTGAGGGGATGTTTGTTGATTGCTATATTGCTGATTGTGGGATCTTGCTATGCGTATAAAACGCCCTATATTGCAATGAGTATCCAAGTTTTAACATTTAGTTCCATCTTACTTCCCTTCTCTGTGCTTCTCTGCCCCTCTGGTCATTTGTGTCTCTCCCTCCCTCCTTGTCTATATCTATCTCATTCTCTCTCCTTATCTCTCTGCTTTTCCGCTACCCCCTCCCCACTATCTTCTTCCTTCTCTCTCACTCTTCCAATCTTCTAAACGCAGCTCTCAAAATGGTGATTGTACAGCAGCTCAGAGAAGGTTTAAATCATGGGAGTTTGAGAAAAGATGTTTGGGAGGAAGTGAGGAATGTGGATTCTGGTGATCAGAGTCGAGAATGTGGTTCTGGAAAATTACAGCTGGTCCTGCATCCAGGAGTAGGATCATCGACGTTATGGGCACAAACCCTGCATAGGAAAAGATGTGTAGGTCGCGGGAAAAGGAGAACGGGGCAGAGATAGGAGTGACATATGAACAGGAGAAGAGTAGAAAGTGAGAGGAGGGCTGGGAGAGTAGTTATGCTGAATGTAGGTTTGCTAACTGAGCTGAAAGATTTATTTCCAGACGCTTCATTACCTTACTAGGTAACGTCTTCAGTGGACCTTATGCAAAGCAATGCTTAAACTTCCTTCTCTCCATTTGCATGTTTGGATTGGGGAATCCCAAGCATATAATTAGAAAACAGGAAGTTTCAGCAATGCCTTGCATAAAATCCAGTGAAGATGTTACCTCATAAGGTAATGACACGTCTGGAAATAAACCTGTCAGCTAAGAGAGCAAACCTACATCCAAGACCTCAACCTCAGCTAAAAATGTTCTCAAAACACACGAAGAGGTTATGCTTTCCAAGTGCAAGAATGTCAGTTCTGAGCTGTTCGTATCCGGGGGCAGCAAACGCAAGAGAGATACAGAATCGTTAAAGTCATGCTGTGATGTTGACTTTACAGGGTATCAGATACGATGAGAGAGAAAGATTGGCACTCAGATAGTACAGACAGTATTTCTAACAATATTCAACGCAGCAGAGAGTGGAAAAGACAGGCATTGATATGGAATGAAAGAGATGGTGTGGACTCATGCACACTTACTATTGGATCTTGCTGGATGCACATGCACTGAAATGTTCACCAAATTTTTAAAAAATGCTGGCTTTGAACCTATCCTGAATCTGTCCAAGTGAGTTGAGGAATGTTGATGCTCAAGGAGGTTTTACCGTATTTTGAAGAGGCTGAGTGGGCATTTGGGCTTTTCAGAAGTGCCAGAAATCTTTCAACAATTTACATGTGTGGGTAAAGTTTTGCCTTGTGTGGCAGGGGGACTATGAAAAGAAATTAAGATTTTCGGAGATAAGCCCATTTTGACTGTGAAAAACGTGAAATGCTGCTGTAATTCAGAAGCAGTATTTCCAGAAAAAAGATGATAATTTGGTGGAGTTGAAGGGTCGGGTGAAATATGATGAAGCGGTGCTGCAAGTCATAAAGCAATCGCTGAGCTGATCCTCGAGAATGATACAATGTGATCACAGGTCGAAATGTTGCCAGCCGTAATTGAAAATCCTTTTGGAGGAGCAGACAGCTGGCGTGTTGAAACAGTACATCTCGCAATTTTTGTTGACAATGTGGTAATACGATCAGAAAACAACCGAGTGATAAAAGAGTGGAAGTCCCAAATAAAAGACCAGCGAGAGCAGAGTGTCTATTTTTATTTCGGAGAAGTAGGTTAAGTTACAATTAAAATAAAACATTTATATAAACAAAACATTACAAAGACCAAACTGAATGTACCCAGCAATATCATTATCGTAAAAATGAAGCGTTGGTTAGGAAATGACCACCACTGCATATTTATTTTGGTGAAAAATTGGCAGAAGTCCATTATGTTGCATTACCAGTTGTTTTTAGAGAGGGGGTGTTACAGGTAACATATCAGTTCCAGTAGGATGTTTGAGAATAAGGACAACGAACGTCAAAACATTTAATTGACCAGGACTGCGTAAAATGCTCCTTCCAGCATTTGAGGAAGCTTTTACAAATATCAAATTGATTGCATAGGATCGCTCCTTAAAAGAAAAATAAGTAGAGATAAATATTTGTTGTCCATTATGGATGTGACGTACAGATTTTCAGACATCATTTTGTCATGCAACATAAAGACTCATCGTAGTATCAGAGAGCTATTCAAATGTATCAGTTGATACGCACCACACACAGAAATACAATCAAATTACCCATCAAATTTTACAACAGTCATTCATGGAAAGTATGGTTAGCTTAAGGGTAAAACAAATTAAATCAACTATGCACGATACAGAGTCGTAGGGAGCATTAGAATGGTGATATTAAACTTTGAAGACCATGAACCAGAGGCGTTTTAATATGCTGGTGTTTGGGTGGGGAATGTATGCTGATGCTCTTCGGGAGTGTTTAAAATAATTCAGCAGCGAAATGGTTATCTAAATTGTAGTTCAAGTGTCCAGGAGGTTGACAAAGGAGAGGTCAGAAATAAGGTTTCAAGGTCGCAAGTGTGCATAAGCAAGCAGGAAGTTGCTTTGAAGTGTGTCTACTTCAATGCCAGGAGCTTCTGGAAAAATGTGGGCGGACATGCAGCAACGTATGGTGCCTGGGACTTTGACGTTTTGGCCATGTCAGTGACATGGATAGAGCAGAGACAGGAATAGTTGTTGAAGGTTCCGGGAATTAGATGTTTCAGAAAGAACAGAGAAGATTGGAAAGAAAAGAGAAAAGTTGTGGCATTGTTAGAAGAAGGACAGTATTACAGTCGCAAAACTAACGTTTGAGGACTCACGTCCTGGACTGGTACGGTCGTATGGTTTGAAACAGACAAGGATAGGCCAAGCTGATGAGTGTTTTCACTCGGCCTCTGAATATTTCCAGAAATGTAGAGAAAAGGATAACAAAGATAGGAGCGAGCATAATAGGGTGTTATTTTTTTAATGAGAGAGTGCAAGTTTTGAAATATTACATTTCCAGAAATAATATAGTTCCAGTACTTTAAATGGATCCGGTTTTGTCCAATATGTGCATGATGGTTTCGTGACACAGTGTTCACACTGGCCAAATAGGTGTGAAAACACAATGGATTTGGTAATAAGTAATGAGCACGGTCAAGTGATACATTTGGAGGCAGGTGAGCATTTTGGCAATTTTCATTTCAATGATCGAAATGCATATGTATATACTGCAGTACAAATTTTACAGCATCCGGAAAGCAAATTATGATATGGTTAAGCAAGTCATAGGTTGCATAGGATGGGAAAGGAATCTTCAGGGGATGTGCACAATGTGGAGAGTATTCAACGAACAGCTATTGTGTGTCCTTGATAATTATGTGCCCGCCAGTCAGGGAGGAAGTGGTTGAGCGAGGTAGCTGTGGTTGACTAAAGAAGTTGAATCTCTTGTCAAGAGGAAAGAGAAGGCTTATGTGAATGTGAGACCTGAAGACTCAGTTAAGGCAGTTGTTAGTTACAAGTTCGGCAGGAATGACCTACTGACAGAGCCAGGAGGGGTCTTGATAAGTCATTGTTCGATAGTATCAAGCAAATCCCTAAAGCTTTCGATAGGTATATCAAGAAGAAAAATGACTAGAGTAAGATTAGCGCCAAACAAGCAGAGTAATGGGAAGTTGTGTGCGGAGTCGGAGGAGGCGGGGAAAACGCGAAATGAATATTTTTCGTGAGTATTCACAGTGGAAAAAGACAATTAAATCGAGGACAGTACTGAGATACAGGCTACTAGACTAGATGGGATTGAGTTTCACAAGGAGGAGATGCGAGCAATTCCTGAAATTGAGAAAATAGATGGAACCCTTGGGCTGGAAGGGGAATAACTGAGTATTCTCTGGTAAGCCAGGGACGAAATTGCTGTGCCTTTGGCTTTAATATTTATGTCGTCATTGCCCACAGGAATAGGTTCCAGAAGATTGGAAGATCGCAAATGTTGTCCCCGTATTCACGAAGAGGAGTGGAGACAACGTTGGCAATTCTAGACCAGTGAGCCATACTTCGGTTACGGGTAAAATATTTGAAAAGGTTATAAGAGATGGGATTTGTATTCATCTAGCGAGGAATACGTTGATCAGAGATATTCAACACGGATTTGTGAAGGTTTGGTTATGCCTCACAAACCTTATTGAGTTGATTGAGATGGTTACCAGACAGATGGATGAGGGTAAATCGTTTGATGTGGTGTAAATGAATTTTAGTAAGCCATTTGATAAGGCTCCCCACGGTAGACTATTTCTCAAAACACGAAGGCAAACGGACTGAGTTTGATTTGACGGTTTGGATCAGAAATCTCCTTGCTGAAAGAAGACAGAGCGGGATGGTTCATCCTGGAGTTCAGTTAGTAGTGGTGCATCGAAAGGGTATGTTTTGGGGCCAGTGATGTTTGTCATTTTTTAAAATAAATGGTCTGGATGAGATCCTGGGAGAATTGTTTAATAAATGGATGGATGTCACTAAGGTCGGTGAATATGTGGAGAGTAACGAATGATGTTGCAGATTACAGAGAGACAGAGATTAGCCGCAGTGCTGGGCTGAGAGATGGAAAATGGAGTTTTGTGAGGAAAAGTGTCCGGTGATTCATTTTGGAATGAATGGCAGGAACAACCTGTACTGGGCTAACGGTACAATTCTTCATAGTGTGGCTGGGAAGAGAGATTTCAACGTACGTGTACATGGATCACTGAAAGTTGCACCTAGGATGATAGGGTTGTCAAGGAACCATGCAGTGTGAGAGCTGTTAGTGGCAGTGGGATTGAATCTTGGAGCCGTGAGGTCTTGTTGCAGCTTTACAAAACTCTGATGAGGGCGCATTTATACTTCTGCACACTGTTCTGGCTGTAACATTACAGGAAGGCTGTGGAGGCTTTGAAAAGGGTTCACAAGTGTTTTACTAGGATGTTTTCAGGTTTAGTGGGAGGGCCTTACGCGGAATTGCCGACGGACTTGAGATTGTTTGCATTAGAGAGAAGAATCTTGAGAAATGACTTAATTGAGATATATTAGAAAACCAGAGGGTTAGTTGGAGTCGATAGTTAGAACTTTTTTTCTCTCGGATAGTGAGCATACGGGATATAGATTTAAATTGAGGTGATAAGTGAAGGACAGATGTCATAGAGTAGTGACAGTGAAAAGACCTGCCTGCAACAGTAGTATATTCGATAATCATAAGGGCAGTTAAATGTTCATTGGACAGATAGATGAATGAAGTTGGAATAATATACATTAGATGGTCTTCAGATCGGTTCCACAGGTGGGTGCAACATCATCAGCGCTGTGATAGTCTATGTTCTACATTCTATGCTGAAGATTTATAGATGATACTATCCAGATGGTTGGTGTAAAATCCATTCTCTTTATTGTTGTTTCATTTTGGCATGCAATGTATGAATTAACCTAAGTCAGTCCAATGGAATTGGATTCGCACATGAGTTGCGAGGAGCATTTACATTCATTTTGAAGGAATTGGTGCGTTGGAATGCAGAGACTACATTGCAGGGATGTGCTAAAAACCAATGTGTGTTTAAGTGAGTGGGTAATTTGGTTGGACAGCATTAGAAGCACGACATCATGTGGTAAAATAGGACACAGACATAGTACATTACCTGTTTGGGAGAAAGTGTTTACGTTACTGACATTGATACGTGAATTTTTAAAGGCAAGGTTTAGTGTGTCTCATCAAATATAAATTATTTTGATCAGAACAACAGATAGAGGGGTGCTTTATGTGAATATGCTCAACTGTTATTGCGATAGAGAAGGAAATTTACAGGAGAATGTTATTTGATACAACGCAGAGTGACGAACCAAATCCAGATGACTCCAAATTTGATCACTGAAACATTACATGGGACGATAAAGAAGTTATCAGAATTTGAAATGAATTATTCGCAAGATAATTCATAAGATGAAAAGATATGTTGGAATCATGTAAGAAGTACTAAACAGAATACACCTTATGCAGTTATAGGAAGTGCTCTTCCTTTTCAGCGACATCCTTACAGTCTTAAACAACTAATACTGACATATCTTCAAAAGGAGATTGAAATCATACTCAGTGCTTGCATACTCGAAGTAAGTTGTAGTGAACGGAAATCACATTGTGACGGTATCAAAAAATAATTGTTCCCAACGATCATATGCATTCCTCATGTAATTGAATTCAGCCAGGTAATGCTGCAATTAGAAACATAGAAAAATAGCAGTACAGCACAAGAACCAGCCCTTCAGTCCTCCAAGCCAGTGCCAGCACATTTTGCCCTTTTATATCAAAACTATCTTCATTTAAAGGGTCTGTATCCCTCTCCTCCCTTCCCGTTCAGGTTCTTCTTGAATGCTGCTATTGTGTTTGCTTCCACCAACTCCCTCTGGTAATACATTCCAAGCACCCACCATCCTTTGTGTGAATAGTGTGCCTCGCAGATTTCTTTTAAACATCACCCTCACACCTTGAATCTGAATCGCCTAGGAATTCGGCACTTCCATACTTTACAGTCAATCCATGCCATTCCCAATCTGTCAAAAATCTACTCAGCCGGCACCCCAACTTCCAATGAAAACCTATCCAGTTTATCCAAGATTGCATGACAGCTAAAGTACTTCATCTGAGGCAAAATTCAGGTAAAGTTTTCTTGTACCCTCTCCAATGCAGCAAGATCCTTCAGATAGTGTGATGACCGGAACTGCACACAATATGTCAAGTGTGGCCAAAGTAATGTTCTGTAAACCGTCAGCATAGCTTGTTTATACCTCTGTATATCAATACAACTAAAGGTTCTGTCATTCACTGTGTAATTTCCACCCGCATTTGAACCTGCATAATGCTTTTCTTCACATTATTCTGGATTATACTCCCTCTGTCAATTTTCTGCTTATGCCTCCAACTGATCTATGTAGTACTCTATCCTCTGTCAAACTTCCTCACTGTCTGCTATTCCACTGATATTTGCATCATCATCAAACTTAGCAATACATCAGCTCGTGTTTACTCCAATTTCTTTATGTGGACCAGAAACAGCAAAGGTGCCAGCACTGATTCCAGCCCTTCAGCCTGACAACAAATTCATCCACCGATACCTTCTGGCTCCTTTGACTAAGTCAATTCCGTTCCCATCTTGCCAGTTCACCTCAAAACATGAAATTTCACCTTATGTAACAGTCCGCATTGAGGGACTTTTCAAATGTTCTAATGAAGGCCACGTGGACAACATTAAACATTTTTCCCTCATCAATTAACCTCATCTCGTCCTCATAAACTTCAGTGAGGTAAGACCCCCCCCTCACAAAATCTTACTGTCTATCATTAATACGTCAATTTTCTTCCAAGTTCATATAGACGTTGCCCTGAAGCATCCTTGCTGAAAAATGTTTTGTTGGAAAAGCGCACCAGGACAGTCAGCATCCAAGGAGCAGGAAAATCGAAGTTTCGGACATAAGCCATTCTTCAGGAATGAGGAGGGTGTGCCAAGCAGGATAATATAAAAGATAGGAAGGAGTTACTTGGGGGGAGGAGCGTTGTGAACGCTATAGGTGGAAGGAGGTTAAGGTGAGGGTGATAGGCCAGAGTGGAGAGGTCGGGTGGAAGATTGCAGGTCAAAAAGGAGGTGCTGAATCCGAGGGTTGGGATTGAAATAAGGTGGGGAGAGGGAAAATGAGGAAGTTGGAGAAATCTGCATTCATCCGTTGTGATTGGAGGGTTCCTAGGCAAAAGATGAGGCGCTCTTCCTCCAGGCGTCGTGTTTCCATGGTCTGGCGATGGAGGAGGGCAAGGACCTGCATGGTGTTGGAGAGGGAGTTAAAGTGTTCAGCCACGGGGCAGATGAGTTGGTTGGTGTGGGCGTCCCAGAGGTGTTCTCTGAAATGTTCCACAAGTAGGTGGCCTGTCTTCCCAATGTAGAGGAGACCACACTGTGTGCAGCGGATGCAGTAAATGATGTGTGTGGAGATGCAGGTGAATTTGTTACGGATATGGAAGAATCCATTGGGGCCTTGGAAGAAATTTAGGGGGAGGATTGGGCGCAAGTTTTACATTACTTGAGTTGCAGGGGAAGTGCTGGGAGTGGAGATTGGGTTGGTGGGGTGTGTGGACCTGATGAGGGAGTCACGGAAGGGGTTGTCGTTTCTGAACGCTAATAGGGGGGGGGGTAAATATATCCTTGGTTGTGGGGTCTTTTTGGACGTGGTGGAAATGACGAAGTCTGATACGATGTATCTGGAGGTTGGTGCGGTGGTAGGTGAGGACCAGTTGGGTTCTATCCTGGTGGCGATTGGGGTTCAAGGGTGGAGGAGCTGGAAATGGAGGAGATACGGTGGAGAGCATCGTCATACACGTCTGAGTGGAAATTGCGAAATTTGAAGAAGGAGGCCATCTGGGTTGTTTGGTTTTGGAATTGGTCCTCCTGGGAGCAGATGCGGCAGAGGTGAAGGAATTGGCAATATGGGATGGAGTTTTTTAAAGGAGGCAGGGTGGAGGGAGGTTTTATCTAGGTAGTTGTGGGATTCAGTCAGTTTATACTGAATATCCATGTTGAGTTGGTCGCCCGAGATAGAAATGGAGAGGTCTAGGATGAGGTCGGAGGATTCTGAGACGATCCTGGTAAATTTCAGTTCGGGGTGGAAGGTGTTAGTAAAGTAGATGAACTGTTCAACCTCCGTGGGCATCCGTATGGGCACCAGCTATGCCTGCCTTTTCGTCGGATATGTAGAACCGTCCCATCTTCCGCAGCTACACTGGCACAAACCCACACCGTTTCCTCCGCTTCATCAATGACTGTATCGGCGCTACCTCGTGCTCCCATGACAACATTGAACAGTTCATCCACTTTTCCAACACCTTCCACCCCGACCTCAAATTTACCTGGACCGTTTCAGACTCCTCCCTCCCCTTCCTAGACCTCTCCATTTCTATCTCGGGTGACCGACTCAACACGGACATTCACTAGAAACCGATCGACTCCCACAGCCACCTAGGTTACACCACATCCTACCATGCCCACGGTAAAATCGCCATCCCATATTCCCTATTCCTTTGCCTCCGGCACTTCCAGATGACCTCCTTCTTCAAAGACACCAATTTCCCCTCAAAGAACACCTCTGGGACACCCGCAACAACCAACCCAACTGCCCTTTGGCTGAACACTTTAACTCCCACTCCCACTCCGCCAAGGACATGCAGTTTCGTGACCTCTTCCATCGCCAGACCATGGCAACACGACGCCTGGAGGAAGAGCACCTCATCTTCTGCCTAGGACCCGTCCAACCACAAG
The DNA here is from genome assembly GCF_020745735.1 of Hemiscyllium ocellatum. Classification (NCBI taxonomy): domain Eukaryota; kingdom Metazoa; phylum Chordata; class Chondrichthyes; order Orectolobiformes; family Hemiscylliidae; genus Hemiscyllium; species Hemiscyllium ocellatum. Next base: position 3,090,234 of record NC_083448.1, on the reverse strand, counting down.
GGATGAATGCAGATTTCTCCAACTTCCTCATTTCCCCTCCCCCCACCTTATCTCAGTCCCAACCCTCGGACTCAGCACCACCTTCTTGACCTGCAATCTTCTTCCCGACTTCTCCGCCCCCACCCCCTCACCGGCCTATCATCCTCACCTTAACCTCCTTCCACCTATCGCATTGCCAACACTCCTCCCCCAAGTCCCACCTCTCTCCCTTTTAACTAAGCTTGCTTGCACACCTTGCTCATTCCTGAAGAAGGGCTTGTGGCCGAAACTTCGATTCTCCTGCTCCTTGAATGCTGCCTGACCTGCTGTGCTTTTCCAGCAACATATTTTCAGCTCTGATCTCCAGTACCTGCAGTCCTCACTTTCTCCTGAAGAATCATTTTCAACAATTTAACTACCACCGTCGTGAGACTCACAGGCCTGGAATTTACAGCATTATCCCTGCTGCCTTTATTAAACGTTTGGACGACATTAGATATTCTCCATTTCTCTGGAACTTCACCTGTGGTCAAAGAGGATTCAAACATATCTGTCAATGCTCCAGTAATTTGTTCTCTTGCTTCCTTCACTATTCTGCGATAGATTTAATCCAGACTCGAGTACTTACCTGCCTTAATACTCTTAGGAATTCACTTGGCTGAGAACTTGGACACTCTCTTCCCTGAGATCACCCTCCATCAATGTCTTTTTTTCGATGATTACCAAGACCAAATATTTGTGTCTGCCCTTACCTACCACTTTTGTCTCCACGCATAGGTTCTCTCTTACGTCATTGAGTGACCCTACGCTTTCCATAAACGTGTTTGATAACGACATTCATGATCCCTTTTAGCCTTTTTAATTCCTTGTTGAAATTCCTTATATGTTTCAATGGTGTCATCAGTTTCCATCATCCTGCGGCGTCCGTATATTTCCATTTTTTTTCTGAACAAGGTTCTAAGATCCCTGGTCAATTCAGATTCACGTAACTTGTATTACTTTTGCTTTATTTTCTTAGGAACTCGGATCAACTGCCAGTTTAACACTCCCAAATTCCTGATGTGATTTACCCTCAAACGGCTGCCTCTAACCAACATTCTCCAGTTCCTGCCTAATATTGTTGTAGTTTGCCTTCCTCTGCACGTTATCCCGAGGATTGCTGTTAACTCTCGTCATGTGTAGCTTAAGATTAAACTCATTCCCCTGGTCGAGCTCATTTTCCAAACCAGGCTAGGATTAATACATTGCCTGGTTGGACTGTGTGCATACTAGGAGAAAGTGAGGACTGCAGATGCTGGAGAGCAGAGCTGAAAATGTGTTGCTGCAAAAGCGCAGCAGGTCAGGCAGCAACCAAGGAACAGGAGAATCGCCATTTCGGGCATGATTCCTGAAGAAGGGCTCATGCCCAAAACGTCGATTCTCCCGCTCCTTGAATGCTGCCTGACCTGCTGCGCTTTTCCAGCAACACGTTTTCACTTCTGTTTGCATACTGTCAAGAAACCCTCCTTACTGGCCGCTGACATATGGTGCCCATCTGAGCCCCGAGCACGAAGTGAACTCAAATCAATGTTGGTAAGTTGATATCACTCATCACAACAATCCGGCTATTTTTATATATTTCTAAAATTCGTCTGCATATTCTCTCGTCTGTCTCCCGCTGGCTGTTTCGAGACCTGGGTTATAGCGCCAGCATTATGGTATCATCTTTCCTCTTCTTGAGGTCAACTTATATTGACTTGCTGCACGAATACTCTGATGTATCCTCACTCAGTGCAGCTTTGAGATATTCCTTTACGAATAATGCAACTCCCCCAAGTCTTTAACCTCCATTGCTATCACGACTGAAATATCTCAATCCCCGGACATTCACCAGCCAGTCCTGCTCCTGTTTCAGGATCAGTGGTGCTGGGAGAGCACCGCAGTTCAGGCAGCATCCAAAGTGCAGCCAAATCGACGTTTTGGGCAAAAGCCCTTCATCAGGAATAAAGGCAGTGAACCTGAAAGGTGGAGAGATAAGCTAGAAGAGGGTGGGTGTGGGGATAAAGTAGCATAGAGCACAATGGGTGAGTGGGGGAGTTGATGAAGGTGATTGGTCAAGGAGGAGACGGTGGAGTGGATAGGTGGAAAAGGAGCTAGGCAGGTAGGACAAGTCCGGACAAGTCATGGGGACAGTGCTGATTGGAAGTTTGGAACTATGGTGAAGTGGGGTAAGGGGAAATGAGGAAAATATTGAAGTCCACATCAACAGTTTCCTCATTTCCCCTTCCCCCATCTAACCCTAGTTCCAAACTTCCAACTCATCACTGACGCCATGACTTGTCCGGACTTGTCCTACCTGCCTAGCTCCTTTTCCACCTATCCACTCCACCCTCTCCTCCATGACCTATCGCCTTCATCCCCTGCCCCACTCACACATTGTACTCTAGGCTACTCTCTCCCCACCGCCCCTCCTCTAACTTATCTCTCTACGCTTCAGGAGCACTGCCTTTATTCCTGATGAACGGCTTTTGCCCGAAACGTCGATTTCGCTGCACTTTGGTTGGTGCCTGAACTGCTGTGCTCTTCCAGCACCAATGATCCAGAATCTAGTTTCCAGCATCTGCAGTCATTGTTTTTATCTGCTCCTGTTTCAGCCATGTCTCTGTCATTGCAATCATGTCATATTTACTAGTACTATCCAAAGCCCTAAGTTCATCTTCCTTGCGTATGACACTTCCTGAGTTGAACCTCAAGCATTTCAGACCACTTCCCCTGTTCATTTCAGCAGTGTTTCCTTGCCAGTTCTTGTTCTTATTGATGTTTGTCTTTGGCTTCTATCTCTCCCTCAATTTCTGCACGTACTTCCGTACTTCTCTCGTTTCCAGCTCCCCGCCACACAAGCACCTGCCCAAACCACTGTACCAAGCATCCCCCACCCCCCAAGGAAACAAGTTCTGATCATGCCGAGGTGTAGATTCACCCCACCCCACCCCCGCACCACCCAGAACAAATCCCAATACCAGATAAATCATAAACCTTCCGCACCACAACATATTTTCAGCGACTTCTAAATATTACTCTAACTAGCTCGTGGGACTTGTAGGTATCCTAAGTTAACCTTCTTTGCTCTTATATTTCAACTTTTTTCCGACGTATCTATATTCTTCTTTTAGGATCTCATGCTTACTTTTTACCCATGTTGTTTGTCCTCACGTGTACTGCGACCATAGGCTCTGTGCTCCCCCACCCCTCTCCTTCCATAATGTCCTGCTACGCTCTGGGACATCTAGGACCCGAGCACAAGGGAGGTAACACATCATGTTGGACTCTTGTTTTCAGCCACGGAAATACTTAACCACTCCTCTTACAATTGAATGCACTAAAAATATAGGATTTCGGTGCTTATTTCTCCGCCCGCGGCCGCTCCCCCCACCCCCTCCAACAGTGGAGCAGAGGCAATCATGGTGCCATGCGGTGTATCTGTTTTGCCGGGTGATACCCACATTCCTGCGTTGCCTGCATCACTTCACTCTCTTGCTCTGCATGATCACCCATTATCTTCCTGCGTGTGGAGACTGCGGTTTGACCACGTCTCTTTACCTGATATCGTGCTGAGAAGGTGAAACTGTCATTTGCAAGCCTGAATTAATCACAAAACACTGGCAGATACCACTTTCCGAAAGGCCGTTAAAGTCATGACATTCAGTAAGGTTTTGCCAGGATATAAGTTTGATTGACAGATAACAGACGATACGCAACGTTGATTGTAGTGCAAATTATACAGAATACATTTCTGGTGGATAATGCTTCAATTAGTCTCAACATTAAATATGTTTAACAATTTTAACAAACGGATAGATCATCATATTCTTCAACTGCTTTCTGAACTTTGTATGTATCACAACATAAATCATAGAGTTTGTGCAGCAACTTAGCATCTGGAGCATGTAACCCAAATCCATTACATAAAAAGGGAGCGATTTAGATTGATACCCCAAAAATACCATTCGTGAATTGATGGAAAACACCATTGATACAGACCAAAACAATATGAAATTGCCGGAGATGAGAAACAACAATATGCTAGAATTCTTTCGATTCGTCATCTCTGGGTCTCTGGCGCTTTTTCTATTGATCTGACGGTGAAGTCGCCTGCGAGCTTTGCTTGTCACAAAAATGTGTCTGACCGTTAAAGCATTGAAAATCAGTATAAGAATAAAGGCAACTCCCGGAGTGAGAACGTAGTGAAGGAACTCAATTGCACCCCAGACAGGAGAAAGCTTGACATCCATTTTCACCCAACAAAACCAAGGCCTGTTTTGCAGTCGATACCGACCAGTATACACAAAGTACCAAAAAATGTTCTTCAAACAGCTCAATCCAGTCACTGTGCCCAGGACCACTGCCGTTGTTTTCGTTTTGCAAAAAATGATTTTCAGATTTGAACAACAAATGGTAACAAATCGTTCAAAGGTGAAAGTGCTGGTGAACCAGACAGAACAGTCAGTGGCTGCGTAAAGCAAGATGGCATGGATATTACACACAGGGATGGCATGCAAGATGTGATATTTTTCCTTATAGACAAATGGAATGTGTCGTAAAACGAGGTCAAAGATAATGATCAGGAGATCTGCCGTTGCCATGGCTAGCAGGTAGTGAGTAATACATTGGCAGAGACCACTCTTTCCCCTGGACAGGATCACAATTGTTGCGACGTTAACTGTGAGGAAAGTAAACAGTGAATTTATAGATTCTGCTCAGAGCAAATGGAACAATTTTCTTTTGCACTGTTTGAGATGTGCAAGTGATTTTATGCACTAAAAATCACTTGCTGGTGTGACGAACTGACGTTTCACATTCTGACCATCTGAAATATAAGATGACATTTAAAAAAGTGCCCTAGGCTGAAATCTTTCTTATAGGTAAAACAAATATTGCAGCAAATAATACAAACTACACGAGCTAAGTTTGATGTGTGGAATTCAATGCTAAGATTAATTAGTAATTAGCCCAGCTTCGATCGTAAGTGTGTTTACATGGATCACTGATTTCCTTCCTCAATATTTATGAAGCGCTCCAGGGCAATTGCAGACTATTGAAATACTGATTTGTTACCCGTAAATCAACGTTGGAGTGATGGGAACAGGCTAATTCACTAATTCTCATCTTTTCTAAACGAGAAAGTATTAACGTTATTTATGGAGCCACCTAAGTTTAGTTTCAGGTATGTGATGGAAAATTTCCCACTTGATTGGATGTATACAACACAAACATCATCCAAGGAGTTGACAACATCCTGGACAATTGATTTATTCTATTGGAACCAGCTAACAATATAGACATTTGTGCACTCCATCACTTAGCCTTAGTCGCTCTAGTATGTATAATTTACACGATGCCCTGAAGCAACTCATTTTAATAGCACCGTTCTAATCATCAACATGTCCCAACAAAAGGACAAGGTCTTCAGATGTATCGCAAAATGTACCGGAAAATGAATAGAGTTGGAATTGCCTATCGCGGGACTTCAAAATATCCTTGCATATTTTCCAGTGCTTCTGATAAATATCATCGTCAGTGTTGTACATATTGTACCAAAATGCAACCACGGGATATCAGAGCTACTATCAAGAATGGAAAGTGTGGTCACGTTGAATTCGAAACATCAATTCTGTTTCCCCCTCCAAGGTGGCCCAGTGGTTAGCACTGCGATCTCACAGTATGACGCAATGGAGTTTAATTCCAGGCTGGAGTGATTATCTGTGTGGAATTTGCAAGTGCTCCCTCTGTCTGTGGGAATTCTGACAAGTTATCTGGTTTCCTTGCACAGTGCAAGGATATGCAGTATACGTGCTTTAGCCACGCTAAATTGGTTGGTCATTCCAGGACTGTGCAGATTACCTGGATTAGCCACATTTACTGCGGGGTTACAGGGGCATGTTAGGGTGGAGATTTTGGGTCTGGTGAGATGCTCTTCCGAGATCAGTCCAGATCTAATGGGCCAACTGGCCTCTTCTGCAATTCTGGAATCTTGGATTCAATTTTGCAAACATGTTGCTTACTCATGCTGTCTTTGCCTCCTCTTGTTAAGTATAAATACAGATTTCGGGAGCATGCACCAAAATCTCACACAACAGTACATATGAGTGAACCATTTGTATTTGATTGGGATGAACTCTTTATGGTGCAAACCTTTCAAGGGTGTGTGATGAAGCCACCTTTTTGCAAAGACATTTGTAACTAACAGCAAAAACTACGATATTCAACGAACAAATGTTTCAGCTGTGTGAATGCAGTAAATTTTATCGTGCTAAAACTTGGATACTGAGATTATTCACTGGTGGCAAATTGCATGGAGTAAATTACAAGCACAATTATGCATTTAGCTATAATTTGTACAATGAGGTTGAAACGCTGCCGTGTCTGCACATTATAAATGCCACATATACAGAAATTGTAAAGACTTACCAGGGATGCCAAAAATTGCGAGAATGGGATAATAAATGTATTGAATGGTCTGAAGTGCCCATCGAATGCGATGCTTTATTAACATACCATCAAAATTTGCAGAAAAATAACTTGCCGTCTCAAAGAAACCCCTCTCCGCTATTTTACTATTCCAGTCTCTTGTTCTGACATTCAGAACTATTGTTGTAACGTTGCAGTCTGCTGTGCTCTCATCCTCAACCATTGTTATGACACTCCAATCATTTTCTCTTGCATTCCAATTGAGTGTTCTAACAATACAATCTATTGTCGACATATTCCAATCCATTGCTGCATCTTTCGAATCTACTATTCATAGATTATGATATCTAATTTCTCTCTCGCTCTCTCCCTTTGTCTTTTGTTACGGAGCACTGTTGGTGCTGAATACGTTGCTCACACTGACACTATGGTGAACATGTTGAAAGATGTGTCCGATTAATACATGTGTGTCACGCTCCAGTGACGCAATTATGATTCATCAAGACTGACATTATTGACAGTGATTAAACGAACAAATTTAGTTAACTGCTTTCAATCGAAAACCCTCTCAGACACAGAAAATGATATGAAAATGTTTATCCAGAAAAGATAAGATGTTCGGTGAGGAAACATTAAAACGTTTACAACCATAATAGTAATGAGTTTGGAGTTTGGTGGACACGGAAACATTACAAGTGTACAACTATGTTTCGTAAAGGGAGAAAATCGACGCGAAAACTATTGGGTTGTCCCAAAGCCGCTCACCATGCTTTAGGATATCACAGGCAGCCCAGAAATCAGGAAATAGTTTAGGTAATGGAAATAAGTAGTGAGCCAATGTTCAGAAAGAAAAGAGATGAGTACGCATATACCCCGATGTAGATATCCCGAACCTAAACACAACCATCCCGCCTTGCAATTCCCCATGATGGCTGGTCATGTAGCAGACGTTGCTCCTTGACGGTACTCGTCATGAGATATCTACCAAATGTTCTTGGACTTATTGTAGAGTATACAATCCCTACTGAGTGCAACACATTCTTCAGCCCAACATGTCCGCACTGACCCTCTGAAGGGTACCCCACCCAGACCCATTCCTCTATCTTACTGTTATACATTTGCCCCTTGCTCATGAACCTAGCCTTACACATCCAGGGTCAGGTGAATTGGCCAATGCTAAATTGCCCGTAGTGTTAGGTAAGGGGTAAATGTAGGGGTATGGGTGGGTTGCGCTTCGGCGGGTCGGTGTGGACTTGTTGGGCCGAAGGGCCTGTTTCCACACTGTAAGTCTAATCTAATCTAATCTAATCTAATCCCTGAATGCTACGGGCAATTTAGCACGTCCAATTTATCTAACCTGCTAATCATTAAATTGTGCGAGGAAACTCGAGCACTCGGAGGAAACCAACGCAAGCAATGGAAGAATGTGCAAATTCCAAGCAGGTCGCTGCCCGCGGCTGGATGTGCTAACTACTTAGCCATTGTGCAGCCGCGGTGATTTGGCTTTGACTATTTTCGGGGCAGAATTCCAAAGATTTATTATCCTCTGTGGGAACAAGTTACTCCTTGTCACAGTTCTAACGTCTTTAATATCAGCATGGCCCCTGACTCTAAACCACTTTGCTGGTAATTCATCCTCTCTACATCGGTTGCCCATCCATTGAAGATCTTTGTACGATTCTAAAGATTTTTTTCTCTCATTCCTCTAAACTCCAAACAATTCAGTTTCTTTATCCGACAGACTAAGAATTCAAGTAGTGTATCTGGGGAAATTCAGCTGCTCTACCTCTACAGAAAATATATGATTACATTGGTAGGGGGACCAGAGCTGCACAAAACACAACATGTGATGTCTCATGTCATTGAACAAAACATCTTTGCTCATGCTGTCAAACTGTCTTATGATTGAGATTAACAGAACGCTCGTCTGACAAATTGCTTACTCTACCTGCATGCTGTTGTTCAGTGACTTCATGATTTCTTTCGCCACCTACCCTTTCCAAACTTTTCAATTGATTCTAGTTCAATATCGAAAAGGAAGAGGGAGCTTGAGAGATCACACATCTATGCTTTTTTGTAGTTAATGTATTTGTTATCTGCTCAAAAATATTTAGTCAGCCTGCACATTAGCTTCAACTACAAGACAAAAGATTCTACAGAAAGCAAAGAATTGAAGGAAAAAACAAAAACAAAACTACAACCATAACAGATATTTGCAAAAAGGTTGAAATCATCCAGTAAAACAAATTATAACTGCATTTATGATATTGCAGGTCACGGAATCTCAGGCTAGACGAAATTACACAACATGTTTCTCTGAAGGACAGGAAATGTCGTCGTGTTCCGGGTTATTCAACTTCGAATTATTGGAGAGCGATCCTGTCTGACTAATTGAATTACTTTTTGTTTGAATATGTGACTAAATATAACGATGAGGTGGGTGAAGTAGATATGTTTTTAATGGGCTACAATAAGGCATTTGTCATGATCCCAACGTGTAAGATTGGTCCAAAATGAATTGTTGATAGGATCCAAAGTAATTCCGCAAACTGGACCAACAACAGCTTGCAAATAGGAGGCCAATTGCGTTTTCTTAAATGTTTGGAAGTCTCTAAGCAGACGTGAGCTACGACTCATGTTTGTGGATTGGCATTCTCATGGTGAGACAAAGGGCTTCTTTCTCAATTGTACAACTCCATGATTCCAGCACAGGTAGTCCACAATTCACCGCAATGTCCTGTTAGTTTATCAAGTTTGATATCAAAGGATGAACAGTCTGTAGGGCCAGAATTTTCATTGTTGTTAAGGTGTTGGGAGCTGCCTTACGGTCTCTCGCTGAACTGTTCAAGAACCCTTCCCTCCAATTCCTCCTCTCATCCTGGTCCATCTTCCATCTGCCTGGTGAAGGTGGCTGTCTAAAAAAGGCGACTCAATCATCCCTTTTCCTGCTATGAATCCACTCTATTTTCGTTAATAGTAGTTACTATTCAAATTTTTTGAGAAGATTTGTAGCTCGGGTACTCGTTGTTGTGGTTCTGTTCGCCGAGCTGCGAATTTGTGTTGCAGACGTTTCGTCCCCTGTCTAGGTGAAATCCCAAGCACTGAGGATGCCACCGAGACAGGGAATGAAACGTCTGTAGTTACCATGGAGAAGGACATGGAAGATATAGAATGTAGAGAAATAGATTGTGACATCTTGAAAAATATCCATATTATTGAGTAGAAAATGCTTGATTTCTTGAAATGCATAATTTGCATAAATCTCCAGGACTTGATTACTATAAGTAATCTAATTGAAAAGAAAGATGCAGCTTCACCATTGTTCTATATAACTGAAGCCTTCCAGCCCTGAATTTCATTTTGCATGTGCTGGACGTGTGTTCAATTGAGCTGAAAATGTGTTGCTGGAAAAGCGCAGCAGGTCAGGCAGCATCCAAGGAACAGGAGATTCGACATTTCAGGCTGAAGCGTTGTTTAGGAAATGACCACAACTGCATATTAAGTTTTGTGAAAAATTGGCAGAAGTCCATTATGTTGCATTACCAGTTGTTTTTAGAGATGTGGTGTCGCAGGTCACATATCAGTTCCAGTAGGATGTTTGAGAATAAGGACAACGAACGTCAAAACATTTAATTGACCAGGGTTGCGTAAAATGCTCCTTCCATCATTTGAAGAAGCTTTTACAAATATCAAATTGATTGCATAGGATCGCTCCTTAAAATAAATATAAGTAGAGGTAAATATTTGTTATCCATTATGGATGTGTTGTACAGATTTTCAGAGATCATTTTGTCATGCAACATAAATATTAATAGTAGTATCAGAGAGCTATTCAAATGTATCAGTGGATACGCACCACACACAGAAATACAATCAAATTACCCATCAAATTTTTCATCAGTCATTCATGGAAAGTATGGTTAGCTTAAGGGTAAAACAAATTAAATCAACTATGCACGATACAGAGTCGGAGGGAGCATTAGAATGGTCATATTAAACTTTGAAGACCATGGACCAGAGGTGTTTTAATATCCTGGTGTTTGGGTGGGGAATGTATGCTGATGCTCTTCGGGAGTGTTTAAAATAATTCAGCAGCGAGATGGTTATCTAAATTGTAGTTCAAGTGTCCAGGATGTTGAGAGGAGACAGGTCAGAAATTAGGTTTCAAGGTCGCAACTGTGCATCAGCAAGCAAGATGTTGCTTTGAAGTGTGTCTACTTCAATGCTAGGAGCATCTGGAAAAATGTGGGCGGACTTGAAGCAACGTATGGTGACTGGAACTTTGACGTTTTGGCCATGCCAGTGACATGGATAGAGCAGAGACAGGAGTAGTTGTTGAAGGTTCCAGGAATTAGATGTTTCATAAAGAACAAAGAAAATTGTAAAAAAAGAGAGAAAGTTGTGGCATTTTTAGAGAAGGACAGTATTCCAGACGCAAAACTAACGTTTGAAGACTCGTGTACTTGACTGGTACGGTCGTATGGTTTGAAACAGACAAGGAGAGACCAAGCTGATGAGAGTTTTCACTCAGACTCCGAATATTTTCAGAAATGTAGAGAAAAGGATAATAAAGATAAATCTGAATAGGAGGGATCATAATAGGGTATTTTTTTATGAGTGAGTGCAATTTTTGAAGTGTTACATTTCCAGAAATAATATAGTTCCAGTACTTTAGATGGATCCGGTTTTGTTCAATATGTACATGATGGTTTCGTGACACAGTGTTAACACTGACCAAATAGGTGTGAAAACACATTGGATTTGGTAATAAGTTTTGAGCACGGTCAGATGATAGATTTAGAGGCTGGTGAGCATTTTGGCAATGTTCATTTCAATGATCGAAATGCATATGTATATACTGCAGTACAAATGTTATCGCGCCCGGAAAGGAAATTATGATGTGGTTAAACAAGTCATAGGATGGAAAAGGAATCTTCAGGGGATGTGCACAATGTGGAGATTATGCAACGAACAGCTATTGTGTGTCCTTGATAATCATGTGCCCGCCAGTCAGGGAGGAAGTGGTTGAGCGAGGTAACTGTGGTCGACTAAAGAAGTTGAATCTCTTGTCAAGAGGAAAGAGAAGGCTTATGTGAATGTGAGACCTGAAGGCTCAGTTAAGGCAGTTGTTAGTTACAAGTTCGGCAGGAATGACCTACTGGCAGGTCTACAAAGAGCCAGGATGGCTCTTGATCAGCCATTGTTCGATAGTATCAAGCAAATCCCTAAAGCTTTCGATAGTATATCAAGATAAAGGAATGACTAAAATAAGATTAGGGCCAAATAAGCAGAGTAATGGGACGTTGTGTGCGCAGTCGGAAGAGGTGGGGGAAGCGCGAAATGAATATTTTTCGTGAGTATTCACAGTGGAAAAAGACAATTAAATCGAGGACAGTACTGAGATACAGGCTACTAGACTAGATGGCATTGAATTTCAGAAGGAGGAGGTGCGAGCAATTCCTGAAATTGAGAAAATAGATGGAAACGATGGGCTGGAAGAGGAATATCTGAGTATTCTCTGGGAAGCCAGAGACGAAATTGCCGAGCCATTGGCTTTAATATCTATGTCGTCATTGCTCACAGGAATAGGTTCCAGAAGATTGGAAGATCGCAAATGTTGTACCCGTGTTCATGAACAGGAGTGGAGACAACTTTGACAATTCTAGACCAGTGAGCCATACTTTGGTTATGGGCAAAATGTTTGAAAAGGTTATAAGAGATTTGATTTGTATTCGTCTTGCGAGGAATAAGTTGATCAGAGATATTCAACACGGATTTGTGAAGGTTTGGTTATGCCTCACAAACCTGATTGAGTTGATTGAGATGGTTACCAGATAGGTAGATGAGGGTAAATCGTTTGATGTGGTGTAAATGAATTTCAGTAAGCCGTTTGATAAGGCTCCCCACGGTAGACTATTTCTCAAAACACGAAGGCAATAGGACTGAGTTTGATTTGACGGTTTGGATCAGAAATTGTCCAGCTGAAAGAAGACAGAGCGAGGTGATTGATGGAAAATGTTCATCCTGGAATTCAGTTAGTAGTGGTGCATCGAAAGGGTATGTTTTGGGGCCAGTGATGTTTGTCATTTGATTAAATAAATGACCTGGATGGGATCCTGGAAGAATTGTTTAATAAATGGATGGATGACGCTAAGGTCGGTGAAAATGTGGACAGTAACGAATGATGTTGTAGATTACAGAGAGATAGAGATGAGCCGAAGTGCCGAGCTGAGAGATGGAAAATGGCAGAGTTTTGTGCAGAAATGTGTCCGGTGATTCATTTTGGAAAGAATGGCAGGAACAACCTGTACTGGGCTAATGGTACAATTCTTCATAGTGTGGCTGGGAAGATCTATTTCAATATCCGTGTACATGGATCCCTGAAAGTTGCACCAAGGATGATAGGGTTGTCACGGAGGCACACAGTGTGAGAGCTGTTAGTGGCAGTGGGATTGAATCTTGGAGCCGTGAGGTCTTGTTGCAGCTTTACAAAACTCTGATAAGGGCGCAGTTATACTTTTGCATACTGTTCTGGCTTCCACATTCCAGGAAGGCTGTGGAGACTTTGAAAAGGGTTCACAAGTGTTTTACTAGGATGTTTTCTCGTATAGCGGGAGGGTCTTACGCGGAAATGCCGAGGGACTTGAGGTTGTTTTCGTAGAGAGAAGAATGTTGAGAGATGACTTAATTGAGATATATTAGAAAACCAGAGGGCTAGTTGGAATCGATAGGTAGAACTATTTTTTTCTCGGATGGTGAACATCGGGGACATAGCTTTAAATTGAGGTAATACGTAAAGGACAGATGTCATGGAGTAGTGACAGTGAATAGACCTGCCTGCAACAGTAGTATATTCGCTAATCATAAGTGCAGTTACATGTTCATTGGACAGATATATGAATGAAATTGGAATAATATATATTAAATGGGCTTCAGATCGGTTCCACAGGTCGGTGCAACATCAACAGCGCTGTGATAGACTATGTTCTACATTCTATGCTGAAGTCTGACAGATAATACTATCCAGAGAGTTGGTGTAAAATCCATTCCCTTTATCGTTGTTGCATTTTGGCAAGCAATTAACCTAAGTCAGTCCATTTGAATTTGATTTGCACATGAGTTGCTAGGAGCATTCACATTAATTTTGAAAGAATTGGTGCGTTGGAATGCAAAGACTACATTGCAGGGATGCGCCAAAAGCCAATGTGTGTTTAAGTGAGTGGGTAATTTGGCTGGAAAGCATCGGAAGCACGACTTCATGTGGTGAAATAGGACACAGACAAGATATCAAAACATGGTACATTACAAGTTTGGGAGAAAGTGTTTACGTTACTGACAATGATACGTGATTTTTAAAGTCAAGGTTTAGTGTGTCTCATCAAATATAAATTATTTTGATTAGAACAACAGATAGAAGCGTGCTTCATGCGAATATGCTCAACTGTTATTGCGATAGAGAAGGAAATTTACAGGAGAATGTTACTTGATACAACGCAGAGTGACGAACCAAATCCAGATGATTCTAAATTTGATCACTCAAACATTATATGGGACGATAAAGAAGTTATCAGAATTTGAAACGCATTATTCGTAACGTAAAATCAAATGATCTTTTACATTAATTACAACCAGATGAAAAGATATGTTGGAATCATGTAGGAAGTACTAAACTGAATACACCTTATGCAGGTATAGAAAATGCTCTTCCTGTTCAGCGACATCCTTACAGTCCTAAACAACTAATACTGACATATCTTCAAAAGGAGATTGAAATCATACTCAGTGCTTGCATACTCGAAGTAAGTTGTAGTGAACGGAAATCAAATTGTGATGGTATCAAAAACTAATCGTTCCCAACGATCATGTGCACTCGTCATGTAATTGAATTCAGCCAAGTAATATAATAGCAATGCTGCAATTAGAAACATAGAAAAATAGCAGAACAGCACAAGAACCGATCCTTCAGTCCTCCAAGCCAGTGCCAGCACATTTTGCCCTTTTATATCAAAACTATCTTCATTTAAAGGATCAGTATTCCACTATTCCCTTCCCGTTCACATATTCGTCCAGGTTCTTCTTGAATGCTGATATTGTGTTTGCTTCCACCAACTCCCTCTGGTAGTACATCTCAAGCACCCACCATCCTTTGTGTGAATAGTGTGCCTCGCAGATTTCTTTTAAACATCACCCTCACACCTTGAATCTGAATCGCCTAGGAATTCGGCACTACCACACTTTACAGTCAATCCATGCCATTCCCAATCTGTCAAAAGTCTACTCAGCTGGCACCCCAACTTCCAATGAAAACCTATCCAGTTTATCCAAGATTGCATGACAGCTAAAGTCCTTCATCTGAGGCAAAATCCAGGTAAGGTTTTCTTTTACCCTCTCCAATGCAGCAAGATCCTTCAGGTAGTGTGGTGACCGGAACTACACACAATATGTCAAGTGTGGCCAAAGTAATGTTCTGTAAACCAGCAGCATAGCTTGTTTATACCTCTGTATATCAACACAACTAAAGGCTCTGTCATTCACTGTCTAATTTCCACCTGCGTTTGAACCTGCGAAGTGCTTCTCTACACATTAGTCTGGATTATACTCCCTCTGTCATTTTTCTGCTTATGCCTCCAACTGATCTATGTAGTACTCTATCCTCTGACAAACTTCCTCACTGTCTGCAATTCCACTGATATTTGCATCATCATCATACTTAGCAATACACCAGCTCGTGTTTACTCCAAATTCCTTATGTCGACCACAAACAGCAAAAGTCCCAGCACTGATTCCAGCCCTCCAGCCTGAAAACGAATTCAGCCACCGATACCTTCTGGCTCCTTTGACTAAGTCAATTCCGTTCCCATCTTGCCAGCTCACCTCGATAACATGAAATTTCATCTTATGTAACAGTCTGCATTGAGGGACTTTTCAAATACTCTAACGAAGGCCACGTGGACAACATTAAACATTTTCCCCTCATCAATTAACCTCATCTCCTCCTCATAAACTTCAGTGAGGTACGACCGCACCCCATCCCCCGCTCACAAAATCATACTGTCTATCATTATTATGTCCATTTTCTTCCAAGTTCATATAGACATTGCCCTGAAGCATCCTTGCTGAAAAATGTTTTGTTGGAAAAGCGCAGCAGGACAGGCAGCATCCAAGGAGCAGGAGAATCGACGTTTCGGGCATAAGCCATTCTTCAGGAATGAGGATGGTGTGGCAAGCAGGCTAAGATAAAAGATAGGAAGGAGTTACTTGGGGGGAGGAGCGTTGTGAATGCTATAGGTGGAAGGAGGTTAGGGTGAGGGTGGTAGGCCAGAGAGGGGGTGGGGGTGGAGAGTTCGGGTAGAAGATTGCAGGTCAAGAAGGCGGTGCTGAATCCGAGGGTTGGGACTGCGATAAGGTGGGGGGAGGAGAAATGTGGAATTTGGAGAAATCTGCATTCATCCCTTGTGGTTGGAGGTTTCCTAGGCAGAAGATGAGGCGCTATTCTTCCAGGCGTCGTGTTTCCATGGTCTGGCGATGAAGGAGGGCAAGGACCTGTATGTCCTTGGCGGAGTGTGAGGGGGAGTTAATGTGTTCAGCCAAGGGGCGGTTGGGTTGGTTCGTGTGGGTGTCCCAGAGGTGTTTACTGAAACGTTCCGCAAGTAGGTGGCCTGTCTCTCCAATGTACAGGAGGCCGCATCGGGTGCAGCGGATGCAGTAAATGATGTGTGTGGAGGTGCAGGTGAATTTGTTACGGATATGGAAGGATCCCTTGGGTCCTTGGAAGAAAGTGAGGTGGAGGTGTTGACTAAAGTGTTTCATTTCTTGAATTGCAGGGGAAGGTGCCTGGAGTGGAGATGGGGTTGGTGGGGTGTGTGGACCTGGCGACGGAGTCACGGAGGGAGTGGTCTTTCCTGAACGCTGATAGGGGAGGGGGGCAAATATATCCTTCGCTGTGGGGTCTGTTTGGTGGTGGCGGAAATGATGAGGTCTGATACGATGTATCTGGAGTTTGGTGCGGTGGTAGTTGAGGACCAGTGAGGTTCTGTGCTGTTGGCGATTGGAGAGGCGGGGTTCAAGGGCGGAGGAGCGGGAAGTGGTGGAGATGCTGTGGAGAGCATCGTCAAACATATCTGAGGGGAAATTGCAGTCTTTGAAGAAGGAGGTCATCTGGGTTTTTCGGTATTGGAAGTGGTCCTCCTGGGAGTAGTTGTGGCGGAGGCAAAGGAATTGGGAATATGGGATGGCATTTTTACAGTGGGCATGATGGGAGGTGGTGTAATCTACGTGCCTGTGGGAGTCGTTCGGTTTATAGCGAATGTCCGTGTTGAATCGGTCACCCGAGATAGAAATGGAGAGGTCTAGAAAGGGGGGAGGCGTGGGGGAGGAGTCTCAGACGGTCAAGGTAAATTTGAGGTCGGGGTGGAAGGTGTTGGTAAAGTGGATGAACTGTTCAATGTCGTCATGGGAGCGCGAGGTATCACCGATACAGTCATTGATGAAGCAGAGGAAAAGGTGGGGGTTGATACCAGTGTAGCTGCGGAACATGGGACTGTTCCACATATCCGACGAAGAGGCAGGCATAGCTGGTGCCAATGCGGGTGCCCATGGCTACTCCTTTGGTTTGGCACCACCCCCCCACCTTTTCCTCCGCTACATCGATGACTGTTTCGGCGCTATCTCGTGCTCCCATGAGGAGGTTGAACAGTTCATTCGCTTTACTAACACCTTCCACCCAGACTTCAAATTTACCAAGGACTGTCTCAGACTCCTCCCACCCCTTCCTAACAAAAAAGCAGCTGGAACCCAAAGAAGCGAGGCCAGGCTGGCAATCTCACTGACTTCTCTCCTTGCAACAGCAACTTGTTTTTGATTTCAATTTTCTTTTTTCAAAGGGTTGTTTATGGGGACTATTGCAAGTATTTTGAACAACATCATTAAGTTCAGATGACTTTTTCAGTTTTCAGGAGGTTACATTAGTTGATATCCTCTTTACAGCACTTTGTGTTTCATTCAGTAATGTTGTAAAGAAATTCTGCTTTGGTTCAAACTGAGTGATTCTTTCTTGCAATAACTACTTTACACCTGCTTAAAAAGAATTTATGATGAGGGCTACCTTCTGTAATGTTTTGAGGCGTCAAGCCACACCCATAACACACTAATCCATGATCTTTTGCTCTAACTTCCAAACAGTCTACCCTTGTTTCTAAATAGAAACTTATAAGAAAGAAGCTGGAGGAGTCCATTGGGTCCTTAGAGCCTGCTCCATCGTTCAACGTGATTCTGAGTAATTTTCGAATTCATTAGCCTAACGCTGTTTTCTCCCAATACATTTTTACCCCAATCGCCTCAAGATTTACATCTTGCTGCCTCATGAATATATTCAGTATTTTGTTATGAGGTTATTCCTGAGGAAATAAATTCCACAGACTCACTACTCTTCCATTGAGGAAATATCTCCTTATGTCCATTCTACATGGCCCAAACTGAATTCACAGACTGTGAACCCTGTTTCTGGATGCACCAGTCGTCGGGATCAACTACCTTGTCTACTCCTGTAAATATGTTCTTGTCTCTATGAGATCTACCCTCACTTGTCCGACTTCCAGCGAAAACAATTCTAACCTCATGCGTCATTCCTGCCATCCTTGGAATAAATTTGGGTCATGTACGCTGCACTCCCTGGAGACCAACAGCTTCCTTCCTCAGAATAGTGGACAGAATCTGCGCAAAATATTCTAGGTATGACCGCACCCGGGCCCTGTATATTTGCAACAACGCACCCCGCTCCTTAGTGGAAGTGTCTCACAATGAAGATCAAAGTGCCATTTGCCTGTTTTACTGCTCGCTGCATTGGTACGTTTACCTTCCGTGATGGTGCCCAAGGATTCCCAGTTCCCAATGTGCACACGCGTCTCCCAATTCATAACCTTTCAGGATCAGGAATAGGCCATTTATCCCTTTCAAGTCTGCCCTATCTGGATCAGTGATATGCCATTTATCTCTATGAAGGCTGACCCACCAATCATTCTGATCATGATTGATCACCTGCCTCAACGCCATGGTCGTTGATACCTTGCCGATTGATACCTTGAATATTTAAAAAGAGAACAATTTCTTCTGTAAGCATATTCAGCGTCTTCATGTTTTTGCTTTCAAAGTGAATAACCTCGTATTTATCCAAATTACATTCCACCTGCTGATCCTGTTGTCCTATGCGCTGATTTTATTCTCACTGCTCATTATGAAAACTGGATTTCAAATTGTTGCACGTCCTTATTGCAAATTCTGTCTCATGAACTAAGACATTGTTCAGGATGAAAAATGGCCAATCTCTCAGACTCTTTCTAATCACTCTGTCTCTCCCTGGGATAAAGACACTCCACTCTCCCATGACTTCTCAGAGGACAGTTGGAACAATGAACAGTTTCGTATCCCTGACATCAGGAAGGTTTCTGGCATTGGATACAGTGCAGTGAAGATTTACTGGATTGATACTGCGTATGGAGCAACTGTGTTGTGAGGAGAGTTTGATTCAACTATGCTTCTGCTCATTGGAAATTGTGCAGTTTACTTTTTTGTTCTCCCTATTTCAGAAATGAAAAGGTTGCCACAGAGGAAGAGCAGCGGAAGTCCACAAGGCGGATGCCAAAGCTGCAAAGGCTGTCTCAAAAGGACAGATAGCTTCATCTCGGGTACGTGATCGTTTTCTGACGAACGCAAGGGGGTCTGGTGGCTCTGGCCCGAAACGTCGAGTTTCCTGTTCCTTGGATGCTGCCTGACCTGCTGTGCTTTAACCAGCAACACATTTTCAGTTCAGGGCTCACAGTCTCAGGATATGAGCCAGGCCATTTCCAACTGAAATGCAGAGAAATTTCTCTACCGTCAAACATGCTCAAACTGTGGAATTCTCTACGTACCACAGAAGGCTGTTGTGGACAAGACACTGAATATTCTCAAGGAAGAGATTTTTTTTCAGATACTCAACGTACGAAGTGGCAGAATCGAGTACTAAGTTAAATAACCCGTCATGATCACATTGATGATTGGACAAGCTTGAAAGAGCTTCCTGAGTCTCGGTCAAGTGGATTTGTTAGTTCAATTTATTCCTGTGATTTTCACCCTGACAAGTATCAGTGATTGCATTTGTAAACGCGTATCAACAGGTGTTTTCAATGTCCATTACGGCATTTTATAAATGTTACATATTTTTTGCAGAAACTGCTGATTTTTGTTCTGATGATGAATGCCGGATGCTTCTCAGAGGAACCGTCACAGAAATAGATTCTTGCTCTTGTTGACCAATTCGCTTGGATCTTCATGAATCTTTTTAATTTTTGCAGTTGCAGCAGGTTTAATGTTCAGTATGATGTGGGTGCAAAGATATCCATAGACCACTGACCATACAGTGTCTTTCAGCATCGTGGGTAATAATTCCATTGTCAAAAAGATAAGTCAGATAGATCATTGACGGAGAGTAGCAGGCCGGATTGTGGGCGAGGAGTAAGTGACTGTAACTATTCGATTGCTCTTCGAAAAAGCCAGTTTATATGAAAGGGTCAGGCAGCCTCCTCTACTGCTGTACATTTCTATGACTCTATCCCTGTCTGCTTTCTATTGTTCATACCTACTCACACTTGTTACCAGTCTAATCTACGAATAAATAAGAACTCTGATCATCACAAATGCCATCGTCCTTTTCATTCTGGTCTCTTCAAGTGGAATTACGTCTAAACCAACAAGAATCAAACAGAAATACATATTTTCTCTTCTCTCTCTTGATCTCTCTTCTCGCTGCTTTTCTTTTTCTCTCTCTAACTCTTCACACTCTCTCTCTTTCTTTATCTTCTAACTCCATTTTCTGCAGTTGCAATTTAAGTTGGCTAACTCAACTGCATTTGTTCGTTTCTGTGACACCCTAAGTGTTTCAGTAATTAACTGACAATTTAGCTTTACGTTTGTTCTTGATTAAACCCAGGTATAACCTCGTTGGCAATTCTAAAATTAAGGAATTTTCTTTCCTTACCTATTGTCTCACCTATATTTTACTTTAATATCTAGGACACTTACCGGCAAGTATTTAAATCCACTGGGATTTTTTGTACCCCAAATCAATTGAAACCTGGCGACATTGCATGCTAGATCTGTTCAAACTGTCTAAATCCGTCAAAACTGTTGTGCCATCTGGTAAACCCTTCTGCTGGTTTAAATAAGACACACAGAAAAGCTTACCATGCTTTGTAATGTGGAAATGTTTGTTTGAGAAGGGACGTTCAAATCCTACTATCTGAACGGAAATTTAACCATTTATTCTTTATGTCCAAGAATAAAGAGGACATTAAACAAGAGCTTTCTCCATTATCAGCCTTCTTTTTCTGATTGATTTATCTAACTCCCACTCTACTTCATTGTACTGATTTGATTTTAAAAAAAAGTTTCTCAAAAACAGTCACAGAAATCAAAGCAAATCAGCTGTGTCTTCCCTTTGTATCTTATTTGTAGATTTTTCTGGGTTGTCTTTGCTTCCGTTTTCTGCTGCACGGATTTCATATGAGCATGTACATTTCCGCAAGCGGTTCTTCTGGCAGTCTGTGTTTGTTGGTGTTCTTTTCCGCTCTTGCTCACAGTTCGAAATGCTTGGTTTTCATACCCCAAAAATTGGCTCGTTTCATTTATTTGATGTCATCAAAACAATAAAAATCAAGTTAGATTTGATGTTGGTACCTTGGGCGTAATTTAAACTGATTGAACATATTCGAATTTGTTGTGTAAAATAGCAACTCAATTGCAGCTATCTGTTTCCCAGACAAATGTTTTATTTTTACATTTTTCAGCACAGTCTGAGCTTCTTAAGGGCTCGCCAGCTTTCGGTCTTCTTGAAAGTACAGTATACACTTGCAATTTCATAACACTACCAAATTCCAACAGGACGACCTATGGTAAATGCATGTAGGATATCCCTGATTATCAGGAAATCCAAACCAGGGTTCATAGCGTCAGAAAAATAGAAGGTCATTTCAGAGTCAGCTATCGACTAACCTGTGCCTGAATACCATTGGACTCTGGAATTTTCTGCCAAAGAAAGCGGTTATGTAAAAACATTGAACGTTTTCAAGAAGATGCTGTGTTTTGTCATCCACCTGAGATCATCCTGCATGATGGAGACGATTAAAAGTTCCCATTGATTTGCCAGTATTTTCTTTATTTCTATTGTCACCATCCTGGGACCGAAACCCTCTGCTAATTGAAATAAAGACACTGATAAAAGCACCCCTCACCTCGCAATCTGCTAAAATTGTGAATGAGTGAAAGAACACCCCTGCTTTGCACTGCTTCTGGGAGAATACAACGATATATTTTCCCATCTCTAACTGAACACGAAATAAAAATTATTAACAAATCTGAGCCGCCTTTTTCACTGATACCTATCTGATCTACAATGGTATTAAAATGATGATCCAACAGCACAATTATTAAACATCAAGTTAACTTAATCTCTCAAAGTCCATCCAATCTCTTATGGTGCCTTCATTCCAATCTGCTGAATCCGTTGTCTTCTCCCTGGATCACCATCATTAATTTTACTGTTTTTAATGATAAAGGTGCTTTTGACAGAAGGCGCCATTGAAATTTATTTTAGGACAAGAAATTTACTTCTTCGGATGGCAGTTCATCTGTAAAAAAAAGTCCGGACGCCATCGTTTATCAATCCAAAACACCGCAACTTCACATAGGTTTGGCATTGTCAATACAATAAATGCAAACTCAAATGGGTTTTGCTATCCTGTGCATAACTTACATTAATTACTTAAATCTAAATTGTTTTCAAAACAACGACCAACACTCATGTGTCTACTTAATTGTCACTTGCATTTATTTTTGAAATAAAACATTCCTGCACCCAAAAT
Organism: Hemiscyllium ocellatum; assembly: GCF_020745735.1. Taxonomy (NCBI): domain Eukaryota; kingdom Metazoa; phylum Chordata; class Chondrichthyes; order Orectolobiformes; family Hemiscylliidae; genus Hemiscyllium; species Hemiscyllium ocellatum. Next base: position 3,067,912 of record NC_083448.1, on the reverse strand, counting down.
TAAAAAAAAACACCTTCTGTCTTAAAGTACTGATGCACTCTTTTTACTTTGTGACACTATCTCCAACCCATTCTTTTGTGTTCTATTACACCCCGTGCGTGCGAATGTGCATATCTGGTTGTGTGCGTCAATGTGCATGTGTGTGCATGTTCGTGTGTGTTTGAGAGATAAATGCTCATGTGGCTGTATGCTTCTGTCTGACTGAGAATGAAAAAGTACGTGTATTTGTATTTGAGGACTTTTTTTGTGATTAGGTAATTACTTCTGCGTACCAAACTGTCTTTCAGCAATGCATTAAGTCGTAACAAAGTCATATAAGTCTGCTAGTCGTCTTAACCTCGTCAAAATTCCCGATATGGATTGCACTAGTTCTCGAATTGCTGAGCGAAAGAGTGGGGTCCTGATGCAAACCGGAAAAATCTTGAATGGATTTGTTATCTGATGCCTCTGGGCAACCTAAGCTCGCAATAACTGAAAAAGCTACAATCGACAATCTGTCAGGAGAATTGCTTGAAGCTTTATATGTTCCCCAATGTTACTTGTGCGGAAAAAAAGTATTTATTCATACTGAGCCTGGACTGAGACAGCAGGTTGGAAAAAAAATAGGTTTCCCAAACTACTGCATGACGCCAAATATATTTACCTCACCTAAAATGTGACCATAGCGGGAGAATTTCTTCATGAGCGTGTTTTTCTAGTGATGCCATCAAACACATTCTCTGGGGCTCGTATCCCTTCACCAAGTCACACTTTATTTTTAGGTGGAGAATATTAACATTGATCCAGCTCTCAGAGTGAACAGGATTGTTGACACCCCTGTTCGTAACTGTTAGCCAGGGCTCCCTGATTCAATGAAATAACTAACCACAAACAGGAAATTCATATTCTACAAGGACCAACTGGCTGAACTCGTTGCAATCACTGTCACAACTTATAAAGAGCATTCAATTTTAGATTGGGTTGAAACTGTTTGCGAGAATGTTTTGGAAACGTACCATTGAATTATCATTCAGTTTTATTGGAAATAATTGAAAAGTGTACAAGAAAAACATTTGACTTGCCGTGATGAGAACTGTTTCGACATTCGCCCTCTTGAGCTGATATGTTTCCCTTTTAGCATGCGTTGAATAATTTTGACATGATTTCGCAAAAATATTGTCATGGTATCATAGAGTTAAAGTGGCCCACCGACCAACTGAATCTGAACAGAAACAAATAAAGAATAGCCCTCAGTTTGATCTGGAATTTGGTTTCTCAATCTACATTGCTGCATCACTTTATTCTAATTGATAGCCACTCTTCCTTCTGTGTCAAAATGCTTACCTTCCTGCTCTGTTTTTGTGCATGAAATCGACGAAGAAAATATTGCTTGATTCATTGCATGGTCCCAATTAATGCAATTTCTTATTTAAAAGTCGCAATCAAAAAATAGCTAATAAACATCCCGATATCAGTTGATAATGTTGTGATAATTTCACCTGCAAAGTTTCCTGGAACGTGGCCTTGAAACCCATTCAGTCTGTTCATGAGATTTGAATTCTGAGATTTCAAAACAAAGTCATTGGCTGCCTGGTGACTACTGTAATGCAAATCCATTTAATGTACTAATATAATTTCAGAAGAAAAGGTGTCATCCTAGGATTTTCATGTGAAACATACCCACAGAATGTGTTTGAATGTTAGTGATGAACGATTAATGATGGGCAAGATAACAATGCCCATATCATTAATAAATAAACTTTTCATCGACTCCTTTGCTGTTTAATTGCGTTTTGTATTGAGGTCTATTTAAGTAATTATTCGAGAACACAAAAAACAATGTCAAATCGATGCTTTGTTTCTGTTTACTGTGAGCTGTTCACTCCGCTGGTCTGAACAGGAACTGCTACCATCTCACAACATTTTTAAAAAATTGATCAGTTTCTGCTTCATCATATATAGATCATGGCAAGAGAGTCCTCGACACTTATGAAATAATGTGGGGGTGTTCTGCTGTAAACTAAATAGCTAAAAATCCTCTTCACTGGGACAAGAAAATAATAGTCACACTTGAGGAACGTCTGGACGTCGTGCAGCCTCCTTTTAGTGTCTGAACCGCCAATATTTATCAGCAAAGTGAAACCATGTCTGAAAATTGAAAAATGAAATAGTTGAATAAATCTGAACTAGATCTGAAAAGAACAAAATAGATTTGATGGCTGTGTTGGGATCTATAGCAGAAATGATTCATACTATCACCCACTCATTTACCATGGTGTCCATCAGCAAGAATCTATTACATTCCCAGTTCTGTTGCGAGTACAGTTACTGACAGGAGGTGCTGATGTTGCTGTTTGGAGACCAGCTTAATGTGTAATCGTCAATGCACTGATGTCAGCATCACACCAATCTTACCCACTCCCAACACATGAGCTCAATATTTGAAAATCATTCTTTCTCAGATCAACCTTTGGACAAATTAGACACTTGGAATATTTTCTTTGGAGTAGGGAACATTGAGGGAATACCTGACAGACGTTTGTAAAGTCAAAAACAACCTGAAAGGAGTAATTAGGTTGGAAAGATGAAGGAGAACTGAAAGCATCGATTTAAAGAAACGTGCAAACGAGGCAAAGAAAACGAAAGATAAACTCAGCAAGTAGACGAGGTTTGAAATTGACTGACTGGGAAATGGTGGATGCATATTCAATCGAGGCGTTCAAGAGGGTCATTCGATGTGCATTTGAACTATAATAGTATGCACCAATATAGGAAAAAATTAGCACTCGGAAATTCAATTTGATTAGATCATTGAGCAGGCCTCGTGTTTCCAGTGGTTTCCTACGGAATCTCAACTAACTGTGATTCTCCAGTTTTGAACTCCATCGCTCTATACATCTCTTTAAATCCAGTCAAAAATACATCCTCAAATATCTCAATCTTCTTCCAAATCTTCACGAATTCCCATATAGGAAGCTGACGTAGACGCAACAGCTTTTCAAACTGTGCTTCCTTTATGTAGTATTCCTTCTGCATTGTTGGAGGTAGAAATGTGAAATCAAAACAAAACTTGCGATTAAAAACTGTGTAGGTCAAGAAGCATCTGTGGAGTGAGACACAGAGGTAGCAATTCGACTTCAGCACATCCAAGGGTAACGAGAAATCGAATGGTGGTCAGTCGAATGAAAGTACTGGACTTCGAAGCAGACAAACCATTCAAATGATGCACTAATGAAAAGTTATGATCATTGTAATTTTATTACAAATCGATACAAAGGTTGCAATGGAGAGTGGAAAATTGTAGAGTCAAGAAAAGGGAGCCTCAGAGAAATGGTTACATTGTAAAACCTTATATGAAAGATCGTTTGAATATGATCATGAGACAAAGCGCCTGATCACTGTCCAGGGAATCCTGCATTAGAGATTGCGAGAAGGGAAATCAGCCTTGGTCCTCGTCAGATCCCTGTCCATCGATGACTGAGTTAGAAAAAAGAGCTTTCAAGTATGCCAGGCTTTAGTTTCTGATCACTAATCTGTGATTCCCTGATTCGAGAAAGGGGAAATGAGCCAGCATTCGTGATTATGATCATTATCTACGTTACATGGATTAGAGAGAGAGAGTTAGATAGATAGATAGATAGATAGATAGATAGATAGATAGATAGAGAGAGAGAGAGAGAGAGAGAGAGAGAGAGAGAGAGAAGATAAATCAGCAAGGTATTTTGTCCTGAATTCTGTTCAATAATTCCTCGATTTTGACAGAGGCAGGGGAATTATTTATGTATAATCGATGGGCTGAATGACCTATTTCTACCCCTCGATCTGATGGTGTACAGCTTCTATGGCGTTAATGCAAAAACGAGAGGAGAGAGACTGTGGCCTGCAGTTTGGAATGCATTGATTGAGTGGGAGCACTGTTAGGGAATTTTGAACATAGAGTCGTATCTTGAAGGATGCACAGGGTTGGAGGTGAATTGACTCACTGTGTTGTGGCAAGGGGACAGAATAAGCATGAGGGTCAAATGGTCTCTTCCTCTGCTGACACAATGGTCCTCAATTCTGATCAAACTGTCTCTGTGTTCCTCCCGCTATAACTCAGTTCTCTGCTTACCGAGACCCATGCCTTTTATTCCGAGTCACTGTCTCTAGCAGGCGGTTCAGACACAGAGACAAACAGAGAGAGAGAAGTAAATATACTCCAACACTTACTGGGAACGTCACACACAAAGAAAGAGAGAGAGAGAGACAGGCAGAGAGTCTTCAACACACACTCGTTGTGTCACACATAAAAACACAGAGAGAATGAGACAGAGATACGTGAGTACAGACACGCTCGCATCTGGAGTCACAGATTATCAAGTCAAACAACTTGTAAAAGGATCGTTTGGTCTAACGCATTCGCACTGATCAGTTATCCTATCAGATCTAGCCCCATTTGCCAGCATTTGGGCCAAATTCCTCTAAACCCTTCTCATTCATGTGTCAATCCAGATGCCTTTTAGAAGTTGGAACTGTAATCACATCGAGCGCTAAGTCTGGCAGCTGAGTCCATATATACACTGCCCACTGCGTGAAGGGGTTACCCCTCAGGTCTTTTTTCAAACTTTTCCCGATTCACTTCAACCTTGTCACCCATCTGCCTAAAATGCACAGTGGATTAAATGGCCCAGATTACACAGCTGCTCCCTGCAACCCAAACACTCCAGTCCTCAAAAACATCCTTGTAAATATTTTCTTCACACTTCCAATTTAAACAGCATTTTTTTCCTCTGGAGCAGATACTTGAATTGTATGCAGGATTCTAAAAGTCAAGTCACCAATGTCCTGTGCAGCTGCAGCATGACATCACAACCCCTATACTCAATACACTGACCAATGATAGCGAGTCGACCAAACACCACCTTCACCACACTGTTTGCCTGTTACGCGAATTTGAAGGAAGTTTGGACGTGAACCCCTCGCTCTGTTTGTTTGCCATCATCCCCAGGGGCCTACCATTAACTGGATACGTCATGCCCATGGTTTGCCTTTTCAAAATGTAACTCTTCACGTTTATCATAATTAAACGCATCTGCCACTCCTTGGCCCATGTTCCTACCTGATCAAATTCACGTTTTTTTTCGAGATGATAATCTTCACCCCCATCCTACAACACCTATTTTCGTGTCATCTGCAGATTTACTAATCACGCCTGTAATATTCACTTTGAAGTCATTTACATAAAACTCGAAAATCAATGGATCCAGCACTGATCCTTGTAGCCACCCCGGCCACAGACCTCCAATCCAAAAAGCAATGCTCTGCCACCACACTCTGTCTCCTACCTTCAAGCCAATTTTAGATACACATGGCTACTTCACCAGGACAACATATGTTTAAACTTGCTAACAAGTCTAATATACGAAATCCTGTCTCTCAACTTGCTAAAGTCCATATAAACAACATCTCCTGCTCTGCCTTGATCTATTTTCTTTGCCAACACTTACAAATCCTAAATCAAGTTAGTAAGATGATTGCGCACACGCAGGGAAAAGAAACGCACAAGGAGAGCAAGAGCATTAGGGAGAGAGAGAGAGAAACAGAATGACAGAGAGAGAGAGTCAGAAGAAAACAAGTAGGGACATTACGTGAGCAACGGGCACACAAAGAAATGCACATGGACAGTCGGAGACACAGAAATAGGCATGCCAATGTGAGTGAAGGAGAGTGGACGTGGGATATTAGGGGGGTGTGGCATTTTCATTTTCCTTTGTTAGAAACATAGAGTGAAAGTGAATGCTTTTTTTAAGCGTTTATTTTAGTGGAAGGCACTGACAGAAAAATTACTAACCAGATCGAAGATCTGAACAAGACTTTGATGATGAAGATTCCTCACGGCATCAGACTCATTGTGATGGAGATTGTCCTAATACTTCGCCATGGTACACGATACATCTCTGACAGCATGTGGAAGCAGAGGATATGCAAGGAGATTGAAGGCACAGAGAAAGACAGAGAGAGACTGTGTAAGTGAAGAACTGAGGTGGATTTAGAGATGGGGTGTGTGAGGCTGTTGCAAACGTCAAAGATCACTTGCGGAACTGAGATCATAACATGATAAATCTAACATTCAGTTTGAGAGTGAGGAACCTTGTCAAAAACACTTGTGTTGAACACATTGGCATGCCTATTTCTGTGTCTCCGACTGTCCATGTGCACTACCGGTGATCATATAGGAATGGGGGCAAAACTGGCCCGGTGGTCTGGTATCTAGATTTGGCAGAAAATGAAGTTGAAAAAAATTCTCATACGTTTAAGGGAACAGATCATGGCTTACGATGAAGATATACTTCAATGAGGAAATTTTGATTCCAGTGATTTGATAAGCGAACTACCCTTGACCAGAGGAGTTAAGGACACTTCAGAGTAAAAGAAGAAAATTGCATTCTTGAAAATATAACGGTAAACGTACAAATGACGACCAGAACACTAAACAAGCGAACCAGGTGTTGAGGCTAAGCTCGGGAGTAATATTAAAATTGAGTGCAAAGGTTTCTTTAACGTGTAAAGGATAATAGAGATCAAAGTTAATATAGGCCCTTAGAGAATAAGCGGGGTTTGGGGGGTGGGGTGGGCATGGGGAGTGAGGCTGCATGTTGTTGGGGAAGGTAGGAAATGGCAAAGAAGTTTAATATAATGCATTACATCAGTCTCAGAAGTTACTGACCGTATTCCAAAATTACCAAATATTTAAAAAGGAGAGTAAGTAAGTATAAAGACAATTATGACAGAAGAAGTTATAATAGAAACCAATAGTGTTAAAGAACAATTAAACTCCGAGGTATGATGAATGCTTACATATATAAACGAATTAACAACGGATATTGCAGGTGCACTGGTAACTGTCCTCCAGGAGTCCTTAGTTTCTTGAAATGCCCCAGACGTTTGCAAAACTGTTAAATTCAACCTTTACTGAAGGAGAAAAAAAACTGACATATAACTGTCGATCAATCTGATTCATAGATAGAACACAGAACATAGAATATAGAACATAGAACAATACAGGACAGAACAGGCCCTTCGGCCCACGATGTTGTGCCGAACATCTATCCTAGATTAAGCACCCATCCATGTACCTATCCAATTGCCGCTTAAAGGTCGCCAATGATTCTGACTCTACCACTCCCACGGGCAGCGCATTCCATGCACCCACCACTCTCTGGGTAAAGAACCCACCCCTGACATCTCCCCAGTACCTTCCACCATAAATGTTATCTGATAAGCGTTACTCTGTTCTAAATGACGTGTTAGCGGATCTATTCGGTATAAGCACTGTGTTCAAACAGAGATAGCATGTTTTCATGAAGGGGAAATCTATGCCTGACATACTAAAATTCTTTTGAATGAGGAGCGAGCAGAACAAATAAAAGGTAAGCACTGGATGTAATACATTGACGTTTTCAGTATGAGTTTTGACAAAGTTCTTAATGGTAGCCTTCATTAGGAGAGCTACAGTGTTGGAGTGGATAAATTAGCATAGAACGCTTTGAATTACCGAATGAATAGAGGGGAAAAAGAGGAATGGGAGATAGTTTTAGGATCACAACCTATAACCAGTGGTGTGCCTTAGGAATCAGCAATGGGGACCATTATTATTTACAACATATCAGAACGACTTGGATAAGGAAAGCAAATGCATAATAGGCATGTCTGCGAACAATACCAATCTTGATGGGAAGCCATATCGTGAGAATTATGCAAAAGTCTGCAGAGAGACAGGAAGAGGTTAGGCAAAAGAGTTGAACACTTGCTAGATTGGCTTTTTATTCATCCACGAAATAAGGGTGTTGCTGGTTAGGCCAGCATTAATGGAATATGTGTAATTGCCCAGAGGGCATTTAAGAGTCAACAACATTCCTGTGTGGCTACAGTCAAACATATGCCAAACCATGTAAACGTGGTTTTTTTTCCCTCCCTAAAGGGCATTAGCAAATGAGATTTATCCTTTGATAATTGGTAATGAATTTGTAATCATCATTGGATCATTTTTTCCAGATTACTGAAGTCAAATTTCACTATCTGGTGTGGCAAGAGTCAAATCCAAGTCAACAAAAAGTTAACTCTGTGTCTAGGTTAACAGACCAACGAGAACACCACTGGCTATCACTCCCCAAATGTAGCATATTCTGAGGAAATGTGATGTTGTGCACTTTAGTCGAAAGAACAAGGGATCTGGGTTTTTTTCAGTGCATAAAACGATATGAGGAACCTTTGCTTGGTGAAGCACAGAAAATTAACATTGAAGTTCAGTGGGTAACTGCAAAGACAAATGGATTGCTGATAATTATTTCAGAGAGAATGGATTATAAAACCAGGGAGGTTTTTCTAAAATTGTAGAAGGCACTAGTCAAGCTGGAGTTGCAATATTGTGAGCATGTTTTGTCTGCTTATCCACTTTAACGGAAAAATCAAATGGAAATGGACGCAGACCAGAAAATATTCACTCAAATGAATGCTTGCGCAACGTCCGGTATCCTGAATTGATGTTGGGCGAGGTATTGGAAGGAAAGACTCAGGAATACGTGTGATAAAGCGCAGAGCAGAAGGATTAGGATTGACTGACATAAGGATGGTGTGAGCTGGTCAGAAGGACTGAAATGAGATATCACATGGCCACATGATGCATGAGAAAGAATGTGTGAGGGTGTGAGAGAATAGGATTGAGTAATTATTAACACTGAAAGCAGTCCCTCTTGCTCTCTCTCTTTTTTCATGAGCTCATTTGCCCTTCAGCTCTTTACCACTAACACCACTGATCCCACTGACTTTCTCCTTATGGTCGTTAAACTCAAAGCCTTTTCATTCTCCCCTTGACGCCAGTTCCCTCTCGGTCTGCCTAGGACCCCTCACTCTCTGCCTCCAGAGCAGAGGTTCCTGAACCGTTCATACCAGTATGCACTCTCCAGCCCTAAACGCCAATCTTCAGCATTCATTCTCCCTGGCATTTACCCCAACCCCTCTCTCTCTGGTCTGACTCCTCACTTTCAGTCTCTCAGTTCTTGATCACAGATGTTAACCCTTGACTGCCCTCCCCCCGTTTGAAGAAATTGAGGGAGCTGTTCGGCTAAGGCAGGAATCACTGGGCGTGTTCTCTCCCGTCCCCCGCACTCTCTTTCGTTTGTGGTGTTTGTTCACTCTCTGAGGCCCTGCACAGCACCGTCTGGGGAAATATCTTCCAGCTGTTCTTAAGACACATAGAACATAGAAAAATACAGCGCAGTACAGGCCCTTCGGCCCTCGATGTTGCGCCGACCAAATCCTACCTAACCTACACTAGCCCAATAACTTCCATATGGCTATCCAATGCCCGCTTAAATTACCATAAAGAGGGAGAGTTCACCACTGCTACTGGCAGGGCATTCCATGAACTCACAACCCGCTGCATAAAGAATCTACCCCTAACATCTGTCCTATACCTACCACCCCTTAATTTAAAGCTGTGTCCACTAGTAACAGCTGACTCCATTAGCGGTAAAAGGTTCTCAGTGTCTACCCTACCTAAACCCCTAATCATCTTATACACCTCTATCAAATCTCCCCTGAACCTTCTTTTCTCCAATGAGAACAGGCCCAAGTGCCTCAGCCTTTCCTCATACGATCTTCCTACCATGCCAGGCAACATCCTGGTAAACCTCCTCTGCACTCGTTCCAATGCCTCCACATCCTTCCTATAGTATGGCGACCAAAACTGCACACAATACTCCAGATGAGGCCGCACCAGAGTCTTATACAACTGCAACATGACCTCAGGACTCCGGAACTCAATTCCTCTACCAATAAAGCCCAGTACACCATATTCCTTCCTCACAGCACTATTTACCTGGGTGGCAACTTTCAGAGATCTGTGTACATGGACACCAAGATCCCTCTGCTCATCCACACTACCAAGTAGCCTACCATTAGGCCAGTAATCCATCTTCTTGTAACTCTTACCAAAGTGAATGACTTCACACTTAGCTACATTGAATTCCATCTGCCACCTTTCTGCCCAGCTCTGCAACCTATCTATATCCCGCTGTAACCTGCCACATCCTTCTTCACTGTCCACAACTCCACCGACCTTTGTGTCATCCGCAAACTTGCTCATCCAGCTTTCAAGCCCCTCCTCTAGATCATTTATAAAGATGACAAACAGCAACGGCCCCAAAACAGATCCCTGTGGTACACCGCTAGTAACTGCTAAGACATGTCAGACTATCACCTATGGTTCCCGCTGCCCTTCTTCAACAACAGTTTCTAGATGCTCTTCACTGCACAGGCTTCACCCTCTTTTTGGGAGGATGGTTGTTCCTCTTTTCGCTCGGATACATAGATCTCCTTATGAGGACCTGAGAAAGATGGGGTAGTACTCTATGCTTTTCTTCGTTTTCTCTATTTCTCTTTCTCTCACTCTGCCTGAGTGGCTCGTTATTTCAGTTTCTGCCTCTCACTGCTCCTCTCACAGATCCTCTCACTCATTCTGTATCTGCCTTCCCCTTTGTTTATTTGTCTTTTACCTTGTTTCTTTCTTTCTCACTCTCTTTTTCTAACATTCTCTCTTTCTCTGTTTCCCTCTCGTTTCTATCTCTGTATCTCTATCTCTTTCTTTCTCTCTGTCTGTGCTCCCCTCTCCATGCCTCTCTCCCCGAATGATTCTCTTTCTCCTGTTCCATTGTCTACTTCTCAGTTTCATTATTTCTCTCTTTATTTCGGTCTCTTTCTCTCTTTTGCTCTATCTCCTTTCTTTTTCTTTCTCTTCTTTTGTTTCTTTCTCTCATTTTTTCTCCACTACCTTCTTTCCCTCTGCGGGCTCCTTCTGTCGCCCTATCCCTGAATGGTTTCTCTCGAAGCTGCGTCTCTTTCGAATTTCTCAGTTGTACAGTACTTTTTCGCAAGGGCTGGAGCTTTTTGCTGGTATAACTATCGTTTATGGAATTTCGGAATCAGTCTTTGCTGCCATCACTCACCATGCTGTGTGTTGCATGCTCAGTGACCCTGGTGAGGGACGCTTTTGTCGAGCAATGTTAATTATGACGCAGTTCTACTGGACCAATAACCCAATGGAGTGCCTGGTTGCCAGCCTGCTGGGGTCGACGCTGTGGTTGTGCTGTGGTTGACCTGGCCCTGTACAAGACCAGTCTCGCCATTGATCACATAGCGGATGGGAGAGAAAGGGGATAGTATGGCAACAGATTGGGAGAGAAGTGATGGGGGCAAGAGGTTCTGGGGAAATCTTTGGAGAGCTGTGGCGAGTGGCGAGGTGGGGAATTGAAGAATTGGGTGCGGTAGAGACTAGGTGTGGGGTGCTGCAAAAGGGAGAGGTGGGGTGCAGGAATGAGGAATTGTGTGGAAACGGGTTGAGGAAAAACGTGGGGACGGGAGCGTGAAGGCTAAAGATAGGGTGTTGGAGAAAACTTTATCCCTATATGTGTGCGTCTCTGTGTATGTTGAACAGTGATTCGCTTTACTACTCTACCCTCACCCCCTAATCACACTGTCCTCCAGCTCTGTTTGGAATATTATTGGGGACAAAGAAAGACATGACTTCATTTCTCCATCTACCATCGCAATATTCGGAGTGTACCTCTGGTCAGGAGATCACATGAAGTTGAGTGTGTACATTAACAATGTAGCACCATTAATCTGAGGTCAATGAAGGAGAATATAAATCCCAAGTTGTACTTCCCAAAGGCTGGCATGACAGTTAGTCCTTGTGCTACCAGGCTGTTCGTATTGAGGGTTTCAGAGCTTTCAAAGAAGTCTGGGTGAACAATTGTCTCGGGGACAGTGCAGCTGAAGCTTTACCCTGCATCTTACCTCGTGCTGTTTTTTCTTGGGATTGTTTGATGAAGATATTGTAGACAAAGTTTTCCACTGTATCTTATGCAGAGCTGTCAAATTCCTGGGATCAGTTGATCTGGACAGATTTGAAGGAGGTTTGCATTCAGTGTAATTTTTAGTTCCAAAGAATAGAACCAGCATTGGTATCCCCAAGCTATCTATGTGCTGAGAGTGGCTGTAGATGACACAGGAGAGAGAGCTTTACTCCTTCGAACCTGTTGCTGTCCCTATCCTGGGATGCTTGGTTGAGATAATGTCGAGGAGAGCATTGCCTGGCTTAACAGAATGTATAAAGATCGACACTTTACCTCACTCTGCCTGCGTCGCCCTTTATTTCACTTTCTGCCTCTCACTGTCTCTCTCACTGATCCTCTCACTCATTCTGTATCTGCCTTCCTCGCTGTTTCTTTGTCTTTTACCTTGTTTCTTTCTTTCTCACTCTCTTTGCCTATTCCCAACATTCTCTCTTTCTCTGTTTCCCTCTCTGTTCCTATCTCTGTATCTCTAATACCATAATGTCCCTCTTCTGAGAATTCTATATTGGAACAGTTTATAAGAAGGTTCACGATATATCTGACCTCAAGCAATCCTTCTGTGATTGATGAGGACACTGCTGAAGGGACTCTACTTGCGGTTTGAATGAGTAGGCAAAGCTTTCCCCTGTATACAAACCGATGCTGTGCTCAATCTGGAAATAGTCGTTGGAGACGGTTTCGAAGAAGTGTTACTTCCACCTTGCTTTCAGTGTAGAAGATCAGACAGAATTTTCGTTTGTTGCTATCTCTATGCTGACCCTGGTCTGGGAGTATTTGATGGGAACAGTCTTGAGGGAACTTTATGAGAGAGACATCTCGAATTTCTGTTTTAAAAAGTAGAGAGATATTTCATCTCTATTTAACGCAGAGTTACTCCTGTTCTCCGAATGTTTTCAGAGGACATCATCGAGGGAGTGTTGCTCTGGAACTAACCCAATCACGGTGACGTCCCCAGGTGAATTTGCCGGTGCTGCGTGACTCTGGTCATTGCCGTCACTTCCCACCTTCGGACGGGGAGCAAACTGGCACTGTGGGTCCCTTTCCACGTGTCCTATATCTCCAAATCCCAGCATAAGGCTACCTCGACCTGCAGGATTAGAATTCTAAGCAGACCGATGAGGAAGCTGAGACGCAGAGCAACCCCATTGAATCGGAACCGGATCAGGAGCCTCTGATCGTAAACATTTAGCAGTCTGCCAACCCCGATGTCGCCGATCAGTAAGACTGAGTGGCTCTGGCCTTTCGCCTATCACAACCTACTGAACCACATGCTCACTGATTTCATGTTCTTCTGCCAGCTGCTTAACTGTGTCATTCCGAAGTTGGGTACTTGCCTCCCTAAAACTATTCATATGACCTCCCATCCTACCGTCCCCTCCCTTCAACTGCTCAAAGCCTCCCCAATCGATCTTGAATTTCACTTTCACAGTAGACACAGCAGAAGTCCATGGACAATTCGAGTCATCGAGCCTTCGAAAAGGACAACATTGAAACCGATTATTCAATCCAAATCATCCACACCGACCAGTAATCCAAAGTCATTTTAGTCCCATTTGCTAGTTTTTGTCCCGTATCCCTCTATACCCTTCCTATTCATACATCCATTAGGTGCCTTTGAAATGTCGGAATTGAACCAGCTTCTTCCACTTCGTCTGGCAGTTTATTCCACACACACATCATTCTCTGCGTGAAAAAAAAGTTGTCTTTTTGTCTTTTGGCTCTCTTTTAAATCTTTCCTCTCTCAGGTTTACACCTCTACCCTTTGCTTTTGGATTCACCTACCCTGGAATAAAAAAAACATTGTCAATATCCGCAATATTCATGAGTCTCTTGATTGTATAAATTTCTGCAAGGTCATGCCTCATCCTCTGTTGTTCCAGGGAAAATAGTCCCAGCTAATTGAACTTCTACTGATAACTCAAACACTCTGACTTAACAATGTCCATGTGCCGTTTGTCTAGACCATTTCATGTTTCACAACATCTTTCTTAAAGCTGAGAGACCAAAATTCAATATAATATTCCAAAAGTGGCAGCATTCCCACCTGGGTGAACACGATAAGCAGGTTACCATGAGGGTGGTGTGCATGTTCATGAAATTAGTTTAGGTGAGGAGTTGCAGAAAATCTGCCAGCCCTGCTGAGGGAAACCCTGGAAGAAACTGAACAATCACGATATTTAGGGAACTTCCAGTAAGACTTCAGTCAAAATTGTTTTAGATCATCAAAGATCGGTAGATCAGTAAAGGTGCTTCGACCCTCGATTAACGCCGACCCCTGAAACCAAGTTGAAGCCCATTTAACCTGTACTACTCCATTTTCATCCATATGTCTAACCAATGTCAAATTAATTGCCGTAAAGTTGGCCAATTTCCTACTGTTATAGGCAGGCAGTTCCCTGCCCTGCCACTTTCTGAGAAAAGAAACTACCTCTAACATCTTCCCTACATCTATCACACCTAAACATAACGTATTATCCCCTCATGCTAACCATCACCACCGAGGAAAAAGGCTGTCACTATGTACTCTATCTGACCATTTGATTGCCTTCTTTGTCTTAATTTAGTCAACTCTCAACCTTCTTCTCTCGAGCGAAAAAAACCTCAAGTCCTTCAGCCTTTCCTTGTCAGACATTCCTTTCATTCCAGGCAGCATCCATTAAATTTCCTCTGCAGCAGTCCTAAAGTTTTCCACATCATTCCTGTAATGTGGTGACCTAAACCGTATGCAATACTCCAAGTGTGGTCGCACTAGAGTTTTGTACAGCTGCAGTACGACCTCATGGCTCCGAAACTCCATGCCTCTACTAATGAAAGCTAACGCACTGTATGTCTTCTTAACAAACGTACAAACGTGGGTGGCAACAGTCAGCGATGTATACACGTGGAAACGGATTTCTCTCTGTTCATCATCATTACCAAGGATCTTACCATTGGCACAGGAATCGTTATTGCAAATTAAATTACTTTATACTATTACTGCGTTAAACTCCATATGCCACCTCTCAGCCCCGCTATGCAGTTTATCTACATCTCTCTGTAAATCAGAACATCATTTGGCACTATTCACAACGTTACCAACTTGAGTGACTTCCTCAAATTTACTAACCCATTTTTCTATGCCATCATCCGGATCATTTTTAAACATGGCAAAGCAGCAGTGGCCCAAAAACAGATCTTTGCTGCCCATCACTATTAAGTGAAGTTTGGGAGAAGATTTGTAGCTCGGCTGCCCGTTGTTGTGGTTCTGTTCGCCGAGCTGGGAATTTGTGTTGCAAAAGTTTCCTCCCCTGACTCGGTGACTTCCTTAGTGCTTTGCAGCTTCCTGTGAAGCGGTTCTGTGATGTTTCCTCCGGCATTTATAGTGGACATCACCCCACAGCTCACCAATAGATTAAACAACACACTGAGGAATCTATGAAAAAAGGACAGATAACCAGGTCAGACCGACAAAGAATGAAACATAAAAGCAACAACATTCCCAGATTCTATGGACTACCTAAAGTGCACAAACCAGACATCCCATTCAGATCCATAGTATTACTACCAGGGACACCATCACACAAACTGGCTAAAGAACTACAGCAGAAACTGAAACACCTGATCAGCGGATCCAGACACTCGAGACAATCAACGCATGAATTCTTGGACATCATCAGAAATGTACACATAGACAAAGAAGAAACCATAGTCTCATTCGATGTAACGGCACTGCTCACCTCTATCGACAAAACCCTAGCCAGAGAAACAATACCCAAACTGCTGGACATACAGAACAGACAACAGGACGTTGAACTTATCAACAAAGTTGGCATACTTAAACTACTGGACCTGTGCCTCACAACACACTTCACATTCAATAATCAGATATACAAACAAATCAACGGAACACCCATGGACTCATCCATTTCTGTACTCATAGCAGAAGCAGTAATGCAAAGGTTAGAACAGTCTTACCGAAAATTCAACCCAAACTCTGAGTCAGATATGTGGATGACACCTTTGTAATCATTAAAAACACAGAAATAGAGAACCCACATCAGATCATCAATGCCACACTCACAGGAATCCGATTCACGAGAGAGGACATCCAATTCCCATTCCTAGACGTGATAGCACAGAGAACACCGATCGGAGAATTCAGCACAAAGGTATACAGGGAAGCCACATACACAGACCAAGTCCTGAACTATGAAAGCAACCACCCCAACACACACAAAAGAAGTTGCATCAAGGCACTATTCCAAAGGGCCAAAACACTCTGTAGCACACCAGAACTGCAAAAAGAGGAAGAAGAACATCTATACAATGTATTCACCAAAAACGGATACTCGCACAATGTTATCAACAGATGCCTAAGGGAAAGACAATGGAACGAGGACATGCCGCAACCCAAAGGTCTAGCCACAGTACCAAACATCTGGAGCATTTCCGAACTGACAGACAGACTACTGCGACCACTAGGACTCATAACAGCACACAAACCAACAGCCATTCTTAGACAACAACTCACCAGAATGAAGGACCCGATAACCAGCATGAGCAAAACCAATGTAGTGTACAAAATGCCATGCAAGGACTGCACAAAACACTACATTGGACAAACAGGAAGATAGCTAACGATCCGCATCCATGAACACCAACTAGCCACGAAACGACACGACCAGCTATCCTTAGTAACCACACACACAGATGACAAGCAACATGAATTCGTTTGGGACAACACTACTATTATAGGGCAAGCCAAACAGAGAACAGCCAGGGAGTTCCTAGAGGCATGGCACTCATCCATGGATTCTATCAACAAACATATCGACCCAATAATACCAGCAACTGCAGCGGACAGCTGGAACTGACAACTGGAAGCGGCAGAGACAAACCACTATAAATGCCGGAGGAACCATCACAGAAGCGATTCACAGGAGGCTCCCAAGCACTGAGGATGTCTCCTAGATAGGGGACGAAACGTTTGCAACACAAATTCCCAGCTCGGCGAACAGATCCACAACAGTATTAACTGAACTCCGGGATGGACATTTTCCATTACTCATCAATGTCTGTCTTCATTTAACCAGCTAAATTCTGTTCCAAACCGTGAAATCGCACTCAATCCCAAGCCTCCATCTTTTTGTGCAATAGCCTGCCATCGGGAACCTTATCAAACGTCTTACTGAAATCCACATACAGAGAAACCTCGATTATCTGAAGGAGATGGGCAAGCTGTATTTCATTAGGATAACTATTTTTTTTGGATAACTATTTCAATGCCTCTCCTCTGGGACTAAGGCGTTTTCTGAAGTTTCCTTTTTGCTCGCTCTACCTGCCTTGCTACCTCGCTTGGCCTCGCGGTTCATTTCTGAGCAAACAGACCCTTGCGTGTAAGGGATCTCCAGCATTGATGCTGCCACACCCGCTGCTGCTTCACTTCAATGTGATTGACAGAGCGAGCACTTGCTATGTCCGCTTCCCGTTCAGGAGACTGGGCAGCAGCCCACTGTATAACATCCCCGTCCTCGATGAACCACACACGCCCCAACCCACCGGGCTCGATTGGAAACTATAGCCGGATGGGACATGAACAGTAAGACTGCTACTGCCTTTGGACGGTGAGTCTCAATATAGCATACACACACGCAGCCGCTTACACAACTTTTTATCATGTTCGCACTCTCCCCTGGACAGGGCAATGTTGGAGAAATTATCTGGGGAAGAGGGTTTTAGAGTACACCGTTGTGAAGAACTCCAGGGAAAGTGTGGGGAGAGACAGAGAGGGTGAGAGATCAGTAAGTTGGAGATGCTGCCTGAGCTCTCTTCGGAGTCCAGGATTGTTTACTTTTAATCATTGAAACGAAAGACACTATCAGTGTTGCATGACACCTCTTTGATATAATGTTTCCATTGGGACCTTGAACTCATTTTGGATAATCCGAAATTGAGGAAGGTCATATTCTGATAATTGAGCTTCCTCTGTGCAACGCATCAACCATTTCATCCTTATGCATCTATTTTTTCACCTTTGGCAAGAACAGAATAAGGTTTGTGAGACATGATCTATCCTACACGAAGTGGTGTTGAATATCCCTGATCAACCTATTCCTTTTGGAATGATTATCAATCCTATTCACTAAATCCTTTTCCAATACTTTATACACAACCAAAGTAAGGCTTACTGGTCTGTAATTATCACAGTTCTCTCTCCTACCCTTCTTGATCAAGGGATCACCATTTGCTGTTCCTCCAGTCTTCTGGCATTATTCCTGTAGAGAACGACGACATAAAGCTCAAAGCTAAAAGAACTGCAATCTCCCCCTGTCTTTCCAGAGATTCTGAGGATAAATCACATCTGGTCCAGGGGACATGTCTATTGTCATACTTCCGGAATTGCTGACACCACCTCCTCGTGCATGTCAATCCCATCTCATCAAGTGGCCTATATCTCCTTATTCTCTTCGACAACATTGTCTTTTTCCTGTGTGAATTCTGACTAAAATTATTCATTTAGCGTTTGCCCCATCTGCTCTGACACCACACACAACTTCATTCTACCATCCTCAATTGGCGCAAAACTTGCTCTAATTATTCTTAAATTCCTTTAAAAAAAACCCTATCGAAACCTTTCGCATTTTCCTTGATCCTGTCTGCCAACTACTTCTCAAGTGCCCTCCCGGCTCTTCTTAGCTCTCCCTTTAGGCATTTCCTGGCAAACGTATAACTCAAAAGATGCCTAACTGAGCCTTCACGTCTCATGGTAACACATAGAAAGTGAGGACTGCCTAGGAACCCTCCAACCACAAGGGATGAATGCAGCTTTCTTCAGCTTCCACAGTTCCCCTCACCCCACCTTTTCTCAGTTACAACCCTCAGACTCAGCACTGCCTTCTTGACCTGCAATCTTTTTCCCGACCTCTCCGCCTCCACCCCCTCTCTGGCCTATCACCTTCACCTTAACCTCCTTCCAGCGATCGCATTCCCAACGCCCCTCCCCCCAAGTCCCTCCTCCCTACCTTTTTTCTTAGCCTGCTTAGCACACCCTCCTCATTCCTGAAGAAGGGCTTATGCCCGAAACGTCGATTCTTCTTCTCCTATGATGCTGCCTGACCTGCTGCGCTTTTCCAGCAACACATTTTTAACCTCATGGTAACACATGTCTTTTTATCCCTCTTGACTACAGTTTCGGATTCATTACTAAACCACTGCGCCCTCTGTCGGCAAATTGCTCCGTGCCTAACAACTACGTACTTATCAAGGACACACAATATCCTTTCCTTGTATGAGCTCCAAATTTCAATTGTGATTATCCCCTGCAATTTTCTTCCCCATCCTCTGAATACTAAATCTTGCCTAATCGTATCATAATTGCCTTTCCCCAAAATTATATCTCTTGCCCTGCAATATATACCTGTCCCTTTCTATCGCTAATGCAAACATAAGTGATTATGGTCACGATCATCAATGTGCAAACCTTCCTCCAAATCTAACACTTGGCCAGGTTCAATGTCAAATCTAATGTGACCTTGTCCCTTGTTGACCAGTATACATACTTTGTCAGGAAACACTCCTGCACACATTGGACAAAATTGACCCATCTAAACACTCCCACTATAGTATTCCTCGTTGATATTTGGAAAGTAAAAGTCCGCCATAACAACTACCATGTCACTCCCGCACCTATTGAGAATGATCTTGGCTATACTTTCCTCTGCATCTCTGGAACTATTCGGTGGTCTATAGAAAATACACGACAGGGTGACCTCTCCCTTACTATTCGAACCTCAGCCCATAGCACACCAGTAGCCGAGTTCTCAAACGTCCTTTCTGCCATTGTAACGTTCCCCTTGGCGAACAATGCCCGCACCTCCCACTCTTTTACCATGCTCTCTGTTCTTATTGAAACGTCTAAATCCCGCAACATGCTACATTAATTCCCGTCCCTACTCAATCCATGTCTGTGAAACGTCCACAACACCGAAATCCTCGGTGCAACCCGTACTGCAAGTTTACCTACCTTATTCTGGAATGTTCAAGATTTAGCAATTTAGAAGCGAATTATGTGCATTCATGTAAAAAGCTAGAATATGAATACATTGTGGTGGACACCTACGAATAACTCTTAACATCGAAACTATTTCTCTTTGAGGGTAACAAGCTTTGTGAGAGTAATACTGTTATGTGACACACGCGGATTTCACAGAAAGAGCTCTATACAATATCATATACAGACCATTGAACAAGGTTTTTAGTCGTGGTGTAAAACCGACAATGCAGAACATAGACAAAAACTGGCTGACTCTTAGGAAACAGAGTAATCGTCAATGGATTTTTTTAAAGAGGAGGGAAGGCTTTTCAGAATTAGAATCCTTACGGTGCAGAAACAGGCCATTCGGGCCAACAGGTTCGTACTGACCCCTAGAGAGCATCCCACCCATAGCTCTATGTTTCACCTGACTTACAAAACAGGCAATTTAGCCTGGCCAATTCACCTAAGCTGTACCTCTTTGTGACTGTGGACGGAGTCCAGAGCACCTGGAGGAAACCCACACTGACACGGGAAGAACGTGCAAGCACACACAGAGAGTTGCTCAAGACTGGATTCGAACCCAGATTCTTGGCGCTGTGAGTCAGCAGTGCTAATCAATCAGCCACTGTGCCTTCTTACTATGGAATCTCCAGTCAAATATGTTATAAAATCGAGATCTTGCTGTGCATGTGACTCCTCCACACTTTGTTAATGACACTAAATTTTTAGGAGGCTGAAACGCCAAAGAAGAGTTGGTAGACTGATGCCAGACAGTGCGAAGAGGAGTGATCTGGTGTATTTTTATGAAAATAACATTCAAATGCAACACAAAAAGCTGTGGCGGGAAACGTGGGGCAGGCCGGGTTTACAGTGTTACATGATGGTTTCTATCCACAGATATTTGATGTGAACAGCACAGTTGGGGACAAACTTAAAAATAGAAAGTTGTGTTGTCGGAATTATTAACAGGAGAAAGAGCAAGAAAGTGATATGGAAGTTGTATAGAAGCTTGTTCGACCTCAGCTGACGTATTTTCTCTCGTTGTGGACGTGTGAGAAAGATCTAAGACTACGCTATAACAGACCCAAATAATACAGAAATTCGTCGCTTACGCAGGCTGTGTGTGACAATGTTAAATTTATTTTTGCAATTCACTTTAACCCAAAACGTTGGCCACGTATTGAAGTGCATGTCTTCTTGTAATAAGTTTGATCAGAGCTTATGGAAGCCATTGGTTTCTTTCATTCTAACTGTACAAATCAGTTTGATGCAGATTGGATGTTTTTAATGCTGAAAGAATCCACTAGCAAGAGTCGCAAAATTTGGATGAAGGGTAAACCTTAGGATAAAAAGTAGGGAATAATTTCTTCATCCAGAGATTGGTGAACCTCTGGGTTTCACGCTGACATGTATGATTGAGGAAAAACAAAAAGTTTCTTTTTAAGAAGGAGAAAGTTATAGCTCCTGTTGCTAAAGGGATCAAAGAACAATGGGGAGAGTATTGAGCGCTTAATTGTAAGGGCATTTAAATGTCTTTTCCTGTTCCTATCCTCTAATTTTGTTTGTTTTACCAAAGTGCCGCTGTCGTACAGCAAAGAAAGTGGAGACGAAAGCAGGAAGATGTGGGCTACTTTGATATATTTTCTGGCATCAAGGAGAGTGCTGCAACCGATGACAAATTAGCTACACGCCTTTTATGAAAACATAATACGGCAGCAGGCATGGTCGATATGGTAAAGTGAATGGGGAATCTGGCTCTCACGTAAATTTGAAAAGGTCATAAATAGGTTTGATAAATGTGATCAAGCGATGAAGTGAACATAGATTTCCAAACGAAAATTGCAAAATTATCTGCCATGTAAAATGTGAATGCTCAAGTTATGAATTTGTGAAGTTGCTGATATTTTATCAGCGTGGACAGAGGTTTGGTTAAAAAAAAGAAGAACCTCAAAAGAAATATTTGAATCTTGGATTGTCTAAATGCAGCCACTGAGATATAATGGAGTTTTTTCCGATCCATATTTCCAACTCAAAATATTCTTATAAGCTTCGTTTTTTTCCATTTGTTATTCCATTACGCTTATACATTTGGAATTTAAATCAAGTGTGATTCACGCCACAGAGAAGTACGTGGATTTATTAATATCTGAGTTAACATTAATATGTATATGTATGCCATTGTGTTTGCAGAATACCATAAACCACATGGAAATGTTGAATAGTTGGGATGCTTTAAAATTAGTTTTGCACGTGTTTATTATGCAGAATGGGATTTCACATAACAGCCATAACAGGAAGACGTATCCTCCACGCATTCGAGCACTTTAAGGGAAGAACGACAAAATAACATAGAGATCATCATGTTCTGATCAGGCGTCGATGATTCTTCAGGCCCCAATGCACCCCATTACCAATTTCGTGAAATTGAAAATAATCTTGGAAGGAATGGAGAACTCAGTTTCTAAAACGTGGATCACCAGATAACAGGACTGTTTGTTCCATTGGTGGAAATAGTTATCTAATGAACGAAAACAGATAGAAGAACTTGGCGCTCGAAATGTGACAACAAGAACTGCTGGATGCATCTGTTCCATCTATCTTTCGCTTTGTTCTCTGTTCCTTTTTACTTTTGGTCTTTTCTTTGCATTTTTGTGGCACCTTCGGTGGGGATTCAGGGAAAGTTGGAGACAAATGGCAGTAACGAGACCTGGGCGGCATCTGCCAAGATTTGGCAGCAACAACATCGAGGAGCAAGTTCAGAGTGTCAACAGAAGCAAATTGCCAGAGCCTTCCACAGTGAGTTGCGACAGCTTGCAGTGACAGTAGCGCTGATGCTCGAAGCATTGCAAATACAGATAAATTACGTTATTCAGCTCGGACGTTTCGATCTGGACACTTCCCCCTTTCTTCTGTCATGGGCCAGGCCAGACCACTCAAAACAATTCAAGAGGATCGCACAGACTCGACGTTTTTCAGTTGTTTTAAACAGATGTGGTCTGGATATTCCACGAGTGATGCAGATCACCGAGGCACTCAGTTTTAAAGAAAGGAGTACTTAGTTACTCATGAACAAACGAAAACTGAATTTAGAATAACATAACTTTTAAAACAACAACTGACTACAGTCTTAATTAATGACGCTGTTCCAAATACTTGAAGGATTCCCATGAATATGCCCTTGATGAAAAAAGCCTCACATCAAACACAGATACTTTCAGAAGAGATGTGAAAGAGAGAGAGAGTAGGAGGATTAGTATGGAATTCCTTGACTAGTAGCCCCCACAAAAAAACTTGACCTGCAGCTTTAAACATCCAGTCTGTTTGCTGCAAACAAACCAAACAGAACCAAACCAGACAACAGCTGAGCTAGGATAACTGTTCGCTACCACCCCAGCCCCACCCATTTTCATTGTACAACTGTAATTATTTATTAAACTGGAAAGCCTTTTTTCTGAGGTATTATCTCTTAGCTGTCGTCAAATTTTCCCGAGAAACTAACCAAACTAGATATATCAGAAGCTGATGGTAATCTCAGTCTCTTACGAAGTTGCAGCATGTTGGATCTGAAAGATAAATGACAGACTGCAGACGGGAGGTGGAAGACATGGAAAAATGGTGCACCGAGAACAACCTAGTTCTCAAAGATGGCAAAAGGAAGATACTCATTATTGACTTTTGGTGGATATTACTCATGCGCCACTACACATTAAGAGTACAGACGTGGAACAAGTATAGAATGTCAATCTCCTGGGAGTGGTCATCCACAACAAGCATTCTTAGACTCTTCATGTGCACGTACTGATTGCAAAAGTCCAACAACATCTCTTCTTTCTACGGAAGCAGAGGCAATTCGGCATGATGGCGAATACCTTTGACAATTTTGATAGAGGAGCCGTCGAGAGCAGTCTGTCTCGTTATATCACTACCTGATATGGAAACTGTGCCATTCAGGACCGGAAACGATTACAGATAGTATTGAAAAGGACAAAGGGTGGGAAAGTATTGGCTGATTAGCCTAACGTCGTTTGTAGGTAAAATTCTAGAAACTATTGTTAAGGGTGGCATGGTGGCTCAGTGGTTAACAATGATATCTCACAGCGCTAGGGACCCAGGTTCAATTCCATCCTTGGGCGACTGTCTGTGTGAAATTTGCACATTCTCCCTGTGTTTGTGTGGGTTTCATCCACGTGTTCTGGTTTCCCCCGCAATCCAACGATGTGCAGTTTAGGTGAATTGGACATGCTAAATTGCCCATAGTGTTCATGAATGTGTAGTTTAGTGCATTAGTCAGATGTAAGTATAGAGTAGGAGAATGGGTCTGGGTAGGTTCCTCTTCGGAGGATCATGTGGACTTGTTGTGTGGAAAGGCCAGTTTCCACATGGTAGGGATTTTATTAGTAAAAGCCACGAAATAGACACAGGTTCTATGAAAATATGAGAGAGGTGCCTAGATATGGTATATAGAAATAGTAAATCATTCATGTACCTCTTGCCTGCATACACAGCAGGGGCAAAGTGCAGTGCAAAATATACACAAGTTTCAAAGGGACGGCATGGTCGCTCAGTGGTTAACACTGCTTCCTCACTGCACTAGGGTCCAAGGTTCAATTCCAGGCTTGGGCAACTGTCTGTGTGGAGTTTGCACATTCTCCCTGTGTCTGTGTGGGTTTCCTCTGCGTACTCCGGTTTCCTCCCGCAGTCCAAAGATGTGCAAGTTAGGTGAATTAGCTATGCTAAATTGCCTATAATCTTAGGTGCATTAGTCCGAGGGAAATGGTCTGACTGGGTTATTCTTTAGAGGCTCGTTAGGGACTGTAGGGACTCTAATCTAATCTAAATTCTTGGAAGCACAGGGTCATATTAGAATAAGTCAGCATGGATTTAATAAGTGGAGGTTGTGGGTGACAAACTTGTTAGAATTCATTGACGAGGTAGCAAGTATATTAGACCAGGGAAATGCAGTCGATGTTATCTATCAAGTAATACAAAAGTCCTTTGATGTGGTGCCTCTCAGGAGGCTGCTGTGTAAGGTGAGGTCCCATGGTGTTCAAGGTGAGCTACTGGTATGGATTGAGGATTGGCTGTCTGACAGAAGGCAGAAATCTGGGAGTGCTAGTCTAGGATTCTCTGAAGGTTGGCTAGTAGGTTGAATATGTGGTTTAGAAAGCAAATACAATGTTGTCATTGATGTCAAGAGGGTAAAAATATGAAAGCAACAATGTGCTACTGGGACTTTATAAATTTACGGCTAGGCCCCATTTTCAATATTGTGTCCAATTTTTGGCCACACACAGGAAGTACATACGTGCACTGGAGCGTGTCCAGCAGAGATTCGCACAGGTGATCCCTGCAATGGTCGACCTAACGTAGGATGAGCGGCTGAGGATCCTGGAACTGTGCTCATTGCAGTTTAGATGGTTGAGGGGAGTTCGAATAGAAACGTACAAGATAATGCATAGTTCAGAAAGGGTGGACGCTGGGAATTTGTTTACGTTGCGTGAGGAGACTCAGACCCGTGGTCACTTTCTTAGAATTAGAGGAGGTCAATTTAGAAGGGAAAACTTGTGACATTTCTTCAGCCAGAGGATGGTGGGACTGTGGAATACATGGCCACGAAGTGCAATGGAAGTCAGGACGTTTAATGTTTTCAAGGCAGAGATTAATAAGTTCTAAATCTCACCAAGCATGAAGGGCTGTGGGGATAGTGCGGTTAAGTGGAGTTGTAATGCCCATCATTAATGGTTAAATGGCAAGATGGAGTCGATGAATCAAACGACCTTACTTACAACCCTCTCTCTTATGGTCTTATGGGACTTTGGCCTGGACAATCACAAAGACCAACCTCCCATCGATAGAATCCATCTATCAGGCCCGCTGTCCAAAGAAGACCGCCAACATTCTCAATTATCCACCCCACACTGACATTGTTTGTCTACAACCTCTGCCATCGGGGAGAAGATATATAAGCCTGAACACACGCACCAACCAGTTTCTAAACAGTTTCTACCCTACTGCTGTTAGAATAGTGAATAGACTCACAAACTCTGAATATTCGCCTGTAACTGTGTGTTTGTTTTTACCGCTGTTTGCTCATTATTCACTTATCTATGCTATTTAACTCTTTGATCTGCATATATTGATCGCAAGATAAAGCCTTTCACTGTGCCTCGGTACACATGACAATAAAATCAATTCATTTGATTTCATTTCATTTCATTTCAATTCAACTCAACTCAATTCAATTCAATGCAATTCAATTCCATCCAATTCAAATCAACTTTCAGAGAAGGTTCACCAGGAGTAAAAAGAGTAGGACAGTCCGAATAGTCGAAAATATTACATATCTCCATCCTATCAGAAGTACCCACCACCACTGTATTTTCATTGTCTGACCACTGTGTCATAGTGCAACTGAACAGACGACAATGATGATTTTGGGCATGAAAAATGAAATCAGTGATGTAAGTTCTAATGGGTCATCAGTATGAGTGACTTTAATTCGCATATAGATTTAGAGAATAAAACGAGTCACAAAGCCTTTTTTAAAAAAAAGTTATCCCTTGTGTGCGTACTGGATAATTTTCCTGGACAAATACAAAAAGCAGAAATCCCTGTGGAACATCAGTGGATATCGAGTTCCTGGCCGAACACGTTCCATTTACTGTCAACATAGGTCTTCTCTGGTCCGGCCAATTCTGTATCCAGACAGACACATTTTCCTGTATCCTATACACACTTACTTCTAAATGAGTGGAAATTATCGAACATCTTCCTAAAATCCATGTACATCACATCAAAACTCCTTCGTCATCAGTGTGTTTTGTCACATCCTCAGAGAATTCAGTAAGACGTTTGAGGGACGCGCTGCCCCTCACAAAACCATGCTGACTATATATAATCACGTTATGATTTTCAAAATAATCATATATCCCGCCTGTTCAAATACACTCTCATAATTTGTCCAGTAAGAGCGATTGGTCTATAATTCCCATGGTTATGCCTATTCCTTTTCTTCAACAAGGAAATAAAGTTTGCAACTCCGCAACCATTTGACTCGACTCTAGTGGAGAGAAAGGATGCAAAGATCGTCGCCAAGAATGCAATAATCTCTTTTGTCATTTCCGTTACAATATTGGGCAAGTCAGGCTGGGCTATTTACTTTAAAATGTTTTGAGGGGCCTAGTCCGTAACAAGTAGACCCAGCAGCAAGAAATCTTGCTTTGATCAGATCGTTGTTGGCACCTTTTTGAGCACTTTTCAATTGTTCATTTCATTTGTTGTCTCCAATCGCCTTTACTCAACCGTTGTGTAATGGAGTTCATTGAAGATGTGCAGTAAAATTCGTCTTTCAAATAATATTTTATCCTGTGTTTCATTGCACGGTAATTTTGCAAAGGTCTTGCTCCGAATTCCTTCAGGGATGACGAATTATTCTCCAAAAGACCAACTGTTTTGGCCTCAGATACTGTCTGAAGGAAGAAATGTTACAGGCTCACCCCACTCTGTGTGATGACATTTCTCCTCGTCTCAGCCCTAAACTGTTTAGCCTTTGTCTTTCAACTGACTCCACTACGATTATAAGAAACGTCTACTTGTTTGTACCAAGCATTTTGTCTTTAAACACTAATTGAAATTTCTGTAGCATTTTCTAAGTTTGCTTGCAATCCTAATCTCATTTTCTACTTCACTGTATTAATTAATCGCTTGCTATACCTGTGATGACTACTGAACAGGTCCAACTCCTCACGTGTACTGCTCTAGATAACAATTTGAAAGCCTCATTTTTGCGAATAATAGTATCTCTAACTTACCTTGTAAGACATGATTTGGTCCCGGGTTTCCTTGCAATTTTGTTCTCGATTGGATTATAGCTTTTTTTAAAATCATCCATTCAGTCTGGTTTCAAAAGTCAAAGAAATGCTAATTTATTCCTTCAACAGTTGAATATCTTGTGTATTTCCACAGGCTTTGTTCTTCCCTCGTTCTGGAGAACTAATCATGGCGTTTCGAAATTTGCTGCTGTTGCTATCCGCTGTGAGGTCAGTGACCCAGCAATATCGAAAGGGCTATATCTGTTTCTGAGGGGAATGGCCACAGGAGATTCCTGCATTGTCCTCTCGTCTTCTGACGCGAAGTGGTGGTCACTCATCACTTCCAGCTTGTGGAATGTTAGTGTGCAGTGCGACAAGCTCGTTATATGGATTCCCTCTGCTTCATGGATGCAACGGTGTTCACAGCCACAGTCCAGTTACAAACTCTGGGGTTCCAGGAATTGCACTTGGAGACATTTCCTGCTTTCATCCCAGACACGGCAAATGGAAATGAACCTCGTATTCCATATTGTTCAAAGGAGCGCAATAAGGCTCCACGTTTAGCTGCCCTGACATACAATTTTACAGTACACATTTTGAAAGATGTTTAGTATCTGGCGCTCTGGTTCTCATGCACTGGGTCATTCCCATAACAAAGAAATTTGACAAAGTTAACCCCAACCTTGCACAATTTTCGCTGTCACTTAATGTAAGATTCTACAGTGCTAACTTTGAGATGTAGGAAATTGATATACATTTCTCCGGCTTCACTGTCATGGTAGAAGCAATAGCTTAATACAGCTCAGTCAGGTGTCAATTGCGCCATTGTACCTGTATTGCCTGTTCAAGAGTGTATCAATGATAGATGGTAATTTTCGACTTTTCCCTTATACGCTTCCTGTCTGTAGCTGGGTGTTGAGGGGTCGTAGGCCAGATACGTCAAGGAATTAATTTTTGAAATGAGTACAATATAAGAGATGCTACCTTAATGTAAGAATGTGATGGAACCAATGGTCAGAAGACTACTCTTGCAATTGAAAGCAAACATTTTATTTTCAATCAATCACCTCAACCACGTAGATATGAAGTCTGTGGATACATGTAAACAGAGTCAGTTGATGTTCAATAAAACATCAACATATTGTATATGACTGACATAATGGCGGGATATAGATGGGCAACAGCAGCAGCAAAGCTGAAAAATTAAGTTTAAGCGGAATTTGACTGTTATCCATGATTCACAGAATGAGCAACAGGGAAGAAAGAATACAACTGCAACAAGGTGTGGACCGTAAATACGGGTTTTATAGAAATACAAAGAAACAACTTATCAGGGACAGCAAAGATAACGAGAATGGAAAAAATGAATTCACTAATCTGAAGCACCGTTCGTATATAATTATTTTGTGGCATTCGATGAAATCTTGTCGAAGTATCAATATCACATAGAAACACCTCTCCATTACTTACATTCACAGTTCACTATTCCGACGTTTTGAATCATTGCCGACACATTCCAGTGTGGTGCTGTGTTGATCCATTCCATTATTGTATCTTTCCAATCGATTGTTCTGACATTCCAGCTTGTGCTCCAATACCAGGCTGTTATTCTTTGATTCGAATTCAGTGTTTATTTGTCTGATTAGTCTTTGCCAGATTCCAGTAGATTGCTGATTTTTGAATGTATTTTTCTCTAATTACAATCTGTAAATTATCGCTCCTCCTACCCTCCCCCGTGCCTTCTTTCTGATTTCACTGATCTCGCTATTAGTGTCAGTGTTAATGTCACCATTGACACTATGTGATACATTGGGATCATGCCCCTTATCCATAGATCTAGTGCACCATGCAGTGATGCAATTAAGATCGATGGAAGCTGGCATTAATGACTTTTCCTAAATGAACTGTTTCACTTAACTGTTTTCAATTGAACATTGTGCCAGAGAAATCTGTGCCTGGCAAAAGTCATGCATTTACCCAGTGACCCAGAATTGTGATTACGGAAGGAATAACGTGTTTAGTTGATGCACTAGCTGTAAACCAGGAGTAGGGTCATTCTCTGGGAGTTGCAAGTTGTTAAAAAGGGAGTGAATGCAACATGTAACTACAAGTCACTGTGTGAATTAAAAGCCAAGTGTTTAGGTGACAGAGGAAACGGAAGGCCGGATACAGTTGGTGAGCGTGTGAAATAAGAAGTGTACAGTAGATGTTCAGAGAGCAAAGAAATATATGGTGTGTTAATCCATATTCATTTGACGTATCATATCACTGACCAACCTATCATCGCAATTCCAATTGATGGCCATTCAATATGATTCCACGTGTGTTGACATTATTAGTAGCTAGAAATCTGTCAATCTCTGAATTCATGATGGGACTTCCACAGATCTCTGGAGCATATGACGTGGGAGATGTGACTCCTCCTTATAAATGGCTTGTCTTTTTTTTCTGAGAAATCTCACAGGTACTAGCCTGCATAATTTGGGAAAACTCTTGTTGCACTTACTAACTATACAATGCAGAAAATTTGGACTTTTCTTGGATATTATCACATACTTCCAATGACAAATATTGCAGTCTCGGCCATCTTGAGGCACGGAGATGAGAACTCTCAAATGCTAGGTGCGTTCTTTCGAGTATTCAATTCACTGGAAGCCTAACATGTTTCCTCCTGTGGCCCAATTCTATCGTATTAACAGCTAACATGCCGTCTACAAACTGACCGGTTTGTTATACCGCCATTCTTCTTGGCGGTAACTCATGTACAAGAACACCGGGTATTTTTGTTGTGGATATTAATATTTCTTAAAATTTGATTTTTGTTGATGTTATGACTGGTAATGTCAGGTGCCAAACTGAGAACCAGCTTGGTGAGTTAAAGGCAAATTGAAAAATCTTTGAATACCAAACATCAGAATCAAAAAAGAAATTGCTGCAGAACAGTTATGTGCAAGTGCCACTCGCCATGAATGATGAACTAGGATTTGTGTCCACAGATGCTGATGCCCTCGCGATTTTGACTAAGAAAGAAGATGGTGGCAGCAGATTGCTCGGTTGTGAAATCTGACATGTTAAACAGAGCTGAGGATTCCCCTTACATTTCACTGCGTCACCGAAGATAATTGCCCATTTTAAAGGCTTAGGTTCAGCAGAATATTCTAGGTAATAAAATATACAGTTATTGGAGAGATTGGATCGTTTTCCTGACTCCACATTCGACCGGGAAGCTTGCAGGCTACCAGCAACCTATAAGTAATGCACAACAGTACACGGTTGTGCCATGCAACTCTGCTCCATTTGTCAACCAAACCAGGGCTGTTCTGATTGAACATTAACTCTCTATTCCTTCACATTCCCCTTGGGAATCAAGAATCTAATTAATATTCATTTAAGGGTATTTAAAAATTTCTTACACAATGCCTTTTAAGGAAGGGAATTCCAATGACTCCTAACCCTCTGAGACAAAGATATGTTTTCTCATCTCTATCTTGATTGGTACGGTTTTCTTTTCAAAACGAGACCGTTTGTTCTGGAATCTCTCACAAGTGGTAAGATGCTATACATGTTTACACTATCACGTACCCCCATAGTCTTATAAAATTTTTAGTAAGTTAATTCTGATTTTCAACACATCAGCGGGTAGACTAGAGAGTAGTCTATCAAACTTTTTTCGGACTAGTCAATACATTCATTCCACGTATCTATTGAAGGAACCCTTTGGAACTACTTCCATTACATTAACATCTATTGAGACGATGCTGTCACTTTAAACAGCTTTTTTTTGTGTTTTTTTTTAAAGAGAGCAGAGATGCCGAGGTTTCCTGCAATTTTAACATTATAACAATGGAGGGGAGTGGCCAGTTCTCCCAGTTCAATGTTTTATTGGTGGTTTGGCTTAGCTGTGGTAATCAGAAGATGCAAGAGAACAGACAAGATTCCAAGATTCAGCAGATGTTTCCTCATCGAATTTCCTTTCCGAAATTACTTTGGAAGTTGTGACCTCTTGCGCGTAAAAATCTTTGTTTTAAATTTGGCACTTCAAAAGGAATGTGTTTAAGACATATTACTGAATTAGAACAGATTTTCCAGCCACGTTTACCAGTAATTAAGTTATTCATAATTCCTATTTCGTTTGTTCATCTTGCAACAATCGTGTTTAAAGGCATTATGTTTTGCTTAAAGCCGAGTGGTTTGATTAGTTGCATCACAGCTCGATTCCCTGGTGATATGCTGCCGAGTGATGGACTTAAAAACACGAAGTTGAAGATTGAGCTGAATTCCAACTTGGTTCCTACTTCTTCTGGGTGAGTGCTCCGAATCAATCCCGAATATCATTGAGTGAAATCAGCTATTCAGAGGAAACATTATCTTCACAATATTCTTTAAAATAAATAAATATTATAGTCTATACTACCTGTTTAAAACATTTTAAGGGGATCTGGGCAGGTCCGTAACAATCTTGAAAGAATTTGATATCTTTGAGAAATAATTCATTGTTTTCCAAAATGGCGGCAGAGCAAGTTGACTCCTTGCAAGTTGTCGATAACTGATTTTGTTCTTACATAAATTAAGTCTACTTTCAGATACGAGAATGCTCTTGTCGAAAATGGGCGATTACCGACTCTGGACAGCGAGACTGACCTCTCTTTGAAATCTTACAACCCAAGCGTAGCTCGGGAAGGAGAACTGACACTGCAGTGACAACATATCGAGGGGGCCCGACCAAAAATGGCCATAAAACCCCTCAGAATGTTCAAGATCATGACTGATGCCGAGAAACCAATCAGATACACTCAATTAAAGTCTGAAGCAGTAGACTTACCTCATCGATGCCAAGAGCACACAGGGTGTTCAAAGCCTGTGCTCAGGACCATATATAGAGCATTCACATATTTTCTCTGAATATCTGATTTCACTCAATGATATCCGGGATTTATTACGAGCACTCACCCAGGAAAAACGGGAACCAGTCGGACTTCAGTTAAATCTGCAACTTCGAGCTTTTAAGTCCACTACTCGCCAGCATATCACTTGGCAAGTATCCAAGCTATCAAGAAAAAGATGGACTACCTTAAAGCTAGACTAGCTTTCGAAATGGAATTGAAAGAATGAAGTGCAATCTGGGTCACAGAGACATGACTCATCCCGTTAACACCAGACTGTGCCTTGCAACCTTTTGGGATCCTTAGTTCACTGAATGGACCACGCATCGTCCACAATCAAGCCGAGGATCTGTGGGCTATGCCTCCCCATTAATGCCAACTGGTGCTCAGACGTAGCTTTCCCGGTGAGTTACTGCTCCCTGGACTTAAAATAGTTTATATCAAAGTGCCATCCCTATGACCTGATCTCATGTTCAACGCCAATGTTCTAATCGCACTCCACGTCTCTCCCAATGTGGAAGTGAAAAACACACTGATGAAGTTACAAAAAGCCTTGACTCAGAACACCCAGCGATGTCATTCGTCATAGCTGGTGATTCCAACTGAACCAACTTCAAGAATGTATTATTGAACTTGCAGAAAATATTTCCTGTCCCAGCAGATGTCCAAACATCCTTGATTATCAAAAATACATACAAACATCAAAGGTGGCTACTGCTCCATTCCCCAGCACACATTTTGGAAAATCAAAAAACAAAACGGTGCATCTATTCCCGGCTTATAATTAGAAATTCAAACTCAAGAACTGTTAACAAAAAATGCTCAAGAGATGATCTGAGGAAGCAGAAATGTTTATTTGAAACTTCTTAGAATCGGTACACTACTCAATAATCAAGAACTCATTGTCATAATTAAACAAGAATGCCACTTCTGTCACAGACTTCATTACCAAGTGCATCGATGACTGTGTACCAAAGTGCTAAATCTGGACACTCCCCAAACCAAATTCATGAATGAAACAGAAAGAACTATTCCTCAATGCAGTTCATTTCTGAGGTGTTCAAGTTAGGAGAATCTGCCATACACATTAATTATCAGGACAGACTTTGCAAGTTCATCAGAGATATTAATACCACATTAAGCTTGAATTCCAGACTAAGCACATAAACACTTATAATTTCTGTTAAAGTTTGCACAACTGAACAGGCGAGAAAGACTTTGAACAGCATTGTGTTTAACTGATCATCTCTACGCAATGAGTTCTCTGTATTCTGTGCTGGCTT
Source organism: Hemiscyllium ocellatum (assembly GCF_020745735.1). Taxonomy (NCBI): domain Eukaryota; kingdom Metazoa; phylum Chordata; class Chondrichthyes; order Orectolobiformes; family Hemiscylliidae; genus Hemiscyllium; species Hemiscyllium ocellatum. The sequence goes on along the minus strand of NC_083448.1, from coordinate 3,034,048 downwards.
TAAACAAAATAACAGGGGAATGATGTCACCTGTACCAACAGATTCGGATGCATCTCTATCCTCATTCATCATCAAGATGTTCTATTGAATTTATTGAACATGAACTTCTGGAAAGAGAGAGGCACAGATGGATGTCCAGACGTGGATTCAGATTCTGAATGTATAAACAGGCAGGAGTATTCGTAGACATTGTAAACCTCTCTTTACTCTGACCGGAGGTTCCCAAATGTTTCAATAAGACTACAATCTTCCAAGTCCCAAAGAAAATTCATGATATGTATCTCACTGACTTCCATACAGTAGCTCTGATATACACAATCTGGAAAGCTTCATCAGTTGGGTCATGGTAGATTTAAACTCCAGCCTCCCAGATTGTCTTGATTCCTCGTAATTCGCCTGCCTGTGCAGCAGATCCATTGCAGGCGCTATCTCCCCGATCCATGACTGGTCACTAGGACATCTGTACAAAAAAGGCAATCATGTCAGACTCCTACTTATTGATTACATCTCCATCTTCAGTATTATAATTCCAAACAAACTCATCAATAATCGTCTTGATCTAGGTCGCTTTTCCCATTTATAAATTGATTACCGAATTACAGATGACAGTACATCTTGCCTGATGATCCTCAAAAGCGGTGCCCTGCAAAGTTGTAGACTATGCCCCCTACAATATTTCTTATACATGCGACTGTGTGGTCAAATTCTGCACGATCTTCATTTAGAAATTACAAGCTGATGACATTTCTGTATGTCAGATATTAAGTAATGAAGAGACTGAGGACAGGAAAGAGAAAGCGTAATTAGCAGCACAGTGTCACGACAGAAGAATCTCTCCATCAACCTCAGAATAACCATAGAGGTGTTCATTGTCTACAAGAAATGCAATGGTGCTGAGGTCGAATGGTGGACCGTATAAGGTTCTTGCGAGTGAGAATCAGCAACAATCTGTCGTAGTCAACCAATGTTAACATGGTGGTCAAGCAAGCACAAGAACACCTCTTCATGTTCAGGAGACTAAGAAACTCTGGCTTTTAAATAAGGACTCTGACAGTTTTTCTTTTAAATAGATGGACGAGATCGCCTATTTAAGCGACTTTAAATCTTTGCATTTTAATAGATACTGTTGTAGCTGGGGTTATTGCTATGTATTTGTGCACTGAGTTCCCTTTCAGTCTCCAGTTGTGTGTGTTCAGCAACAATTGTAAATTGTACAGGCTAAATATCAGTGCACCCAATCTGCATTTAGTTGGAAAATTGTGCACTGTTCCATTGCAGACATTACTGGCTGAAAGAAAGCTTCTGGCAGTTCTGTCAGCTCACGAATTAATCTCGCTCAGGGAGGTGAAAGGTAATGTTTCATGTGTCTAGATTTCCAGCATGAATAAGCTTCTCGTCTACTCAATGGAAATGCTAATTTGGAGGATGCCATTCAGTTGAAGTTCATTTGTGTTACGAAGTAGAAAGAGGGTATGGTCACTTTCAGGTAAAGTTGTCTTTTGTTAAGCTGAAAGCTTATGACAGCATTTCTAACTGTGATTAACTGACATGTACAGAGACTATCGAGAATTGATAACATGCAGCAACATGGTGTTGTCTTTTGTTGCTCCGGCTACTGGGTTTTAATTTTAAGAACAATTTAAATTAGGCCCAAAATACAAATTGAATTTCAATTTGAGGATATTTGCATCATAGGACCAATGAGCGTTTCTGGACTTAAGGGTTAAGAAAGGAAGGGTATTTTGAACATTCGTCACAGCTCATTGACCAACGTACATTAGCGTACATGTCAACTGAAATGGGATCTCAACGCTCCCAAAGAAATCTCCCAGGAAGCAGCATCTGTCAGGGCAACTTTCCCATGAAAACGGTACAAAGTCATAGAAGACGACCCAGGGAGAGGACAGCAGAATTGGACCATCGGAAGGAAGCTATCATAACAGACAGTGTGGATTTTGAGAAAGAAAGTTGATGTGCTATTTAATAATGCTGTTATTGGAGCAGCATTCGAATAGAGTTGCAGTCAGGCATTGATTTAAGAAAAGGGGGCTCGGACTTATTCATACCTTTTGATTAGTGTTCACTGTCAGAGATTGGAAAATAAATTGTTTTTTCCCTTTAAACTGTGGATATTAGGAATAGTCTTTTATTAACACATGCTTTTAACATATCCCTAGGTGAGCCAACCTTTTCTGGGTGTTTTAATTTTAATTAACAAAAGGGTTCAAACTCCACGTCTTTACACCTGACAATGAATTAACGTCATATAAACTTTGAAAAGTCTCTAATATTCAGGCTGGATGGAATAGAATAAACAGAATATTATTTATTGTCTTGTGCATCCACGTATAAATTACAGTGAGATGCTTACAATGTTTCCACACTGGGCGCTAACTTAGATACAAAGTACTTAACAATGTTTTCTTAGAGCTGACCGCCCACGCCAGACTTAATACCAACACCTGTCCCTGCTCCACTCTATGCCTCCACACTACTCCACTGTCTGCTGCCCCTGGCCTTTAACCCACTTTGCTCCAGCTCTCAGATGCCCCACGACAATCCAAGGCTCAAGATCGCTTTGCTCTGGCTGACAGTTGCTCAAAACCACATTTTCTTAAAAGAAACAACTTAAAATCTTCAGGAAAGCAAAACAAAAGAGGAAGAAGGAAAGGAAATGAAAATGGATGGATTCACGAGTCTGAAGTTGAGGAGCACGTGTGCGGCCTCCTCCTCCGCTGCCATCTTGGAAAATTTAAGAACAGAGGCAAATTATCACTATTGTTGTCACTTATAGTTATCACAAAACTAACATTATTTGAAAAGATCTAAAGAAGCTGTATATAGTTTCTCTGTCATTTATTTATTTTGGGATTCGACTCTTGTATTTGAATCATGGGTTCTCTCTTCTGGAAATGACTGTACCAGGAGCGATGTTTAATTCTGAATCAATGTAAATTTATGCAGATTTTGTTTCCTTTCTGTTTTAGGAAGAGGATATGCCCCTTAAAGGAAAGCTACAACAACGTTACCTCCAATAGCTCAATGTCCACAATTCAAAAATATTAACCGCACCTTAAGTGAAGACATTTTTCATCGTGTCAGTCCATATCTCTCAACTCTTAACAACCTCAACCAACTGAGCGTTAGTCCAATATTATCTTACGAAGGGAAAAAAAAAGTTCTTAGAATCAATATTGTAAATATTTCGAAAGGTATTATGCATTTGAATCAGATTTTCTTCTGTCATTCACGAATCACTGTACTATTCTTATCAGCCATTGTTATGTCATATTGTCTGCATGGAATATGTGATGATACTATGCCTTTCAGAGATGTTTCCATCTTGATTCTTTTGTAGAGAAATCTGGTCACAGGTGACAAAATGTCTCCTTCTGACAAACATTTTGAAGACAGATTTGATTTCTCATTTCAGGTTTCCTTTTTTATTTAAGGATGACAAAAGAAACACGACTGAGCATGACAAGGCTCACACAGTTCCATCGAATATGATTTGACTCAGATGAGGATTTTTATTGGCTCCTTGAGTTGAAGGCATAAATACTCTGTTGCTGAAGTAAAGTCTTCGGTGGAGAGGCTTCTTCTAAATCACAAGGATTGACGAGCAACAGCACGTGAGATTAATAATTGTGTTCTTCTATTGCCTTCGCACAGGGCGTGTTTATGGTTTGATATCTACATCAAAAGAGTTGATGATTGCTGGCTAAATGATACATTAACATGTTAAGTATGCCAAGGGTTTAAAGTTAGGCCTAATCTTCTTTTTGTCATATTTTAACTGTGGTTTAACAAGAAGTTACATTTTAATGAAAGCTGCATGTTCGAGAAATTGAATCATACCTGGAATGCAGTGCCCGACCCTTGCGTTTAAAAAAAATATAAAATTGGGATCTATGCTTGAGGTGGAGTACGTTGAGGGTTAGATGTGGTCTGGTCTGAATTGCTCCATAACAATGGAAATGGCAAGACAGTTCTGCCTTGCGACCCAATCATTCGGACATGATCACATGACCAGAGCAGAAAGGTGGACCATTAAATTTACACTCATTTCTCTCCCTCTGCAAATATATTTGCCTTAGTAAGGAGGCATATTGCAAGAACAGCTTACAGTTTAACATCCAAGTTAAGTATCGAAATATTTCAGCTATTAACCTAAAAAGCTAGACAATTTCCCTCCTTCCTCCAAAACCACTCAGTTATTCCATTTTTACATTGGAACCGTCAATCTAATATGCCCTCATAATAGTTCCATGCGCAAGGATTCATTTACGTTTCTTAATCTTTCAAAGGATCTATGCATCAATAAGTGCAAAATGCTACCATTACTTCAGACAGTGAAAGAGCCAGGAGTACGTGGTGGAAGTGTGGGGAGCAGGGTGTGCAGTGTATGCAAAGTGAATTAATCTTGAGAAGTGAAACCCAGACAGTGCGACATTGTCCAACTTTATACCCACAGTCCCTGCCAGCCGTCACACATCCTCATTTCTCCTCAAAAAGCAACAGTCAACAGACTGAGAGAAATTATCAGGTTTGAACTATATGGTAGAGACGCAATACCTCACAAGAGAGTACATTGCGCTCAAATCTAATATTACCGCTAAGAATCAGGCCTACAGGTTGATCGCATAAGGGATGAGCTCACATTTTGTGAAAGCTCAGGTAATATTTATGTTAACCACTCCATGATAGGTTAATGTTCCAATCAATATTCGCAATGAAATCGTTGGGTTCAGGGGAATAAGATAGGATTGAGTTCTGGGTAAAAACACGGACTGCAGATGCTGGAAACCAGAGTCTAGATTAGAGTGGTGCTGGAAAACCACAGCAGGTCATGCAGCATCCGAGGAACAGGAAAATCGACGTTTCGGGCAAAAGCCCTTAATTAGAAATCGACTTTTGCTCGAATCGTCGATTTTCCTGCTCTTCGGATGTTACGTGACCAACAGTGCTTTGCCAGCACCACTCTAATCTAGATCTGGGATTGAGCTATGTTCAAATTTAGTTATCCATTTGACTTGGATTTAGAATTGCAACTTTGATAAACATAAACATTACGTGAGGACCAGGAAAGAGGTGGCCTTGTCTTAAATGTCATATTTTGGAGAAAATTGCAAACAGATTTACGGTCTGTTTAAGGTTAGACAGCAATTTAAGCATTAGAATTATGAACAGAATTTCAATTGCTATTCAGGCTGATACGAGCAGATATTACTATTAAGGATCAACTTAGGTGTTCAGTTACAGTTAGAACATTGGTTTAGTTTAATGCTGGGCTTCAATTAATGGATTTATAATTAGCAAGAACCTACACGTATTTTTTAAGATAGGTTTTGTGTTCAGCATGTAACTAGAGTTCTTCTTATTTGTGATTTACGGGTTGCCTAGTTTTAGATGTTACATTTGATCGTAAGCACGATCACTATCAGTTTGCATGTTGTATGAAGTGGAAGGTCACCATTTGCGAAAGAGGGCAATACAAAACAGGCCATGGCGATTGAAGGAAGCAATGTACCATGAAGGGCGATAATTTTATAAGAGAAAACGTTTTGAATATAAAGGTGTGTGCAAAGTGACAAAAAGCATTATCCCAAATAAGCTTCTATCTAGGATTCTGAAAAAAAGAATTAAAGGATTGCTGGGCACGAACGTTTGGTTTTCCCCAGATATTGAACAGATGCCAGAAGACTAGAGTATTGTATTGCCTTGTTCAAGAAATGTTCCAGTAGTAAGAACAGAAATTAAAGGCTGAATACATTAACAAGCTCTGGAAATGTACAGAAATGATATGTAAGGAAAAGAATGTTAGTCACATAGAAAGTGGCAGCGTGTTTGGATAGAAATAGCATGAGTTTTCAAAACGAAATTTGTGCATTAAAAATAATGGAGTTTCTTTTCCAAGTGATAACAGAAGGCTGGATGACTGGTGCCGTGCCATCCATCACGTTTTGCTGATTTTCACAGTTCTTTGTAAAATATTTAATGGAGAATCTGTGGTGCGTTTGAGATTATTGAAATCAAAGCACTCGGATATGTCTCTAGCCTGCTCTCAGTTGACCTGTTTCTTAATCAGTTGTAGCATTGATTTGACAGGATATTGCATTGCACTCTTGAGTTGCTCTCTGAACTTGGACTGAGTCGCTGCATAAATAAATGTGTTCGTGCAGCAACTCATATTGCGCAGCATGAATCCAACTCTTTGTAATATAAATTCAGATTTGTTATAATCTCTTGCATTTACTCCTGCAATGCTATAATATAAGAAATTGATAACATGCACCAACCACAGAAGAAGGAAGCTGCCGGATATGCTGAAAAGTAAAATCACTGATCTCCTTCTACTCTCCATTTCTGCATCATTGCAATTAACTTTGGTATTCTGACCTCTCAGTCTTTTACGGATGTGACTACTTACTAATATGTATCTAATAGTGAGAGCGTTCAGCAGCAAAATTAAAACAAATGGGAGCAATGGGGTTGAAACCATATTAAAATAATTAAATATCAACCATCCCGGATCTGTATAATACATTGGCTTGACAAAACAGAACCATGGCACATTATCTATTATAACTCCAGGCTGTTGTAAAAAGTAGTGAGGTATGTTTTTTAAACAGAAGAGAAAACCAGTTGCTGCCAAAACTACAGTTGCGGTTCTCTCAGTACAATATTTCACTCTTAGACACTGACGACAAATGGCAACAAATCGATCGAAGGTGAAATTAACGGTGAACCACACTGAACAATCTATGGTTACACAACGCAGAGCATGGATAACACTACACACGGGTGTAATGAGAAAGAAGGATGATGGGAAATAAAAATAAGTGATCCGCCACAGTATGACCTCAGTAGTAATGAATAATAGATCCGCCACTGCCATAGCCAATAGGTAGCGAGTGGTACAAGCCGAAAGGCCACATCTTCCATGGGCAAGGATTAATATCGCCACTAAGTTAACTGTTAGGGAGAGAGAGAAAATAAGCAACAGAGATATATGTTTAAACATTCACTGTGACAATAATGCCGTGCTCTCAATTGGCTTTGGTAAATCACAACTTGCACACTCAAAAATCTCTTGTGAAATGGAGTACCGACAGGAATCACGAATCAACAAAATAAATTCAAATAATTTAAAATGGTGATTTTAAAACGTGCAACTCTCTGAGAGTGAAAGCTGGGTCATTCACATTCAGGGATATTCTAGATGTTATTTCAGGAGCTGATAGAAGCAAGAGTTCAAAGAAAATTATTTGATTGATCATCATAATGTGTGGCTAGAAGCAATAGACTAATTGCAGTTTATTCTGATTGTTATAAACTTCATCAGTTAAAACGAAAGTATGTAAGGGAGTGGATAAGTTAGATAGTGAACTGATAGTTTCTATGACAAAAAAACACACGGAAACGGATATTAAATGTATCCAAAAAAACTTGACAGAAGAAAGGAAGTCCTGTCCTGCAATGAATTGCAATTTCCACAACTAGTATGAAATTGAAACGTGGAAAAACATTATAAAAATAAACAAGCACATGCAAATTGAAATTATGCTTAATGCGGTGAGAAAATGGAACACGTTCATGCATTGCCAATGAATAAATTAAGAAAAGCAATCAAATTTACACATGAACAGTGCCACTTTTATCTGCACAGTACAGATCCCATGAACTGGAAACTAATTAAAGGTAAACACTTATACACAGTCGGTATTGAGCTTCGATTAGATTCCCACCAAGTGAGGGCATTTAAGATACGAATAAGGACTTTGAACTCGAATTGACAACTTATAAATTTATATTTGCATGCACAAACACATGATTTCGAAGTAGATTTGAATGGGAAGTATAGTTCAGTTGCATTTGTTCTCGCATTCTGTTGCTGATTTGACCCTTATGACTCTTCTGTTGACAAGCCTGTTTCTAGAGTTTTCTTTCCCTCAGTGCTTCCACTGCTTGGTCAGGCAAACAAGGTAGCAGGATCACTCTTACAAAGTTCTTGCTTCATCAATGGAAAGTTCGAGTTTACATCAATTATTGAACTAAATATGAATTCATTTTCATCACATTTCCAAGCAATTTCAGCTCTTCTCTGAGCTGGTGAAGAATTGCATAGTTCCTTCCTTTGTGATCTCTTCCCAACTCTGAGCTAATCAATGACATTTGAATCCATTACAATGTTTTTGGCAGTCAAGACATCTATTTAATTTATAACTGGTCTATCGTCTAGAAACCAATGGACCTTTGATTTTCAGCAAAAGACTTATCCCTACAGCCCCTCGCATACAACTCATCTGGAACTCAAACTTCACATAATGATTTTCGAAGTTTTTTATGGTTAGTGCCTGCAATGACATAATAGATGTGTTATTTTCCAAGTACACAGCCGTCTTTTAAATAACTGTATATTAAAATAGTTTCTTTCATCCATATTTTTCAAACATGCATAAGATTTAAAAAAATGTAATATGTGAACATCATTCGTGACTCCCATATATTACATTAACATTTTGCGATTCACAATCAAGCACACTCAGCTCCATCTATCTCTTGGTGTTCTGAAATCTCTCTACATTTTGATCATCTAATGCTCATTATATTTTTCTGGCTAATATTCACAACCATAGATTTCACATATTGTACACCATTTCCCTTATCTTTACGTATTCATATTGCCTGCTAGTATTTCTATGGAACCTCTTCGTATCCTCTTCACATGATAGATTTTCAGTCCACAGTAACTTTGACTGCAGCCATTAGTGGCATTTCATATCTTCACTTAAATAAATTGTAAGCTGTGTTGATCCAAATTCCTGTAATAAATCACTTATTGCCTCTTGCTACAATGAGAAATACATAATGAAACTCGATATTTGTTCCTGTCGCCAAACAGTCATCGAACCATGCCAATTACGTTACAGCACATATAGTCTGAGTGTTTAATTTCGGCTATACATTATTATACCAATCCTGATCAAATCCCTTCTGTAAATCAAAGTCCAGTCGAACTTCTCGTTCACTTTTGTCGCCATCGCAAACTACTCCAAGAGATCGAGTCAGAAATTCATACAACAGGATATAAAACCATTAGGGCCAAAAGCTAAGGCGACCATCATCCCAGAATAAATGAGAACGACCTGCCTGTGATTTCTAATTCTACCTACCTAACCTTCAAGCATTTTCTATTTGTCTACATATGTAAAAAGTCAAACATACTTTCATTGTCAGAAAATTGTGTCGGCTGTTGGTGAACCAATTGCGCTCTAATTTAAAAATTCATGTCTCTCTATTGCAATGAACGAGTGACAAAAGCTATCTTCTAATAAAATGGGCCCTTCTCTGAAAGAAACATAATTTGAAACTTTTAGAACAATAACTGATTGGACACGAGGTTTCTACTTCAGTTCTCTTGAACTGGTGTTTGCGACTTCACTCAGATCCTCGGTCTCTTCTGTTGCTGTTTTATGGTTATTTTTTCTTCTGAATTTCTATCTCTTAATGGGAAGAATGATGAAAGCTACCAATGTAATTTACCGGCAGTTTTCATAGTGGCCAACATTATCCCTCGAGTCACGTTTTAAGAAGCTGACAATCGTATTGAGATTTTATTTTCATCTGATATATCCTCTTTAAATAAAACCTCCTGTTATCAAATTACATTGTACTGAGTATCTTCGCAGCAGAGTCATGTTTGGTTCTGCATTCGGTCTTCATTTCATATACGCTGTCCAATCCTCAGATCAGCCATCCGTTTTTTGAAAAATTAAAGGACATTTTTTAAATTTTCCTCATGCTTTTATTCAGTCCAGTTAATTATGGATGGATGGGTCTATCACTTGGACTTTGATATTTCTTTTGACTTAACGATTGAAATTTACCATTGGCTGGAGCGTCTTTTATCAGCGTTGACAGGAGCTTTACTTCGAAAGCCTGCAACCTCATAATCATAGCGTAGTTCGGACCAACAGCAAACTTTAAAATAACGGGCTTTTGTGCAATAGTAGAATCTCAACTTGAGGAGTCCTAGCCTCAAGTTGGAGCTGTTTCTCAAGTGTGCCATGCATTTCATAAGACACTAATGAGAAAGTATATAACTCACAGTGAAGGCACTGTCAAGGGAATTAAATCCACTACTGGATAGAAGCTCCACACCTGGATCAATCTGAATTCTGAATCTGAATTAGAAATTTCCCAATAAAATTGTCCCCCTGTACAAGAAGGGTAATAGGGATATTCACGGTAACTACAGACCAGTGAGCCTGACGTCAGTGGTGGAAACGTTGCAGGAGAATGTACAGAGGAATAAAATATATTTATATGTGTAAAATAATTGGCTTGTCAGTGAGAGCCAACATGGCTGTGTGCAGGGAAGTTGTACCTTACTTAATAGACAACTTTGAGGAAGTGGCCAAGTTGATAGATGAAGAAAGAGCTGTGAATGTCATATACATGGACTTTAGCTTGGCGTTTGATAAGGTTCCCCATATAAATTAAAGGAGCCATTGAAGTCAAATTCTGTACAGGGTATTCTAGTTAGGTGGATAAAGAACTGGTTGAGCAACAAGAGACAGGAAGTAGTAGTTAAAGGGAGTTTCTCAGAATGGAGAAAGTTGACCAGTGGTATTCCACAGGGGTTAATGCTGGGGGCACTATTGTTTGTGATATACATATTTGATCTGGTGGAGGGCACTGTTGATATGATCTGCAAGTTTGCAGATTGTACGAAAATTGCTAAAGTAGCAAGACCTACCCTTCACTAATCCGTGCTGGCTGTCACTCATCAAGCAGTGTCTTTCCACATGCTCATAAATCCTATCCCTCAGTACACTTTCCATTACTTTGCCTACCAACATTATAAGACCAACTGGCCTGTAATTTCCGGGGTTATCCCTATTCGCTTTTTTGAACCGGGGCACAACATTCGCCACTCTCCAGTCCCCTGGGACCACACCCGTTGACAGTGAAGACCAAAAGATCATTGCCAACGATTCTGCAATTTCCTCTCTTACTTCCCACATAATCCTAGGATATATTCCGTCAGGACCAGGGGACTTGTCTATCCTCAAGTTTTTCAAAATGCCCAACACATCTCCTCTAGCTTACCAGTCCGTTTCATACTCTCTTCTTCAACAATACGGTCCATCTCATTTGTAAATACTAAAGAAATACTTCAAGGCTTCTCATATCACGGATAGTAGTGGGAAGTTGTGTGTGGAGGCGGAGGAGATTGGAGAGACATTAAATCAGTACTTTTCATCAGTATTCACTCAGGAACAGGACACTGTTGCTGATGTGAATATGGAATCACAAATAATTAGAATGGATGCCCTGGAAATATGCAGGGAAGAGGTTTTGGGAATATTGGAAAGGATGAATATAGATAAGTCTCCTGGGCCTGATGGCATTTACCCCAGGATCCTATGGGAAGCTAGGGAGGAGATAGCAGAGCCATTGGCCTGGATTTTTATGTCGTCATTGTCTACGGGAATAGTACCAGAGGACTGGAGGATAGCGAATGTGGTCCCATTGTTCAAGAAAGGGAGTAGGGATAGCCCTAGTAACTATAGGCCAGTGAGTCTGACTTCAGTGGTGGGCAAAGTCTTAGAGAGAATGGTAAGGGATAAGATTTATGAACATCTGGGTAGGAATAACATGATCAGGGATAGCCAGCATGGTTTTGTGAAGGGCAGGTCGTGCCTCACAAACCTTATTGAGTTCTTTGAGAAGGTGACTAAGGAAGTGGACGAGGGTAAAGCAGTAGATGTTGTGTATATGGATTTTAGTAAGGCGTTCGATAAGGTTCCCCATGGTAGGCTAATGCTAAAACTACGGAGGTATGGCATTGAGGATACATTAGAGGTTTGTATTAGGAATTGGCTGGCTGGAAGGAGACAGAGGGTAGTAGTTGATGGATTATGTTCATCTTGGAGCGCAGTTACTAGCGGTGTACCACAAGGATCTGTTTTGGGACCATTGCTTTTTGTTATCTTTATAAATGATCTAGAGGAAGGACTTGAAAGCTGGGTAAGCAAGTTTGCGGATGACACAAAAGTCGGTGGAGTTGTGGATAGTGAGGAAGGAAGTGGTAGGTTACAGAGGGATATAGATAAGTTGCAGAGCTCGGCGGAAATGTGGCAAATGGAATTCAATGTAGCTAAGTGCGAAGTCGTTCACTTTGGTAGGAATAACAAGATGATGGATTACTGGGCTAATGGTAGGCTACTTGGTAGTGTGGATGAGCAGAGGGATCTTGGTGTCCATGTACACAGATCTCTGAAAGTTGCCACCCAGGTAAATAGTGCTGTGAGGAAGGCATATGGTGTACTGGGCTTTATTGGCAGAGGAATTGAGTTCCGGAGTCCTGAGGTCATGTTGCAGTTGTATAAGACTCTGGTGAGGCCTCATCTGGAGTATTGTGTGCAGTTTTGGTCGCCATACTATAGGAAGGATGTGGAAGCTTTAGAACGAGTGCAGAGGAGGTTTACCAGGATGTTGCCTGGAATGGTAGGAAAATCTTATGAGGAAAGGCTGAGGCACTTGGGGCTGTTCTCATTGGAGAAGAGAAGGTTTAGGGGGGATCTGATAGAAGTGTATAAGATGATTAGGGGTTTAGATAGGGTAGATACTAAGAACCTTTTACCGCTAATGGAGTCAGGTGTTACTAGGGGACATAGCTTTAAATTAAGGGGTGGTAGGTATAGGACAGATGTTAGGGGTAGATTCTTCACACAGCGGGTTGTGAGTTCATGGAATGCCCTGCCCGTATCAGTGGTGAACTCTCCTTCTTTATAGTCATTTAAGCGGGCATTGGATAGGCATTTGGAAGTTATTGGGCTAGTATAGGTTAGGTAGGATTCGGTCGGCGCAACATCGAGGGCCGAAGGGCCTGTACTGCGCTGTATCCTTCTATGTTCTATGTTCTATGTTCTATCTCTTCCGACTCATTACACCGTCTCCGACTACTTCCTTGATTGGACCTACCCTCGTTCTCATCATTCTCATGTTTCTCACATACGCAAAAAAGACCTTGGGGTTATCCTTGATCCTACCTGCCAAAGATTTTTCATGCTCTCTCTTAGCTCTCCTAATCCCTTTTTTCAGCTCCCTCCTGGCTATCCTCTATCCCTCTAACGCTCTGTCTTAACCTTGTTTCCTCAACCTCATGTAAACCTCCTTCTTCCTCCTTACAAGACCTAGCTCGTCAACCAAGGTTCCCTCACAGAACCATCTCTTTCCTGCCTGGCAGGTACATTCTTATCAAGGAGACGCCGTATCTGTTTCTTGAAAAAGCTCGACATTTCAACGACATTCTTCCCTGACAGCCTATGCTCCCAATTCATGCAACTCAGAAACTGTCTTGCAGCATCGTATTTCCTCTTCCCCCAATTGTAAAACCTGCCCTGTTGCACGCACCTATCTCTCTCCATAACCAAAATGAACGTCACGGAATTGTGGTCACCATCACCAAAATGCTCACCCACTAAGAAGCCCAACACTTGTCCCGGTTCGTTACCAAATACCAAATCCCATTTGGCGTCCCCTCTGGTCGGACAATCTACATACGGAGTTCAAAAATCTTCCTGGACACACTGCACAAACACCGCCCGTCCAATCTACTTGATCTAAAGAGTTTCTAATCAATATTTGGCAAGTTGGAATCGCCCATTATTACTACCCTGTGGCTTCTGCACCTTTCCAAATCTGTTTACCAACCAATCTGTTTCTCCACATCTCTGCTGCTATTGGGGGGCCTATAGTAAACACCCAACAAGGTGACTGCTCCTTTCCTATTTCTGGCATCAGCCCATGGTACCTCCAAAGGAAGGCCCCTCTCGAACTGCCTTTCTGCAGCCGTTATACAATTTCTAATTAGCAACACAACCCCCTTTCCATTTTTACCACCCCCTTAATCTTATTGAAACATCTGTAACCAGGGACGTACAACAAACATTCCTGTCCCTCTTTCATCCACGTTTCTGTGATGGCCACAACATCGTAGTCCCAAGTACCAATCCACGCCTTAAGTTCACCCACCTTATTTCTGATTCTCCTTGTGTTGAAGTATACACACTTGAGCCCATCTTTGTGTCCGCAAGTATTCTGGTCGCCACATTACCAAAAGGATGTAGACAGTGCAGAGAAGGTTTAGGAGGATGTTACCAGGTATGGAAGGTGCGTGCTATGAAGAGAGTTTTTCAATAGAAAAAAAGAAATTAAGGGGGGAGCTAATGGAGATCGACAAAAAAATGAAGAATATCGACAGAGTAGATCGAGATAAGCATTTAACGATTAACGATTCAATGAAGAGCGATCACACTTTCCAGGTGAGAGATGGAAATTTTAAGGGGATACAGGCGGCAGATATTTTACAGACTGGATGGTAGGTGCCTGGAACGCATTGCCAGCAGAGGTAGTAGAGGCAGGCACGGGCGATTCGTTTCAAAAGCGTCTGGACAAATGCATGAGTAGGTGGGGAGCAATTGGATATAGATACTTATGAAGTGGGTGACAGGCTTATACCTTGGAAATGGATCAGCTCTGGCTTGGAGGCCGAAGGGACTCTTCCTCGGCTGTAAATTTTATTTGTTCGCTTTTTTCTTCTAAAGTGATTTAACAAAAAATATCAGGGACCTTGAGATTGTTAATCACATAGTGTAACTTCTGACTAATTCCTCCATTGATTCAATACTAGGATCACATATCAGCAACTACATTTCCCTCAAACAACTCAAAACTCCCACACATAAAAACGCTCGCCTTCCTCTCCGCTTGACCCAGACCAGACCCTCTTGTATCTTCGTCTGACACAGACCTGACCCTCTTAGACATCACTGCGTACCAAAACTGATCTTCCCGCGTTGCAGCTGACCATCTCTTCCTTACTGTCAATCTCTGCACGTGTGGAAACGACAGAACGTTTCCTCGGTTGATTGACTTACACATCGATGAAGGTAAATACTGTAAGAACACCCTCCAGTTGTTTGTCTGTCAATAAATATTCAACAAAACTCTTTACTGCAGCAGAAAATACAAAGGCAAAGAAGGAATGCATTTCACTCAGAATCTTTACAAGAGAACAACAGAAATATGAATTTTGCCACAATTTTTTGTAATCTATAACACAAGCAATAGCAGCTGCAGTGGTTTGGAGAGCCGAAAGATTAAATGGAAATAGAGCTAACATAAGTAATTCCAGTTTGTAACCCATATTCAAGAAAATGTATCAGTATTAGTTTCTCCAAAAAAAATCTTCTGGCTCAGGTGTCCCTCATTGTATGGCGATCCATTCAGTGGATTGCGAAAGAGAGTTATTTCCTATTCTTGTATGCCATTAACATTACCTGACGCACAAGTATCAGTGATATGCAATTAATAGAAATTCAATGCATTTTATACTTGTCGCAATATTGGCCTATGTGAGCAGAATTTCAAAAAAAAGACATAGCCTAAGTTGATAAAGCATATATATGTTTCATGGTAAAAATTCAATATTCAATGAGATTCCCAACACTTGACTCCAGAAAACAATGTCATTGATTGGTACCAGTATAACAGTCAATAGTAGAACCATGTACAACCTTACACAATCACAGAATGAAAACCAAAATCCAGCTCTCCCAAAATGTGACAGAAGTTATATTGCTTCTGATCCACTTACCAGGTACACCAATAACAGCAAGGGTACTGTAATATATTTTCAAGACGTTGTCAATTGGATAATGCATTTCCCTCAAAAACAATTTGTCACTTTTTGATGCAGAAAATCTCAGTATCTTAAAACCTATGTCAATAGGTCTTTAATGCATTCACTTTATATGCTGTTGGATCTCGACAGGACGAGTAAGACTACAACATATGTAGCATTAAAAAGGGCAGGTCTGTCATGACAGTCAACTCCCTGCAGAGATGTAAAATACTTTAATGATGTGCAGCTGCTTTCTTATCACAACAGCTAATTATTTCTTATTTTTAATGCAATTTATATTCCGCAGTGTAATTAATTCAGAAACAGTAGATTCATCCTGATATCTCATGCTGCATCAGAAACTTCCAAGTGCTCAGTAATTGCAACGTAACTGGTGATGCTTCTAGGATATTGCTGTTCTATGTCGGGCCCTTTCTTTAATGTCCAAAATGATGTGGATCGTTAAATATTCACAAAATGACCGAGGTTCTCCCAAAATTAAAGAGTCTGAAATTTAATGTCACACTATTCATAGAAATGTGACTTCCAGTGCATTCACCAGAAGGAATACGACATTGGTACATGATTTTTTGAAAAGGGCTGTGAGTGACAGTGAAGGCCCAGTGAACACAAGCGATCCAATGTTTTGCTTAAGGAAGCTTTCTACATAACTACATGTCCAGTGAATCTGGAGAGAAACAGTATTGGAAGGGTTTCTTGAAAACGTGGAAGGGAAATGCAGTTCAGAATGACAGTGACAAAAGCAAACTACAAAATATAAAGTACCAGTGATGACGTGGTAAATGCCAACATCTGTAATGGAACCGTGCTGATGAAATGGATAACAATGCTTTTGGGTAAAAAATCGCAGCTGGACATTTTTTTTCCTTAATCTGAATGTAGAAATGCCGAACGGGAAAAATAAGGTGTATCCGCTAAAACCGAATAGAAAAAAAAGCACAAATTAAAACACATAATTAAAATTGTCGTTATGAGCGTCAGAAAAAAATTTGAAATTTCAACATGACTGTGACATTTGCAGATGAGCAGTAAAACATGAGTAAGAGAAGGAAAGTTGGATTATGGAAAGAGACTGGAACATCTTTGAAATGCTTCACATGCAACTGTGTTTTTTTAGCATTAAGGCGATTCTAATTCATGCAGTTATTAGATGTTGACTCTCCAATGCCCGGTTGGGTCACAATAAAGCATTTCTAACATTTCTTTGGTACATTGCTTTACTTAACTCTTTTTTTAACTTGAAGCAACATTTTGTATGAAACATCATAAAGTTTCCCTTCCTAATCGCCGCCTGAACCTGGATGTCAATGTTATGTCCTTAAGTTACCGGGAGACAAAAGCCTTTCTGTAACACTGTATTCTCAAATCTCTCTCCAATTATAAAATTACTGATATCCTGTTTTCCCTGCTAAAATGGACAGCTTCCAAAAACCACAATTATACTTGTGCATTCTGCCGAAGACTTGCTCACTATTTTCACCTCCTTCTGTTCTGTAATATAATCTGACAGCTTCTTGAAAAAGTTTTTAACACTTGACCCCGAGTAATTGAGCCCCAAATTCTGGGAAAAAAAAGCTTCTTGATGTCCATCCTTTCTATATCGCATCCTAATTCTGTCTAACACTTTAGAAGTGCTGAAATGTTTTCTCCTGGCTCATTATAATTTTCTTGAATGTTTGAATGGTGTCTGACAGTTTCAGGCAACCGTTAACTCTTCATTCAAACCAGTAATTTATGTATTCAGTCTTTGCTATTCTCTGGGCAAATCACTTGCACATGCGTGCTTATCTCTGTGTGAAACGGCACAGCCAATATCTGAAATGGTACCCTCTAATCATGAGCATCCCAATATCGGGAAACATTGTGTCAGCACTCAGCGTGGCAAATGGCCACAGTGCTGTGTATGTCTGAATACGATCACTGCTCATTCTTCTCAAGCACTGTGGCTATAAACTCAAAATGCTCATCATTTCTACGCAGGGCAACATGTTAAAACTAGAAATCAATTGAGTGAACTTGCCTTGAACTTCTTCCAAATGAGTTCGACACTTTCTCATCTACATACATAAAATCCTGAACCACAGTCATTCACAGGTGATCTCAGTAAGACTGGGTACCCGGTATCAATGCTTCCTTACTTCAAAGTTAACTTTCCAGTAAATACCAAAGATGAGATGAGAGATCATGACGTTTATTTTTCTTCTTATCAGATGAATATCCGATTCACTTTGCAGATGCTTTGACTGTGTTAATCTCGAAGAGAGTTGGGAGTCTTGGCAAATCTCTTCCCCAGTAACAGGTGATGGCGCATCATTGAATATTTGAACTGAAAAATTGTGGTGCTCGGAAAACACAACGTGTCAAGTGACTTCCGAGGACCAGGATTATGTACAATTCTAGCATAAACTCTTCATCAGAAATGTGGGGTGCCCAGGGGTCCTGAGAGCTAGAGTGCTAGGAGGCGTAGGTCTTTATGAAGGTAGCTGTGAATGCGTTGGGTAGATGAAAGTGGGGGTGATGGTGATATGTCGGAATGGAGGGTGCTGCGGATGGATGAGAATGAAAATGGACAGGTCGGAAATTCAAGACCGCTGTGCTGAGATGGAGGGCGGGATCTGTGATAAGGTGGTGGAGGGAGATAAGACAAATCCTAGTATCGAAATTGATCCCACGTTCTTCGAGTGTCCCAAGACTGAAGATTAGGCATTGCTCCTCGAATTGTCATTTGGCTGAAATTTGATAGTTGAGAAGGTCCAGGACTTGCAATTATTTGGCAGAGTGGGGGAGGGAGTTGAAGTTTTCTGTCACAGGACAGTGGGAGTTTTTTTTAAGTTCGTGTGTACCAGTGATATTCTCATAAATGTTCGGCAAGTTAGTGTCTTGTCTCCCCAATGATAACGAGACCTTAACAAGGGCAACGGCCGCAGTAGATGACGTGTTTCGATGTGCAAGCAAATCTCTGTCAGATGTGGACAGATGCTGTGGAGCCTTGGTTGGAAGACAGAGGGAGGTGTAGGCATCAGTTATACAAAGTTTGCAGTGGCAAGGGAAGGGGCCAAGGAGTAATGAATAGCCTGGTGTGGCGTGTGGACATAAGCTAAGAGTAGTTGAGGGAATGGTCTCTGCATAACTCTGCTTGGAGTGAGGAGGGAAATATATGTTGTTGGTGGTCTGTTTTCAGATGGTATAAATTGCAAACAATGATGCGCTGTTACGGGGATTGATGGGGTGAATGGGATTCTGTCCTTGTAGAATTTGGAGAGTGAAATTCAAGAACAGAGGACTGACGATGGTAGTGATGCGCTTGTCTCCTTCTTCATGGGCCACTACTTTCCCCTGCCATGCCGTCAACAAATCATATTACAAGGACATCACCGAATCAATCGCAGAACCTGAAGTTCAGGACAAAATTATATCTCAGGATCATTTTGTTCCGACGTGGGGGGCCGAATACCTTCTGCTGTACCTTTTGTGCATGTTCCAAATCGAAGCTGTTTTGCGTCTGCTCTTGAATCTTCTAATCCACACAGTGGTTCCAGAAAACTTCTTTCTTATGAATATAGATGGACAGGGACTGCTTCGTGTATCTTCAACCATTCTCACTTAGTATTTTTCCGCCTACCAATGCCCGGTTGAATAACTCGGATGTATTTGATCTTACGGAGTACAACTTCTTTGGTCAATGTGAAGAATGAATTCGGTTGGTGGCAAGGAGATGCAGAAGGGAGGGTGACAGACTGGGAGGGGACTAGGGGTATGGGAATGTTTAAAAGTGCAGAACAGGATCACCTCTTCGGCTAACCATATGTGTGTCAACCATAAAGTCAGTCGAAAGTAATCGCATTTAGCTGCGATTGTCCATAGCCCCAATCTGTATCCTGTAAAGGTGTCTGTTCAATATCTCGCAGGAAAAAATGGAAGCAACACAGAATCATTCTTTATATAAATAATATTTGTTAAAATGATGAAGGTTCAAATTATGATTTCAGAATGCACAGACTTTGTTGAGGAGGAATGTTGTTTGTGTTCATGAACAGATGTGAGAAGCTGCGATTCGAGCCAGCCAAGTTGGATGTGACACTGTGTCATTTATTTCCCTTCTTACAGTGCAGCATATTCCCTCTCATTCTGTCTCGTTTAAATCTGTTCTTTGAAGATCGCTATTGCCCAGTATTCACTGTTCATTGCAGTGAGTGAAAACCTTTGAAAACAGACACAGAAATCATCCAGATGTTAGCACTTTACCTTGCTCCATTTTGTACTTTTTCTTTATGCACGGTCTTGGTGCTAATTTACTTCGGATATTCAAACTCTCAGCCTGATCTTCTCTTGTTGCTGATTGTTCATCACCGTCAATTTACAACTGAAAACACCTTATCCTTAGGTCTTCCAGTTATCATTTGTTGTTCATTACCCTTTGGGTCTTAGGTTGTCTCATTTCCTTTGCTTATTTATAAACAGGCTAAATTATGGAGAAAAAGAGATCACGCTAAATTTCTGAACTATTCTCTGAACTTGGACAGAGTTGCCACATAAATAATGGAGTTTGTGCAGCCATTCAAATTCTGCTACATGTACGCAACAACTCTGAAAGTACATTCACCAGCACTGTCCAAAGGAGAATCAATGTTAAAGTAATTTAAGATATACCACAACCACAGAAGTGTGAAACTGACGGATATGGCGAACAGTAAGATTACACACTGCCTTCTACTCTCTATTTCGTAGTCACTGCTTTTGTCTTCATTCCTTTGGCTCTTTAGTCGCTTGCTGATACGGCTGGAGCTTAATATGTGTCTTACTGTCAGTGTATTCAGCAGTGTGATTAGAAAGAACGGTAGTATTGGCGTTAACATCATTTCAAATCTTTTAAATCCATAGGGGATCATTGTAATACGCATGTGTATTAGAACAGTACTATGGTATATTGTCGATGATTTTTGAAGATATCAATCTAAAGTAAATAGGAATTTTTTTAAGCAGAGTACAATCCCCGTGGTAACTAGAATGACAGGCGTAGTTTTTTTCAGTATAATATTTCAATCTAAGCTTCTGCTGCCAATAAATGGTGGCAAATCGATCGAAGGTGAAAGCAATGGTGAACCATACAGAGTAGTCTATGACTGCAGGGCTTAGGGCATAGTGAAAACTGCACACAGGAGTGATATCCAAGAAAAGTTTAGTGAAATAGCCGTATTTGATCTTACGGAGTACAACTTCTTTGGTCAATGTGAAGAATGAATTCGGTTGGTGGCAAGGAGATGCAGAAGGGAGGGTGACAGACTGGGAGGGGACTAGGGGTATGGGAAGGAGGTTTGTATAAAGGGGAGAAAGCGATGTTGAGTCCAGTGGCTGTCGACTGCACTGGCGGAAGATGAGGTCTTGTCGCTCCAATTGATTACTGCAGCCTGGAGGACAGAATTGAGGAGAACCTACTTGTGCAAAATTGTGAATCTGTGGAATTCACTACCTTAAAGTGTGGTGCATGCTGAAACATTGAGTAAGTTTATGGAGGAGTTAGACAGACTTTTACGAGATAATGGGCTGAAGAGTTATTGAGAGAATACACGAAAATGTGTGTGAGCAACAGATTAGCAGTGATTGAATAACGGAGAAGACTGTATTGGCAGAATTCTGTGCCTATAGCTTATCAACTTATGAATGTTCAGCCCCATTCGTGACTCCTCAAAAACTGAAGCAGTTCATGTTCAGATGAAACAAGATCAGGCAAACAATAGAGTCATAGAGATATACAGCTTGGAAACAAACCCGATGATGCTGAAGAGATATCGCGACCCAATGAGGTTCCACCTTCCAGCACTCGGCCCATATCCCTCCAAACCCTTCCTATTCATATACACATCCAAATGCCTCTTAAATGTGGCAATTGTACCAGCCTCCACCACATACTCTGGAAGCCCATTCCATACACTTACCACTCTCTGCGTGAAAAGGTTTCCCCTTAGGTCTCTTTTATATCTTTTCCATCTCACCCTAAACCTATGCCCTCTAGTTCTGGACTCCACGATCACAGGGAAAATACTTTGTCGAGTTATCCTATCCATGCCCCTCATAATTTTTTAAACCTCTGTAAGGTCGCCCCTCAGCTTCTGACGCTCCAGGGAAAACTGCCACAGCCTGTTCAGCCTCTCCCTGTAGCTCAGATCCTTCAAACCTGGCGATATACTTCTAAATCTTTTCTGAACCATTTCAAGTTTCACAATATCTTTCCGTTAGGGAGGAGCCCAGAACTGCACGCAGTATTCAAACAGTGGCCTAGCCAATGTTGTGTGCAGCCGCAACATGACCTCCCAACTCCTGTATTCAATACTCTGACCAATCAGGGAAAGCATACCAAACGCCTTCTTCACTATCTTATCTACCTGAGACTCCACTTTCAAGGAGCCATGAACCTGTACTCCAGTGTCTCTTTGCTCAGCAACACTCCCTTGGACCTCACATTAAGTGTATAAGTCCTGCTAAGATTTGCTTTCCGAAAATGTTTCACCTCGCATTAATCTGAATTAAACTCCATCTGTCACTTCTCAGCCCATTGGCCCAATTGGTCCAGATGCTGTTGTAATCTAAGATAACCCTCTTCGCTGTCCACTGCACCTCCAATTTTTGTGTCATCTGCAAACTTACTAACTGTACCTCTTATGCTCGCATGCAAATCATTTATGTAAATGACAAAAAGCAGAGGACCCAGCACCGATCCTTGTGGCATTCTACTGGTCACAGGACTCCAGTCTAAAAAACAACCCTTCATCACCATCCTCTGTCTTCTATCTCTGAGACATTTCTGTATCCAAGTGGCTAGTTCTCCCTGTATTCCATGAGATCTAAACTTGTAATCAGTCTCCCATGGGGAACCTTGCCGAAAACCTTACTTAAGTTCATATAGATCATATCTACTGCTCTGCCCTCATCAATCTTGTTTGTTACTTCTTCAAATAAATCAATCAAATTTGTGAAACGTGATTTCCCACACACAAAGCCATGTTGCCATATTGACTATCCCAAATCAGTCCTTGCCTTTCCAAATACATGTACATCCTATCCGTCAGGATTCCCTCCAACAACTTGCCCACCACGGAGGTCAGGCTCACCGATATATAGTTTCCTGGATTGTCCTTACCACCTTTCTTAAACAGTGATGGTGGACAAGCTTTGAGGTGTCAGGAGGTTTTATTTACCGCAGTGTTGAATAACTTCAACACCCATAAATACCAGGCTATGACATTCACTAGTACGAAGCATTCTGACAGCAGCCCATTCATATTCAACGGTGCTCCATCACTCAATCCCCAACTATCAACATTCTGGGTGTTATTGTTTACTCAGCTGGAGTTCACCATATAAAGACAGTCGTTGCAAGCACACGTCAGAAGCTCAGTACACTGCGGTAAATAACTGACCTCCTGACTCCTCAAAGCGTGTCCACCATCCACAAAGCACAAGCTAAGAGTGCGATGGATTGGCCAACACTTGCCTGCAATAGTGCCAACAACTATACCACTCAAGAGATTTGACCACACCCAGGACAAAGCCGACCACTTGATTGGCACTAAAACTACGAGCATCCACTACCTCCACCACCGAAGTTCAGCAGCAGCTATGTGCACTGTCAACAGTTTGCACTGCAGAAATTCACCAAAGATCCTTAGTAGCATTTACCAAACTGACGAACACTTCCACCTCCAAGAACAAGAGCATCAGCAATGTGGGAAATTCATCACCTTCATGGTTACTTTCAAGTCATTCACCATTCTGAATTTGAAATATATCGCTGTTACTTCAATGCAACTTGGCCAAAATCCTGGAATTCCCTCCCGAATGGCATTTTGGGTCAATCTTGAAGAGATGGACTGCAGCAGTTCAAGAAGGCTGCTCACTACCAAGTGTTGTTATTCAAATAGAGATGAATAATAAACGGTGGGCAGCCAGGGACGCCCACAACCAACAAACATGAATTTAAAAACAGGTCTGCACATTCTGTGAAGAATTCAGGAGAGACCTACGCAGATCAACAGCTTAATACTGCATTGAGCAGTTGACAAACAAAACGGTTAAATGTATAGGTAAGTTGGAAATTGTGATGTACATTAGTGTTGTTTGGAAGAACTGGAATTGACAGAAACCAGCATGACGCATGAAGATACAAGTAATCCGGGTGTGAAGTTGCAAGCCCAAATGTTATGCTCATTGATCTGCATCTCCAATATTCAGCAGTCATATTCAGCAGCCTTTTTAAAGAAATAGAATAAAGGCACGATGTATGGACTGAAATCAGCTTTTACTTCGTCATCACATCACTTCACAATCTGTGCTCCATGTGGGCGACTGCCCGAGAGCACTAATTACACTTGAAGGCGGGGTGAAATATCTCCACCTTTGAATACTAATATGTAGTAACGACTATTCAAGTCAACACATCGTATTTGTAGTCAGTTATTTAAGCAAAGGTGCTGATTCTAGTTAATTGCAATTCTACTTTGAACTTGCCTTCCTCCATAAAAACCAACATATAGAAGCTCAGAGCAGGAGTCGGCCATTTGGCCTTGCAAGCCTTCCTCGATCATGATTGATCCTCCATCTCAAAATGGTTCTTATGCTTTCCTTTATACTGCTGCAGCCTAGAGAGTGTCTGCTGTACTGCCTAAATAGCATGAATGTCCTCGCTGAAACAAGGACTCCAAAATTTCTCAGGACGCACCAATGCAGATTCAACAAGACCCCGCATAACCGCACTAAACATCTGTAACATCTGATTTCACATTTTCTTGCAATGTTGGCCATTAGACAATATGCGTTATGAATTGATTGCTGTAACTGCTTTAATTGACCGTTGCACAAAGTAACGAGGTTCCTTTCTAAATCCACAACTCAGAGCAAATTGTTATTCGTAAAAGACAGTGTTTTTCTTTTTTTTCACAAGGATATGTGTATTCACATTTGAGCTCATTACTTTGATTTTTGCCATGTGTTTGCTCTCACAAAAACACATTGTTTTATGCATTCAATGCATTGTTCCAGTGAATGTACTAGTGATATAATACAAGCGTTGTGGTCTCCAAACAGCCAAGACAGTAGAAATAAAGTACACACATAATCGAGGACCTAGAATTTAGTAGAATGTCGTTGCAGAATATTTGAGTTTTTCCCTGTCAATATCAACTCAACATATAAAATGAACCATGAAGATATAAAAGCAGAAAGTTGGTAATAAACAGTTTTGAACAACCATGGAACTCCAATGATGGCAATGATCATGTAAAAGACTTTCCGAATTGTTTGAATTGGAAGGTGCATTCTCCTTGAGAAATGAGCTGTGCTTTTCTGCTGTAGCAAGTCTCTTTACCTTAAAATGTGATGTGCTACGTTCCCAACGTCTTACCTTTATACCCTGCAGGGAGATTTCATCATTTTTCATGTTGTTTTCTTGAATTTTGAAGCATCACATTATGACAGTTGAGTTAATTCCCTCAGGAATTAAAATTTTCGCTGCGATGAAGTATTCTGACAAACACCTACTTCTCTCAAAACAAGACGAGTCTGATGACATAGTGATGCTAAACATAATCAAAGCTTCTCAGATGCAGCAATGGAGAAGATCTTGGAAAAGCTGTGATTTCTGTCTCTGAATCTCACCATTCCATTCAGTAATGACTGTCCATTAGCATTCTGATGCAAAACATTGCATTTATGATTTCAGAGAACGTACACAGGGCTGTTTGATTGTGCCCTAATATACATATATATTGTTGTTCACGATAGTAGTGGAAGTTGTGTAATGAAATTCCTTCTCAAAACAGGGAAAACACGGAGTTAAATGCAGAGTAAATCTCCCTGTAAACTGTCTCCATTAAATACTCCTCGGATATGCAAAGCATGGCGTTAAATTTCCCTCAACTCCTGAAACAGATAATAAATAAACCCTTTAGTGTTTCCTTACGCTGGCTCAGTGGTTATCTGTGATACCTTATAACGCCAGGTGTTGGGTTTCAATCGCAGCCTCGCGTGACTGGTTGTGTGGGGTTTATGCATCCTCCCCATGCCTGCGTGGGTTTGATCTGGTTTCCTCCCACAATCCAAACATGTGCAGCTGAGAGGAATTGGACATGTTAAATTGCCCACAATGATCAGAGAGGTGTAGTTAAGGTACGTTAATAAGGTGTAGGATGCTTTAGGATGGGTTACCGTTTGGAATCAAACGCACGATTGATTTCGGCCAAAAAGGCCAAAAGCACCATTTCATCACTGTAGGGATGCTAAAGATTAACCATTCTCAGGACAGGAACACCACAGAGCTGAATACAAAAGTAAAGCTCTGCTAACTGAATCAGTCTGAAGCGGAATGTCCCCCTATTCAGCTATAGTTAAACTAGATCTCCCTTCACAGTCTTCTCCGTCAAATATTCTGACAACAGGGACAGATACAGATTAAAGATTCATTTACATTCGAAAAAAAATCAAAGTTAATCACCCTCCACACTGTTCCCCGGATGATCTGCAGTTTGGGTACAGGTCAGTGTAAGATTCCTAGTAAATGTCTCCACACTTTCAAACTAAAGGCAAAGCTACCTCTACACTGTTGTCATCAAATACATCCAGGAGAATTACAGCACAGTGTTAAATGCAAAGTATCGCGCTCTAAGCCTTAAATGGAAAATAAATTTCCATAAATAGTGCCCCATTAATCACACCCACTGCGTAAATAACTGAATAGATTTCCCACTACTCCAGCCACAGCCATTTCTACCAGAACCGATTCAGCACGGTGTTAGATACAGATCCACACGAAATCTGATAATTTAAATGGAAGGACTTCCTCTAAACTGAACGCAGCAAACAACTACAAGGCAGTCACAACAGAGTGTTAGATACAGAGGAAACCTCTCTGCACAGTCAGCATCTAACATTCACAGAATCGGAAAAGCACCTGGTTAGATATAAGTTAATACCCTCTCAGCATTGTCTCAATTGCACACTCTCAGAAAAGGTATAGCACTGGGCTAGCAGCAGAATAAATCTACCTGTGGAATTTGAAAAAGGAAGTAAAGCTTGTTCTGCACGGTCCACATCAAAAGTCCAACAACTTAGACATTCCTTAAAGTAAAAGTAGGAAATATCTGCACTGCCTCTGATCCCAGGGAAGTTGCATGAGGTTGATGCAAATTTAAGATTGCCTATTGGTATGATTATGAGGGTATTTTCCAAAATCCTAGGTGATACCGTGGGAACGAGATTCAAATCCTGCCACGGCAGTTCGTGTGTTGCGAATTAAATACTAATCTGGAATACTGAGTGCAATGATAACTATGAATCAGCTATCGATTTGATTGGAAAAGCCTATTTATTTCGTTAGGGAAGGAAGCTTCCACCCTTATGCTGCCTGGCCTCCATATTATTCCTGCTGCAAAGATTTGAGGTTGACTTTTAAGGTGCCCTTCAAGCAAGCATGAGTGAGAGATAAATGTTGGCCTAGCCCGTGACAATTTCAATGTCTGAATGACTAAAACAAATAAAGTTTCTTGTATATAGGTCACATCAAACGCCCGCAAATCAAGGACAGCAGTGATTTTGATGCAGAATTGTTCTCACACTACATTGATTTATTTAAACGGTTAGTGGGCAAAAACAGCACGGATAACGTATATGCCTCCCTGAACAATAGTATTCAGAAAGTTAAGTTATTTCTGCACTGTCCCCAAGACGCCCTTTATAGATAGCATGCTGTTGCATATAATACAAAACGCAGCATTCCTCGCAACATCACCATCTAAATCTCTCAGAACAGAGACAGAACTGTGTTGGATAGAGAACACAGCCTCCTTCAATCAGTTAAAATGCAAATAATTCCTCTTCTATGCTCTGCACAGAAAAGGGCAGCATGGATTTAAATACAACATAATGCTCCTTCTGAAGTACCCCTATCAAATTCCCTCAGGTCATGTACAGCATGGGATCAGTCACAGAGTAGGATTGTCACAGTATTGTTCCCATCGAACACTCCATGGTCAGGTAGAGCATTGGGTTAGTTATGCACTAAAATGCATCTTACCTGTCCACATAAAACACGTGCAGCACAGAATTTGACAAAGATTAAAATTTCCACGAAATTGTCTGTATCAAACATTCTAATGATAGGTCGAGAACTGGAAAAGGTACAGGGTGGAGCAATGTATACATTGTTGAAGAACATCTCCCCAACACATCAGAGCACGTGCATGATAAATGTTTCAGGATTCTGCATTTTCTGGATCATGTATTCCCAGGGTGTGTGCACACTATTTTAGATATTGCATCAAGAATATTCATGCTGACATATCAGACATTCCTTGGACATCCAAAAAAATGGATAAAATTTAAAGCATTACTTCATTGTCCATTTAACCTTCCAGGCCAAGTGCAGCGCCCAATATTTGCAGGTTTCTTTCTTTGCTGTACTCTCTGATCGACTACTTCAAGAGCAGGCATATGAACTGTTAGCGTCAATGTGTTGTTTTATTTACCGAGTCCGAACGAAGAGTCTCATGCCAATAGCTGCAACGTTTCTTGGCAAAAAACGTGCAGCATCCTTGAAATCATTAAAACATTCTCTCCGCGGACAAATACAGAAGAGTAGATATCGGAGAAAGGATTAAGGATCTGGAATGGGCAATCAGGGCTAAAATGATGAGATTCAGCCAGAGGTTGATGAACCTGTGGATTTATGTGCAACATAAAGTGGCTAAGGTCAGTATGTTGAATGTTTTCAAGAAGGAAGAAGAAGATGTTGTTTTTTTTCTGAACTCAAGGAACCAAAGGACATGGCAGGAGAGATAGGGAACTGGCATAAAGTTGGATGATTGCTCGTTGTCATATTCAACAATTCCTGCTCAACCATATCCATGAACATACTTTTACTTGCCCTTTCAATGATTCAACTCCATTCAAATCTTTCTCATGATTTACATTCAATTCGCAATAATTTTAGACAAAGATATTTTAGTCATGCAGTAATTTTATTTTAGATCTTCCTCTCTTGTTTCATGTGTGGATTGTTGGAGCAGTGACTGAAAGGATATCTCTGTCTCTCTGTCTTCGGGTGCTTTCTGAACTGATGATCTTTTTCCCAATTTTTGTTTTTGTTTCATGCTTTCACCATGCTCAACTTCACTGTTGAAGAAGGATTAACGCCTCAAATAGGTACAATTTGGAAACACTTGGTGGCGAAGTCAATCCCCTGTTTAGTAATATTTGGAAAAGAAATGCGATATTTGTTGCTGTGTGTTGGGCAGGGTGAAATAAGGCCTGCAGAGCAGAGATGACAAAACAAAACCAAAGAATCGCATGAGTCACGGTGCAGAAGGAAGCCACTCATCTCATCACGCCAGCTCTATGATCTAGTTTGGTTCAATTCCCCAGTGCTAATCTCCTGCTTTTCCACCATATCTTTGTGGACCATGCAACGCAAATAAGCATCCAATGGCCCTTCTCAAATGCACGATTGCACCTGCTTCACCATTTTTCTATACACTAGTCTCTGAATAAATAAACCGTTTTTGCTTCACATCACACTGCGACTTTCGTAAACCATTTTAATTTGGTGTCATCCGTTTCTCTCATACGTTCACCCCATCTATTCGATTCACGCAGCTAATAATTTTACAACATCTATCAGATCGCATCTCAGGTTTCTTCTCTACATGGAGAACAGTCTCAACGTCTAGATCCTATTCAGAGTCGGTCTCAAAAGGGACGAGTTTTGAATGATGTGGTCATGTGTGCCCTTGGTAAGGTTAGGTGTGGTTGAAAGCATCTGAGAGTTGACGTTTCCCCCCTTAATCTGATTTTCAAACAGCAACAGTGCCTCCCGTGTCAGCTGCTGAAATGACAACGGAATTGAGACACAGAATGCCACGGGTTCTTTTTAATGGTTCCGATGATGAAAGCTTTATGGGATGATTCATGTCAACTCTGAATGATCAGGGTCTTCAATTGCTTCTTTCTCTGCAGGTACCCTCCGAGTTGCTGTCTGTTGCACTATTTTATTTTTTCAACTTTCATTCATTGCACTTTGCTGAATTTTATGGTTTTCAGCCACGAAAACTCAGCTGCAAAATATCCAGCTACTTCTGAATGAATGACCATTACGCTCTGTGGTGAGTAATTAAGGAACTATGTAGCTCTTAAAATCCCCTCGCTATTCTAGGGAGTCTCCGAGTCACTTTTTATGATTCCGAAATCCCAATGATGAAGCATCCACCGATGCATTCGAATCATTGTGAGAGGGTATCAGGAACAATTCAAAAACAGCGGAGTGAATAGCTCACAGGAAATAGACTTAAAACAAGTTTCCTTGTGTGTTCCCATCCTGATGTAATAAGACTTGAAATTGAAATGCACTTGCAAAACAAAGCTTACGATGATCGGTTTGAATTATGTATTGATTTATAATGTCGGCATCAATATTTCAGTTATCATTTTTTGCTCAGTCCCAAGGATGAATCACAAGACTGCTGGTCTGTTGTCACATGTAGATAAGACAAAGATGACAGTGGCTGCATTGCAAGAGCTTTTCACTGCATTTTACTGATTTTCTATTTTGCAATAACACACGTGACAAATTCATTTTTTTTTCTCTCTTTCTTGCATTCATTGCATCATTTTCTTTCTTTTCTATACGATTTTAGCTAACCTAATGGAATGGTAAATCACCAACCACCAGACAATTGACGTCTTGATTTAGAACTCTCATCACTAGCAAACATGCGATGCATGCACAGGTCAAAAGGATATTGGCATGTTTGGATTTGGTCATGACATTACCAGAATGCCGCCATACACACCAGGTAACTTATTAGATAGTCCTTCGTTTCTCTCATTATGTAGTATAATGTGTTAATCCAGATTTTCATACTCCAAATGTGTATTACATTCTCATGGTTTTAGATTAGACTTACAGTGTGGAAACAGGCCCTTCGGCCCAACAAGTCCACACCGACCCGCCGAAGCGAAACCCACCCATACCCCTACATTACCCCTTACCTAACACTATGGGCAATTTAGCATGGCCAATTCACCTGACCCGCACATCTTTGGACTGTGGGAGGAAACCGGAGCACCCGGAGGAAACCCACGCAGACACGGGGAGAACGTGCAAACTCCACACAGTCAGTCGCCTGAGTCGGGAATTGAACCCGGGTCTTCAGGCGCTGTGAGGCAGCAGTGCTAACCACTGTGCCACTGTGCCACCGTGCCGCCCACAATGATGGTTTTGATGGTTGTAAACTGATGTCAATTTCAGTGTCCAAATGTGGTGTTTATCTACACCTGAAAGGGGAATAAAAATGACTTGAGAGCGAAAATGTTGGAACTATTCACGACTTGTCCTTTGAAGTCAGATGTTTTCGTGTACACCGTTAATTATCAGTTTTCACGCATGCCTATTATAAGGTTGGAATTCTACAAATTGCAGACTCACAGCGAGTATTGTACTTGAGATTTTCAAAGATTTCAAATGCTTTCAGTGCACAGTTCTGGTGTAATATGTAAGGGTGTGGACATGTCACAGTTAGCAGTTCATTCATTGAGGGCATGAAAGGAAACAGCTGAGAAGCCAATCTCAGTGTGGTTTGGTAAGATACATTCACAATATAAATCATCAATCTCGCATTGAGCTGGACCAAAGTGACAATGAAGATACTAGTTCTATTTAAAATTTTCGATGTCAACGTGCAAGGTTGGAGAGGTGTACCTCACGTCGATAACTCACAAATATACACATGCTCGTATTCTCACACATACACTTCCTCACACATTCTATGATGTTGTGATGCACATGCACATATACATCCCCAGTTCATGAAACGATACATCTATGCTCACATTGAGGTGGCTCAAAAATACACATGCACACTCTCTCTCTCTCTCATTGATACACAATCACAAATACACACACTGACATAGTTGTTCTCTCACATGCATGAAGTCACATACATTTGCACGTGCACCTGCACACATGCCCTATCGGATGCATAAATACAAAAGAATAGCTCGTGGATAGAAAGAAAAGAGTAGCTTAGAAGGAAATCACTCCGAAATTCAAGTCTGCCACAAAACCCAATTTGGTAAAAGGTCGAATACTTAAGCTAAACTTCTTATGTAAAACATTTAATGCTTGCACTGTAACCACTTTCTGTGAAAGAATCTCTGGGAAAAGTGTTTTTTTCAGCGTCACCCCTTTGGACTCACCACTCAATGGGCCAAGTCTTTTAATTTCGGTCCTAAGTAGCCTAGCTTGTGCCCTGAGACTATCACCTCTGAACCTGAATTCCATGGCAATCAGGAACATCCTTCAGACGTTTAAGCTCTACCATTCTGTCAGAATGTGATAGTTTTCTACAGTTTTCTCTCGTCCTTAAAAACTCCAGTGAATATTGCACTAATTGATCAAATCTTTCTTGAAAACTAAACATTGTCAAACCAGGAATTAGTCTGGTAAACCACCACTGCACTCTAAGAAGAGATAGAGTTTATGAAAAGTCCAAATAATGACAAACTGAATGATGTATTTGAGCAGGTATGTCAGTGCAATGAATCGTCCCTTCAGAAAGTACTGAACCTTATCCCACACACCTTTCAGTTTGTCTCAGATTTCTGGTTAATTCAGATCAATGTGAAGACTTGTTTTGCATCTTGGACGCTGTTACTTCGATGGAGTTGCAGTATTTTATCCGTAACTATAGTATTGCATGATTTTTTAGTAATCTTTATTTCATTACTGTTAATTTACTACTGTGAAACTTCAGTTAAAATCCATTTCTTTCATTGGCAGATTGGCACTATGGAATTTTTAAAAATAAATCTCACAACGAATATCTTTAATTATGCATTCTATCTGCTTTATTTAGATGTCTTTTATGATTTCATGGTTGTAAGAATCTAGGAGTAGGATTTCATCTTCTGAAATTCATTTAATGATCAATGAGAATAACTATTCTGCGCGAATTTCTTGCATTTTGCCCATCTTTTTTCGGATTATTTCTTTCCGTATGCTCGATTGAGTGCTCTAATTTATCCTGCCCTACATGTCACCTTGCTGACCTATCTATTTGCTGAAGGAGAAAAGATCTCGTCACTTCATCCTTACTTCGTTTGTAAATTACTTTTAAACCAGAAAGTGGAGAAGCAAAAACATTTATTCAGCTCATGGACATGCACTGTCTTTCAATATGAATGATGTAATGAATGGGAGTGAGTAAATATATGTAAATGAATATGTGATTGAATGTGAGTGTTGGTCCTTGTCTGAACATGCGAATGTATGAGTAAGGGACTGTCTGTGCGAGTGAGTGCATGTGTTATAATTTCAATAATTATGTGATTCTGAAATGGGATGAGATTTTGAGAGATTAAGTGTGTGAATGAGCAAAATAGTCAAAGCATTATATCGATCAAGTGACTTTGTGAGTAACAGCAGTAACATATTATTAATGTCACTGTGTTCGTAATCATGAGCTCAGGTCAAGCTGATGGGGACATTGATTCGAATAGCACACTGATGGGTAAAAAAAAATGCAAAGTGAAATCCGGTATTTAAATGTTAGTCTCATGGGAAAAAAAAATCGAAAATATTACATCGAAATGAATGGAACAACAGGTATCCATTGGGGGAACAATTGGCTGTCTTTACCTGGGATCACCTGAGAGCAACTAACATGCCTAATTCGGAACTGCTATTTGGACGATGAGGGAATGGGTAAAAGTGTTGACCTGATGGCATGCACCATTCACTATCCACGTCCAAAGCTATTATGTAACAAGTAATGAAGCAGCTCTTCTGAGGACAACTCATGCTAAGTTTGCAATATATGAGGTTCATCCTGAAATTAGCTATTGGGAACGAATTGAATTTGTAGCGTACCCTCCACCTAAAGCTAATGCTATCTCTTCCGTGACACCCTTTCGTGCAATCCACTCTGAAATAACATGCCTGGACCAAGTATTCCTCTATTTAGAAGTGCACAGTAATTGACATTGGTCCAGCTTCCTCAGAGCCATCTTTCAGACTAAACAGAACCTCTGACAGCCATGTTGTTATCTGTCAGCAGAACTTCCTGACTGGACTAGGTTCACAGCTTCAATAGGTAATCTGATATTTTATGAGGTCCACATCGTTGACATCATTACTGTCACTACATCCCTTTCCATTTAAGTCCGGGGATGTAGGCCCCTTCTATTTTCTCTAGACTTTCCTGGACGTTGTGACACTGGTTCTGGTACCTGAAACTCAGACTCAGTTATGCACGTATGGCATTAGACCATAACACGCTTCTTGGGCTGGAGGATCGCTCAAGAAATTAATCTTCTCCTTTCACTGTTAAAGCGGCCGAGAGTGTTAAGTCAATCGTGTACATCAAAGACTCTTCAACACTAGATGGTGGTGAACTCATAAATGATCTGACAACCGTTCCTGCAGTTATGACGGAGTGAATATAGGGTGACTTCCGTGGTTTTGGCAGCAGATGTCCCAGGTCTGGGAAGCTTAGATTTGAACTGCTGTGGAATCTTCTACCCAGCAGCAACTCCATGATAGTTATCCTTGCATTTGCATACAGACTGGTTCGTTAATCAAAAAAGATATGTGAAAATTTGTTAATGAGTGAAGCTGTGCGAGTTCTTTTAAAAGTCTAGCTTCAACATTTGCACCGCTGTTTCCACCAGCCGACTGGAACATCATTGGTTTGGAGCAGTTCTTATTTAGCAAAAGACATTCAACTTTACTAAATCCTGAATATCCGTGCCAGTAAAAGATGCTCAATTGTTCAAGACCAACATTTCTGGGAGGCAGCATGTGGTAAAAGATGGTTGCAGCTCTCTTATCACTGTCTACGTTTCTGAGGAATGAACTCCACGCACATTTAACTGCTCTCAGTCGTCATGCACAATAACTAAGAACTTTTATCCCATCAATAGGAACCATATTCGACACAGTACGAACCCAGGGTATATCTGACAGTACGATGAATGTTGGGAGCTTCTCGAACACATAACGAAGAAAATTACAGCACCGGAATAAGCCTCCCAACCCCTCAAGCCTGTTCCACTCCATATCCTCTACCTAAACCTGTCGCCTAATTTTAAGGTTCTGTGTCTCTCTGCTCCATGCCCATTGATGTATCTGTCCAGGTGCATCTTAAATGATGCTATCATGCAGACCTCTACCACCTCTTCTGGCAAAGCATTCCTTTACCTAAAATAAAACTTCCCACCCGTAAATGTCTTAAACTTTTCCCCTCTGAACTTGACCTCGTGACCCCCAGCAATGTCGTCACCCACTCTATGAAAAATATATTCTTGCAATCCATCGTATTACTCTCATGATTTTGCAGACCTCAATCAGGTCGAGCCCGAAAATTTATCTTTCTAATGAAAATATTCTTAATCTACCCTTCTCAGCTCGCACCCTCCATACCAGGCAACAGTCTGGTGAACCCTCTGCAAATTCTCCAAAGCATCCACCCCCGACGGGTAATCAGGTGATCAGAACCAATGGCAGTATTCCAAATGTGGCCAAAGACCAACTGTAACATGACGTGCCAACACCACTGGTCACAATTCTGCTTTCAGAGAAACTCCCTTGCATTACAACTCTCTGTTTCCTGTTGCCTAGCCAGTTCTCTATCCATCTAACCAGTACACACTGCACACCCGCGACTTCAAATTCTCCATCTGCCTATTATTGAGAACCTTGTCAAACACCTTACCAACGTTCACGTTTATGACATCTACAAGTCTTACCTCATCGATCAACTTTGTCAATTTCACAAAGAAGTCTATTAAGTTGATTAAACATGAACTTGCCTGCACAAAACCAGGTTGACTGCCTCTGAAAAACACATTTACTTCCAAGCGTAACGAGATCTTATCTGTCTGTGGGCGCCACGGTAGTTAGCACTGCTGGGTACAATTCCCGCCTCAGGCGACTGACTGTGTGGAGTTTGCACATTCTCCCCGTGTCTGAGGGGATTTGCTCCGGTTTCCTCCCATAGTCCAAAGATATGAAGGTTTGGTGAATTGTCCATAGTGTTAGATTTAGGGGAATGCGTATGAGTGGTTTGCACTTCGGCGGGTCGGTATGGACTTGTTGGGCCGAAGGGCCTGTTTCCACACTGCAACAAATCTAATTAAAGTACCTTTTCCAGCAGTTTCTATAACACTGACATCAGACTCACCTGCCTCTAATTACCTGGATTATCCTTGCTACCTTTCTTAATCGAGGGAAAGGTATTAGCATTTCTCCAGTCTTCCAGGACTTCCGTGTGTTCAAGGATTCTGCAAAGATATCAATTAATGTTTGCTATTTTGTCACCCACATCCCACTGTAACATGGGGTACATCCCATCCAGACCTGGGGATGTATCTAACTTAATGCCTTGTACAATACACAAGACTCCCTCCCTCCTTATGCCGACTCCATGCAGAATAATCAAATATCGGGCTTTAACGTCAACGTTTGTCATGTCTCTCTCCTCAGTGAATACCGATGTAAAGTATGTATTAACAGTTTCGTCCGTTTTCTCTGATTCCACATGTAACTTTCCTCCTTTGTGCTTCAGTGGGCCAACGTTTTCTCTAGTTAACCAAACAAAAGGCTTTGGACTTTCCCATTTACAAATCTTTCAATATATTTATTACTTGCTGGCTGTCTGAGCACTGCCCTACCAATGTGTCTATGTCTGCATGGATTCCTGGCGATCAGACATAACTTTGCACTGACATCTGCGTTTTGGGAACATATTGTTTCCCCGGGTAAAAGGAATGGTTGTGATGATCCTTTTTCTCCCGCCATCATTACCAATTGCTTTTGATTTGACAAAATTTGTCAAGGGTAATAGGAAGGGAGTCCAGAACATTTAAATCAGATAGAAGACTTTCACTGGCAGCACCAGCTATTGTGTATCTACCATGAGAAGGTGATTAACACAATCCACGTTGGCTATTTGGCCTCATGGTTGGCGTTCCAATTTGTAACTGTACGCAATTAGAAGTATAGGCAATTGCTGAATTCGACCTGAAGCTAGGGCTGGCACGTTCTTGTCCTCTTTGAGTGGAGCTAACAGGAGTTTGTGCTCAGTTATTATTACAAATTTACGTCCAAAAAAGCTGAGAATCCGATAAATCAGCTACGATCTGATTGAATATGAAGCTGGTTTGAGAGGCCAGATGACCGACTTCTGCCTCTGTTTCTTTCGTATATGTGTAATAACAGTTTTCCTTCGATTTGGCATTACAATCAAGCAATTCCCCTCAAGCAAGTTCTGGTCGCCCTATTATAGGAAAGATGTGGATGCTTTGTAGAGGGTTCAGAGGATATTTACCAGGATGCTGCCTGGACTGGAGGACTGAAGAGAGGTTGACTGAGCTCGGACTTTTTTCTTTGGAGGAAAGGAGGAGGAGAAGGGACCTAATTGAGGTATACAAGATAATGAGAGGCATAGATAGATTCGATAGCCAAAAACTATTTCCCAGGGCAGAAATGATTAACACGAGGTTTATAGTTTTAAGTTGATTGGAGGAAAGTATAGAGGGGATGTCAGAGGCGGGTTCTTTACACAGAGAGTTGGGAGAGCATGGAATGCGTTGCCAGCAGCAGTTATGGAAGCAAGGTCACTGGGGACATTTAAGAGACTACTGGACATGCATATGGTCACAGAAATTTGAGGGTGCATACAAGAGGATCAGTGGTCGGCACAACATCGGTGGCTGAAGGGCCTGTTCTGTGCTGAACTGTTCTATGTTCTAATGCTCTAAAATGGGAGATAGAGAAGTTAGGAGTTTTCTTCGCGCTTTATGGCCTAAAGGGAGAGAGATTCAATCAGACTCAGGGTCTACCTTTACTGCCAGTTTGTTTAAGGACGTCATGGATAGTTTTGGTACACAATACTTTATATTAAGTCCGATTTGCCCTGAATCCTTGGGAGATTTTGCAAGTTCGCATCAAATCCGGAAGACCATGAGAGTATCCAGTCTGTATTACCTGATTGATTTGTTTAAAGGTATCCCATTCGCCTTGTTTGACATTAGAGATGGCCCAAACGAATATACTAGGTTTTTACTCTTTAAATTAAAATTTAGGCATGAAGTGACAGGCACTTTAAAATTCACGGAAGAGAAATTGACAGAAGCAAAGTCGGAAATCTCACATTGTGATTATATGTCAGTGATGAGGGAGAGATTAAATCGGTAGGTGATTGAGTAAAACAGTAATTGAAGATGGAACAACAAAGAATGAAAGAAGTTGCAGATAGCAAATCGGGAATTCGAATATTTTCCCGTGGAGATCACGTATTCATATCGTTCCTATTGACAGGAGATACTTTCATGGTCGTTTTTCGTGGTCCCCGTGAAATTGAGAAACACTAGAGTCGAGTGAACCATCTGGCAAAAATGGTAGATGGTTCACTTGACTCAACTGTTTCTCAGTTTAACAGGGACCTCGAGAACAGCCAGATTGCCAAAAATGCCAGATTGGAAAAAAACGCTAGATTAGATAAGTCCTGTGAACATTTTAAAACGTCATTAAAACAGAGAGAAGGAACTAAAAAAAAATAGTTGATGTTTACTGCCCCCTCAGAGTGAGGAATCAAATCCAGATATTTGTAGAAGTTGATGTTCCTCAAAATTTGTTCAACAATGAGGAAGTCCTTAAGAAGTGGGATAGGTTAGTAAGCTATCAGTCTCAGAACCAAAGAACACTGTTGAACAGTTTGTTATATCACTGTGAGGACACATGTAAGAAGAAGATAGGCAGGACTAGTGCTATTGTGGGTGAGTTAGACGAAGTGAATGCCGTCCAGCTTAATCCTTTCAAACCAGACAGATCCAGTTGGAAGTGAAGGGCGTGGTCAACAAAGATATTGTCAAACTGAGTCACAGTGAGTGGAATTCGCCGATTGTCGTAATTCCAAAACCTGGCAGGCCTCAATGGTTTTGTGCAGTTTATCGGAAGGTCACGCCAAAAGCATTAGCAGAATCATACACAACACCGAGATTGCAGAACTGCTCAGTCAAAGTTGAATATACTGCTTGGATACTTGCAGTTACCTTTATCGGATAATGCAAAATAAATTTCTGTGTTTTTAACCCCAAACGGACTGTATCAATTCAAGCAATGTCACTTGGAATGAAGAACGTACTCAACGCATTCCAAAGACTGATGAACAGAGTTGTGGCTTGATTAACAAACTGCAGCCCACTTGCACGGCATAGTGAATGCAGGGAAGATGACATGATACACTTGGAAGTGCATTTGACCAATTACTAGAAACAAAACTGATAATGAACATAAACAAAATGCATTCCCGAAAGCAGAGTGGACGTTCATGGGACCTAACATCGGTAATGCAGGGTTGACCCCTCGGAACACAAAGACGAATGTCATCAACGAAGTCCCATGAACAACATGGAATAAAGCGGTGCTTCAATTATTGGGTAGAAGCGGATACTATCTGAAATTCGTTCAAACTTCAGCAGCATAGTGATACCGTTAACAGATTTGCTGAAGAAGAACATAATATTTCGGTGAGCAAAACGATTTCAGGAGGCATTTGACAATGTAAAAGCAATACTAATCGTCGTACAAATTTAAGCTGCACCAAACGTTTTGAAACATTTAAAGCTGCAATTGATGCCAATGAAATAGGCGTTGGAGTTGTGCTGCTACGGGAAGATTGTGATGGAATTGAAAGAGCAATTGGTTTTGGTACTGACCTTATAACCTTTTCGATTCATCAAATCACCATAAGACTATAAGACCATAAGACATAGGAGTGGAAGTAAGGCCATTTAGGCCACCGAGTCCACTCCGCCATTCAATCATGGCTGATGGGCATTTCAACTCCACTTACCAGCGTTCTCCCCGTAGCCCTTAATTCCTCGAGACAATAAGAACCTATCAATCTCTGCCTTGAAGACATTTAGCGTCCCGTCCTCCACTGCACTCCGTGGCAATGAATTACACAGGCCCACCACCCTCTGGCTGAAGAAATATCTACGCATTTCTGTTCTGAATTGACCCCCTCTACTTCGAAGGCTGTGTCCACAGGTCCTCGTCTCCTCGCCCAATATTGTTAAACTTTAATTAAAATACAGTTGCTTCACTGGCAAGTTGGCGCTCACCTTTTCAATTCATCAAATCACGAAATGAACGTCCACAATTGTCGTGTCATTAATCTCTTATGAGTTTTTATTTTGTTCCCAAATTTCATGACCTTAACAAAGTCATGGTAAAATATTATCTTCTGAGCTTCATTTAAAGACAGCCAGATAGTTAGAAGTGTCAAACGACGCGATTCACCCAGAGTGTCAGTGCTGATTCGTTAAATGAGCAACGTCAACAAGCGTCAAACATTGGTTTCTTCCCCATATCCCGTGTACGTTATTTCTCTCAAAATAACATTTTAATGCCAGATCAAATAACTCGGTTGAACATGCATCCCAGTCACTTCGAGATCATGTGCATTTGCTGGGTGAATGAAAAGGGACATACCCACTTCACAGTTTTTTCGTTTGCAGATCACTTAAGAGCACAGCAGATTTGGTATAGTTGGCCCATATATCTGTTTAGCCTTTCACTGTGTACACTGTTGACAGCAGGAGAGAGACGTTGTGTGAATACGAATATCTCTGTCAGTGAGTGAGGGTGCGCAATTCAATATACGTTTAAGATATTACCATTCAGACTGTTGGTACCTGGGTGAGAAAGACGTGTGTGTGTGTGTGTGTGTGTGTGTGTGTGTGTGTGTGTGTGTGTGTGTGTGTGTGTGTGTGTGTGTGTGTGTGTGTGTGTGTGTGTGTGTGTGTGTGTGTGTGTGTGTGTGTGTTGTGTGTTTGTACGTGCGTATCTGGTAAAAATGGGAAGAATGTTTGAGAGATTAAGTGTATGAATGAGTGAGAAAGTGAATGAAATTGAATAACAAGCTTTGCAACTGCCAACAATCTTACATTGGTAAAGTAATTGGGCGAATCAAACCGAGGTGCAACCCAACATTTTGGGGAAATGGGTCCTCATACCAACCTGGCAAATGTTGAAATTAAAGATCAATAAAAATGAAACCCAGAATTTAAAAGGCATTCTAATAGTCGCAATCAAAATATGCGTTCAAAAATGTGTTCACTGACGCCCATTAGGTAGAGAAATCTTTATTTTCTTTTCACCTGAGATAAAACAAGGCAATAGTAACGTGGCTAATTCATACGTTTCAGCAGAACTTTTAAGAAAGGGTAATAAATGTCAGCCTCAACACAGAGCCCATTATCTATAAACCACCCAATGCTAATATGTAGCAAACAACGCTTAACCCTCTCCTGTTAGGTGATTTCTACAGGCCTCCTAATAGTCCGAGAGAAGTAGAGGATAGTATTGCGAGGATGATTCAGGAGAAGAGTGAAAGTAGCAGGGTGGTTGTTATGGGGGACTTTAACTTCCCAGATATTGACTGGGAAAGCTATAGCTCGAGGTCGTTAGATGGGTTGGTGTTTGTCCAATGTGTGCAGGAGGGTTTCCTGACACAATATGTAGACAGGCCAACAAGAGGTGAGGCTATACTGGATTTGGTTCTAGGTAATGAACCAGGCCAGGTGTTAGACTTGGAGGTAGGTGAGCACTTCGGGGACAGTGACCACAACTCGGTGACTTTTACTTTAGTGATGGAGAGGGATACGTGTGCACTGCAGGGCAAGAGTTATAGCTGGGGGCAGGGAAATTATGATGCGGTGAGGCATGACTTAGGATGTGTGGATTGGAAAAACAGGCTTCAAGAGAAGAATACTAATGATATGTGGAGATTGTTCAAGGAACAGCTACTGAGTGTCCTTGATAAGTATGTACCAGTCAGGCATGGAGTTAAGGGTCTTGTGAAGGAGCCGTGGTTTAATAAGGAATTGGAATCCCTTGTGAAAGGGAAGAAGGCGGCATATGTAAAGATGAGGCGTGAAGGTTCAGTTGGGGCGATTGAGAGTTATAAGGTAGCCAGGAAGGATCTAAAGAGAGAGCTAAGAGCAGCGAGAAGGGGACATGAAAAGTCCTTAGCTGGTAGGATTAGGGAAAATCCAAAGGCTTTCTATAGGAATGTCAGGAATAAAAGGATGACTAGGGTAGGTATCGGTCCAGTCAAGGATAGTAGTGGGAAGTTGTGCGTGGAGGTGGAGGAGATTGGAGAGACACTAAATCAATACTTTTCTTCAGTATTCACTCAGGAACAGGACACTGTTGCTGGTGTGAATATTGAGTCACAAGTGATTAGAATGGATGGCATTGAAGTATGTAGGGAAGAGGTTTTGGGAATACTGGAAAGGATGAAAATAGATAAGTCTCCTGGGCCTGATGGCATTTATCCTAGGACCCTCTGGGAAGCTAGGGAGGAGATAGCAGAGCCATTGGCCTGGATTTTTATGCCGTCATTGTCAACGGGAATAGTACCAGAAGACTGGAGGATGGCGAATGTAGTCCCCTTGTTCAAGAAGGGGAGTAGGGATAGCCCGAGTAACTATAGGCCAGTGAGTCTGACTTCTGTGGTGGGCAAAGTCTTAGAGAGAATTGTAAGGGATAAGATTTATGAACATCTGGATAGGAATAACGTGATCAAGGATAGTCAGCATGGTTTTGTGAAGGGCAGGTCGTGCCTCACAAATCTTATTGAGTTCTTTGAGCAGGTGACTAAGGAGGTGGACGAGGGTAAAGCAGTAGATGTTGTGTATATGGATTTCAGTAAGGCGTTCGATAAGGTACCCCATGGTAGGCTAATGCAAAAACTACGGAGGTATGGCATTGAGGGTGCATTAGAGGTTTGGATTAGAAATTGGCTGGCTGGAAGGAGACAGAGGGTAGTAGTTGACGGTATAGGTTCATCTTGGAGTGCAGTTACTAGCGGTGTACCTCAAGGATCTGTTTTGGGACCATTGCTTTCTGTTATCTTTATAAATGATCTAGAGGAGGGGCTTGAAAGCTGGGTGAGTAAGTTTGCGGATGACACAAAAGTCGGTGGAGTTGTGGATAGTGAGGAAGGATGTGGCAGGTTACAGTGGGATATAGACAAGTTGCAAAGCTGGGCAGAAAGGTGGCAAATGGAATTCAATGTAGCTAAGTGTGAAGTCATTCACTTTGGTAGGAGTAACAAGAAGATGGATTACTGGGCTAATGGTAGGCTACTTGGTAGCGTGGATAAGCAGAGGGATCTTGGTGTCCATGTACACAGATCTCTGAAAGTTGCCACCCAGGTAAATAGTGCTGTGAGGAAGGCATATGGTGTACTGGGCTTTATTGGCAGAGGAATTGAGTTCCGGAGTCCTGAGGTCATGTTGCAGTTGTATAAGACTCTGGTGAGGCCTCATCTGGAGTATTGTGTGCAGTTTTGGTCGCCATACTATAGGAAGGATGTGGAGGCATTGGAACGAGTGCAGAGGCGGTTTACCAGGATGTTGCCTGGTATGGTAGGAAAATCGTGTGAAGAAAGACTGAGGCACTTGGGGCTGTTCTCATTGGAGAAAAGAAGGTTTAGGGGAGATTTGATAGAGGTGTACAAGATGATTAGGGGTTTAGATAGGGTAGACACTGAGAACCTTTTACCGCTAATGGAGTCAGCTGTTACAACGGGACACAGCTTTAAATTAAGGGGTGGAAGGTATAGGACAGATGTTAGGGGTAGATTCTTTACACAGCGGGTTGTGAGTTCATGGAATGCCCTGCCAGTAGCAGTGGTGGACTCTCCCTCTTTATGGTCATTTAAGCGGGCATTGGATAGGCATTTGGAAGTTATTGGGCTAGTGTAGGTTAGGTAGGATTCGGTCGGCGCGACATTGAGGGCCGAAGGGCCTGTACTGCGCTGTATTTTTCTATGTTCTATGTTCTATTATGGCATAATAAGATATTCTGCAAATGAATAATTTCATTCTGAGATTGTTTATTCAGAGAGAGTTGAATTTTTATGACCCAAACTAACTTAGGCTAATGGTATTTCAGCGTTTTGTCCTTGACAGCAATCTCGTCCATTCCTACCCCAGCTGATATCACAGCCAAAACCAAAAACAGAGATCTCCAGAGTTGCTTGTTATCGTTGGAAACCGTGGTTTGCATCCCGTCCATAGAATGAGGGATATCATTGAACATTTAAAAGTACAGCACAAGATCAGACTTTCTGTTAACTATATCTGTGTCAATCATAATGCCGTTTGGAAGCAATTCCATTTGGCTGTACAATGTCCATAATCCCAAACTGTGTTCTTTTGATGTTTCCATCTAATGCCGAGCAGAAAAAAAAAGATGCTAGCATCACGGAAACATTTCTTTATTTAAACAATAGCTGTTAAAATAATGACGTATCAAAGTAAGGTATTAGAATGTACTGACTTTGTTTTGAAGGAATGCTGTTTGTATTCCTGCACAGATGTGAGAAGCTGCGATTCTAAACTGCAAATTTGGAAGAGATACTAGATTAGATTACTTACAGCGTGGAAACAGGACCTTCAGCCCAACAAGTCAACACCAACCCGCAGAAGCGCAACCCACCTAGACCCATTCCGCTACATTTAGCATGGCCAATTTACCTA
Organism: Hemiscyllium ocellatum; assembly: GCF_020745735.1. Classification (NCBI taxonomy): domain Eukaryota; kingdom Metazoa; phylum Chordata; class Chondrichthyes; order Orectolobiformes; family Hemiscylliidae; genus Hemiscyllium; species Hemiscyllium ocellatum. Next base: position 2,989,734 of record NC_083448.1, on the reverse strand, counting down.
ACCTGCACATGTTTGGATTTTGGGAGGAAACTGGAGCGCCCGGAGCAGACACGGGAGAATGTGCAAACTCCACACAGAGAGTCGCTTGAGGTGGGAATTTCACTCGGGTCTCTGGTGCTGTGAGGCAGCAGTGCAAAACACTGGGCCACCTTGCCGCCCATACTGTCATCTGTTTCCATTCTTACAACGCAGCACTTTAGTGCTCGTTCTGTCTCTTTCGAATCTGCTCCTTCAAGCTAAATTACTTTCCAATTTTCGTGGTTCTTTGCAGCATCTGACAACCCTTCTCAAGAGACACAGAGATCATCCAGATTCAGCACTTTATCTTGATCCGTTTTGTACCATTTCGTTATGCCACGGTCCAGGTGCTCGTTAAGAGTTGGTCATCAACTTTCCGTCTGATATTCACTTGTTGCGAATTGTTCATCAGCACCAATACGTCAAAAACCTCAAAAAGAAAGGAGCAGTTATTACAGCCAGAAATTTTCCCGTCCTGCAACTTGGAATACCCAAAGGCAGAACAGTAGGTGTGATCTATATGGACTTCAGTAAGGCGTTCGACTAGATTCCATATGGGAGACTGATTATCAAGGTTAGATCTAATGGAATATAGGGAGAACTAGCCATTTGGACAACGAACTGGCTCAAAGGTAGAAGAGAGAGGGTGGTGGTGGTGGATGGATGATTTTCAGACTGGAGGTCTGTGAACAATGGAATGCCACAAGAATCGGTGCTGGGTTCTCCAGTTTTGACTTTTACAAAAATGATTTGGATGCGAGCATTAGAGGTACTGTTAGTAAGTTTGCTGATGACGCCAAAATTGGAGGTGTCGTGGACAGTGAAGAGGATTACCTCAGATTACAACAGGATCTTGACCAGATGAGCCAATGTGCTGAGAATTGGCAGATGGAGTTTTATTCAGAGAAATGCGAGGTGCCGCATTTTGGGAAAACAAATCTTAGCCTAGGGATGTTGCTGAACAAAGAGACCTTGGAGTGCAGATTCATAGTCCCTTGAAAGTGGTGTTGGAGGTAGATAGAATAGTGAATAAGGCGTTTGGTATGCTTTCCGTTATTGGTCAGAGTACTGAGTACAGGAGTCGGGAAATCATGTTGCGGCTGTACATGGCATTGGTTAGGCCACTGTTGGAATATTGCGTGCAATTCTGGTTCCTTCCTATCGGCAAGATGTTGTGAAACTTGAAAGTGTTCATAAAAGATTTACAAGACTGTTGCCAGGGTTAAAACATTTGAGCGATAGGGAGAGGCAGAACAGGCTGGGGCAGTTTTCCCTGGAGCGTTGGAGGCTGACGAGTGACCTTATATAGGCTTACAAAATTATGAGGGGCATGGATCGGTTAAATAGACAAAGTGTTTCCCCTGGTGTCAGGGATTCCAGAACTAGAGGGCATAGGTTTACGGTGAGAGGGGAAATATATAAAAAAAGACCTAAGGGGCAACGTTTTCACACAGAGGGTGGTACGTATATGGAATAAGTTGCCAAAGGAAGTGGTGGAGGCTGTTACAATTGCAACATTTCAGAGGCATTTGGATGGGTATATGAATAGGAAGCGTTTGGAGGTAGATGTGCCAGGTGCTGGAAGGTGGGAAGAGATTGGGTTGGGATATCTGGTTGGCATGGACGGCTTGGACCGAACGGTCTGTTTTCATGCTGTACATCTATGTAACTCTATGACTTTTTCACCAATGTACAACTGAAACACTTTATCCTTACGTCTTCCAGCTATTACTTGTTGTACATTAGGTTGTTTCAATTCCTTTGTTTATTTATAAATATGCCAATTTACTTTAAAATAAAAGAGGTGTCACTACATTCCTGAACTGTTCTCTGAACTTGCAGGGAGTTGCCACATAAATAATGAACTTTTTAAAGCAACTTAAATCCTGCAACATGTACGCTACTACTGTGGATGTATATTCACCATCACTATCTAATGGATAATCTATGTTAAAATATTTTAAGATATACTGCAACCATAGAAGTATTAAATTGGTGGAAATGGCGAACAGTAAACGTATACACTATCTTCAACTCTCTATTTCTTGGTCACTGCTTTTCTCTTCATTTCGTTCACCTTTAAATTACTTGCAGTCATGGTTGGAACTTAAAATGTGTCTTATTGTAAGTACTTTCAAAAGTGTAATTAAAATGAACGGAAATTTTGGCGTAAAAACCTTTTCAAATCGTTTAAATCGTCTCCATACCGGATCATAGCAATACACCTATGTATTTGAAGAGTACCATGGCATATTGTTGATGGTTTTTGAACATCTAAATCTAAAATAAATAGGAAAATATTTTTCAAAAAAGGTAGAATGCTTGTGATAATCAGAACTACATGTGCAGTCCTTTTGGTAGAACATTTCAAAATTCTGCTGCAACAAATGGTGACAAAGGATTGAAGGTGAAAAGAATGGTGACGAAAATAGAGTAGTCTATAACTGCATCGTTCAGGGCGTAATGAAAACTGTAAACAGGAGTAATATCCAAGAAAAGTTTTGGGAAGTAATCGGATTGATCTTACGGAGTATCACCTCAGTGATAACCGCTGTGATGGCCAAACATAGAGAGTGCTGCACGCAGAAACTCCATAATTCCCCGAGTCAGGATGGCAATTGTCACTATATTTACTATGGAAAAGAAAAAATGCTACATGGTTATTATTGATACAGTTTTCGTTTTCTGTGATTTATTCAAACTTTGATTCAATGGCTGGTAGATTCATACTGTCATAAAGGCACAGAGTCATAGAGCTGTGCAGCATGGAAATAGACTATTCAGTCCAACTCGTCCATGCCGTCCAGGTCGACTAATTTAATCAAGTTCCATTTGCCAGTACTTCATGTAAACACTTCATATCATCGCCCTATCCAGATGCCTTTTAGATTTTGCAATTGTACCAGCCTCCACCACTACCTCATTCCATACATGCACCACCCTCTGCGTGAAAGTTACACCTTCGTTCCCTTTTATACCCTTTCCCTCTCACTCTAACATTATGCTATATAATTCTGTGCCCATACACCCCCACCCCCCACCCCCCACACACACACCAGGGAAAATACTTTGACTATTTATCCTATCCATGCCCCTCATGATTTTATAAACCTCTACGTGGTCACACCTTTGCCTTCGACGCTGCAGTGAAAACAGCCCCAACCTACTCAGCCTCTCCTTCTAGCTCAAATCGTCTAAACCTGGCAAAATCCTTGTAAATATTTTTTGAACCATTTCAAGTTTACAAATATCGTTCCAACAGGAAGGGAATCGGAAAACTGCACGCAATATTGCAAAACTGACCGAAACAATGTCCTGTATAGTCGCAACATGACATCCCAGCTCCTATACTCAGTGCACTGACAAATAAATGAAAGCATACCAGACCGATTCCTCATTCTCCTGGTTACCTGCGGCTCCACTTGCAAGGAGCTATGAACCTGCACGAAGCAACACGAAATTACTACCCAAACAAAAGTTTGCTGAAATCGGAGAAGCCAATAATTCTGTTCTGTGCGATTGGAGTTCAGTGGTCGTACATTTATCCGTCACTTGAAATAGAAATGCTAATTTGCTTAGAGAACATTGTTAGGAGTTGACGTACTTCGTGCAGGTTTCCTGTACTCTGACATGTTTTCATTTGTTTTTGTGGCCTTGGTATTTATATGGTTTTTCGAGTTCAGTTTCTGGACAATGGTAACTCCCAGAACGTTGATACTGGTGATTCAATGATCGTGAACCTATTATATTTCAGGAGGCGATGGCGTTATTATATCTTGTTGAAGTTGCCCATTTTGAATCAATTGTGTGGTGCAAATGTTATTTGTGACATTTTAGCTAAAATCTGCTGAATTTGAAGATGAACGTTTTCACTATCTGAGGAATGGTGCTGAATACTGTGCAAAAATCAGATGGGAAGTAATTTCAATTTGTAGGAAAGTCCAGATACAGAGACATAATTGCAGGAAAAGGAGCCACGTGATTCAAAATGAGGAGTCATTTTTCACAGCGAGATAAGAGAATCTGTAATTTTCTTTTACCACCGAGGCCGTCAAGGTTCAGTCAGTCCATTCAAGACTGACATAAACACACTTTAAATCAATGATAAAGTCAAGGTTTAGGGCGCAAGTAGCAGGAACGTGGCAGTCATGATTATCAGAAGAACCTTGATCTCATTTAGTAACAGAGCAAACACAACGGGCTGAAGTGACCACTTCTCCTCCTTCGTTGCATGGTTTCATCCAATAGAAAGTAAAACTATTCCTACATATTTTGCACTTGCTTTTCTCCCTGTCTCTCTCCTCATTTTGACTATTTCTACAACACAGTGCCTCAATGACTATAGTTTGGGTGGTGTAAAGCTGCTGAGTTTCACTAAGGACATTTCAAACGTTCGTGTGGGAAATTCCCATATTTACGACATTTATGGGGCTTGGAGACTCAGATTTGGACGGCCTCAGTGAAATATATCTTAGGTGTATCAGCTGACACTACGATGGGATTTGGTACTGAAGGCACTTCTACAGCATTCTGTGATTCATTTGAAATCCAGTGGAATCGCTGAACAGACCCCGTATCCTTTCATCGACTGAGGAATAAGGAACGAAAACATGTCATCTGCCATAATCTTTCTGAATGCTGGAGACGGCCGAAACAAGTAAACCATGCTTACATAGAGGAAAGAGCTGCAGGAAGTACTCATTGCTCTGACAAGCCCTTGAAAATGCGTGGGAGAAGCATTGTTGTCTTTGACTTGTTCGCATTGCAGCAGTGAACAGGGTCCACCATATCTTTCGGCCACCCAGATTCAGAGCAATGAATATCTTCTTGTGTCACAATTGGCTGATGAAATATAATGCTGGACAATGTGGTGAACAATGTTACACAGGTTGGCAGGAGGCTTTGGAGAGCTGTATATCATTTGAATGGAGAAAGGCCGCAGAAAGTAATTGAGCAGATGTATTTGAGAATGCTTCCCCATGAAAACGAACGATTAACATCCTAGATTAACTGGTAATGATTAACCAAATTGGAAGTTCTTTATTTATTTCCAAATTAATTGCCTGTAACAGTGGAGTGGATTTTGTAGAAATGTATTGGGTATAAGTCAGAACACCGTTGGAATACTGAGAATCATTGTGGGTCACGTATCGCCCTGAATTGGGCAGTGGGGGGGGTGGGGGTGGGGAGAGAGGCACAGTGGTTAGCACTGCTGTCTCACAGAGCCAGAAACCCTGGCATGATTCAAGCTTCGGGTGACTGATTATTTGGAATTTGCACAGTCTCCCCTTGTCTGCATGGGTTTCTTTCAGTTGCTCCGATGTGCTCCACAATTCAAACATATGCAGGTTGGGTCAATTGGCCATGCGAAACAACCTAGAGATTCGAGGGATGTGTATGTTAGGTGCATTTGTCACGGGAAGATATAGAGGAATTCAGATGCAAGGGCCACTCCTGTGAGCGTTGGAGGAGACTTGTCCTCCTGAAGTATCTGTATCCACACTAAATGGATTATATTTTTAAAGAAATGATGTACTGGCGTTTGAAGCTTTCCAGAGAACCTGCATTAACTTAATGGCAACTCGGGAGGGTCTATGTGACGAAGGGAGTTTGAGTAGAATCAGCCTACACTCATTGAGATATTTAAGAATGAGAGGTGACTGTAATCACGCATTTGAGATTGTTAGAGTACTTGACAACATAGAAGTCGAAATGGTTCTCCAACTTGTCAGAAAATTCAGAATTATTGGGCACAATCTCAGAAGAAGGATGGGTTAATTTAATAGGAGAAATCTCTATTTGTTCAGTCTTTCGTTTTATACTTTGTTGTTTAACATGGCTGCATTCTCCTGCTCTGTCACTCATATCTTCCAAATGTTACCTTTTGATCTCGACACTCTGTTGTCTGGAATCAAACAGCTGTCATCATTGTCTTTTTACCTGTAGCAGTGGCAGTGGGAGGAGTGGTAGCGAGGTCCAGGGCCAGCTGGGAAGGAAAATGTAAAACCATGTAAACTTAACTCTTGAATAGGCAGAGTAAATGCTGAGCAGAGGTGGAGAATGGACGCTGATCAAATGAAGAAATATATTTGCATGGTTTCATTACCTGAAACACTACTTAGGTAATGTCTCTTACCCATTCGTCTCCTCTAAACAAAGGGAAAAAAAACAAGTTTCTGTGCGTTGGATTGACACAGAAATAGGCTTTATTTTGCTCATTTTGATTCAACAGCCTCTTTGGGAATTCAGAAAGTGGGAATTGTGGTTTGGGCAGTTGCATGTTAATACTGCACAATGTGGGGTTTAAGGGTCACCACTCATGTCCCTGCTGACTTCATCTGCCGAAATTGCACACACCTGTAACTCTTCATAAACTGTATTAGGGAAGTGGAGCTGAATTTGGATTAACTTCGGAACATAGGGGAGGGGGGATGGTTTGTTGTGAGGATTTACAAGGAGGTTGGCGTACCTCAGGGGCAACAAAAAGATGGATGGTTTATTGTCAGGAACAGAAAGGGAACCAGCGGGCATTGCAGGGAACCGTTGTGGTTTTTCCCTCAAAACTAAGTATTCGCTTTTATATACGATTTGGGCGGATAACTTACCTTGGGTAAGCCATGTGGAACTTGAATGTTGCACAGAGTCTGCCCCGTTGTACAGAATAGAAAGTGGGAATAAAACACAGCATTAGTCTCTGAGGACTCTATAGGTACGAGGGCAGGTAGGAGATTCTGGTGATAGGGGAGGAATGTGGCCTCAAAGATGTCAGGGCCCGTGGTGTCTCAGGTCGTATTTTCAGTTTCCTTGATGGGAGGAGGATCAGCTTTAAGTTATGGTCAGCATAGGTACTAACGACATAGGTAGGAAAATAAATGGTGATTTAAGGCAGACATTCAGGAAGCTCGGGTGTGAGCTTACCGCTAGAAGATACAAAGTTGCTGCCTCTGGCTTGGTGCCTGTGCCACGTGCTTGTGTGGTGAGGAATCGGGGGAAAGGAGTTGAATATGTCGATACAGGGATGGTGCAGGAGGGTTTGCTTTGGATAGCTGGATACTTGGAACTCATTGTGGGGTAGGTGGGAACTCTATAAACAGGATGGTCTACAACTATACCTACACCTACTAGTAGCAATATTCTGGGGGGCAATTTGATAAGGCTATTCACGAGGGTTTAAACTAATTCAGTAGAAGGATGGGATCCCAAAATGTAGTTCAATGTCCAGGAGTTTGTGCGTAGTGAGGCCAGAAATACGGTTTCAAAGGCGACAAGAGAACACCAGCAAGTAGAAAGGCGGTATGAAATGTATGTAATTCAACATCAGGAGCATCCGCAATAATGTGGGTGAACTTGCCGCGGGGGTTGGTATGTCGGAGTTCGATGATCTAGCCATTTCTGAGACACGGATAGAGCAGGGGCAGAAATAGTTGTTGCAGGTTCTGGAATTCAAATATTTCAGTAGAACAGAGACAATGGTAAAAGAGGAGGAGGTGTGGTGTTTTTTTTATAAACCACAGCATTATGATTGCAGAAAGGGCTTTGAGGAATCGTCTTCTGATGTAGTATGTGCTGAAGTTGGAAACAAGAAAGCAGGTATTACCATGTTGGGAGTTTTTTCCAGGCCTCCAAATAATTCCAGAGTTGCAGAGAAAAATATAACGAAGATAATTCTGGATAAAAGCGTAACTAACAGGTTCGTTTTTATGGAGTCATTATTTTTTCAAATATTGACTGGAATTACTGTAGCTTGAATTACTTTGACGAGTCAGTTTCCATCCAGTGTGTACAGCATGATTCCCTGACACATTATGGAGATAGGCCAACAAGGGGCGAGGCCAATTTCGATTTGGCAGTGGGTAATGAACCCGCCAACTGTGAAATTTGTAGACACGTGAGCTCTTTGATGATGGTGACTACAAGTAGGTGATATTTAATTTAGTGGCAGAAAGGGGTAGGTATATATCGCAGGCAAGAATTATTCTGGGGGAAAGACAATTGCCATGCGATTAGGCCGATTTTATTTGCATCCAATGTGGAATGAAACTGAAGAGATAAGCACAAATGAAATTTGGAGCTCAGTCAATGAAAAGTTCCTCAATATCCTTGATACATACGTACTTGTCTTGCAGGGAGGAAGTGGTCAAGCGCGGGAACCTGGTTTTACGAAAGAAGTTGAATCTGTTGAAAAGAGGAAAAGGAAGGCTTAATGTTCTGATGAGACGTGAAGGCTCAGTTCGGGTGCTTGAAACTTACATTTTAGTTGGGAAAGGAAACGCTATTGGCAGTTAGGATCAAGGCAAATTTGAAACCTTTCTACAGCTCTATTATGAAAAAGGAATGGCTCGAAATAGATTAGACCCAATCAAGGAGAGTAGCGGGAAGTTGTCCGCGGAGTATGAAGAGATAGTGGAAGTGCGACATGAATATTTTTCGCTCGTATTCGCACTGTAAAAAATACAATGCTGTCGAGGAGAATACCGTGATACAGGCTACTTGACTAGTTTGGATTTACGTTGACAAGGAGGAGGTGTTAGCAATTCTGGAAAGTGGGAAAATATATATGCCCCCAGGACAAATGCGAGGAGCCATGGAGTGGATTGCCACGCTTTTGGCTTTGACCTTCATGTCGTCATTTCCTACAGGAGTAGTGCTAAATGTCGGGAGGATAATATATGTTGATCCCTTGTTCAAGAAAGGGAGTAGAGGCGACACTAGTAATTACAGGGAGAAAGATATGGACTTTAGTTGAGGTTAAAGTGTTGGAAAATGTTTTAAAAGATAGGATTTATAATCAACTAGCGAGTAATATATTGATTAAAGATAGTCATCGGGTTTGGTGAAGTATAAGCCGTGCCTCACAAGTCTTATAGAGCTCTTTTAAATGGTGAGCAAACAGGTGTATGAGATTGAAGTGGTTAATCAGGTGTATATGGAGTTAAGTTAGACATTTTATAAGATTCCCTACGATCAGTTATTGGAGAAAATACAGAGGAATGGGAGTGACAGTGACTTAGCTATTTGAATCAGAAGTTGGCTAATGGAAAGAAGACAGAGAATGGTGGTTTTTGGGAAATGTTAGTTCTCGAGTTCAGTTAGGAGTGGTGTATTAGGAGTGTTTATCATTTTTCTAAATCACCGAGGTGGGATCGCGTTGGGCTGTGTCAGTAAATTTGCGAATGACACGCAGGCCAGTTGAATTGTGGGTAGTTCTGACAGATGTTGCATGTCACTGAGGAACATTGATAAGCTGCAGAGTTGGGTTGAGAGGTGGGAAATTACGTTTAATGCGGATAAGTGTGAGGTGATAAGATTCTTGCGAGTGCTGTTGAGCAGAATGAACTTGATGTCCTTATATATAGATCTCTCAAAGTTGCCACCCATGTTGACAGTGTTATTAACAAGATATGCAGTATGTTAGGTTTTATTGGTAGTGCAACTGAGTTTCGGAGCCATGAGGTCATGTTGCAAACGTACAAAACTCTTGCGGAGCTGCAACTGGACTGTTGGTCCCAGTTGTGGTCGGCACATTATGGGAAGGATGTGGCAAGTTTGGAATGGGTTCAAATGGGTTTTACTATCGTATTGGCTGGTATGGGTGGAAGGCGTGAGGAGGAAACGCTGATTCAATCGAGGTTGTTTGAGCTCCAGTGAAGAAAGTCAAGAGCAGAATTTATTGACACATACAAGATAGTCAGAGGATTAGATAGGGTAGTTAATGAGAGCCTTTTTAATTTACATTGTTATGGCTAGCAGCTTTAATTTGAGTGGTGATAGATATTGGACAGATATCAGCGTCACTTCTTTTAATTCCGAAAGTAGTAGGGCCATGTAATGCACTTACTTAAACAATAGTAGCATCGCCAACGTTAAGTCCATTTAAATGGTTACTTGATAAACGTATTGGTAAAAATGGTATTGTTTCAGATCGTTGGACTTTAGATTGGTTCTACAGATCGGCACAACATCGAGAGCCGAAGGGCCTGTACTGCGCTGCAATGTCTTATGTTCTCTGTTCTTCTCATTCCCGAATTTTCCATTTCATATCAGTCGTTAATACCACTTTCAAATTACAGTGTATCATTTAATGGTCCTCTGTTCTCTGTGCAGCTCACATTTGCTTGATCGTCTTTTTTGATGAATTCTTCATGCAAAAATAGCTTCTAATGGGTTCCTGAGCTTTTCTCTGAACTTGGCGAGTGTGGCTACATAAACAATTGTGTTCGTGCAGCAGTTCAAATTCCGTAACATATATGCAACATGTTTAAATGCATACTTGCCAACGTTATCCAAAGGATCATGAACACCTAAATAATACAAAATATACCATAACCACAGAAAAATGAAGGAGCCAGATATCGAAAAGAGTAAAATGACAGACTGCTTTCGATTCTCCATCTCTGGGTCTTTGTGATTTTCTCCCTTACTCTGACACTTCAGACCCTTCCGGACTTGACTGGCCACGAATATGTGTTTCACTGTCAATGCGTTGAGGCACAGAATTAATGCAAATGGGATGATTGGAGTTAAAATCTTCTCAAAGTCATTAAAACCAATCCACACAGGGTCATAATAATATGCATAAGAATTAGAACAGCCCCATGGTACGCCGTCTATAATCATTGATGGCCGGAATCTGAAGTAGATTGGAATGTTTTTCAAACACAACAGGATTCCAGTTATTGCCAAAACCACAGTTGCAGTTTTTTTAGTACAGAATTTAGTTTTCAACTTTTCGCAACAAATTGTGACATGTCGATCCAGAGTGAAAACAATCGTAAACCAGACAGAACAGTCTATGATTGCACGGCGCAGGGCATAGCGAACACTGCAAACAGGAGTAATGTCCAGGAACGATTCTGGGAAATAATCATTTTTGATTTTGCTGAGTATAATCTCAAAGATGACGAACAATAGATCCACCGTTGCCATGGCCATCAGATAACGTGAGGTGCACGCTGAGAGCCCACACTGTCCACGGAACAGTATAGCAATCGTCACAAAATTGACTGCAAGAGGGAGGCAGAGAGAGAAAAAAAAAGTCACAGCGAAATCCTAACAGTTTCTGTTAATGAGGCAAGGCGGTAATATTTAGATATATTACAATAAAATATGACGATAGCATTGAATAACATATTCACAATCTTAATCCTGTGACCCACATGGCTCCAACATTCAAGTCCTTCGATTGAATATATGTGGCACGTGAGCGTGAACCATGCTTTTTTTCTTGCAAGTGGCAAGTGGGACAGTGTATATTTGAATGAGGATAATAACACAGGTATATCAGAAGCTTTCTGACGGATTCAGCCCCATCGCAAAGAAAGGGACGTATCTTTCATGATTTTGTATTACTTCCCAAAAAATGAGATCCTCCATGTAGCAGACCTTCGTTATTCTTAGAACAATCCATTTTATTGGCACGTCATAGACGACACATTCGAATTAAAGCATAGGTTTAATGGAACTTTTTCAGCTTAATGAAACGTTTTAGGACCACTGCATTTGGACAACTGAAAGGATGCAATATGTATTACCACAGTTTTGAGGCACTGTATGCTGTCACATTTCCGACATTTCAAGGCATGTGGGGGAATTGGTGTATGTGTTTCTATTATAGACAGCGTGATATGCTGAGAAATTGGAAACCTTGCACAACATGGAAGTGGTTACGACAGTGTCATTAAGGAAAGGAAATACGTATGGCTGACCAACTACTGCCTTTTCAAATTGCAATGATATTTTAAGGAAAACCTCAATAACACATTTTCACTTGTGATTGTGTTCAAATCCAAATTCAGAAATAGAAGATAGCAGCAAATAGATTCTGTCACCGACAGGACGATGAGCATTTGCTATGTAGAACAGAGGACATTACAGAGCAGTTGGCACTATTCCACTTCCATTCAAATGTTTATCGAAAAACCATTTAAATGCCCTAACTGTTGCCGAGTCTATTACAGTTACAGACATTGCTTTCCACTCCCCTGCCATGCTCTGATTAAAGACATTACCTCTGACATCTGTCCAATATGTATCGCCCCTCAATTTGAAGCATTGCTCCTTCGTGCTACTCATCACTATCCGAGGATAAAAAAGGCAATCACTATCCAACCTGTGTGATCTTCTGTTTATCCTGAAATTCCAACGATGATCATGTCATCCGCTAATTAACTAACCAAAATTTCTACGCCCTCATCCAGTTCATTTATAAAATGATAATCAGCAGTGGCCTCAAAACAGATCCTTGCGGTGAATGACTAGTAACTGAACTCCAGGATGAACATTTCTATTACCCACCATCTTCTGTCTTCTTTCAGCGTGCCAATTTCTGATTCGAACTGCTGAATCACACTCAAACGCATACCTTCGTATTTTGTGCAATTACCTACCGTGGGGAAACAAGTTGCACGAATCACAGAAATTCAAATACACCACATATACCTCTTTACTCTCGTCTACCAGATTGGTCATCTTCTCAACGAACTCAGTAAGGTTTTTGAGGCACAAACTAATCTTCACAAAACTGTGTTGACTACCCACAGTCAAACTATTCCTTTCTTGATCAATATATGTTCTATCTTGCATAACCTTTTCCAACAGTTTACCCTCAACAGATGCAAGGTTCACTGGTCTATAGTTACCATAGTTGTCTCTACTCTCCTTCTTGAACTAGGGAAAAACATCTGCTATTTTCAGTCTCCTGGCACTATTCCTATCAAAAATAATGACATCGAGATCAAAGCCAAAGTCTCGGCAATTTCCTCCCTGGCTTCCCAGAGAATCCGAGGATAAATCTCATCCGAACCAACGGAATTATCCACTTTCACATTTTCCAGAATTTGCTGACAGCTCCTCATTGTCATACACAATCCCAATCAGTCTAGTAGCCTGTATCTCCGTATTCTCCTTGACAACATTGTCTTTTGCCGGTAGTCATGATAAACCTTTTGAAATATATATTTTATTTGATCCTGTCTGCCAACGACTTCTCCTGTACGCTCCTGGCTCTTCTTAGTTCTGTTTTCAGGTCTTTCCAAGCTAGCTTGTAACTCTCAAGGGCCGTAACTAACCTTCGCAAGTCATCCAACATAAGCATCCTTATACTTTTGACAAGCGATTCAAAGTCTTTCGTAAACCACAGCTCCCTCACCCGACTACTTCATCTGTGACGGACAGCTTCATACTATCAAGGGCACATAGTAGCTGTTCCTTGAATAACCTCCTCGTTTCAATTGTTCTGATACCCTGCAAATTCCTTCTCTATGCTTTGCAAACTAAGTAGAACCGACATCCATTGTAATTGCCGCTCTCGCAGCAATCACTCTCTTGCCCTGCAACATTAAGTGGGCTGTTTTAAGCAAGGACAGGGTCTAATCCTATTTTGCTCAAACGCTGTAAAAGCATTTACGGCACTTACGTCGAAGTAATGGCAGTTAGTATTATTTTATACTCAGTGAATGTCTCCCCGGTAGCACACATAATTTCACGGTTACACTCAGGGAAGGATTTGATTCAGTTCTTGGTGATATTTAATATCACACTGTTTGAAGTGAGAATAATGCAGTTTCACACATAGAGTCACAGAGTCATCGAGATGTACAGCATAGAAGCATATCCTATCTACCAGCACCTTGCCCATAAAGCTCCAAACCTATTCCTATTCATATCCAATGCAAATGCCTTTTAAATGTTGCAATTGTACCAGCCTCCACCACTTCCTCTGGTAGCTCATTCCATGCACGTAACATCCTCTGTGTGGAAATGTTGCCGCATAGCTCTCTATTATATCTTTCCCCTCTCACCCTAAAGTTCTCTAGTTCTGGACTCCACAACCCCAGGGAAAATAACTTTGCTTATTTTTCCAATCTATGCACCTCATAGTTTTGTAAACCTTTATCTGTCACCCACAGCCTCCGACGCTCCAGGGAAAACAGCCCCAGCTCGCTCAGCCTCTCCTTATACCTAAAAATCCTCCAACCCTGGCAACATGCTTGTAAATCTTTTCTGAACCATTGCAAGTTTCACAACGTCTTTCTGATAGGAAGGAGAACAGCATTGCACACAACATTCCAACAGTGGCCTAACCAATGATCTACACAGCTGCAACGTGACCTCCCAATTCCTGTACTCAATACTCTGACTAACATGTGTTCAGTTAGGCACCCAGCTTCAGGACAATTCCAGATTTAGAGAAGGACAGAATAATACAGTACGACGGGATTCTTTGACTAATTGACTCACTGCGGCCAAACATAAAAGTAAAACGATATAAATTTTGGATAGGAATAAATTCGTCAAAGTCCAAGTCATGTTACTGGATTATGTAATCTAATATGGAGAGAAGGCTCTACGGAATGTGAAACCAATCGTTATCGAGGAGATTCTCATACAACAGACATAATGAACAGTCCTACGTTTTTGCAAGTCAAACCATTTTAGCGAAAATTTGCATCATATTTTAGTTGTGTCGTTGCTCCACTGACTCGTTAATTGCTGAAGTGCAAAAAGGTTTAATGAAGAGAAGACCGTCATAAGGCATTTGACAGCATGAAGGCTATGTTAAACCATGCTCAATTTTTCGCCATACCTCATTACACAAAGCCATTCAAGGTGACTTGCCAAAACGTAGCACTGTTCATTATGTCGGTTGTATGAGAATCTCCTCGATAACGATTGGTTTCACATTCCGGAGGGCCATCTCTCCATATCAGATGACATAATCCAGTAACATGACTTGGACTTTGACGAATTTATTCCTAACCAGATGTATCATCAAGCCAGCCTTCCGAAGTCGATCCAATGATTCCAATAAATGCTGCAAACTTTCCTTCCATGTGACCCAAAATCACCAGGTCATCAACGTATACTAGACAACTCTGTAGTCCACAAATGACTCCATTGGTCAATCTTTGAAATGTTGTTGGCTCATATTTCATACCAAATGACATTAATTTGAGTTGGTATAGCCCATTCAATGTTACAAAAGTTGAAATTGTCTTCGCTGTTGCAGAAAAAAAGTTAATTGACAATATCCTCTCAGTAAGCCCAACATAAAACAAATCCCGATTCCCACCTTCTCAGTACCATCTTCCAAACTTATAATGAAATATGAATCAGATTTTGTAACTGCATTGACCTTGTGATAGTCGACACGTAATTGTTGGGTGCCATCACCAACTGGTTGTGGCAATATTCTGATTAGTGATCTGCAGTCAACGCGACTCACTTTCATTTTGTTATCTTGGAACATGCCTTCAATCTCTTCTTGAACCTGCCAGAACTGCAGAGTGTTAGTCAATAATGATGTTGCTTAATTGGAACCGCATTTCCTATATGTCCATCATAAATCATGATATAAGTAATTCCCAGTTCACTCCCATTTATTTCCCCATGTGATATTAATAACATTTTCAGAACATTTCCAGTTTCATCTGGAAGGTAAATTATTAATTTATTCCAGGGTTTGGGAACTTCGTCATTCTCCAACTTAATGTGAGTCATGGCCAATTCAGAATCCACTCCACGTAATAACACATTATTGGTTTGCTTTACGTACTTATGACAGTGATGTTTGAGTATAGTCACTTGACACAATGTGCTTTTTTCCTATCGAGAGACCTTGTCTCACTCAATCTTCTTTCGATTGTATAAGGTTCACTAAATCTCCTTATTAAATTTTCAGCATGTTGTTGTTCGGAGTTCCAGCCGGCTTCCTGCTTTATCATACGCTGTGATGCGTTATATTTAAATTCTGTTCAGCTAATTCCCATGATCTATTTAACTGTTCCATACAAATTGACACATAGCACACATACGTGGTCTCTGAATTATGATTCATCAATTTTTCTTAAGTAGTTTGAGTGGTCCTCTCACCTTATGCTTGAAAGATAAGTTAAATGAACAGAATTTGGTCGATCCATTTCTTGGAGCCCTCATAATAAAAATGAAATTGATTTATCCCAGTCATCTGGATGGATTTATCCATAAGTTAACGTGGTATTCCAGTTTTGATGTTTTCTTTTTAAAATTCCCTGAGGTTCTGAATGGCAATGGATCTGAATTGTTTTATTCCGAAACAATCCATAAATTCAACGAATGGTTTTGTAGTAAAGTTTGACCCTTGATCTGATTTATTTCTATGGATTGTCCATAAATAGTGAAAAACGATGAGTAAATCCTCCACAATCGTTTCAGCTGTGACATTGCATAATTCAATGGCCTCAGGAAATCTAGTGTACATATCCATCATTGTCGAAAAAAAACCTGTTTCGCAATTCTTGCTTATGTGGGGGTCCTAACAAATCAATTAAACCTCTCGTAAAAGGTTCCACAAGTGCAGGAATGCATATTACATCTGCAGGTTTTATGAATATCCCTGGTTTTCCAATTACCACACTTGTGCTACGTCTGACAAAATTCAATTGCATCCTTCGTTCACAAAAATTCATCCTTATTCCGTTCAAGCCAATAGAAGTGACTTTGTATTTTGCCTTGATTTTCTGTTACCCCTCAAAAACCTCCCAATGCTGATTCATGTGCTTCCATTAACACCTCCTTTTTGTAAACCACATGAAACACAAATTAAGAAACGTCTGTGCATTTTTCAACTGAATACATGATGGTGTTCAGCTCCTCACAAAGGATTCATTTATAAGATAGTAAATTTCAGGCACACATTCAGGTTCTCCTTTTATGTACAACTTGCGACACAATTGCTACAGGATTTCATCATTCTGCTGCAACTCAGTTAATATCTCAGAGTTAAACATATACATTTGTCCTCCGCCTGTTCTTGGTTTGGCTCAAATTTCAAATCAACATGGTCTCTAACCATCTACTTCAACTTCCTTACTTGCGTTATTTGATTTCTCCTGTTGTTTCAACTCGTGCTTCTTCGACCTTGTTATCACACAGACAGCTAAAATGGCAGAATATTCTTCCTTTAATACCTCAATTGCCTGACGTTCCAATGTCTTTCAGAAATAGTATGCAGCATTCCCGCCTGTGATCCAGCTATATCGCTACCCAGGATAAATTGTATTCCTGGTCCTGAGAGTTTCTCCAGTACGCCTACTCACCATCTCTCCACTGGACGCTCATGATCACTCTAGCATTTCTCGTCTCACCTTGAATTTCACGTTTTCTGGCAACAGTCTCTGTGAGTTACATCTCCTCATCTCTCAATATCAATGATTAACATGATCACTTACCTCTTATTTCTGTAACCTCTTTACCTGTTGATCATGGCCTTGTGAGTCTCAAATACTTTAGCAAATGAATCGTTCAAAAAGATCTGGGACAGTCTTCTCAAACAGACCTCGACCGGATTGTCCATTGTGGCACAGCTTTGGCCTGCACGTTGCTTTACTGTAACATATTAACAAGCTATGCTGGTATGCCCGGTTTTCCCTTATCCGTCTTCCCAGCACATCTTTTCTGAATTACCTCCACTGTGATTTCATTTGGCCTACTTGAAAACGTCTCTGTATTTTACTTTTCTTTCCCCTTCACAAGTATCCTTTCTCCCCTGTCTTAAGCTGACTTTGTTATCTTCAAGGAAGTGTATTTTTTCCCTTATAAATGACGATTTCTCTTTTCCGTAATGTCTGTCGTCCAAGAATTGAAATAGATTTCAGGATTCTAGCTTCGAATTCTAAACCAATTCATGACCATCAGCCATTTCAACTGCGAATCTTGCCATTTTTCTCTCTGCTCTTCCGCATGCGTTCTCACTATCTCTAGTAAAAAGCATTTTCTTAACTTGTACAAAATAATTGTCTCTCCACGAGAGTCATACGTTTGATTTATTTTTATTGACCTTGACAACCATGAAAAATTACTTCATTTCCTCACTCCAAGCTCAATGTGTGCTTGCCCAGCATCCGTCCTCAGATGACTGAAATGTAGTCTGCATGCTCTTGAAACAAACACGAACACACTTCAGACGGCTTCCTTCACCTCCTCATTTGCGCAGAAAACAGATATGCTAGATGATGCAAATACCTCACTCGCTTTACCCATCAAATTTGTATGGATCAACAATGCCCAAATGGTCTCTGACCACTACATTTGCTAATCCAATTTCTCTATTGAGATTAAAAAGGCATCAGCATCATTCTCGTCAAATGTAGGCAATGCTTGGATATATTTAAACATATCCCAAACTGGCGTTTGGCTCAGGCCAGATTACTCATCATTCCCAGCCTCGTCACTGAGCCTATCGTCTATGCTCATCTCCATTCTTTTGATTGCAAACTTCTGAAGTTCAAATTCTCTCTGTTTCTCCCTTTCTTTTCTGCTTGTCTTTTCCTGTCCTCTGCCACGGCCTTCTTCTTTTCTGTTTGT
The DNA here is from genome assembly GCF_020745735.1 of Hemiscyllium ocellatum. Lineage (NCBI taxonomy): Eukaryota > Metazoa > Chordata > Chondrichthyes > Orectolobiformes > Hemiscylliidae > Hemiscyllium > Hemiscyllium ocellatum. The sequence continues at coordinate 2,971,374 of NC_083448.1, read as the reverse complement.
TCTGCCAGAGTGATTCTTTTCTTTTGTCCTACATCTGCTATTAACCGTATTTGAAACTGTTGCTGTTCCCTTCCCTCTTCCAGCTGCGTCATATACAGTTAAATTTGAGTCATTTCCAAAGACTCCAACGGCAGTTTCAGCAAATTTAAATGTCAAGATATTGGTATGATTACCTGTCGTTTCAAGCAAACCAAAACCAATACTCAGAACAAAAGATACTAACATCTACCAATCGCCACCTTTGAGACCAACCATCCAAAACTCAGATGGGAATTACAGAATGATCGTAGAAGATCCCCTGATCTATTGTGGGCCAGGCCACACTCTGTGTAAAACGTTTTTAAAGGGAAGACTAGACACTAACGTGTACTTGTTTTAAAGGCAAAAATGAAGTGCGTGTTCCAATGGTAAAGCAACTGTTCAAACCACTCGGCTTTCAGCAAAACAGAATTTATTTAAACAATGCAGTTCAAATACGAACAATAGGTTAAATTAATAAGTGGGAAACATAATTGACCTAATACAGCAACTATTATCATTAATTGTCATTTGCCGTATTAGATAAAAAAAAACGCCTCTTGGCACAAAGTTAAATGCATCGCAGATTCTTACGATTAGGAGGGACGTCTTGTGAATGCAACAGCTAAACAAAAGGAAGAAAATAACCTGAACTGGAAAATTTAACTACTCTCTTTTTTAAATACCTGAAATACTCTGCAACTCTGTCTTTATGAAGTATCTTCGAAAAAAAAGTAGGACAAATTTAGGTTTTCATCGTGACAGTATCGTAACACCCACACTTAGTTGAATTGGTCAGAATCGCTTGCGCTAGTGACAATTTCTTTGCACTCACCTGATGCCATTTTTCTGATTTCCTGTCTCGTCTCAGGACTTTTAAGAAACTATTGATAATTTAACACGCTATATTTCAAAGTGTTTTGGCTTTTTTTTTACTCCAGTAAACATTGTTTCTTGATTTTGTTTCCGCATGATAACCAATCCTCGCGCAACAGCTTGACTGTATGCTCTACTAGCAATCATTCATGCTGCTGATGTAAAGGTTTTCGCTTTGCCTGATCTTGCATTCATTTGAATGTACCTACTTTTCGGCCCCTTTCTCTTAAAAAAACAACAAAAGCCATCAAATTTCAAGCCATTAAACGTTGATCAATAATTTCCTCTGATTACTTTCATTCACTCGTCCATGTTCATGTGATGTCTTGGAGTCTTTCAAAGTCTCTGTGAAAGATACCTTCTGATCGTCACAAAATGAATCAAATTCATTCTTTACTCCTTTGTGGAGGACTGGCCTTCATCAGTTTTCAATTCATCAAGTGGGTATAGTCCGGACAATTGCTGGTTTTTGATCATCAGACGCAGGTTAACTATGATAAAAATAAGTGAGGAGACCTGATACAGTGAAATTTGCACGCTAAGCCACGATGACTCAGGGATGCGTCTCCTAATATTGGAGGTAACATTACTGCTCACAATGGAAGAGTGGAACTATTCCGACACAGGTTTAAACAACATCAGTGTCATAAGTAATTTGCCAGGGAGACCAATTATGCCCAGGGCCATTTAGAATATTTTTGTCACTGTATCTATAGGAAGATGCATGTCAAGTATGAATGAATTATCCTTTGCTCCTGCAGGCAATTTCCATCATCTTCAATTCTGTGATATCCCATTCTCAGAGCCTTAATTATATGCACATAGCGATATCCACGGGCTACTTTTATTGCATAAGTTTACCAGGTGTCACTGCTTGAAATGTTCGAACAAGCAGATGGCGACAGCTGAATTAAACATCTGAAACTGAAAGATGTTAATGCGAGGAAGAAAGAGGATAAACAACTGCTGTTTCTCAAGTGGAGGGCACAGATCACACCAAGTAACTGACCAGCATTGGAAGCTGTGCTAAAGCCAAACGATGATGATCCTGCAACATCACGATTTCCAGCTCTCGACTTCATGTGCCACAAAAGCCATTCACCGAGCGTTTTCCTTCCATCGTAGAACACACTCAAGGCTGTTGACTGCGTTTTGGAGAGTCGTCATTGTTTCCAGCTGAGCTCAGCTCGGTGAGAATTTTACCGAATGAAAGTGAGCAAGACAGAATTATACTAGTTTCATGGTTTTCTTTCGATGTAAGCCAGCCATACTTCCATCATCTTTGCATTATTAGCTTGTTTTTGACTATGGTCTTTCGTATTCACTGTTCTGTAATTGGACTGAACTCGAACTCTCAAGGAATTCATTACAGATATTCAATGCAGTTAACAGTAACTTACCTGCACATTCATTGTTAACTCTGTTGCCAAACATCTGCGAACTCTCTCCTCAGTCAAGTGGCTGCTCCACGTGCATAGCTTAATAACTTATGTTGATGGTGAGGGATTTGGGGGAGGGATCAGTGTAAATGTTACATCATTTGCGCATCTAGGTATCTGGCCTTAACAAAAAGCTAGGATTTATGATATCTACCTATCCATCACAGGACTGCAGACATTCTGGTTTCACATGTGTCCCTGTATCGGGTGATTGTGATGTTCAGAAAAATAGACGAATCCATAACTTCATTACAGCCTTACCCTCGTTGATCTGCAATTCATCAATGATTCTTTAGAGTATCTCCATGAATCTAATATCTCCAGTATCTACTTGCTTCATTTCTAAAGTTGATCATAAACTGAACTGGACTAGTCATATGAATGCAATGGATACAAGAAGAGTTTATTGGCTTGGGATATTCGAGCAAGTGACTCAAGTTCTGTCTCCCCAAAAACCTGTACACGGTCTGCAAGATCAAAATCACGTGATGGAATAAATTCACGCCCGAATATATGCAGATGCATCAACACAAAGGAAAATTGGGCACCATTCAGGTCAAACCACCCATGTGATTCACATTAAATGTGATATCTACTCTCTCCACCAGTGTTGCACAGTAGAAGCACTGTGTGACATCTACAAGATTAAAGACAGCAATTCGCCGAGCATTTTTTTCAATAAATCCCCAAATTATTTCTGAAGTTTTATCCAAATGAAAGAACCCCGTGTGAAACGTTATGTAACTGAATGTTTCTGAATAATGGAAAATATTATTCCCTGAACACCATTGTTCAGTTTTGAATCTGACTTCAACATTGTCATTGCATCAGTGTTACAGTGAAGGTGTACCACCTTAAATTCCAAATGAACATAAATGAACCGCTGAAAAAGACTCATCCCATTCCCTATTTACAATTTGTCACACCTGATCAATGTGAGACGACTCAAAAGATTTGAGGATGACGGTTACTTTTTCTCGCTGCACATCTGCAGCAAAGTTTGCCAAATCAATCAGGTATGTCTAGTCAAGAATTGCTGGTCCCATGACACAAGTCTATTCTATAACTCTTAATTTTGATAACAGCGACATGAAAACAAATTTCCAGCATGCATGTCTCCGCTCAGCAGCGTCACTATTTTTCTGAGTTCAATTGTCGCACTCACCTTGTCATTAATCCCATTTACTAATTAAATATCATTGTTTCCACGTTGACTTTTTAACTTTGGAGCTTCAGCATGATTTTACAATGGCGGATTCCCCACCCTATAGAATGACAGATCGATAGCCATATGATGTGATCAAAAGAAGATCTCTCTAGACAACTTTATAATTTTACTTCACAGCGCCATGTATTTGGAATGCGCGTGTTCAAATTCGAAGTTCCAGAAATGCACGGGATACTACTGTATGCAGAAATATTCAATGATAGGTTTTGAGTTTCTTTGCCGCGTTGTCAAATCTTTTCATCGGTGAGTCTGAGATTGAAGAAAGAAGTTTGCCTATCCATAGTCAGATGCCAATTGAAACGAGACATTTACCACCTAAAATCTGTCAACACTTGTCTCGAACTGTTGATTGGCAGTTGCATTTAAAAGGAAAAAAAATGCAGATGTAATGAGTGGAGTACAGCTTAATAAAAACCGATTGACTTTTCCCCCTCCTGCTACTTCTTCTTATAAGGTCCCATTCTGTCCTGAGTTCACAAAATAGAAAAACCGTAAGATGGCTTAGGATTCTGCTGATATTGAGATAAAGATGTCTTAATTTTAATCCCAAACTTGATCATAAACACTCTACTTTTGACACACTATCAAAATAGAATAATGTCAGGATTTCTAAAGCACACTTGTCATTTCACTTTTGCAGTTAAATTTATCGCCATTGTAATTGTGTTGTGGGGAACATGCGAAATCTCCTCAGGTACCACTCGATAGCTGTTGTCCTTGCAACAGCAGAGGTACAGATCATTATCATTGATGCCATAAAATGTTGTGACAATTTTTGTGACATTGCAACCCCTCCAACAAGGTTATTTTGTACTTCGGTTATTTTTAAGAAATGCTGCAGAGACTGAGGGTGTCGAAATGACTGGGAGAGATCCAAGTTTCCCAGTGGCAGAAGATTGGCCAGTTCTCCCTTTTCACTTATTTTGTCGACAAAGCTGCTGTCGTCCAGAGGAACGTTCAAAGTTTCAATAAATGTTTCTTGAATGGCGTCTCTCACTGAAGTCTCTCCCGCCTGTAAGAACCTGTGTTTGAGTTTAGGATTTCCCAACGGGTGTATTTTTGGAATGGCATGGAAATTGACACAGCTGCTAAGATATATTCTGTTAAACAGTCAATTGATTTAACAAATAGTTATCTTTTTTCTAAATTCTGTTTTACTTTGTTTGAGATTCAACTGTAGTGGTTAAATAAATTCGATTTTGCTTAATGCTGAGTGGTTTGATGAAGTTCATCAATCCTGGATTATCCACCACAATTCTGTCAGTAAGTAAAGAAAAATTTAGGGACTGGGCTGTTTTCCTAACATAATTCAGGGAATTTGGCCTGGTGCATGATAGTTTGCGGGTTCTTGTTGGAATTGATTCGATAGTTCCAATTTGGGATAAGGGTTGTCGGACTCAAATATGGTGTATGGTAAGTGTTATTGTGCCTTGTTCCGAATGTTGAATTCTATTGGCTCAAACCGTGCTTGTGTTAGTAATGATACTTCCAGTCATTACAGTTTTCTGGGGTGGAACAGATGCCTTTGGGAGTTTTACAAAAGATGAGCAAGGCAAATCTGCTGGAACTGACAAAGTTGCTGGAGATGGTTTTACTAACATTCGTGGGAAAAGGAAATGTTATCACAGCAATTCCTCAATATTTCAATTTGCTGGGAATGTTGTCAGGATCTTTGAAAATGGCTAAAATCCAATGAAAAATTGTGCAGCTTGAGTTAGAGGCAAAGTAAAATGAAACAGGAAAAGAAATGGATCATTTTGAATAAGGATCAATATCAGAGGAAACAGGAAAATGAACGAATTGCTCAAGAACTGGCAAAAAGGAAATAATTGCTTATGTAGAACACACAGAAAAGGAGGAAGGCGCCAGCAGAAGATACGGGAAAATATACAGAAGAATGGCAAAGCGAGAGAGAGGAAAATGAGAAAGAGAGAGTTTGAAATTCATGAATTTTTACTGAGACAAGAAATTCGGCTTAAAAGGATGAAGGGAAAAGTTAGGCTTAGTAAGGAAGAAAGTGAAGATGAATAAACTCATTTCGCCCACGGCCTTGTGGACATCTATTTGAGTATACCCAACATTTTTTAACTTTAACCCCCAGTTTTAAGTACGCAAAAGATTTTTCAATCTCATTTCGGAAGACAGTTAAACAAATGACGTGGCCAGTGACAATGTGGGTATTATTGATCAATAAAACGTCTGTAAGTGAAGGCATTGAGGTATTTGCATCGCTATCAAAGGAGGTATCTGGGGAGTTGATGGATGTGAAAGAATGCCATCCCCAGTGCAGAGATGTTTGTGCCCAGAAGCCTAGAGACAAAGTTTCAGAAATCGAAGCAGGGACCCTCGTCAATATACATTAAGTTTGACAGTAACAAACAAAATAATTTTGATATATGGATGATGGCATGAAAAATAATGAAAAGTAGCGATGATTATTTTGGTGAATTTCCAAAATAGATCTCCTGATGTAATGGGAACTCGTTTAGAAGAGCAGAAACTTAACGCAAAAAGATTAGAAGCTGAAATAGTTTATGATAACGACTTCTTTCATAAATCAAACTTCGCTTCGAACATCAATTTAAATTATGAGCGATAGAAATTAGTGAAAAGAGACATCCTCCAGTGATAGGTGAAATATAGATCTTGCTGACGTTCATAAAGATAGCTTCGCACAGGGTGAAAAGGAAAGCCATGAAGGCAGAAGAGAAGTTAAAAAGCGTTGGTGTTTTCACTGCCATAAATTAGGCTAAAAGATATCTCGATGTTTGAAGATCAGAAAAAAAGTGCTGGGGAGGGGAATTTAGGAAAAAAGATATAAACCATGGAATTTCGTTGAAATGGTAAAGGAAGGCTCACTGGAAGATATAGAACTGTACCGGAATGTACACCCTATTTGGCGGTTGGTTAAGGAAGAAGTGAAGTAAAACTTACTTCAATCATGCACTTACAAAGGTAAGTTTTACTTGCATAGCTCAGGAGAAGCAGCTGAAGAGCTTACAATAAACAGAGATACAGGATCATGTCAACCATTGATAGTGAGAGATGTGGAGATATGTAACCAGTAAGGATTATTGCCAGAAAAAAATGCAAGCACGTGGCATTCTTGATAAGACAAGAGGTACTCAGTTTTGCTGATTAAGTTCAGAGTGTCCAGCGTTGAGTGGAGAAGTCATGGCAGAAGTACTGGAAGACCTTGAGGCACAAGGGAACAGTGAGCAGTGCTGCCTACCACGCTTGAAAAGCCAGTGGAAAATCAGCCAACTGAAGCATTACGGGAAACATATTATGGATTGCTTCTGATGTGTCATAACAAAGTCAAAAAAACAGCAGCTGAAACAGGAGGAGAAATCATAAAATACAGATAAGGAAGTTGGTGTAGAATTATCAGAGAACATGTCTGATCTAATGGTTCAGACAAAGCAGAATGGAGTGAGACCACCATCAAAATTAATTAAGGAGAAATTAGTGAGTCAAACTTCAGAGACAACATGTTTGCACGATGCGTCCAATTTATGGGAAGGATAAAATGGAGTGGGCTAGTTGGCAAGACAGCATTGAAAAATATCAAAGCATATGATGAAACGGAAAGCATACAAGAAAACAAATACTCGTAATGTTTCCAGAGAAGATTAAGATTTAGTGTTACTTTCAGTGACAGGTCACCTTTAAAGGCAAGATTTAGTGGAACTTATCAAGTCGAAAAGGAATTGAATGAGGTGATCTGATGATAAGGACTCCACACAGGAAGAAATGTAACAAAGTGTGTCATGTAAATATGATCAGAAGTTGTTTTACAGTAAAGCAAAAGATGAATGATTTTTTGGTTCAAATACTGAGTGACAACACATGTTCAGACATTCTGAAATAAATTGGATAATCAGAACGGTGACAACAGAAGAATCAATTATTAGTTGACCTTCCGGAGGACAAACCAAACGATGGTTATGTGAGCACTCTGGCAATGTTAAGGTATACTTCATATCTGATTCCACGGTTGAAAGACTACATTGAAAAAAAAGTGGACGGACTCAGAGGGTACTGGCAGGTAATTTTATCCTGTGAAGGTAACTGAAAAAGAAAAAGTTTCTTTTGTAATGCCCAATGGACCAAATAATTTCGATTCATGCTGTTTGGCATGGAAAATCTGCCAGCCACATTTCCAGGACTAAACAATAAAGTTATTTTTGTGTAACCAAATTGTGTGGTTTACATCAACACACTGGTGCTTTTTAGTCACAGATGGAAGGAACATTTGTCACATTTATCAGCATTGTTTAATCGATTTAGAGATGCAGGCTTCGTGATAAACATGACTAAGGCAGAATTCTCAAAAAGGCCAAGCCATCTTCTTGGGTCATGGCATCGGACATGGAGAGATGGCTCCGTGGAATGTTAAAAAAATTGAATATTTCCCATACCACCGACCTAGACAACCGTGATTCCTTGTATTAAATGCATTTTGTAAGAGATTCACACCGAACCTTAGCAGTGTGGCTTCCCCATTTACTGAATTACTAAAGAAAATCATGAAATTTCAGTGGACAACAGACCGTCAGATGGCTTTTGACAGCCTGAAAGCAATGCTAACCACTGTCATTGTATTCACCACACTTTACAATGCAAAGTCATCCAAGATGGCAATTGATGCGAGTGTTGTTGGTGTTGGTGCTGCGCTCTAACAAGAAAATAATAAGAAGATCGAAAAAGCTATCGAGTAATTCTCCAAGAAATTGAACATTTAGTAACATAAATATTCGGCAATTGAGAAGGAGTCTTTGAGCTTGATGTTGGCCTGACACAATTTCAACATTCGACTTGTCAGAAAAGTGTCTGAGACAGTCATATACATTGACGAAAGCCCTTTAATTTTTTTGGAGAAATTTAAGTAGGAAATTTCCAAGGTATATAAATGAAGCTTATCACCACATCCATTCAATTTGAAACCTTTACATGTGGAAGGGCAAGAAAACGTGTTTGTCGACTTGAATGAAAAACAGAGATGTTCGATGGTAGGAATAAACAGACTGAACAGAATGAAGTTTTGCACATTTGCATTGTTATATGAACATGACGTATTGGCATTGTACTGTACTAATATGGTAAGAGTAAGTGGTTTTAAAATAAAGCCATGTTTGTATATTGATAGTTCGTTTTTTAAAGGGTAGCTGTCACAGAGGTGTCAATATGCCTTTAACTTGGTAGTGAAACAAAGTCGGGGGAGTGGTCAGCTGTCCGAGTCGAGGTTACTGCTCGACAGGTTTATTTTACCAGGCAGTCAGAAGCTGCAAGCAACAAAGAAGCAGCTGCAGAGAAAGTAATTCATGAGTCAACACATATTTCTTGCCTGAATTTTCTCTTTGACATCTCTCCTTCCAGTAAGAAACTGGGTTTGAATTCATCTTTTGCCAAAGGGTGAGTATATGGAATGCGGTGGCGATTGGAACAGCTATTCAGTTGACTTGCGATATTAAGTCTGTTGGGTATACACAGAGTAAAATTATATAACTCCTGTTTCATTTTGTTTGTGTTTCAACAGTAGTGTTCAAATACTTTCTCTTTTGCCGATGATGAACTTGGTGTATTACTTCTGGAATACACACGTTATATCTGCCTTCAAAATAAGGAAAACGTTAAGAATCTGAGTTACCTTCTTAATATCTTGGGGTCAGTGTGGCTTGTTCCATAACAATCTGATAATGCTAACGATTTAGATCAAGTCGCCCCTCAGCCTCCAACATTCAAGAGAAAACAACTTGAGTGTTTGTAGTCTCTCCTTACAGCTCTGATGTTCTACTCCAACTTGACATCTTGTATTTAGATCGCCATCTAGGAAAAACAAGCATGATTCTTTATTACTCTATCTACCAGAGTGACTATTGCTCAGAGACGTTAAAAGCCAAGAGCCCGCTGTACATCAATGTTGTTTTGGGTCCTGCAATTATTTCTGTTCTTATCAATAACATTTGATCTTCCAAAGTGCATCACCTCAAATTGTGACAAATTCAACGTCAAATGTTATTTCTCTGTACATACCTGCCACTACCCTATATTCAGCTGTCGCTTTTTATAATACTGTTGACAACTTCACCAATCTTTGCATTGCCTGTAAACTTAACAACCAAGCAATTTACAATTCCATCTAAACCATTCATATGTGTCACCAGCAGACCGAGTCACAATACGATTCCTGAAAAAAACACCACAATTCACGGACATCTGGCCAGAAATGAAAACACTATTTCACCACTTCTCTCTCTGCCTTCTAGGGGCAATCAAATACTGAATTCATGTGGTCATGTCACCATGTATACCATGTATCTTAATCTCTGGATGATCCTACTATGACGAACCTTGTTGAAAACCTTACTAAAATCCAGGTTGACAACATTCACCTTCATCAGTCACCTTCATCACCTTCTCAAGAAAGAATCAATCAAGTTAGAAAGGCAATAACTGTCCTGGACAAAGCCATACTGACTGTCCATAATTAGGTCTTTCTTTTGCAATGTCCATACATCCTGTCTCTATGAATTCTGTACAGTAGCCTCTCATACATTTATGTATGAATCACTGGTCTCCCTGTTTCTGAGATTATAGCTATTTATCTTCTTGAACAATGAAACTGCCAGTCATCTGAGATCTCTCCACTTGCTAGCGACAGTACAAATATCATAATCAAATCCCGAGCAATCTTATCACTTGCCAGTCAAAATGATCTGGGTTAGATGCCAAAGTGCCCTTGGGACTAAACCAACTGAAAATTTTTTCTCTACTTTTGTCTTCGTCACAGAATGTCTTGCCATATTAGCATGTTACCGACAAAGCTCAATATCTTCTCTGTCCTTCTCCAGGCGAAAAGTACTCATGTGGGATCTCAGACAATTATCCTGTACCTCCCAACACACTTTCTATCCTTTTGGCTTGATATGTTTCCTAATTATCCTGTTATTTTAAATATGTGCATAGAATGCCTTGGCATTCTCTTGCCAAGTTCGTTTCATGGCACGTGCATGCTCTCCTAATCCCCAGCTTAATGTCTTCCCTGCTTTCTTTATATTCCTGACAGGATCAGTCCGATTTTAGTTTCTGCAATCTTACATGCGCTTCTTTTCCCTCTGGACTAGATTCACAACTTGCTTGCTTATCCACGTGTCCCTTTCCTTGTCAAATTTATTTTTCCTTTTTGCTGGAAACTCTGCTCTTGAACACTACCGATAATCTACCGATAAAGCTGCCGATTGACGGCTCGGAGGCTATTGGGGACCTCCAGTATAATCGATCAGAGTGATTACGCCAATTCTATTTCTGAGGTCTACCCATGTTGCATCAATGGTTGAACCCTTTACTACGTCCTCTCAGAATGCTGATGAAACATTCTCCCTGATTATCAAAGTAACACCTGCACCTGTTTGACCTTACTGAATATGATGACTACAACAAAGAATCCTCTAATATTGAGCAGCCAGTCTTGTTAGCATTGGAGATCACTGACTGGGAGAGTATTGTTTGCAGAATCCATAAGAGATTAAGAAAAAATAGTTGGATGTATGTTTGAAAGCGATAAATCTAGAGGTCCACAGAGATAGAGTTGGAGAATTGGTCTAACTGGATCATTCCATGGAGAGCAACACAGACACAGTTGGTCATTTGGTCCCCTTCTGTGCAGCCAAATTCTATCACTGTATGAACGTTCGTTGCTTCCATGCCCTGCCTTGCCGTTTGACACTTAGTGTCCAAAGATATAGGTACCGGGCTCATATAGCTACTCTCTTCCAATGCTGCTCAGTAAAAACAAGCCGAGGGACTGGACACAGTTATTGGCAAATGACAGTCGAGTGAAGGTATATATATATCCATTAATCAAAGCTTCCTGACAAAGTAAGTCTCGGTTAACCTTTGTTATCAATCGAGGCCTATTCAGGACTACCAAAGTCAGGATGATCTCCACTAAGGGGTGAGGAGATGTATGCCACCGAACATACCACCCATCCTAATACTTTCTTTCCGATTGTGGGTTGATTTCCTCCTGGAACTGAAGAAAGACCATTATACTACACTTGAATAAAAAATGAATGTTGCAGCTATTATATTTGTCACAGGTGAATAGATTTCACACTTGATTAAGTGATCCATACAGACAACATACAGAGCAAGTGGTGGTCCAGATTAACGTGATGATGGGAAAGATCAGGTCTGTCATGCAGAATCGGATGAGCAGGAAAATCGACGTTTCAGGCAAAAGCCCTTCATCAGGAATGAATCGGTGAATGGGTTTGATGATTTCTGCATGGTCGGCATGGGATTCCTTGCGTCTAAGTGGCCAGTGGGTATTGTTGCAAATGCAGAGTGAATATAAATATTGGAACGTTGGTGCTTATGTTACTGAAGTGGGAATGGTCACTGGTCCTTTACTTTTACAGTGTTGATTCCAGGTATCTGAGACTGCTTTGAAATAGGTGCAACATGGAACCATGCTTTGCAATGTTGTCCTCTATTGCTGGCCGTAACAAGAAATCCTACCTCTGCACCACTTATGAAACAACAGCTCCAGATCATGCTCACGCAGTTGGCTGCCGTGTTCTTCGATCTGCCATTTCCATGGTAAAGGTAAGGAGTAGGGCATCCCAAGAATGACAATGTCTCCAATGATTTTTGTTATTTAGCGTGTTTGTGCAATGGATGCTGCTGGATGCGAAAATGTGTGATGAGTTGCTGTGGAAAGTGCCTGATAGGATGATGTCGAGACGTGATTATTGATTGGAAGTAGTAAAATGTCAATTAAAGGGATGAGTTTCATTACACATGGTGAGAATCAACTCACATGGCTTGAATTGCCACCAACCTGAATACGATCTGTGCTTACACAGAAAAAAAACGCGTTTGCACATTAATAATTTATAATTGTGCCCACCACATCTTTTCTATTAGTTTGATTGTTCAGTTGGTCTAATATGCCCCATGAAGAAGAAGTAGTGTTCTGACATGCTCTTTTGATTTAAGTTGTGATATTAAACTGTAATATTGGCGGATGTCTATTTGGTGGATGGTCTTAGATTTAGTCGTTGAATTACTCTGATTAGCTCGATCAGTATGTCTTTATCTGTTTTCATAATGGTGTGTATTTTATATAGTTACATTAACTGAGTGTGAGTATTTCTGTCAGTTTCGGGACCATGATTGCTTCAAGCGTTAATATTGTTTCACTGACCATGTTTGTTTCAGAAGTTCTGCTTTCAATATAGCTTATTTCAGTTTGAAACTTAACTTACATTGCGCTTTAGCAATACAATTTGTGGGGTTTTCTTTCATTTAAAAAAGATTATGAAACACAATGCTAATATTGTAGACTGTGTGCTCAATTCATAGGATTTGTGTTGAGTTTCTTTGGAACCTTAATTCATGCAAAGCAAATTTCAAGATTAATGTTCACCCTGGAATGGCCCATTGTTAGTCAATATGTTAAAGCTCCTAATAGACAACAGACAATAAGTGCAGGAGTAGGCCATTCAGCCCTTCGAGCCTGCATCACCATTCAATATGATCATGGCTGAACATTCCTAATCAGTAACCGCTCCCTGCCTTATTTCCATAACTCTTGATTCCACGATCTTTGAGAGCTCTTTCCAACTCTTCCTTAAATGAATTCAGAGACTGGGCCTCCACTGTCCTCTGGGGCAGAGCATTCCACACAGCCACCACTCTCTGGTTGAAGAATTTTCTCCTCATCTCTGTCCTAAATGGTCTACCCCGTATTTTTAAGCTGTGTCCTCTGGTTCGGCACTCACCCATCAGTGGAAACATGTTTCCTGCTGCCAGATTGTCCAACAAACATATTTAACATGCATGATGTGTCAATAGATTGACCTTAGTAAAGTTGCAGCTTCATCCTGCGAGGACTTGGTCCTGTCAGTGTGATTCGGATTGTGAAAATCTTCACTTTCTCAAAGTACGCAAACCAATTTCAAATCAGAAACAGATTCGATGTTACTTGAAACAAGAGACAATATGGCTTCGATTCTAATTTATTTCCTATTATTAGAGTTGGTAGTTCTTGGGATTTTTCAATATATGTCATGTATTGTAACAGGATTTTCACTATGATTCCTCAATCCTTTTTCATTTCCAAATGTAAAGAAAAATAATTAATAATTAGCATTGCAACTTCAATGTCCACCTGAAAATCGCACACGATAAAATTACAAGAGTCTGGTATGTATGAATGCAGGTTTCTTATGGAGGTTTTGTCTTCAAGACCGAGCGACAAACCAATATGCACAAAACAAAATACAAAGATATTCCATCGTTCGTGAGATGCAGGCAGTCATTAGCATACCCGATCAGTCATTTTGCATGTTGCGCACCTCCTGAACCTAGCATTTTCGCTGAGCTGTGGTCACACTCAGATTACGATCGTAACGAAGGTCTCTCACTGACGATAGAGCATTATAAGTCTTCCGATCGAGACAAACTTTCCGTGTAAATCACTTTGTGACGTTGTCTGTGTTTTTATTAACAATGTGTCATTTTGACTTGGTGCTGAAAATTGAACAACTGTTGATAATTCATGATTGGTGCATAAATTATTAGAATTCAGGTCTTTTATACCAATGTCAAAAGTAAAAATGTCTCAATTTTTGAGCTGACATAGTTCATAACATACCCATTCATTATTTGTCAGAATACCCGATATTGTCAAATCAGACTTCAAGACGGCCAATTCCCTGAAGGAAGGCCCAAATAACGGGTCGTTGCAGAATTGTGTTGACTATGTGAACCAGACTAACCATATCTTAATGGGATTATCCTGAATGCAGGCCACCAATCGAAATGGAATCTCAATGACATCCGTCTGTACGATGTTACTCAATGTGCCTGCAATTAAAAGATTCGGTTGAAGATGAAAATGATTGTTTCAGGAAAGTGAGCCTTAAACTCTCCTTTTTTTTTGGAAAAGCACAATTGCTTTCAAAGTGGCACAGGTCTTTTTTTTGCCTGTCCTGAAGACATTTGACAGCACGTGGAAGTAATGACCTTCAATTCATCTTGCATGAACCAAACAGAACCCAAAATTAACAATTCTTTGAGAGTTGAGCAGCAGACCTAAATTGTTATGATATGGATGAACAAATTAAAGCTATCATGAATAAATGAAAATTCTCGCGAATCACAACAGGCCTGGCACCAACAGAAAAGGTAAAAATGCAGTTAGCATTTTGATCCATATATCTTGCATCTCGCTGCATTTAAAAGCGTTTTGCAGCCGTTCGGACTTCATGTTGAACGCCACACTTTCAGAGAATAACCTTCGTCCTTCATTACCTTTTCCCTGCCTTCCCTGCCCATATAATCTTTGCGTATGTTTGACTTTTCTCTCAGCAAAAATGTGATTGCTTATTTTCTCGCCTACCTGACAAGTCTGTCACACATTTTAGTCTTTTTCTCTCTTCTCTACGTACACTCGCCCATCTGTTTCCCTCCTTCCTGTCTGTCGTCGTGAAAAATAACAGTACATTTCAATCCTTGGTGGTATCTGAAACTGAACTCTGTTTATTTCCTCACAGATGCAGCGTGAAATGCTGCATGTTTAATTATACTTTCATTTCTTGATTCCGATTTTAAACATCGTCAGCATTTTATTTTAATATTATTTTTCTTTGTGTGAATCATTGCAAGAATCATTGTAAATACGATACTGCAAGACAGGATCTGAGGAGCATAAGTTGGGAGCATAGGCTGTCAGGGAAGGATGTCATTGAAATGTGGAACTTTTTCAAGGAACAGATACGACGTGTCCTTGATATGTATGCGCCTGTCAGGCAGGAAAGTGATGGTCGTGTGAGGGAACCTTGGTTGACGAGGGAGGTTGAATGTCGAGGAAAGAGGAAGAAGGAGGCTTACATAAGGTTGAGGAAACAAGGTTCAGACAGAGGGTTGGAGGGTTACAGGATAGCCAGGAGGGAGCTGAAGAAAGGGATTAGGAGAGCTAAGAGAGGGCAGGAAAAATCTTTGGCGGGTAGGCTCAAGGATAACCTTGCGTATATGAGAAACATGAGAATGACGAGAACGAGGGTAGGTCCGATCAAGGACAGTAGTGGGAGATTGTGTATTGAGTCCGAAGAGACAGGAGAGGTCTTGAATGAGTACTTTTCTTCAGTATTTACAAATGAGAGGGACCGTATTTTTGAAGAGGAGAGTATGAAACAGACTGGTAAGCTAGAGGAGATACTTGTCAGGAAGGAAGATATGTTAGGCATTTTGAAAAAGTTGAGAATAGACAATTTCCCCGGGCCTGACGGGATATATCCTAGGATTATGTGGGAAGCAAGAGAGGAAATTGTGGAACCATTGTCAATGACCCTTTGGTCTTTACTGTCAACGGGGGTGGTACCAGGGGACTGGAGAATGGCGAATGTTGTGCTCCTGATCAAAAAAGTGAATAGGGATAACCCCTGGAATTACAGGCCAGTTAGTCTTACTTTGGTGAAAGGCAAAGTAATGGAAAGGGCACTGAGGGATAGGATTTATGAGTATCTGGAAAGACACTGCTTGATTAGAGACAGCCAGCACGGATTTGTGAGGGTTAGGTCTTGCCTTACAAGTCTGATTGAATTCTTTGAGGAGGTAACTAAGCATGTGGATGAGGGTAGAGCAGTAGATGTAGTGTACATGTATTTTAGTAAGGCATTTAATAAGTTTCCCCATGGTAGGCTTATGCGGAAAATCAGGAGGCATGGAGTAGTGGGAAATTTGGCCAGTTGGATAGAGAACTGCTTAACTGGTCGAAGTCAGAGAGTGGTGGTAGATGGTAAATATTCAGCCTGGAGCCCTGTTACAAGTGGAGTTCCGCAGGGATCAGTTCTGGGTCCTCTGATGTTTGTAATTTTTATTAATGATTTGGAAGAGGGAATCGAAGGGTGGGTCAGTAAATTTGGAGAAGATATGAAAATTGGTGGAGTTGTGGATAGTAATGAGGGCTGCTGTCAGCTGCAAAAGGACTTAGATATGATGCAGAGCTGGGCTGAGGAGAGGCAGATGGAATTCAACACTGTCAAGTGTGAGGTTGTCCTTTTCGTAAGGACAAATAAGAATGCAGAATACAGGGTTAACAGTCGGGTATTTAGTAAGGTGGAGGAGCAGAGAGATCTTGGTGTCTATGTTCATAGCTCTTTGAAAGTTGCCACTCAGGTGGATAGCGTTTGTAAGAAGGTCTATGGTTTATTTGCATTCATTGGCAGAGGGATTGAATTCAAGCATCGTGAGGTGATGTTGCAGCTGTACAAGATCTTCGTAAGGCCACATTTGGAGTATTGTGTGCAGTTCTGGTCGCCTCACTTTAGGAAAGATGTGGAATCTTTGGAGAGGGTGCAGAGGAGATTTACCAGGATATTGCCTGGAATGGAGAATAGGTCGTACGAGGATAGGTTGAGAGTGCGAGGCCTTTGCTAGGCCTTTTCTCATTGGAATGGCGAAGGATGAGGGGTGACTTGATAGAGGGTTATAAGATGATCAGGGGAATAGATAGAGTAGACAGTCAGAGACTTTTTCCTCGGGTACAACAGTGTTACAAGGGGACATAAATTTAAGATGAAGAGTGGAAGGTATAGGGGGGGTTGTCAGGGTAGGTTGTTTACACAGAGAGTGGTGGGGGCATGGAATGCGCTGCCTGTGGGAGTGGCAGAGTCAGAATAATTGGTTAACTTTAATCGGAAATTGGATAGGTACAAGGATAGGTGCTTAATCTAGGGCAAATGTTCAGCACAAGATCATGGGCGGTAGGTCCTGTTTTGTGCTGTATTGTTCTATGTTCTATGTTCTAATAACAGCACCTAGGCATTTTTCAAATGGTAACAATGCTTTCACTAAGGGAACGGAAACATTATTTCAATGTTACCTGACAGTAATATCTCAGAAAATAAGTTTTGTTTTAAATGGAAAATGCACTCCATCCAATGTTATATATTATCAAGCATATCATCACATATTAAGGTATTTAACAGCTTTTCAATGCATAGTTACAATTACTTTTTCTCACTAACCCATCTGCATTATTTGCATTATAATGCTTTCATCATCTGAGTGTTGTTAATGAGCAGTGAGTGTGCATACCTGGAATATTTTTTTTGACGTATCATAAGACTTATGGAGCCAAACCTTTGCTTTTTTTAATTTATATAAATAATCTAGATGCGAATGTATAAGACAGGTTTACTAAATTTGTGGTTGATACAAAATTAGGAGGTATCGTTGAAAGTTAGGAACATGATTAAAAATTACAGAGGAAACTTGATCAAAAGGGAAATGGGTTGAGAATTGGCAAATGGACTTCAACACAGAGACGTGTGAGATGATGCTCTTTGAAAATTAAAGCAATGTAGGACTCGTCCAGTAAGTGGTTAGGTTCTGAGATATATTATGGAACAGAGGGAACTGGGAGTACAAGCTCACTCTTCGTTGAAAGAGGCGTCACAGGTAGATAAGGTGGTGATTAAGGCATTAGCACTCTGACCTTCATTGGTTGAGGCATTGACGAGATCGAGTACATGAGATTTTATGCTACAGTTGGGAAGTCATTTTTGAGGCTGCACTTGGAGTATTGTGTACATTCTTAGTCACCCTGTTATAGGAACGATGTCGTTAAACTGGAAAGAGTGCAAAGAAGATTGATGATAATATTGCCCGAACGAGATGGCCTCGGTTACTGGGAGAGCTTGATAAGAATAGGGTTTTATTGCTTGGAACCTTGGAGAGTGAGGGGGTCACCTGATTGAGATACCTGAAACCATGACGGCCCTTGATGGAATGAATGCAGGTTGTTTTCTTTTTTCCAACGATTGGAGGAAATGCTTTCATCTGTAAGAGGGGAAAGAATGAGGAATTACCTGAGAGGCAAACTATCCATTCAGGGACTGCTACGTATATGGAATAGACTGTCAGAGAATGTGACAGAAGTCGGTAAAAGAGCGACGTTTCATTTTGGGGGAATTGGTTCATATATGCGAAGTGTTTAGCGGGATGTCGACAAAATGCTAGCAATTGGAACCAGCTGCGTGGGCACCATGGCGTGAATGGACTAGTTCGGGGCGAAGGACGCGTTTCCATGCTGTATTTCTCTTCAAATCTATGCAGACAATTTTCACTTTATTCTTCCTTAAAGCTGAGAATGTGTTGCTCGAAAAGTGCAGCAGGTCAAACAGCATCCAAGGAACAGGACATTTCGACGTTTCGGGCATAAGCCTTTCATCAGGAATTCCTGATGAAGGGCTTATGCACGAAACGTCGAATTTCCTGTTCCTTGGATGCTGCCTGACCTGCTGCGCTTTTCCAGCAACACATTTTCAGCTCTGATACCCCAGCATCTGCAGACCTCACTTTCTCCTCCTTATTCTTCCTCAAGTAGACCAACATCGTTTTATTTTAATCCGTGTCGATGTTTTTTTCCTGAAATCCTATGGGTTGCTGTTTAAAATCCCAAACCGACTTCCTCAGTGTTAGACAATACTTACCTGTAATGTCAATTCAAATTTAGTTAGTATGTCAGCTGTTCTCGTGTCTGTTGACATTCTTCATCTTCAATTATCGCTGTTGTTCAAAACCTAATGATGGTTCTGTGAGTCCTCCGACTTTCCTATGCAGGAATTCAATTTTTCTGAATTATTCCTCTGGTCATTTTTGCCATTTTCCACCAATTATCTGTATCTTTCCACATAAATTACATCACCGTTTTTGGATGAAATTAAGGAAGTATTAGTTGGCAGTTTGTCTTTGTTTCCCAAAATTTTTCACACTGAATTATTTTATCAATTCTTCAATTGTAACGTTAGTTTAACACAGCTGGGTGAACTCAATTTCTACTGCCCGCTCATGCCCACTCACATTTCTACCTAGCACAGCAGATTTTATCATAGTCCTTTTCGAACACACAGATCCATAAAATTCAAATGGTTAAAACTTTATTTAATAAAAACAAAAGGTCATTCAGATGGACAGTCAAGACTTTAGCGTGGAGTATGTTTAACTAGTAATTCTCGGCATTGTGTTTTCCCTTCGTTTTGTCATTCTCACCCATAGTAAGTGAAGACTTTCTAACTGTACCACTCCATACGTGATGGCCATGGCAATGGCAGAAGTATGATTATATATTCATGTTCGATGGCATGGTGAGGCGATTCATCTTTCACTATTTCCCAGGATACTTATTTAATACACTTGCATCTGTACTATCTATTGTTCTTACTCATGTTTCGCCAGACTGGTCAGTCTGATTCCCTGGCACTTTCACCTTTAATTGAGTTGTAGCAAGTTTTCGCCAGAAGTTTAAAAGTAAATACTGCACTGAGAAAAGCGCAGCCGTCGTGCTTTGAACAATTGGTATCCTTCCCTGTGTTTAAAAGAAGTTCTAATCTACATTTTATTTGAATCAGGAGAGAAGAAGGCAACGAAGTACCATGTCTCTGCAGGATAAAACTGTTTTTTTGGGATAAGTGGGATATGACTGATTTGTTCCCACTCGTATTAGTTCTGCTAGTCAATTCTGACAGTTAATCATATCTTACAGGACAGCAAGTCCGTAAGGGAGTGCAAGGTCAGAGCATGGGATCAAATCGCAAAGACCCTGAGATGGAGGCAAGAAGGAATGCTATGGTGATAATCTTACTTTGTTCAGCACCTTCATACGTTTAGTTCGAGGTACAACACCAAAAGTGTTTATGTTTTAAAATAAGTTGGCTTTATGCTATGGATTTTAAGCTGTCGCACAAATACATTAATGTATGCAATGGCTCAACCCAAATTCAGGGAACAGGATATGAACTAATTATTCAACTCGTTAAAGATAAAAATAAAACACGCTTTACGTCTGCGTTTGCATCAATCCACTGGTTGGATCTAATAATTTGCATATTTTTCAATCAAACGAATAGTGCAACATGACGAATTGCTGAACAAATGATGCAGAAACCACCTTTTATACGATGTAGAGCTATTTTTAAATCAGAGTTCTGACAATTACTTTGGAAGAGTGCCATTCATGTGCATTCCACCAGAGCCACTCCGTGCAGGTTCCTTTCAACTCTTTAAAACAAAATTCGTGTTTCTACTACCAAGAGGTACACTTGCCATGAGAAAACAAATGGAGCTGGTTTAAAACTGAATGCATATTGTAAAAATGATGTCACCATTCGGCCAGATTTTAGCATCTTCCTTTTGCCTGATCCACATTTTAATTACATACTAAGAAACGCATATTTCTGCATCGAGACTCTTAAGAATATATCTAAACTCCCGAACCCCAGTTTTCTCTTGTACCTC
This sequence comes from Hemiscyllium ocellatum, assembly GCF_020745735.1. Classification (NCBI taxonomy): domain Eukaryota; kingdom Metazoa; phylum Chordata; class Chondrichthyes; order Orectolobiformes; family Hemiscylliidae; genus Hemiscyllium; species Hemiscyllium ocellatum. The sequence goes on along the minus strand of NC_083448.1, from coordinate 2,950,503 downwards.
ATTGGGAAGGTTCTCCTTCCATAGCATCCTTGTGCAAGTTTTAAAAGTTTAAACTCTTTCTATTCTCCCAATAGTTGGGTTTTCTAATTTCTGAGAAAAAGCTATCTAAATAATAACATCAAAGGTATTGAATGTAATTCACACCTGGAATTCATTTCTGCATTCATCGACACAAATCCCCTTCCCTGATAAATTTCAAAATGTTGAATCACGACTTGACACATTACTGTCTTTGGATTGTGCTACTGGTAGCATAAGTACTGCACAACTAAGTTCAAATCTGCAGAGCATTAACTTGGAGCTGACATGCATGATAATTCTGTGGACACTAAGAATTGTTTAGTGTTCTCTTTTTCACAGAACGGTGGTCTCAAAGTGGTGTAAAAACTTTTCATCCATGCAAGCAGTTGCAAAGAGCACACTGCGTGAGAAAATTGACTCAAGTTCAGTTGGATTCAGAGACCTTTTGCTTTGCTTTCAGTTCAGTTGAGTTGGAGTTTTTTGACTGACTGCTGGAGCTAATAGCTTGGCTCTCTGTTGCCAGTGAAATGTCTTAATCAGAAACGCTTGGTCTTCGGAATCAAAAGGGACACATTCCGGTCCCCCCGTTCAATGGCTTTTACAACTGAGCAGGAGAGAAATAACACGTAAAAATAAGCATGTTCTGATGAATTGCCTTTGCCAAAAGTTTCGGGATTGAATGCTGTCAAATGGAAACAGTCGTTTAGTGGTTAAAAATACATTAATTTGTTAAGTAAGAAAGGGGTTAAGTGAAAGCCAGGGAACATTTGAACAGTGAGCCTGACACCAGTGATGAGGAAGTTGATGGAGATGATTCTGAGTTATATGATTTAAATGTATTTGGAAAGGGAAGGACTGATTATGGATAGTCAACATTGCTTCGTGCATGGGAAATCATGCCACGCTATGTTGAGTTTTTCAAAGAATTTACGAAGATGAGCGCTCAAAGCAGAGTGTTTCACGTGGTCACTATGGACTTCAGCAAGGTGTACGACAAAGGTCCACATGGTAGACAGGTTCGTAAGGTGAGATCACATCGAATACCGGGAAACCTAGCCGTTTGTATAGACAATTTATTCGAAGATAGGAGACAGACAGTGGTGGCATATGACTGCTTTTCGGACTGGAGGCCAGTGCCAGCAATTTGGCGCAATTATCGGTGCTGGGTCCATTGCTTTTTGCATTCAATATAAATGATTTAGATAAGAATGTAGGAGGCGTCATTTGTCAGTTTACAGATGACACGAAAATTTTTCTGATGAATTGCCTTCGCAAAAAATTCGTTGTTGAATGTTGCTATATGGAAAAAGTTGATTAGTGGTGAAAAATTACATTAACCTGTTAAGTAAGAAAGGAGTTAAGAGAAACCCAGGGAACGTTTGATCAGCAAGCCTGACATCACGGGTGAGGAACTTGGTGGAGATGATTCTGATGGATATGATTTAAATGTATTTGGAAAGGGAAGGATGATTATGGATCGTCAACATTGCTGCATGCATGGGAAATCATGCCAATCTAAGTTGAGTTTTTTCCAAGAGGTTACAAAGAAGATCACTCAAAGCAGAGTGATGAACGTTGTCGAGATAGTCTTTAGGAAGGTGCTCGACAATGGTTCGCATCGTAGATTGGGTCGTGAGGCCAGATGACATCGAATACCTAGGCAAACCAGGGCAATACTTATACACTTAATGGGAGGGGCCTGGAGAGTGTTGATGAACAAAGAGACCTTGGGTGCAGATTTATGGTTCTGTGAATGTAGACTCCAGGGTACACAAAGTAGTGAAAAAGGCATTTGATACCCCTGACATTATTGATCACTATGTTGTATATTGATGTTCAGAGGCCATGTCACATCTATACCGGACATTGGCGAGGCCACTTTTAGAATACTGCATGCAACCCCGACTTCCCTCCAATCTGAAAGGTGTTGAGAATTTTGCAAGGATTGAGAGAGCATTTACAAGGTTTGGAGAGTTTGTACTATAGGGAGAGGCTGAATAGGTTTGGTTTTTTTTCCTGGTGCATCAGAGGATGACGGGTGAAATTGTCGAATTTTATAAAATCATTAGGGGCATGGTTGCAGTGAATAGTCAGGGTCTTTTTCCGAGGGTATGGGAGTACTAACTTAGAGTGCATAGGTGTAACGTCGGAGGGGAAATATTTAAAAGCGACCTCAGGGTCAACTTATTTCAGTCAGACACTGGTGCGTGCATGAAACGAGCTGCCAGAGAAAGTGGTGGCGGCTGGGAAAATTAAAACATTTTAAAGGCATCTTGATGGGAACAGACGAATATGGGACAATCGCTGGCACATGGGCCTAGATTAACGCGGAATATCTGGTTCGTGTGGACGATTTGAATCAAAGGGTCTGTTTCTGCGCTGTACAGATCAATGATTCTTCATGTTCTATGAAACAAATTACATGCTAATACCTTCTTTTCATGTAATTTGTATTCTAATGGCGTGGCTAGAATGACGTTTTTAAATAAAACATCTTGGTGAGCCAATCAGTTCATACCTGGAAACAATACAGTACCACTTGTCTCTTAATAAATACAAAAACTAGGCAATCTATGTCACATAGTTCGGAGAGTTGTAGCTATGAATGTGGCCACAACAAATTGTGGGATTGTCTGTGATCCAGATGCCTACTTGCAGTTTGGAAATAGAATTATTGAATGATTCAATTGAAGTGCAGGGTGAGTGACTTTTTTGTGGGTGTGAATTCATTCGTGTAGTCTGGTACTGCCTTGTGTCGTAAAGTCCCTTTCAGTGCCTAACAGTTTCCAATGCATGAAATATGGAATAAGACACTTGCAGTGAATGACAGAAGATCAGCAAGGGAACGTTTTCGAAATTGACAGACACGATGCATTTGTTGTTACTTACATCGATTAGGAAATAAGAATTTATTTCAGTGATACTCAGGATATACAGCTGGAAATACCTTGAAAGAGATTTTGCAGAAAGGTTATCAGCAACGAGGAGAAAATGAGGACTGCAGACGCTGGAGATCAGAATCAAGAAGTGTGGCATTAGAAAAGCACCGCCATTCAGACAGCATCCAATGAACAGGAGAGTCAACGTTTCTAGCATAAGCTTTTCATCAGGACTTAATCGTTCGAGGATGCCTACTTTGAATAGGTTTTCCCTATCCCTCCAAAAGCAATTCAGTGAGTCTATCTCTTACTTACCGCAGCCCGAGCCCCTACCATTTATCTTTCAGCCCCCTTCTCCACACCCATTCTCCCCACAAACACCCTCACACATTCCTGTTGAAAAGCCAAAACACGAAACGGTGTCTCTTCTGCTCCTCGAATGCTGCCTGAAGAGCTTTGCTTTCTCTGCACCACCCTTTTTGACTCTGATAATCAGCATCTGCAGTCTTCACTTTCTCGTAGTTAGTTAGCAGGTAAGAGGGTCTCCAGTAAGTGGGAGGCCTTTAAAAGCGCGATAGTGAGAGTTCAAGGTCCATATGTTCATTTGAGGGTGCACGGCAAGGTTGGCAGCAATGGCAAACATGGATTTGAAGAGGTGCAAAGCCTTTTAACAGAAAAAAAAACAGGCATTGCTCAGATAAAGGCAGCTGGGGTCAAGGAAAGCCCTGGAGGTACACAGGGGATGCAGGAGTTTACTGATGAAAAAGGTCAGGATGGTGAAAAGGGGGCGCAGAGATTGTCAAGGCTGAAAAGATTAGGATGAAGCCAAGGAGTTCCTTTCGTGTTTAAAATGTGAAAAAAGAATAACTGGAGAGAGAATGGAACACCTCCTGGAACAAACTGAATATTTTTGTGAACAACCACACGAGACAGGTGAGACCGTCAATGAACAATTCTCCTCTATATTTACCATCGAGAAAGACATGAAAAGTTTGGGAAATTACAGATGATATCCTGGGAACAGTCGATATCACGTTGCTGTTGTTGGAAGTATTAGAAGGTATGACGGTAGATACATGTTCTGGTCATAGCCAGATAATTTCAAAAACACTGCAAGAGATTAGAGAAGAAATTGTGGGGGCGCTGGCTGTAGTTTTTCCATATTTTTTCAATAAATGAGGTCGTAGCTGACTGAAGGATAGAGAATATTGTGCCATTGTTGAAGGAGGGCTGCAAAGAGAAACACAGGAAATACATTTCAAGAAGCCTAACATCTGAGGTAGATAAGTTGCTTGAGAAGATTCTGAAAGACAGAATGTCCATGCATTTGGAAAGACAGGGCATAATTAGGAATAGTCACCAAGTTTTGTGTGTGGCAAATCATGCCTCACACTTTTGTAAGAATTATTTGATGAAGTCACCAGGAAGCATTATGAAGGCAAAATGGTCGACACAGTTAAAATGGATTGAAATAACGCCTTTCATACAATTCGTCATGGTAGGCTGTTGTGAAGTTCAATCGTATGGAATCCAGGGCGAGGTGACAAATTGTATCCACGATTTACTTAATGGGAGGAAGCAGGATGTAATAATGGAAGGTTGTGTTCCGGATTCGATGTATGTGACCAATGGAGAGAGTGAATGAGTTTTTGGCTATTACTATTGGTTATCCATATCAGTGATTTAAATGAGAATGTACAAGGCATTATGAAAACGTTTTCAGATGACACTGTAGATATTTATATCGTTAACAGTGACGAAGTTTTTAAAAATTTGTAGTATGAACTCGACCAGCTGGGGAAATGGAGCGAGAAAAGGCAAGTGGATTTTAATACAAATAAGTGTGATGTGTTGCATTTTGGAAACCAAATCAAGGTCGAAGTTTCATGGTGAATGGAAGGGTTTCATGAGTGTACTTCAACACAGTGACCTTCGAGTTTAGCTACACATGTCTCTGAAATTGGAGTCACAGATAGACAGGGTAGTTATGACCCTTTTGCCACAATGGCCGTCATCAGTCAGGACACTATTCAGAGAATATGGGAAATTATGTTGAAATTTTAAATGGTTAGCTGAACGTCAAGTATTGTGGTCAACATTTGTTCCCTTGCTTTTGGAAAGATAATAATTATATGGAAAGAGTGAAGAATAAATTTACAATAATCTTGCCATGTCTCCAGTATTAAAGTTACATGGTCAGTTGAAACAAGCAAGGGATTTTCTTTCAAAGCGTAGGACACTGATCGCGGATCTTGTAGAAATGTGTAATATCATCAGCAGCATGGATAGGGTGAGTGTAATCATAGAGTACATACACTTGTACAGCATGGAAATACTCCATTCGGTCCGACCTGTCCAAGCCGACCAGAAGTGCCAACACAAACTATTACCACCTGCCAGCTCCAGGCCCATACCCCTCCAAACCGTTCCTATTCATGTACCCATCCAAGTGCCTCTTAAATGTTGCAATTGTAACAGCTTCCACCACTTCCTCTGGCACCTCATTCCATACAAGTACCACGCTCTGTGTGAAAATGTTGCCCCGTTGGTCTCTTTTATACCTTTACCTTCTCACCCTAAACCTATGCCCTCACGTTCGGGGTTCCCTAACCCCAGGGTAAGACTTTGCCTATTTATCCTCATCTCACAATTTTGTACACATCCATAAAGTCACCTCTCAGCCTCCGACACTCCAGGGAATACATACCCAGCCTGTTCTATAACTCAAATCCTCCAACCCTCGCAGTATCCTTGTAAATCTTCTCTGAACCATTTCAAGTTTCACAACAACATTCCAATAAGAAGGAGACCAGAATTGCACGCTATATTCCAAAAGTGGCCTAACCAATGTACTAGACAGCTGCAACATGACCTTCCAACTGCTGCACTCAATATTCTGAACAAGAAAGGAAAACATACCAAACGCCTTTTTCACTATTTTATTCACCTGCGACTACACTTTCAAGGAAGTATGAACCTGCACTCCAAGGTATCTTTATTCAACAACATTCCCTGAGACCTTAACATTAAATGCATACGTCCTGCTAAGATTTGCTTTCCAAAAATGCAGCACTTCGCGTTTATCTGAATTACTGTGAAAGAAAGGGCATCAGTTTACGTTTAGAGGGGAAAAGGTGTAAGAGAAGCAGAGGCATACCGTTTTCATACAGAGGGTCGTACACGTAGAGAATAAGCTGACAGAATTGGTTCAGTTAGGTTAATCATCAACAGTTAAGAAGACTTTTGGACAAATGAATGGATCAGAAAGTTTTAGACTTTTATGAGCCAAGTACACTTTAATGGAATTTGACATGCTGGTCGACATTGACCAGTTTGGGCCAAAGTGCCTGTGTCTGTGAATTCGAACGCTCTGACTCGATAACGTCGCATCAATTGCTTTCAATCACTCTGAAATTTGCTGAAAGGACGTCGTCTAATTCCATTCATATCTCTTTGTGCATTACTCCTTTGACATGCTAGCAATCACTCCCTTTCATAGTCTAAATTATAACATGTCAGCCTGTCATTAGCTCCCTAACATTCAATTGCTCCAATAACGTTTTCTGAATCACTTCGTATTAATCTTCGAATTGCCCCCATGCCGTTGTACCACTTACCCGCTGGCGGAATTGCATGCCTGATTAGGAATCATTATGCAGGCACGTTGAGAGAGGACAATCGAAGAGATCTTACAGTGAGACATCATGTGTGGATATCAAAAATAGAAAGGGTGCATTCACATTGTTGGAATGTATTCCTTGAACTCCCAACAGCTCACGGGAGGCAGAGAAACAGATGTGTCGTGAGATACAGAAAAGTGGTGAAACAAAACTGTGAAGTTGTTTTGGGTGACTTCCACTTTCCACTTATTGAGTGGGAATCCCTTAGAAACAGGGGTTTGGATGAAGACTAATTTGTTAGATGTCCTCGGGGCACTTTTGATATAGTTTATTGACAATGCATTAAGAGGAGGCCATACCCATTTTATTTTAGGGAATGACCCAGCTGATCAATATTTCAGTAGAACAACATTTTGGACTGAGTGATCATAACTTCATAATATTTTCAGTAGTCATAGACAAGAACAACTGTGGCCCTTGGATGAGAGTCATTAATTGGGCAATGGTCAGTTATTTCCACGTTAGGTAGGAACTAGAAAATATGGATTGGCTTCAGTTAATTGAGAGAAAATCTACATCTGGCATGTGAGAGGCTTTTAAAGACAAGTTGATAAAAGTGTAGGACATGCATGTCCCTGCAAAACACAAGGATGTAATGGCAGGATTCAGTAACATGAAATTATCAACTTAGCCAAAAGGGAAAAAGTGTAATCGAAAGCTCTGGGCAGCTGCAAACAGACGAGACCCTTTAGGTGTATAGTTAAATTAGAATGGAACTTAACTGCTTAAATGTGCATTGAACTTGTTTGGCAAACAAAGGTCAAGGAGAAGCACAAAGCCTTCCATGCATATATTAGAAGAAAGAGGGTCACTCACCCAAGGAGAAGAGTAGGACTTTGGGAGAAATTCTTAATAAGTACTTTATGTCGGTATTCACCAAGGAGAAGGATATGACTGACGTTGACGTCAAGTGATCGTGATGCATACTCTCCCGAATGTCAAAATGATGAAGGATGAAGTTTTGTTTATCCTAAATTGCATTGATTTTTTAAAAAAGCCCAGAGGGCAAGGGAATCTATACCTGGTTACTGCAAGATGCAAGTGTAGAAATAATTGGTGAATGAACTGATATCTTTACATGCTTTTTGAATACAGGCGACATTCCAGAGCACTGGAAATTAGTTGTTGAAGAAAATAACTAGGGATACTCCCGGAAATTATAGGCCAGTAAGTCTGACGTCTTCGTTGGGGAAGGTCTGGGAAAAGATACTTAGGGACAGGATATATAGGCATCTGGAAAATAAATAGACAAGTTAGCGAAAGGTAACATCATATTTTATGGGAAAGTACATGTCTCACCGACCTGATTGAACATTAGAAAGCGGTGTCAAAGACTATTGATAAGAGAAGGACTTTGTGTACCGTTGACAGGGAAATTACTTAGACATTTGATAAAGTCCCACATTGTCCAAAAGTTAAAACCAAATGGGATTCGTGGTGTGCTGGGTAGATGGACACAAAACTGTCGTGACAGTTGAAGAAAGAAGGAAGGAATGAAAGGCTACTTTTTCAGTATGTAGACTGATAAGTACTGGTGTTCTAATGATATCAGTCTTAAGTATTCAGTTTTATATGTGTAAAGAGTGTGTGTGAGAGAGAGACAGATAGACAGAGAGAGAGAGAGTTTAGTGAATTGGACACGGAATTGGCAAATGTAGAATATTCCAGATGATGCATTTTGAGGATCAAATTTAGGTGTGAATACTACTGTCAGTGACAGAACATTTAGAAATATTGAGATGCAGACAGATCTGAGTGTGCACAGTTCCCTAAAAGTTGCAACGCAGGCAGCCAAGCTGATTAAGAAGGCACATGGCAAGATTGCCTTCATGGGCCGGGGCATGAAGGACAAAAGTTTTCAAACTATATTGCAGTGGTACAAAACCCTCGTTAGGACACAATTGGAGACATGAATGCACTTTTGTTGTGAAATCCACCAGAATGACTTCGAAAGTCGGGAGCGATTACATAGATGTTTGACTAAAATGTTACCTGGTCGTGAGGGCATTGGCTATAAGTGAAGGTTAAAAGGCTAGGTTTGTTTTCACTGACAAAGAAACGATAGCTGGGAGGAGAACTGATAGAAGTGCAAACAATTATGAGAAGAGCAGATCGGGTTGATGTTTTAATTTAAAGAATGCACAGGTTAAAGGTGAGAGGGGAAAAGTTTAAAGGAAATGTGGAGGTGAAGATATTTATGCAAAGAATGGCCAAAACCTGGAACACACTGCCAGAGGCGTGGTGCAAGCAAGCAAGGTAGCGATAGTTAAGAGGAACATGGATGGTTACATAAGTAGAGAAGGAATAAAGGGATTATGGATCGAATTGGGGCAGTAGGATCGCTATGTAGTTTAGTTAGGGCAGAACGATCGATACAGGCTTGGAGCGCATAAGGGTCTCTTCCTTTGCTGTACTTTTGTTTTGCTCGTTTATACTTTATTGCCCTTCTTTGTCAAGTCCCCTCTTTGTGCCCAATCACTCATTCCACATTGCTCTCAGATTCATTGCCATGATGCCCTTTCAATCATTGGGTAAATTACTCACATGACACCCTTCAATGACGACTTAACAGTTTGAACCTGCCCAATGAATTCTATCAGTAAATTACCCTATCACATACCGTGATTCCCTCCTTAAAATGCCATAAGTTAACCTTAATTTCTATTGTGCAAAAATGTAAAAAAAAACATTCATTCACAAAATCAGGGTGTCACTGGTTAAGGCACTATTAATTATATATCCATAATTGCCTAAATGGCAGTTTAAGAGTTAATAGCATTTCTGTGGATTTCAACGCACATACAATCCAGACGAGGGATTTCGTGACACAGTTGCTTTAAATTCCCCAGACAATTGGCAGTGTTTCATTCAATTAAATGAAAGCCAGGCTTTCATTCAATTCAAATGTAAACAGTTGTCTTGATAACATCCAAACCCAGGTATCCAAAGAATTACCAGGGTCTCTGCGTTCCAAATCTTTCAATAATACCACTGCTCTGTCATCCCTGTGTGTACAACACCACTCTGTAAATAACCATCAGTTATGTCCTATTACTCACTCCTCATCGCTATAATAATTTTTCGCAGTCGCCTTGCCAAGCACTGCATAAATCTCTGCTAATTACTCAGATGACCTCCTGTTGTCAATTCCTTATCAATGTGTAAAGCAAACTCTTATATCAGCTGAGTCATGCCCTATCTGCAAGTTACAATGTGGCGCCCTCTAATCTGTCTTTGCCACTCTGTACATTACCCACGTGGCACACCATCACTCAATGCCGCTCACTCCGTTAATTTCCCCCATGGTGCTCCATAATTTCTTTTATATCACTCTATAAATCATCCCCATGTTGGCCAGAAATTACTCCTTATCGCAGTGTAAAATAAGCCAATGCTGTCGTTCAAATCATTCCTTATCTCTCTCTATATTACCGCGGCATGTCTTCCATGTCATTCCTTGATGCACATTAAGTTACCCCAATTATCCCATACGACTCGGCAAATCACCACAAGACATTCTTCCAAATCATTCCCTATTATGTGGTTATCTACCCGCAAAAAATTCTCACATTTATGCTTGATGACCTTATAAATGATGCCTTGATATCCTCTAAATTATCGCCACCATTCTGTGGATTACTTCAATTATTTCATATTACTCCCTTGCTATCACTGCAAATTGCCAAATGAAGTCCAATCTATTACTCTGGATCACGATGTAAATGAATCCAATTACAACCAGTTAACTTCAAACACTCTGCAAATAATCTCCATACACGTCCCTTTAATCACTCCGGCCCATGTTGTAATTGAGCCACTTCGATTCCAAATACACATTGCCTCTGATAGGGAAGGACGGCGGCAGCAGCCGGGATTGATTCGATCTCAGGTGATTGTCTGTGTCGAGTGTCCACATTCTCCCTATGTTTGAGTGGGGCATCCTCGCACAATCCAAAGATGCATGCATTAGCCATGAAAAATACAGGGTTGCAGGTTAAGGGTCGCATGCTCCCTCTCACTCCTTGTCATTCTATGGATTACCTGGGGCTCTGGAGTGCCTGTCTTATCACACGTGCGCTAATTCTTTGTAATGGACCTCGATGGTGCCCCATCCACCACACACGCCATTGTGCTCATACATCCACGTGATGTACTCTAATTCACGGCCTGTGACTATATAAATCACTCTCATGACACCAGTTTTCAATACATAACTGTGTACAAATCACCCCACCTTGCCAATTCAATTACTTCTTAATGTTCTTTAAATTCTAAACGTGTCATTCTGTCAATCTCCCATTGTCACTCTAAGTTATTCCCAGTGATATCATTAAGGAAAGTAATCCCATGATATCACTTAAATCGCCGTCTCCCTGAAATTGCCCCATGAATTCCTCTAAAGCACACACTTTTGCTATGTAAATTATCCCTAAAGCATCGAGTCAATCATTCACTATCACTCTCAAATACATAAAAATGCCCTCAAATTGCACTCCCTGTGATACTGTGTACTATTGCCACCTCATCTTCTAATTCATTCCCGATCTATATGTGAACTACACGCCAAGTTCTGGCAAACACTCCCTCACACTCGAGAAACTAACCTGACGACATCTTACCAAATAATACCTGCAACTATGCAATTGCCACTAATTGCATTATTTAACCTTTTGCTCTGTGAATTCCTAACATCATAAACTTAGTACAATATAGAAACAGCCCATTTGGTGCAAAATTACAAACCAACCGTCATAAGAGTATCCCACCCAGTTTAGCATGGGCAATTAAACTAACCTGCACATTTTGGGTCTGTTGTAAGAAACCAGAGCACCTGACGGAAGCTTAGGCAGACACGGGAAAAGTCTGATAAAGCGCAAGGCAGAAACTGAACCTGGGTCCCTGCTGCTGTGGGGCAAGAGTACGAATCTCCGAGTCACCATACCGACCTGACCTCCTGATTTACCCCCATGTACTTCAGTTAAGTATTCACAGCCTCTGCTTATGCGAGGTCCCAATCCTCTTTTAATTTCTCCGGCTCTTTGATCAATGAAAGCAAGTTTCAAAACTGAAAGCCTAAAGTTAGCACAAGTACAATTTGGTCCAAGGCAAACTGGAAACAAGATTTAAATGCAGAGTCCCCTGCTTTCGGAGCGCATTCCTTTCATCATTCTTGCAAAGGTTGAGGGGATCGCTGGCAGGACTTTAATTCATTGATTGTCCCTCATGGTCACTGAAATAATTTAGTGGTTTTTTTTCCTCCGTTTCAGAGGACATTTAAGGGTCATTAGACAATAGGTGCAGGAGTAGGTCATTTCGCCCATCGAACCAGACCACTATCCATTATGGCTGAAAATGTGTTGCTGGTCAAAGCACAGCAGGCCAGGCAGCATCTCAGGAATAGAGAATTCGACGTTTCGAGATTCCTGATGAAGGGCTTATGCTCGAAACGTCGAATTTTCTATTCCTGAGATGCTGCCTGGCCTGCTGTGCTTTGACCAGCAACACAATTTCAGCTGTGATCTCCAGCATCTGCAGACCTCATTTTTTACACTATTCATTATGATCATGCACAATGAGTTTCCTGTTCCTGACTTGTCCCCATAAACCTTGATTCCACTATCTTTCAGACTTATATCTATCTCTTCCTTGAAAGTATCGACAATCTTGGTATGCGCTGCTTTCTGGGGCAGAGCATTCCATATATCCACCACTAACTGGTTGAAGAAGGTTCTCCTCAACTTTTTTCTAAATGACATACCCCTCATTTTTAAACTGTGTCCTCTGGTTCTGGACTCAACCATCAGCGGAACCATTGTTCCTGCCTCCACAGTGTGCAATCATTTAATAATCATATACAACTCAATCAGATTGCCTCTCATCCATCTAAACCCAAGTGTATACAAGCTCAGTGTCTCCAATCTTTCAACATAATATAGTCCCGCCATTTCGAGAATTGAAGTCGTGAAGCTATGCTGCACTCCCTCAATAGCCAGAATGTCCTTCCACAAATACGGAGACAAAAAACTGCGCATAATACAGTTGCGGTCTTAACAGGGCCTTTTACAACATGGCCTTGTACAACGGCACCAGGATCTTTTTGCTCCTATACTCAACTTATCTTGTTATGAAGGCCAGTATGCTATCTGCTTTTTTCGCAGCCTGCTGTACCTGCATGCTTCCTGTCATTGACTGATGTACAAAAACACTTAAATGTCGTTGCACTTCCACTTTACCCAACTTGACTCAATTTACATAGTAATCTGCCTTCCTGTTCTTGACACTAAAGTGAATAACCACATGTACATCCACATAAAGTTGCAACTGCCATACATCTGTTCCCTCAACAAGTCTGTCCAAGTCACCCTGTATCATCATAATATCCTCCTCCCATTTCAACCAGCCACACAACATTGTGTCATGAGCACATTGTCTAATAATTATTTGAATACCTTCATTTATATCATTATTGTACATTGCAAACAACTGCGGTCCCAGCATCAAACCTTGTGGTACTCCACTGGTCACTGCCCGCCATTCTGAAACGGGACCCCTTATCACTATTGTTGGCTTCCTGTTAGCCAGCCAATTTTCCATCCAGCTCAGTATTTTGGCACAATACCATGTGTCCTAATGTCTCTTACTAATGTCCTATGTGTGACTTTATCAAAGGCTTTCTGAAAGTAAAGGTATGCCACATCCATTGGTTCTTCCTTGTCCATCTTCATAGTTGCATCCTCAGAAAACTTGCAGAGGATTAGTCAATTCCCTTCGTAAATCCATGCTAACCCTGACCTGTCCTGTTACTGCTATCCAAAAGTATTGTAATTTCACGTTTTATAATTAATTCACGTTGTTGTTCGTCTGGAGTCACATGATGACCAAATCGGGTAAGCATGGCAGATTCGTTTCTCTATTCAAGTCAGGTTGGCATTTATGATATTCAATTCAATGTCTGCAACATTACTGATGCTAGCTGGTAGAACGGGGAAACCTGCGTTAAGTGTCGAGCCAAATATTATATTAGAGCTAGGAAAGTTGTTTTACGAGGATGGTTGCGAAATGGCATGGAACGAGCTGCATGGTAGTAACTAGAGGCAATAGAATATGAAAAAAGAGTGAGCAAGGATGCAGAGTGATCAAGAGCTGGCGACTACTCGAGACATCAACGCAATATGGTTTGTCTGGTTAATGTGTTCCACAAGTGATAGTTGTTATGTGGAGCTGCAGCTGAAATGGGACTTTACGAGAATGCGGATGAAGCTGCAATTGATGATATACCCATGACGCTGACAGGAATATCAGTTGATAGAAGTTGACGGGATTCCGAGCGCTACACCAGGCTTAAAACTAAAAGTTTGCGGTTCCCGCTCTTTTGCATGGATATTGTGACTGAGATGGAGCAGGCCACACAATAGAGGTAGGATGCATCCTCGAATAAAAATGTCCATTGATATACATTTCTCTGACAGTCCTCTTTCTCTTGCAGTAATTCATGTTTGGTCTTTCGTGAAAGTGAGAAAATTTGCCTGACTTTGTGAGCAAAACGATTATGCCATGTTCATTAGGTTTTAAAACAGAACGTATTCAATGACATTTTCAAATTGAAATAAATCGAAATCACAAACTGCTGGGTAGTGTCAGTGATGAATTTCTTGATCAATTAATTGTTTTGATGAATTGATGAACTGAAATCAATGGATACTTCTGCAGTAATGTGAGCCACACTCTGATTTCGATATCCAATTTCTAATTCCAGCACAAATGTCGTTAGAGATACAGAATTGCAAATCCCACCATGCTATCAAAACATGCGCAAACACATCCAAAATTTTGACCAACGTAGTTTGAAATTGTCTCAATCTAAGAATTTTCCAAGAAGGGATTACATTTTACTCTCTATCTCCTGGTCTCCTCCTACTGCTGTGTGTCCAGAGAATGTTGATGGTCCAGTAAAAGGACGGTGTTGGACGATGACAACGTTGAGTGAATGAATGAGGACGCATGGAAGACCGGTGGAATATGATGGAAGAACTAAACCGTGACCCAGAAAGCAGCGTACTAAATATGTTCGCTGCATCTGGAGACAGGGGTGTTCCATTAGCCGATATTGACGTGTTAGCATGAAATACCAAAACACATTTTTTAAACAAATCAGCAGAGTTACAATTCCCACTGCTGTGATAGTCACTTTCACTCTGACATGTTTATCTTTGAAATTCTGATGCTAAACAGTAATAAACTAATCAAAGTGAATGTGTCAGTGAATCAGACAGAACAGTGTCTGGAAAAAAGTAGGAGATCCTGGACATTTCTTGCGCTACCAGATTCCCTCTGAAAAAGGAACGGTTCGAAAAAAACAAATCAGATTGTGTGTCAACGTCAAGCCCTGAGGATAATTGTTTTAGATTATATTACTTAAAGTGTGGAAACAGGCCCTTCGACCCAACAAGTCCACACTGACCTGCCGAAGCACAATCGACTCAGACCCCTACATTTACCCCTTCACCTAACACTACGGAAAATTTAACATGGCCAACTCAACTGACCTGCACATCTTTGGACTGTGGGAGGAAACCCACGCAGACACAAAAGGAGAATGTGCAAACTCCACACAGTCAGTCGCCTGAGGCAGAGTTTGAAGCCGGGTCTCTGGCGCTATGTGGCAGCAGTGCTAACCACTGCGCCACTGTGCCGCCCACAAGAGACAAAAAACATAAACTGCTGTAAATGGTCTGTCAAGCATCCGTGGACAGAAGGCTCTATTCTGTTTCAACTCAAGTGGCCCTTCCTCAGAACTTTTGTTATCTCTAATATGTCTGCTAAATATGTGGAAGATACGGTGCGGGAATGGCAAGATGTAAGGTCTGATGTGTGAGGATTGGGGTAAAGATACAAGGGAACTCAAGCCATAAAGTTCTTGACCTTGTTATTGAGTCCAACCACATCTTTAAATCTTGAGCTCTCACGTGTCCATCCCACAAACCGCAAACGTAATCACATTGTCTACGAATACACGCAAGCCAATGTTAGGAAATTGAGATTTCCCATCTCAATTAGTTTCTCAGGCGGTGCAATCCAGAAAGCCACTAAGCATGAGATAAAATCTTTTTCCTCCAATTCCCTCCACAGTTCCTTTCTTTCACTTTTGAATTATGTCGTCTTGTGATAGATCATTTGACAAAATGTCAAAACTGCATTCAATTCACTCTGCCCATGCCACTCATAATCTTATACGTCTCAAAGGAAACAATCAAAGGTCACCCAGTCTCAACTTATATCTGAATTTTTCCAAAAAAAAATGTAACACTCTGGTGAATCTCCTTTGTACCTAATCCAGAGCAGTCACATTCTTCCTACAATGCAAATAACAGAACTGCACACAGGAGTGCAGTTGTCATCTAACCAAACTTCTGAAATGCATGAACATGATATCCCAGTTCTTTTAACCAATGACATGACCGTTAAAAGCAAGTGTACCACATGATTCTTAACTGTCTTATGATTTTGTCTGCCAACTTTCATTGATCTAAGCAGAAATTCACCAAAACCGGGAAGTTACTGTGAGGCTTTATGGTGTGCGCCATTTATGCATTGCTGCATTTGCCACGTTCAAGATTCGAATGGGCAGCACTTCACATTTATCAATTTATGTTCCATCTGCGATTGATACACCCATCTGAACAATCTGTTCATTTGCACAAGCAACGCTACATTTTCTGTTTCACAATTGACCACTGGTTAATTTTTGCATCTTATTCAAAATGTACAATCGATCCCTCCCCATCAACAGTTCTAACAAACAGCATTTCTGAACAACATAAATAATGAAGGAGCATGTGACCCCAGTGGTCGGCCATTTCAAATTGGGGTCCTGAAATTACAGAATTGTCAATAGGGGAGATTTGTTCATTATTATTTCTACATCACATTGTTGCTAACTGGTGGGAATGATGAGGTCCTCGGATTCCAGAGTGATATAGGTTTTCGTAGCCCACAGGTTTTACTGATCAGTTGTTTGCAACACAAATCAGTCACTGGAAGTGCTCACTGAAATATTGTGATGGTATTTTAAATGAAAAACAGCACAGAGATTATTACATAAGAGGACAAATACACAAAGTATGGCACAGTGTTCACAACTGTTTGAAATGAACCCAATGCAGTTATAACCGTGGAACATTCAATCCAATTACATCACCAACTACCTTACAGATTCTGTAAACTCAATAAGGAATCATTCGTGCTTCATGCTTACCTTCATGTTGATCTGATATTGCAGTCATAGGCTTATACTTTTGCGAATTTTATTCATTCTCCCAATATTATTCACGTAATGCAATGTCTTATCTCTGAACTTTTAAACAAACTCTGGATGATTTCGCATGCGTTTCTTCACCTGATGTCTTCAGCAATTTGTAGTGTACCTCTTTGTCATTGCACAAAGTTTCGTTTCTAAATTTCATCTTAGCAACTCCAAAACGATTTCCCAAATTGGCTGTGTTATCTACTGCACGGGCTTCATTGACATGGATGATTTCTATTTGCCTGACTTTGTATCTTTATAGATGAATATGCTTCTGGACTAAGTTCACTTCTTAAAAAAGCCTCATCCCCGGAAATCTCAAGTCAGTAAACGCTCGAAAAACAGTATCCACAGATTAACCAGCTGTTTGTTATCTAAATGTGCATGATTTCTTGAAGATTTGTTTTATCTCGTTTTCAGAATAATTTTCTGACCCCAGCATAGCTGAATCAAAGCAAATCATATGGAGTTCCTATACTGAACAGTGTAAACATTCTTCCGACCTCAGAACAATATCATGTAGAAATTTATTGGTTTTTTTTTAATCAGAGGCAGGCTGAACATCGTAACACAAAGCAGAGAGACGTCCAACAATGAAAGTTGCAAAATAAACCTTGATAATTCAAGGACGTTTGACATAATATTGCAAGAAGACATCATTCCTCACAGAGGAATAGTAGAATGAGTTCAGACATTAATTTACACAATCTCAAGATTTACAAGTCACTCACCGGGAATACCAACTATGCCCAGGACCATATAGAATGTTTTTCGCACAGTTTCAATCAGAAGATACATGTCATGTGTGCAGTCAATAGACCCTCGCTTCTGCAGGCAATTTCCCGAAGTTTAATGATGTAGTACGCCGTTTGGAAGGTCTTAATTATATTTACATCAGGATCTCCACGGGGATCCATTTCTTGTAACATTTTACAAATCGTTTCTTTTTTGCATTTCAGAAGTGGAACAAACAGATGACGACAGAGGAATTAATCATCTGACAGTGAAAGTTGTTTACCATGAGGAAAAAATGTAGAAAAACAGCTACTGCCTCACGAGGGGATAGGACTAAGTACGTGGCGTAACAGACCACGATAAGAAACTGTGTTAAAGCCAATTCCACACCCATCGCCCTCGAATCCAGGCCAAGAGTTTGAATTGAGACAGTGTGAATACCGTCTCAGTTGCCATTCACTGAGTGAATTCTAAACACGTATGTACTCAGGACTCTTTAATTTAGCTGAGGAGTGTAACCACTTTATATAGCTCAGAAAGATCAATTGAAATTTTCAGAGAATTAATGTCAACAAAACAGAATTTGACAAGTTACACACTTTTATTCAGATATGAGCCAGTCTGGAGGGGCATGTTTACCAGTGATTAGCACTGCTGCCTCATAGTATCAGGAGTCCAGGTTCAATTCCAGCCTTCTGCGACTGTCTGTGTGAAATTTACACGTTGTCCCCGTGTCTGAGTGGGTTTCCTTCCACAATTCAAAGATGTGCAGGGCAGGTGAATTTGCCATTCTGACTTGCCCGTTGTGTTAGGGGCATTAGTCAGAGGGAAATGAGTCGAGGTGTGTTATTCTTCAGATGGTCAGTGTGGACTTGTTGGACAGAAGTGCATGTTTCCACACTGTAGGGAATCGAAACTAATCATTCATCTCTACATCATTACCTTTCTTTCTATGCTTGTTTCTATTCATTGCTCTATAACTGGATATATCTTCATTCATGCCCAAGGCATTCCCTTCAAATCGTCAACACAAGCTATGCAAAACGCACGGTTCTATCAAATCATTGATCACCCGGTTGCCAAATTGATACTTCAAAATGTATCACCAATCAAATGTCTAATCTCTATACTTAAGTAAAGTTCATTTTCTTGAGAATGCAACTCATGGTGCGGGGGAGTGTGTGGGGGCGAGGGGGGGGATCTATATAAATGCCGAAACCATTCGTGGATTGTGTTTCTGAAGTCTGTTTGTCTGTCCATCACAGGCAGAGGAGCTAGTCAGGCTCCAGATGCATATCCTTATCTGATGCACAGATAATTATACAATTAGAAACACCATTAATTGTGCACTTAATTACTGTCTGTCCCACGCTTAGTTGCAGCCGAACAGTGTCTCTTCTCCTTACTTCCACGAATGCAATGTTCCCAATATAAACATGCTGTCAATTGCCATTTATCAAAAACAGAACTGGTCTAGTCATATAAATACAACAGCTGTGACAGCAATTCAGAGGCTCGAGGCACTATAGCGAGGAACTCAAAACCTTATTCCCGTAAAAGAGTGTAATATCGATACGGTGGAAGTCACGTAATAAAATAAAGTTATTTGCCTGAAAGGGTGCAGTTGAATCAACACACAGGAAACGCGACAAACAGCCTATTTCATTGGCATCATAAATCAAGCAACCACTCCATTCATCACTGATGCATCAGACATGTACTGTCCACCATCGACAAGATTTTGGACAGCAATACACCAAGCATTTTTTTCAGGAAATGCGTTGAACTCGCTTGACGTTTTGTTTCATAATGCGGAAACGCAGCATGAACCGTTTTGAGTAATTTGATGTTTCCGAATAATATTCATAACTATTTTCTGAATAAAATTGTTCCCTCTAGAATCTGACTTCAACATGGGCTGCTGTCTGATGTATGTGCCTCCTCCAAGTGTTAAAGGGTCTGCATCAAAAGCAGAACAATTAACTCAAGCCCCTATTTACACCTTGTCACACCCTGATGAATGTGAGTGTACGTTTTAAATTTGAAGATGACAGTTTACTGTTCTAGTTGCATCTCCAAAACATTGAAGGCCCATTCCAACAGAAATGTATGTCATGCTGTATAAATAGTTCTTCTTCTTTCTCAAGTCTATTGCAGGCTTCATCATTCTGATTACAGCGATATGACGACAAATTTTCAATACACTCGCGGAGTCAAAGTATTTTTTTCAGTTTAATTGTCACATTCCATTTACGATTGAGTCACCTTTGCCCTTCACGTCGGCTCTTTAACACTGTAGGTTACTGTGCATTATCTTTTGACAGATTTCGCTGCCTGAAGCAAGACAGGTTGACAGCCCTATTATGTGATCAAATTAAGATGTTTCCAGAACAATTTACAGCTTTCCTTCACAACTCCATGATCT
Source organism: Hemiscyllium ocellatum (assembly GCF_020745735.1). Lineage (NCBI taxonomy): Eukaryota > Metazoa > Chordata > Chondrichthyes > Orectolobiformes > Hemiscylliidae > Hemiscyllium > Hemiscyllium ocellatum. The sequence goes on along the minus strand of NC_083448.1, from coordinate 2,930,460 downwards.
TCGAAAGAATGAGTTCAATTTGGAAGTTCAGACAATGTATGTGATCCTCTGTTGTGAGTTGTTTTATTCCAGGTTATCAAGGAACAGGGACGATCATTCAGTAAAGAGCTCTGGGTTTCTTTGAATTGAATTATTTGATAGCGGGATTAAGTGTGAGGGAATATGTTTAATTGGCCCTGGTAAAAAGGCAATTTGAAGAAGACATTTAGCTTCTAAAAGATATCTACATTTTCTACAACTGATGCTTGCCAGTTAATTTAAACGGGAAGAAATGCATGCGTAATCTGTGGATTTCAGCTTACCCAGAACTGTAGAAGAATTTTCCCACTTTCTTAGTTCTTTTCCATACCTTTTCTGCTCTGGATGTATTAAAGGAAAACCCATTATCGAATGTCTTCTCAGTTTAATGGAATTGCGATAATGCCCTATTTTTGACATTAAATTCTGGTAGAATATGTGAATGTATTGATCAGGAATGCCGAAACTCATTTTTCATTTCACTTTTTCAGTTAAATTTACAGCCATTGTGAGCCTGTCATTGGGTAAAGTTTGATTTTTCCTCAGTTACCACGCAATAACTGGTGGCCATGCCAAGAGCGAGATGTTGGTGTCCTTGTTATTCAAGTCGTTGTATTGTGCATCGTGTATGACTTTTCCCTTGAAATGTCATGGCCATCTAACAAGTGTGCAATTTAATCTATATCTTAATTTATGCCATCATCAACTGTTCATTCTGACTACCTGTCACTTTCTGCTTTGCTCATTATATACATATCTGTTGTCAGAGGCGAACAATATAGTACTGCACGATGAAAACTCCAACAGTGCTTCTTGGATCAATCTGTCTTTTGCTCTGTATAAACAGTATCTCCATTTCCATTGCAGCTTTATTTTCTGTGGGCATTAACCATGGAATCTGGTTCTGTGTTGACACTCGAAGTGACTATACTGACACAGGATTGATGAAAGTTGACTTGTTCAGCATAATTTTTACCTTATTGCTTCCATTCCCTTGCATTCTGATGTTCAGTTCTCTGACCGTCATTTGCATTGTGGTGAGTATTCGTGTGCGTCAATATTTATAGCATCAGAAGAAAAGGAGGATTTTTAAGTACTCGGAGATGGCAAGGAGAAGAAATTGTGTGACATAACAATTCACCACATCAGAAAGGTACATATTCCGAATTTTAGAATTTACAATTATTTATTGTTTGAATAGAAAGTGTGTCCAGCAAGGGAGGGAAAGGTCATGTACGAGCATGCAACAGGTTAATGATGCCTGATCGAAGAGCCCCTTCAGATACAATGGGCCAAATTGCCTCATTCTGTACCATGCAATTTCAGTGAGTTTTTTGATTCTGTGCAGTCTGATTCGTGCCTCTTACCATTTTGTGGGCGGCACGGTGGCACAGTGGCAAGCAGTGCTGCCTCCCAGCGCCAGATACGCAGGTTCAAATCCCGCCTCAGGCGACTGACTGTGTGGAGTTTGCAAATTTTCCCCGTGTCTGCGTGGGTTTTCTCTGGGTGCTCCGGTTTCCTCCCACATTCCAAAGATGTGCGGGTCAGGTGAATTGGCCATGCTAAATTGCCAGTAGTGTTAGGTAAGGGGTAAATGTAGGGGTTTGGGTGGGTTGTGCTTCGGCGGGTCGGTGGGGACTTGTAGGGCCGAAGGACCTGTTTCCACACTGTAAGTAATCAAACCAAACCTCACAAAACTTAAAAGCACGTGTTTTCTTTTCGAAATAAAGAATAAATTTGCATTCCCAGATAGTGGAAGACCTTCATGAGCGTTCCACAATCACTCTGTGCTGTCGCTTTCTGCAGTCTTCCTACATTTAACCAATATTAAGCTTTTCTACAATTCCTTCTGGAGTGTGTCACCACACATGTTTCTTTAGAGCATTCCATTTCCCAAGTTTATCGCTGTTCACTTAACATGTCCGTGTATCTCTGCAAACTCTTTGTGTCGTCCTTACGTCTGGCAATCCCACATGTTCTTCGTGCTATCTGCATACTTGACTGTAGTACATTCATCGAAGTCGTTAGTGTATAATAAGCAAATAAATGTGATCCTGCTCTGATCTCTGGGTATTATACTGGGTACTGCATACAATGTTGAAAACTCAACTTTCTGTTGAAACTTTGTCTTCTAATAGTCATCGTTTCTCTATCCGTGCTAATATATTGCTGTGAAAAGCAAGCATGGGCTCTCACCTTGTTTAGTAGCGTAATGTGTGGTATCATATCCAATGCCTTCAGTCAATCGAAACGCATTTCATCGACTGCTTCCCCTTTACCATTTCGACATTTTCACCTTCACGAATTGGTTCGTAATATTGCCACTTATTATTTTTCCTTTATTAGGCCATGTCAATCTGCTAGATAATTTTCTTCACTTCTTAAAATCATTGTTCTTACATCCTTAATAATAAACATTGTCATTTTCGAAAAGAACTCATTGTCCGGTTCATGGAATCCCTGCAGTGTAAACGCAGGGCATTTGGCCCAAGAAGCACAGACCGAAAAGTAACCAAGCCAAACCCATTTCCCTACGTCTACCACGAACTAATGCACCTAACCTACATATCCCTGCGTACAATGTTGAATTGAGCATGGCCAATTCACCAAATATACATATAGTTGGATTTTGGAAGGAAACCGGAGCACATGGGGGGAACCCATGCAGACAGGGCGAGGAAGTGCAAACTCAACACAGACAGTCGCCGGATGCTCAATTCGAATCTGTGTCCCTGCCGCTTTCAGGCAGCAGTACTAACGATTGAGTCAACGTGATGCCCCACCATTGGGCAAGTGCAGTCTGTGTTGTATCCGTTTTTGTTGAATACCTTGTATAGGTGTTCTTCTTCCTCTTTTTGTAGTTCAGATGTGCTGCAGTGTGTTGTGGCCCTTTTGACTAATGTCCTGATGCAACTTCGTTGGTATGTTTTGGGATGGTTGCTTTCATAGTTCAGGACTTGGTCTGTGTGTGTGGCTTTTCTGTATACCTTCGTGGTATTGACAAAACCCTAGCAAGAGAAACAATATACAACCTGCTGGATATACATAACAGACAACAGGACGCTGAACCTATTAACAAAGACGGCATACTTAAACTACTGGACCTGTGCCTCACAACACACTTCACATTCAACAACCAGATATATGAACAAATCAACGGAACACCCATGGGCTCACCGATCTCCGGACTCATAGCAGAAGCAGTTGTGCAAAGGCTAGAAAAAACAGTTTTAACACAATTACAACCCAAAGTATGGGTCAGATACGTGGATGACACCTTTGTAATCATTAAAAACACAGAAATAGAGAACACACACCGGATCATCAGCGCCACACTCACAGGAATCCGATTCAGGAGAGAGGAAGAAAAGGACAACCAGCTCCCATTCCTGGACGTGATGGTACAAAGAACACCAAACGGAGAATTCACCACGAAGGTATACAGAAAAGCCACACACACAGACCAAGTCCTGAACTATGAAAGCAACCACCCCAACACACACAAACGAAGTTGCATCAGGACATTATTCGAAAGGGCCACAACACACTGGAGCACACCTAAACTACAAAAAGAGGAAGAAGAACACCTATACAAGGTATTCAACAAAAACGGATACCCGCGCAATTTCATCAACAGATGCCGCAGGGAAAGACAATGAAATGAGGACATGCGACAACCCAAAGGACTGGCCACGCTCACATACATCAGGAGCATTTCTGAACTGACAGCAAGACTGCTGCGACCACTAGGACTCATAACAGCACACAAACCAACAGCCACTCTCAGACAACAACTCACCAGGACAAAGGACCCGATACCCAACATGAGCAAAACAATGTAGTGTACAAAATCCCATGCAAGGACTGCACAAAACACTACATTGGACAAACAGGAAGACAGCTAACAACCCGCATCCACGAACATCAACTAGCCACGAAACGACACGACCAGCTATCCCTAGTAGCCATACACTCAGATGACAAACAACATTAATTTGATTGGGACAACACCACTATCATAGGGCAGGCCAAACAGAGAACAACCAGGGAATTCCTAGAAGCATGGCACTCATCCACGAATTCTATCAACAGACACATCGACCTAGAGCCTATATACTGGCCACTGCAACGGACAGCAACTGACAATCGGAAGCGGCAGATTGAAACCAGTATAAATGCCGGAGGAATCAGCACAGAAGCGATTCACAGGAGGCTCCCAGGCACTGAAGATGTCACCTAGAATGGGGACGAAACGTTTGCAAGATAAACTCCAAGCTCGGCAAACAGAACCACAACAACGAACACCTGAGCTACAAATCTTCTCACAAACTTTGAAGAACCAAAGGTCTTATCATCCCTTGCCTTATATGCTCTTTTTGTTACGGTAGTTTTATATGTATTTACATCTCTTCTGGATTTTATTTTGGACTCATGATCCTCTGTGGCAAAAAAAAGCCTGTTTTTTTTGTGAAATAGACGGCTTCTACTGATGAAGTAATGGATTACAGCTGACAACACTTGCTGAACAGTTGCGAATACATCTGAATTATGCTGATTACAGGATTCGTCTTTTTTATCTGAAAGTGATACATAAGACTACCTTGGTCTCTGTTCTTTTTACATTAAAATAATCATATAGTTGTTTCAACGCAACAAAAACGGTAAAAGCCTGCCATTGGTTCGTTTCTCTGTGTGACATAATGATCAAACAGAGTAAATATGTTTGGTTTAAAACCTAACCAAAAGCTGAGAGTTAACTGACAATCAGCACAAATCGTAAAACCAATAACCAGTATACAAAACATGTGAAAACTGACGTTAAGAACTCTGTTATTGTCCTTTACCTGCAAGCTTCGAATCCACTTGTAAGATCTCCCTATCTCAGGCTTCCATACACTTAACAACCCAACTTCAACAGTCCTCAATGGTACATTATTTCATAGATACGAAACCCTCAAAGGAAAGGAATTCCTCCACACCTGTCTTAAGTTGGCACCACTTTTTTTCCTGAGACAATGGCAAGCACTGTGGCTCAGTGCCTCAGTGTTTAGCGCTGCTGCCTCAAATCTCCTGAGTACTGAATCCGAATCTAACATTGAGCAGCCACTGTATTTGCACATTCTCTCCGGGTCTGCATGGGCTTCCTCCTCCAGTCCAAAGGTGTGCAGATCAGGTAACGTGGTCGTGCTAAATTGTATGTCGTGTTCTCGAATGTGTTGGTTATGTGCAGTACTCAGACAAAAGAAATATGAAGAAATGGGTATCGGCAAGTTACTCTTTAGTGGGTTGATGTAAACTTGGTTCCACACTGTTAGGATTCCATGGATTCTTCTACAACGGGTACAATCTCGTCCCATAAGAATCTTGCATATGAGAGTCACATTCTCTGAAGCTTTTCTGAATACAATCCAAACTACTCAAAGTCTTTTCATGAGACAGTTGCTCTCATAACCGGCATCAGCTTAGTGAACCAACTCTTCACCACCATTAATGCCAAGTTTATGTGCCCAGTCATTCTAGGCAGGAAGCTGTAGAACTCATAAACAAGGCATCCAACTGGAGAGCCTTTGAAGCAGGATTTATAACTTATTGTCAAATGTATTTATACAGAAAAATACAACATATAATGTTCAAAATCGCCATACCACGTTTCATATATTAATGTTAGCAGTCATCATAAAATGATCAATTACGGAAATAAACATGAAACAACGTTAATAGAAGTCGAAATAAATGCTTCTGAGTTCGAATAACGGCGAATAAGAGAGATAGACACAGCTGGAATGAATCCACGAGAACGACAGGATGGGAGGACAATTGAAATGCTGTGATGCATTGGGCCGAAAGCCACTGAAGAAAGCCGGTACCAGAACCGCCAGTTTAAAAAATAGCTGTACGATCGTGTCACTGTGCTGGGGGCAAAACCACCACCCATGAATTAAACGACATGTCAACACATTAGAACACCGATGTGGAAACGCTTGTCAAAGACTAGGAGTGAGCAAGGCGGCAGTAGAGATCCAAAAGCTGGACAAACTACTCCATCAGAGATGGTCCAGCATTCCGAGAGCAGGAGTAGTGGATCAACTAGAAATAGAATTCATAATGCAATAATTGTTCAATACTTAAAGGAAAATCATAAATGTTAGTCAAGAGTTTACAATCTAGAATGATAAGGTACAGTTTATGAATATTAAAGGTGAACTGGAGTAGACTCCTTTAAAAACAAAGGTGGATATAGTAGGGTGTGAATACTGGGAAAATTTCAGAAAAGTGATGAGCAGCATGCAAACCACGTATATATCTTTTTACATTAAAAATGGGCCTTCCAACCAAGATTATCCTGGAGTCGTTTCTGGCTTAAATATGATGTATCCAACCTAGGCAGTAACGATTTAATGCATAAAGCAATAAGCCACGGAAGGAAAATATGTGAAAGCAGGCACAATGCCAAAACAGTCTGTTTTTGGCTCAATGTTTACTGCCGTGAACTCAGTTGGCTTGGAAACAATTGAGCAACACATATATCTTTATCTGTTGCACCTTTATCTGTTGATGTACAAAGACATGAAGGAAAAAATACATCAGCGATAGCAATAGAATAGGTCAGACAGATCTTGTTTTCACACCCTTTCCCACGATTAGGGGATCTTACATTTCTGAGACTCAGGTTCATGAGAGTCGTGTCATGGAAACTGAGAGAGCAATGATCTATACCATCTGCAATCTTGGAGTCCTCGATGGGTAAAAGGAAATATGTTTGGCTTGTTGAATATGTCTGACGTCGTTGCACTAAGTAGGGTAAATATGTGCAAATTGGATACTGACTCTGGGTTGAAAGCTCTTTGGACGGTCTTTTTGGATTCAATGGGACAATTTGCCTCCTTCCACATGGCAGCGATTTTATGATTCTGTCATTTACTCATTGTTTTACAGGTATCTTAAATTATTTAAACTAATACATCTGCATTAAATAAAATCTCACGTGTCTTCTTTTATTAATTTTGTTCACAACTTAAAGTATCCATTAGGCACTTCCAGCCGAACAATACCCTCGGCTGACTCAGAAAATTGCAGAGAAAATAAAGAAATAAAATGAGACATATGACACACAATAATGATAGAAATAAAAATCAGGAAGAGTACTACAAATGCAAGAGGCAGGCTAAGGTATAAATTAGGAAAGCGAAGAGGGAGTGCACGGAAAAAGTCCCAGGTAGAGGTAAATCACAAAGTAAAATGCTCATGAAGGATTGAATGAGGCCCAGAAGGAACAGGCAGGTTCGGCTTCTCACTGAAGCAATGGGCATGACAGAGATACGACATGAGAATTTTGCTTGTGCCTTTACTCGTTTAGAAATTGGTCGCCATGGCTCAGTTGAAACTGTTGGTGTTGAGCAACTGAGCAATATCATGCTAGAATTTCGTAGAAAAGCCTTCAAGAGCAGATAGATGAATGCCATCTTGGTGATAGAGGTAAGGGAGCATATTGTGGTGTCATTGAAGTTAGCTGGAAGGTGGAGCAACGAAGAGCGTGCCGAAATATTGCCGTGAGATTTTAACAGGATCAAGACTTAGTTAACTACATGGCGGATGATTGGTTATCGACGAGTCATCATCCAAATTGATGGCGAACACAGAAAAGTAAATTATTATTTGACTAGTCAAACAATTTTTTGATTGGGTATCAATTGAGAGAGGCAACTAACCAATGACGTCAGGTGACAACGTCCAGCACGCACGTGTAAGTCAGTCGACAGATGCAGCATGCAAAATTGTATGTTGGCCTTGATGGTTGAAAGATTTGAATGCAGGAACAAAGATGCCTTGAGACCATGATGTAAGATGTTAATGAAGTCGCACCTGGAATGCCATGAGTAGTTCTCGGATGCTTGTCTGATGAAGGATGTTCTGACGACACAGAGAGTAAAGCAAACATTTATCACGTTGTTTCCTGCGATCGCAGGGATGACATACGTGGAGAGCGTGGGTCATTTAAGATAGTCTTCAACGGAGTTTAGAAAAATTATGCCGGGACATTGGGAAAAAACCTATAACATTACAACAGAAAGAGAAATGTTAGATGCGTGACCGATATTAACGATGTTGAGAGACTTCAGAAACAACAGTCAAACTTTGAGGAGAAGATTTAAAACTACTCAGGTTGAAACGAAAAGAGTTTTCATTAAGAAAATGGCAAGCCTGAGGTATTCATGACTACAAAAATTGGTTGAGTACAAATTAATAAGAATTTGCATGAAGGAATTCCAAATTGTTGGTAAAGAGATACTCGAATATCTGGAGGATGGGATGATACCTTGGAGCTCGATGGCAGAGCATGCTGGAGCAGTTGAATGGACTACGCCTACTCCAACTTCGTAAGTTTGTTTGTTTTACCAACATACTGAATACAACACAGGACAGGAAACGAAGCAGAAACCAGAAAAAAACATTACATGCCACCTCGTTCCTTTCCGGGCATTAGGAAGCACGATAATCGATGAAATAATCAGTGGCATGGATTTTATGAAGGCATGATACGGTCAAAGTTGTTAAGTGAAACAGAAATCTTGTCAAATTTGAGAAGATGAGAAACTCGTTAGTTAAAATGAAACCATTAGCTGAACTCAGCATCAAATGAAAAAATTTCAATAAAGTACGATATAAAATATTGCCACACAGGATGAAAGTTCATGTTTATGCAGGCATTGTCTTTGCATGGATGGAAGATTGGTCTAATAACAGTAAAGACTAAGATGAAATGGTTTATTTTCAGACTGGTAAACAGTAGCCTCTCAGATGCATTATTACATTGTTGAGGGGCAGCAGGAGTGATAGAAAATTTGCCTAACAATAAACATCGAATTGCTTGCGCTTAGCCTTGCTATAGATTGCCAGGTGCATTGTGACAATAGGAAAGCTTAGTGATGGGAACACAGACGAAAGGGTAAATCAAGTTTAAAAAAAAATCATTTAACATTTCCTTCATTGACGAAACAAAAGTTTGAGTGACAATATGCATAGAGATATATTTGATGCAAATATAGTCCTCAGTCCAACAGGTACCCTGTTAATTCAATCATCACGCTCACTTGTTGACTAAATGATGTGCCAGCATTGCGGAAATTCAAAGAAAGGGTGACAATTTTACTGATCATTGTAATGCAGACTGCTGGTCTTCAGAAATTATCTTATCTATGTCTGGCTTTTTCCATATGTTGTCTCAAACTAATTTTCTCAGTTGCGAATTAATTTACGTGAATGCATTTGGGTTCCAGAGATATCCAATGCTATATCTAATTTGCAATAATTCAAGCATTTCAAACCGAAATAAAGAACAAAATCAAAATGATGAACATGTCCATGATGAGCATTAATAATTAATTAAGCCTCAAACGCAAGCTGTTAAATGATTTTTTTTTTGGGAAAGTAAGCTTATAACACAAGGTAACCTGAGACTCTGATAAAGTCAGATAGGGTGCAAGTACCATCTGATATCAGGAGTAGCTATCCTGTTGCCGCTGGTCGAAAGGGTACAGGCAATTGACTGAAATAGATAAAACAATCTTCTCGTGAAATATTCTATAAAAAGGAAAATCCATGACCAGAGAGGAGTAATCAGGATAATTCGTGTTTGGTGGAAGCCCAGAAAAGTGGTTTCAATTCCATGGTGAAATAAACACGTAGAGGCCAAGGAATTTGGAGAATGCAACTACATGCGGGAAAATATGCACACTGGACTAAACACGCAATGGTTAGGACAAATTTACACTGGAGGAACTGAACAGGGAACAAGACTCGAAACGTCTGAAGATCGAGGAGAGTCATTATTGCGAGTGAGGAATGGGAGATTTTGCACCGAGTGTACTTCACCAGACAGATGAAAGACGGAAAAGGAGGAGACGTGGGAGTCAGAGGGATGCAACTTAATCAGTGGAAAAGTTGCTGCCACCACTACTTAACGTGTCTTTTAAAAAAAATTGCACTGACTGCATGTCAGTCCGATGTTGTTTAGAGCTATTGATAACCAAAATCGTCATGCTTGTATACTTTCATTAATTATTTAATTAATATAAGCAGTCTGAACAGTTTTTTTCCAATAAACTGGCAAATAAGTTGTCGAACACGTGACAGTAGGAAATTGTGATCATAATCCATTAGATGCAACAGAACCAAGAAATTCTTTTCACAATTCAGTTCTGGGAATTCAGAAGTTCAGCTGAGAAGCAAGTTTTGTCCCTCTCTGGGAAGGCCGTTCGTGGAGATTCGGGAACCAGTTACTTTGGCGAAAGTGGGTAGTGCGGATGCTACAGATTCGATTCAAAATTGGAGTAATGCTAGAGAAGGATTCGTGATGAAGGGCTTTTGCCCTAATAAGTTACCTTAGCAGAAGGATTAAGTTTGTGAAACTTCCAAACCCGGAGAGTGTCGGTTGAAAATCTGTCCATCTAGAATTGAGGAAGGTTAAGCTCGCGTACTTCCAAGACATCAATTTCAGTAAACATGGAACTTCGATTGCCTTCACACTCCAATGAGAAGGACCTGTAAGGCGTCAGTAAGGTACAACATTAAGGAGTCAGAGAAGGTATGCAATTGCTTTGTATCTGAGATTCTCTGGTGCATTGTCTCTGAAACTTTTTTTATGAATGTGTAAACATTATTCTATTTACCTGCTGCATTTGGATACCGTTTCTTGTTCCTGCATTTGTGTCATATCCTTTCTCCTATTCATAAAGCCGGACACTGGGAAACAGACCCTGCAGTGCAGTGCAATTCATGCGTGTCAAGCAGATATCCGAAATTAATCCAAGCCCATTTGCCAGCATTTGGCTCATAACCCTCTGAAGGCTTCTTATTCATATAGCCATCCAAATATCTTTGAAGTGTTGTCATTGTACCAGCCTCCAACACTTCTTCTGGCAGCTCATCCCATGCATTCACCACCTTTCGTAAAAAAAGTTGCATCATAGGTCCATTTTAAACCTATTCCCACACAGCCAAAATCAATGGTGTTTAGTATCGGACGACCTCAACCCCGTGGAAAAGATCCTGACAAATAACCCTAGCCATGCCCCTCATGATTTTACAGCAATCGATATTTTGCCCTCAGCCCCCTGCTGTCCAGAGCCTTACAGTTAAGTGTCTAGTTTCTACCTTAATTTGCCTTACCAAAATACATGTCCTCTGTGCCCTCTGCGGTCCAGTCACATTTTCCTTGCAGTTTGGTGACAAAAACAGCGGACAACATTACACCAGAGACCCAGCTAAAATCCTGTAAAGTTGTAACGAGAATTGTTTGCTCCGATATGCTGCATTGAGGCTCATGAAAACAAGCACCTAAGACACTTCATCTCCAACCATGTATTCTTATTTCTCACACCTTCAGGGATCAATGACCTTGTACTGCAAGGTCCCTTTGTTCGTCAGTACCCCCGGGGACCAATTGGGCAAAATCCTTCCCTTATTACACATGAGGAAGTTGATCACCTAACTTCATTAAATCCTACCTGCTATTGCTCTGTTCAATTTACGAGTTAATCATGATCAGTATGCAGCCTGAGACGATCCTGCTCACGACCAACAACACCACCAATTTTCCTGTCACTTACTAATTAAACGTTTTGCGTTCCTGTCGAAACAAGTCCTTTCTAAAAACAACAGCACGGGACCGTACACTGGTCCCTGGAGTGTACAATCGTCACAGGTTTTTACTGACCAGAAATAAAACAAGCATTCCCTATCACAATTTCCCTGTTATTGGATAGTCTTGCATTATATTCCGACGGCTCTTACGTTTTGGATCACTCTTCTACATGGGACGTTGTCGAAGGCCTTTCTGAATTTCCTGTAAATCATATCCACTGAACCGGCTAAGTGCCATATTGAGTCAACATTTACAGAAACACAATTAAAGTAGTCGCAACATCACCGTCTCACATCTCTGTTGAACATATTTCATCAATCTCTGCCTTTTCAATTTTTACTTCAAACTCTCCTTCCAAGTATGTTTGTTTTACAAGGAATTCATCCAAAATTCACCAGACATATTCCTGGAATGTTTGGAATGTTCGATAAGGAGACTGGATTTCCGTGAGTTTAGAAGAATAAGCGACATAGCCCTCGAAGTCTACAAACTTTAAAAAGGGATGGATAATACATTCAGCTGGAGGATTCCCTGGCTGTGTGGTTTTGGAGACATAAAATGCTCAATGTAAATAATTTAGAGCTTGCAGGAGGACAAACCTTTTAACTAGGTCGCAATGAATCATTGACATTGTCTCCACCAGTGACTTGTGGAAGTTGAATCATCAAGTAATATCAAGGCAGAGATAGTTGATATGTAGTTATTAATGACGTGAAGGAACATGAAGCATGACAGTAGATGAACAGCCATGATTGAAAATTGAGGCATCATTTTGAAGAATCAGAGCGTGTTCTGCTGGGACCACATGGTGTATCTCCGTCCTGTCTGAACAATTATTCAACTGTTCCTATCCGTATATAAACCACAGCTTCAAAGTCCACTCTACCATGGCACTACAACAGATGTCTTGCAATTTACGGATAGCCTTGCAGCTTAAGGATATAGTCACTAATTTTCCAAAATACAGCTTTAAATTTATAACTTTCTAGTGTCGACCAAACTTCTGTTTCAGGACAAATATCTTCCTTAATTTCTTTCTTCAGCAGGTTTCGTATCTGGCCGGAGTGAATACGTCATTTTGTTGCCTGGATTAGAAGGTACTGCTTTTTAATCATTGTCACCGAGATAAAATTCTGTGGATAATAATTGTGCAAGGGGAGGGAGTCTCTCTTTAATTAATATAGCATATATTTCAATATCTTTGACAACGTGTCAGTGGTAGCACAGAGAAGAAGAGACAGAGTAATTTTAGCTTGTGACCTAAGAACAGAAAATTCAAACGAAGGATTTGACTCTGACAACACTAGATTGCACTGGCACAAGAATAGATTGGAATCAAAGATCATTCGATTGTCATGATCCAACCATGATTCTGGATGTGAAAGCAATAGGTTGCAATTGGACAACAACAGTTCAGAATGTGGACGCAATCAGCTTGAATCGTCAAATAATGCAAATTGCCTTCAGATGAGACCAACACATCGCATCTGTGGGATCGTTCAGATTATTCAATTCGTATACCATCCCATACTTTTATTTGTTGGTTCACCTGGCGATTTCTTCAAATTTCTAATAATGTTTGGCAATTAGTATGTATCCCTTGTTGCTGTTGATGTTTCTGGTGTTCATTCAATAAATACCATTGTTAAATGCATGTGTTTTTAATTTACTCTCTGCACTTTGCAGTCTCTTGTATGTCTGACAAATCTCTGAGTACCAATATTCGGTGTGTAAACCCTGCGAATTTAGTCTTACTGCTAGTTCCTGCATTCTCATTCCAACTGTCCCAAGAGCATGCCCCGAGGCTGAGGCAATGGTTTGAAAATACCTGGAGCACAAAGCAGTCTTGACATTTTGAGTCTGATATGATAATTCTTCCCATTCTTAACAACCATGTCATGTTGCTACATTTTGAAATTATATGCTGGGCATTGTTTATGAAGTTTATTTGCAACAACGAAGATTGAAATGTGGAAAATACAAATGTAGGAATCAAGAGCCAGTGTAGGTTGTTCAGTCCCTTGACATTTTTCTAATAATGTGCTGCCTTTTCCTTTTTAGAGACCTGTAATATTGGGTTTGGAATTTACCGCCTGTGGTGTATTTTTGAGTTTCCACAGGACTCTTGTGATACATATTGCACAAATTATGATTACAGATCGATGGAATAAATGTTTACGTTGTTAGCTATGATCAAACATCGTTGACCACATTGTACGGGATGACATACATTCAACCAACTTTGAACTATTTCATGAATTTCCTGATGACAGAAAGTAGCTGAGAACCCTGTGCAAGAGTACAAGTACTCACTAACAGAATCTTCAGGAGAAGAAATTACTTTTTCTCCAACACTTCAGTACTGAATAATTGGTTACTGATCAGACGAGGGAGGACGTGGGAGTTTATGGTTCAGTGTCTTTATTCAAAATTATAACAGGAGTACTCAGTAAACATCAGGGGAAGAACATGAGTGACAACGTTAAAAATAACACGACACCAGGTTGCAGTCCAGCAGCTTCCTTTGGAAGTATGAACTTCGAGATTGCTGCTCCTTCATCATGTTACAAACCAAGTTACCGAAAAATGGCGCCATGCCGCACTGAGACAACTCATTCTGCCATACCAGTCCATGCTGAATGTTGTCTACTATCTCCCAATACGACCTGTCTGCTCCGAGCCCATATCCCTCCAAATGTTTCCAAATCATGCATCTATCCAAATGTCATTTGGACGCTCTAATTTGGAACACTATTCACGACAGAGTTATTGTGGTTCTACATCAATCCTTCAGCTTAGTCCTCGTGCTTTTTAACATTTGTTTCAATACTCACGCCAATTGTAAGGAACCTTTTGGTACTACAGTAATGTTTAAGTTCATTTATATTTTGATTTCATGAGCAGATTAAACGTGACAATGTGATCACTGGCTTCAGCAGGTGACCTTATGATTGTTTAACGGACGTATAATCAGTACTTCCTTGACTTCGAGCAGAGTCGATAAATTAATTGTTCGATGCCTTCTCAGCTAATAACTACCTATTGCATTCCTGTCCCGGAGAATATGCGGTTGCTATCATCGTGTCACTTACTAACAGGTGCCCGTGGAAAACGCAAATCTTCTGGTCATTATCTTTTATCTCATTTTGGGACACATTCCATTCTGTGTAAGGAAAAGATACATTTCTACACGCCATTCCTCTGTGTAATATCCATGCTGTCCTTCTTTTTGCTGCGACTGACTGCTGTGTCTTGTTTACTATCACCTTTATCTCCTATCGATTTGATGACATTTGTAGCACAAATCTGAAAAGCAAATATTGCAATGTGAAAGAAGCAGCTAAGGTGCTGTGTCCAGTTACTGCACTCAGCTGCTGAAGAGCTTCGTTTGTTATTTTAAATTTGCAGGTCAGTATAAAAAGAGGAACAGACCTTGGATTTGTTGGATGACAAGCGACTTCACGTTTTCTTCAGTCCGGAGGAACAATTGAGTTCTTTCATTATTTGCAAACACTTGGAGTTTCCTGTATTCCCATTCTGTTCATCAGTGCTTTAATGGTTACACAATTATTGTGAATAACAAAGCATGCAGAAGACGCCAGAATTACAGCAACAGAAAGAGTGCAGACTCCCCGAGAGGACGAGTCAAAGAAATGCCGTCACTTTACAATTTCTTATCTCAGATAAATTCATTCTGATCTACTCTGTATCAGTGGCATATTCTACAAATTGGTGAATGGTATGTTTGGGATATAAGAATGTATATCTACCTTTGTTTGTCAAGGAACTGGTGCAAATGTATCCAGATGATCAGTTTCCGCACAAACACGCGGACTTATCATGTGACACGCTTAAACTTCACTGAGCAATTGAAAACCCTGGTGAACTATTCCTTTACTGTAATTCTAAAATACGTTAAACATTGAGACTGACTGAAGACTTGCATCATTCGAAATCCATAGTACATTCATTCTGGTGCAATCCACATACCCTGGCTACCGGTCAAGTGACACTTTTGGTTCCAAGTTATATCTGCTACACTAAACCTGTGATTTTATCCTTCCATTATGGTCCTGCTACCTGCGCTGATGCACTTGCCTGCGTTCCTTTTCTCCAAGTGCTTGTGACTGATTTGGAATACGCTGACAAATGTTAGATCGAGTAGCAGGAGTAGTATCTATTCAAGTTGGACTATTCAAACCTGATCGGAACATGATAAAATGTCATCACGCTTGATGTTGGGAACCATCGTCATGAACCTGGTATCGTGAAATCAGAAAACTGAAATAGAGATCCGTGAAAGCACAGTCGTTTTCCATCGACTGGAGAAGAAAGTGAAAAGTTAACATGAGAAAAAAAAACGCAGTAACTGACATTTCTTCAATAATTAAAATGATATGTGCTACTCAGATCTTCTATTATGTGGTCGTCTTACAGTCAGTGACGAACTTCGTATTTCAAGGATCGTATTTTTATATGGAGCATATTCAAAGAACAGCTACTGCGTGTCCTTGCTAAGTATATACCTGTAAGCCAAGGTAGGAAGGGTTGGAGTGAGACATTTAACGAAGGATGTTGAATCTCTTGTCAAGAAGAGAGTGAAGGCTTATGTTAGGATGAGACATAAAGGCACATTTAGGGAAGTGGAGAATTACAAGTTAGCTATGAAAGACCCAAAACGACAGCTAAGAAGAGCCAAGAGTGGACTTGAGAAGGCGTTGGCATATAGGATCAAAGATAACCCCAAAGCTTGATTGTCGTATTTCAGGAATAAAAGAATAACAAGAGAAACATTAGGATCAATCAAATATAATATCGGATAGGTGTGTGTGGAGTCCGAGGAGGCAAGGAAAGCACTGGAAAAGGATAATGTTTTTAAGGAGCATACTGAGATTAAGACTCACAGTATTTAGGTTCACAAGGAGGACATGTTATCAATTCTTGAAAGTGTGGAAATAGATATAGCGCCTGGGTAGGGAGGGATGTATCCGCAGATTACCTGAGAAACCAGGAAGGAGATTGGAGATCGTTTCACTTTGATCTTAATTTCGTCATTGTCTAACAGAAAGTGCAAGAACACTGTTAGATACCAAATGTTGTCCCCTTGTACAAAAGGGAGTAGAAACAACCTGTTAATTGTAGATCAGTGAATCAGACTTCGATTGTGGATAAAGTGTTGGGAGAGAAGTATCAGACCTAGAATTTATAATCATCAAGACAGCATCAAGTTGATTGGACGGAATCAACACGGGTTTGTGAAGGTTAGGCCATGCCTCACAAACCTTATTGATTGTTTTGAGATGATCAACAAGCAGGTGCGTGAGGGTAAAGCGGTTGATGTGGCTCATATGGACTTCAGTAAGGCGTTTGATAAGGTTCTCCACGGTAACCTATTAAACAAAATACGGAGGCACTGGACTAAAGTTGAATTAATGGTTTAGATCAGAAATATTTCTGGCTGAAAGAAGATAGATGTTAGTGGTTGATGGAAAATGTTCATCTGGAATTCAATTATTTGTGGTGTACTGCAAGGATCTGTTTTGGGGTCACTGCTGCTAGTCATTTTTGCACGTAATCTAGACGAGGGCGTAGAAGGATGGGTTATTAAATGTGAGTATGAGTATTATTCAATGCACTGAATTCTACAAAGTAGATTGTTAAAATGATCCACCAGAAACATCAATAATGGCAAGAATAGTTTTTTTTATAATTTAGCACACATTCGCCTCCAGAGATGCACTTTTTAAAAACAAATTCTGAAACGATCTCTCCCTTCCTGCTGAAGTCAATCCCTCAGAATTGGAGAATTTTTCTGGAATTGGTGATGAAGCAGGTCAGAGAGGTTACTCTATGTTGTGTGTTAAATCCAATGGGAACCTCTGATTTTATTGTGATTTTTATTTTCAAAAGCAAAAAAAAACCCAAAAGTAATGGCAGGTTTTTACTTTTAGTGTGGGGTGTCACATTTAGATTTAAGTTAGTATTTGAATATCCCACGGAAACGAGTACCCTGATCCTGCACCTCAAATGTTAATTGCAGTTTGTCTCCAAGCAGCATCAATTGCACTTTTCAGGCGCTTTCATTCCCCTCAATAACTAAATATGTTTTCATATTCATGTCAGAGATGACTTCCATTTTGCTGTGAGTGTTGAGTCACTGATTATTACATATGTCCAGCTCCTTGAGGGCGCTTTTTTTGTTGTTGCACTCTTAATTTTCCCTTTCCACGTGCGGATTTAACTTTTCCACAAGTTCCATTAGCGGTTTGAAACTAATGGTGGAAGCCAAACTTATGGATCAACTCATGATCACCAGTCATTTCAGCTATAATTGATCAGACGGTGGACACAAATCAGGAGCGGATAGATTACAAAACAAATGTCAATGGATCTGTTACAATTTACTGAGTTACATGAGAAAGATGAAAATTTAAAGCAATTTTATCAAATGCCATGCACAGAAAAATAATCCGAATCTACCTCGGAAAGTTAGTATCTGAAAAATAAGGTCTTCGTGATAATGGAGGCCATCCCAAGATGTGCAGGTCACGTGAATTTGCTATGCTACATTGCCCGTAGTGTTAGGTGCGATTTGTCAGCGGGAAATGGATCTGTGTGGGTTGCTATTTGGAGGGTCGGTGTGGACTGTTTGGGCTGAAGGGCCTGTTGACACACTGCAAGGAATCTAATCAAATATAATCTAATCATATCTTCCGGCAGATGAAAACTGGACAGAAGCTCACGAATCGTATTGCCAGGATGTAACAGAAAAGAGATGTTGCGAATAGCACATGAACAACACCGTGGGGATCATTTTGGAGTGAGAAAAACTTATGCTAAAGCACAAAAGTAGTTTTATTGGCTTGTACTGCCAAGGATGTCGTCCAATTTTCCCAGATGAGTCATGCATTTCAGATCATTGGAAGACCGCAGGCAGTAATAAAACGTGCATCCTCAGTACCGATTTCTGCATTGGATGAACCTTTCTTCAAGAGTCTTAATGATTGTGTGGAATCCCTATCCAAAACAAAATCAGTAATTGTTAGCAATATACGATTTGTACACTAGATTTCCAGAGGCCTTTCCATTCTGCAATATCACAGTTAAAAGTATTGTAGAGGACTTACTCAAATTTTACATGAGTTATGGACTATCCAGAGAGGCACAATGAGATCAAGCGTTAAATTTCACATCGAACAAATGCAAGAAAGTTATATGCAACTTAGGAATAAAACAATTCGAATCTACTAATTACAATCCAGAATTGCAGGCAACGCGAAGAAGGTGATATCAGGTATTAAAGGCCATGTTGAGTGCTGATAGTCAAGATTAACCAGATGATTGGATAAGGTAATTTCTTGTGTAGCTTTTGTGATCAGAGTGAATCTACAAAATTCAGTACAGTTGAATTAGTTTATGGGCAGGAAGAAAGATGACCACTGAATTTGATTCAGAAAAATTTGTAGATTTGAATTCAGAGACTATGCATATTTCGATGATGTGCCAAATGTTGGGGAATGATGAAATAGAGCAGGTAAAATAATTTGACATATTTTAAAACTCGCAGAGTACACAATGAATCAGAAAACAGACATGAGGTCAAAAAACTCAAAATTACAACAAGCATTTATCAAATTTGTTCGATCCACTAAGAAGACAGAATTAATTATAAAGCTGTCAGAAAGTGAATTTGCCAGAGCCCAAGTTAACTTCTTGGGCCATCTCGTTGGATGACTCGAAGGAACGGACATTCAAAGATAATTGGCGAGTTTCCCACAAGATCGGCAAAAAGAGCAGTCTTTCAGTTCCGACAACTGAATGCATTTTATCAAAGAATCATAATGGCTTTGGCCGCATTGTTTCTCCACTCACTGTATTGCTAAACAAAGGTAAGAGCTTTCAGTGGACAGCGGACTCTCACAAGGCATTTGACAGCCTGAAAGGATTATTAACCACTACTCCTGTATGAGCCACACCTTATGAAATAAACACATTCAAGATGGCTATCGATGGAACTAATGTAGGTGTCAATGTTGTGTTCTTGCAGGTAGACGAGGAGAAGATAGAAAGAGTACGGGTTTTTTCTGCAGGAAATTGAAGTTCATCTGCAGAAATGTTTCACAGTTGAGCAACAGACTTTGAGCTTGGTATAGGCGTTCCAACTTTGCATCTTCATGTTAAAATTATGCCTCTGAGACAATTTTATGTGCTGACGATATTCTATTGAAGTTCGTGGCAGAATTTAAGGAGTGATATGCCAGACTGCTTGGATGATTAACAGGAGACACGAGGCAAATAGTATTCAATTAAGGAGTAGTAGAAATCTGGCATGTATTACATCAGGGTGGTGAAGCCATCAGCCACAAATAAACATTGAGGTGAGTTTCAAAGTGTACTTGTCATGCCAGGACATAAAGTGCGATGGGGTAAGTGTAACAAAACGGTTTGCTACAGCTAGTTGATTTGTTTTGACAGCCATAGAATGGACGGGTGACATCTCCCAGCAGATATGTACTTACACACGATAAATGAGGGTAGCTTTTATTTCAGGACATATTTAGAACGAACAAATGCCTACAGGTTGAGTCAAAGGAATACCAAGATGTAGAGAGAGAGAGGGAGAGAGAGAGAGAGAGACAGAGAGACAGAGAAAGAGAGAGAGAGAGTGAGAGAGAGACAGAGAGACAGAGAAAGAGAGAGAGAGAGAGAGAGGGAGAGAGAGAGTCTATTTGTGTGTGTGTGTGTGTGAGAGAGAAAGGGACAGAATGGGCCATTTTGTCAGGGGAAGAGGACTAGAATTCTCAAAACAGAAAAAATGTTTGAAACTATGAGCACGATCGTTTGGAAGCACTCACACTAATAGGATGAGAACAGTGTACTCGAATTTTACAACTGGTGGCAAGGATTTCTCTCCGTAATTCCAACAGCTTATTGTAAACTGCGATGGACCATTCTTAAAGTTAAGCGTCTGTCATAAAATTAAAGAGGTATGGAGATAGACAGCATGGAAGCACACTGTTCAGTCCAACTCATCATTGCTGACCAGATATCCTTGATAAATCTACTTCCATTTGCCAGCATTTGATGCATGTCCCTCTCAACTCTTCCTATTTATATAACCATCAAAATGCTTTAAAACGTTGTATATGTACCAGCCCTAACCGCTTCTTCTAGCATCTCATACATGCATCATCATCTGCATGAAAAAAGTTGCGCCTTAGGTCCCTTTCAAATCTTTCCCTTGACGTCCTAAATCTGTGCCCTCCAGTGTTGAGCAGTGTCACGTCAGGAAAAGATCTTGTATATTTATCCTACCAATGCTCCTCATGATTTTATAAATTTTGTAACATCTGAAGTTTCATGTAAAGTAGCCCCGTTCTCTTCAGACTCTACCTATAGCGCATTTTCTCCAAATCTGCACCATTCTTGTATGTCTTTACGGAACCGTTTCAATTTTCAGAACATCCATCCTATCGCAAACAGAGCAGAATTACACACAGTATTGACATCGTTGCATAACCCATAACCCATACAGATAGAACATTACCTCTCAAATCCGATTCTCAATGCACTTTCATCAATGTTTCGGTTCAGTAACAATGCATTCTTTTTTATCCTACATTTGGAAAATACTGTTTAAGGCATGATTAACCGAGACAAAATTTGTGAGACTTCAGTGCACTCATCAATTAATGTCAGTCATTAAGATAGATGGAAATTGATGTCCTTGTGTACTTCATATAAATGAATGCCTTAGCCTTACAATGCACTAAAACTGCAGGGAAATGCCGACTTGGAAGATGACATCCAAATGGGGTTCAGTTCCCGACAAATATGTTACGCTATGGAGCAGTTTGTATCCCTTCAAATATTAGAATTAGAATCCCTACAGCGCAGAAACAGACCGTTTGGTCAAACAGGTCTACACCGACCCTCTGAAGAGTGACTCAACCTGATCCATTCACCTACACTTACCCTTGACTAATACATCCAATCGACACGTTCCTGAACGCTATGACCAATTTTGCACCGCAAGCCAACCTGACATGATCATATTTGAGGTGTGAGAGGAAACCCACACAGTCACGGGCAGAATGTGCAAACTCCACAGAGATATTCTTTCGAAGCTGCAATCGAATCCGGGTCCCTAATGATTTCAGGCAGCAGTACTAACCACTGCCTTGCTGTGCCGCCACTAAGAAGATAGCCAA
This sequence comes from Hemiscyllium ocellatum, assembly GCF_020745735.1. Taxonomy (NCBI): domain Eukaryota; kingdom Metazoa; phylum Chordata; class Chondrichthyes; order Orectolobiformes; family Hemiscylliidae; genus Hemiscyllium; species Hemiscyllium ocellatum. The sequence goes on along the minus strand of NC_083448.1, from coordinate 2,908,587 downwards.
GACATTTATATATTATGTCATTAGGTAGCTTTACAGTGGGTATTGCAGAACTGATGCAGCTTAAAAAAATAACTTGTATTAAAGCAAAAAATAATGTGGTGAAACACGCAGTTGAAACACACAAGCAAAAAAAAGTTTAGAATGCCTTTACTATTTGAAAACACAACCGACATGACTTCACAATTTAACGAAGCCGTTCCAATTCCCACAATATCCCATAGAAGAATCCCTTGGCAAATGATAAATAGAAAGAAACGTTCTTCCAGTCAGCCGAGGTTTCAGAGAGAAGAATCAGGCCAGAAACAACAGTTGTAGCATGGAATCTCTTTTTTTACTGTAACACAATCTCTGCTACCAGCAGTTTTTCTGACTGCCTGCTGAAGCTCAACCAAACGATGAAACGCCTGAGCTTCTGTGCAAATTTTGTGCCATTGTTAAATGTAATCACTCCAGATATGTCGGCAACTCTGCCTTTGAGAACCCACATGAAGGATAATCAAGGGCAACATCACTCAGTCAAAAGAGCAGCGTGTTAAAATTAACATCTTACAATATTACTAAAATATTGCATGGTCACACGTAAATAAATAACAGAGAGAAGTTCTTACTTGTGTTGTTACCAGTACTCATCCATAAATTAAGATAATCTGAAAAAGTTAACAGTTCATCCCATTAAGTTATTTCGACACTCACCTATTACCATTTTTGAATCAATGGTCTCTCCCGTGTTAAAATGTTTGTCGGGCAAGTGATATTTATATAGCAGTGTACATAAATTTCATGCAGATTTTTATTTTATGTACACGTTGTGAACACTATACGGCTTATCCAAGAAACCTACACTGTTGCCATCATTCTCCAATTGGCCATCAGTTCTAAATAAGAACAGCACTCTAAGTGAATAAAGTAATCATTCCCTTAGCTCATGTCTTTTTTTTTTCTCTGTCAGGACTTATGTCGAAGTACTGATGTTGGGCTGGGGTGGTCAGAAGTCAAACGACTCCAGTTTATAGTTCAGCACGTTTAGTTGAAATCCCAACCTTTCTGAGTGCTGATCCTTCTTCAAGTGAAATCTGATTCACTTGACGAAGAAGCAAATGTCCTTCAGTGTGTGATTTGAAGGAAAGTTGTTGGAGAATAAGCTGATGTCATGTAAAATCTGACCATATTTTCTGAACTCAAAATAGGTATCTGAGGCATAGTTCAAGATTCTCTTCTCAAGGGATAACAAATCTATCAGCGAATGAATGTTTGAAAACTTTCCAAGAATGTTAGACGTTTGAAGGAGAATATTATTCTTTCTTTTTGTTTCTGATAATCCACGTGTCGCTGACTTATAATTCTTAATCATTCTTCAATGGTAGCCATTGGTCCAACTGCTTTCAATAGTGTGACGATACTGTCTCCTTAAGAGGCGCACTGACTTGTTTCCCTTCCAGAGCAGACCTGTTACATTCGCACCGAAAGGTCTTTTGAATCAGGCAGTGGGAAAACAGCTGTGAGTTCTACCTGTGTATTCTTTTCAGTAAGATAAAATAATCATGAATGAGCACAAAAAGAGTCATACAGACCAAACAGAATTACTTTAACATAGTCGATGATATTGCTCATTCCTGCAACTGAAATGGTGGAGTTCTGTTGCTAACTAGATGTCTTAGACAGAGAGACGTCCACTTATAAAGTACATGGTACGGAATGTTACTTCTAATGTTTCTTTCTCCTGGACTGGAGAGAAATAAGACATGGAAAGACAAATGGTGTTTCTGATTTGCCTTTGCAAGAGGCGTGTTTATGGAATGATGTCTATATTGAAAGATTTGATGACTACATAGAACATAAAAGAGTACAGCAGAGTACAGGCCATTCGGTCTTCGATGTTATACGGCCTGTTATCCTATTCTAAGTTTATAAAAACCTGCCTATCCAACAATCGCTTAAATGTCCCGACTGCACCTGACTCTCCAAACATTCCATGCACCCAAAACGTTCTCTTTGAAAGAAATCCTACCTCTGACATCTTCCCTAAATCTTCCTCCAATTACCGTGAATAGATGCGCCCTCATGATAGACATTTCGGCCATTGGAAAATGTCTCTGGCTATCCAATCTATTTGTGCCTCTCAACACCTTGTACGTCTCTGTCATGTCACATCTTATCCTTCTTCTCTCTAATGAGAAAAGACGTAGCCCTCTCGAACTGCCTTCATAAGGCTTGCCCTATAGTCCAGGCAGCATCCGGGTAAATCCCCACTGCACCTTATCTGAAGAGTTCACATATATCCGGCAATGAGTCACACAGAACTGAACACATCGTTCTAAATTGGTGTAACTGCAGCTTTATCGTGCTGCAGCATAACTTCACTAAACGCACAGGATGTCAATACACTAAAATGCTTTTTGTGTTGCATTTCAACTGTGTTGTAAGAGTAAATTATGTTTTGCAGAAATGTTTGTGATAGACATATCGAATCATATCTGGTACACACTGCCTTAACAATGTCTTTTGGGAAATATTCATGTTCAGATCTATGCCATCCCCTTAATATACCTTGGGGTGAGGATTAGATGTGGAGGCTAGTTAGTGTCTGGTCTGCTCTTGTCCATAAGAATACAAATGACCAAAGAACTTCTACGTTGAGACTAACATAAGAAGCTTCTCAATCCCCTTCAAACTTTCTGGCTGTTTGAATTTGATTCTTTGAACATGAATATTAATTGTGTTTATTCCTAGTTTGTGAGAAGATTTGTAGCTCGGGTGCTCATTGTTGTGATTCTGTACGCCGAGCTGGGAATTTGTATTGCAGACGTTTCGTTCCCTGTCTAGGTGGCATCCTCAGTGCTTGGGAGCCTCCTGTGAAGCACTTCTGTGATGTTTCCTCCGGCATTTGTAGTGGTTTGAATCTGCCGCTTCCGCTTGTCAGTTCCAGCTGTCCGTTGCAGTGGTCGGTTTATTGGGCCCAGGTCGATGTGCTTATTGATTGAATCTGTGAATGAGTGTCATGCCTCTCGGCATTCCCTGGCTGTTCTCTGTTTGGCTTGTCCTATAATAGTAGTGTTGTTCCAGTAGTGTGTTTATTCCTGTTATGCTATAATATAAGAAAATAATTTGCACAATCGACAGAATCATGAATCTGCAGAATATGCAAAAGAAAAATGTCACTGTCTGTTTGCTACTCCGTATCTGCATCATAACAATTAAGTCTGGTGGCCGAAGTTTTCAGTCTGTTACTGATATGAAAACTCACTAATATGTGAAGAAAACAACAAAACTAGAGCGACAGAGAGCAATGAATTTAAATCCGTATCGCAATAATTTACTAACATCCGTCTAGGATCAATGTAATACTTTGGTTTTACATAACACACCATTGTTTATTATATATTCAGCTTCCTATGTAAAGTGGTGAGATATGATTTTTTACATAAAAAGAATAGAACAGTGGTTGTTGATGGAACGAAGCTGTAGTTATATCAGTGCAGTATTTTGCCTGAGGCGTTGACAACAAATTTTCACAAGGTGAAATTAACAGTGAACGAAACTGATGATTCTATGTCTGCACATTGCAGAGCACGAATAACACTACACACGGGTGAAATCAGAAAGAAGCATGATTGGAAAAAATGCCAAGTAATCTGCCACAGTATGACGATTGACAAAAGGGGTTGCACAGGAGAAAATACACTGAGCATCGAGCACGGGATGGACAGAAAGGCGGTGAAGAAAGACAGAGAGAGGAAGGGACAGAAATCGGGACTGGGGAGACAGTTTATGGACGTGGAATAGGTGAGATGCACTTTGGACACAGAGTGTGGGTAACGACTTTGATAGACAGATTGTGAAAAGGGACAGCGAAAAATAGATTGGGGAGACACATATGCTGAGACACACTGAAAGAAAGACTCGATGTGACAGACAAATTTTGGTGGGAGATTCGTGGAGACAGACTCAGGAGAATGTGGGGAGAGACTGGGAGACAAACCATCAGATGAGACAGTGGGAGTCGAACTGTAGGTATTGTGAAAGGAAGTGAAGGAGACAGACAGGTATTAAATTCTTCAATGTCTATTTTGAGCTTGATTATAATATAATGACATGGCAAACAATTCACTCAATCAGTGTTTAGAAGCTGATGGCAGCTGAAATGGAAGATGGAATAAAGGAAACTTCTACAAAGATCTGTGTGGCAGTTACAACCTGCAGTTCTTTGTTTTGAAATGGACAGAATTAAAATGCACAGATATGTAGACTCGCCATTGTGGATGTACTGGTGTTAGCTCTCTAATGAGCATTTTCGGTTTTTGTGAAATTGATTGGTTAGTCTGTCCTTTTGTGCTACCAGAAGTAAGATCATGGGTTTGAGGGAGGGCACCTGGTTTCTGAATTTTAGGTAGTCCATAGAAGTGTGATATGTTGGATCCAGCTGGCTCATTTTTGTTGGAAGTCTGTCTTGAATAATTCTCCTAATTTCTTAAGATTTTTAAGTAAGGTTGCACTTCGGGTCACACGTTGTGTGGTTGGATTTATCGCCACCTGTTGGTAAGTATCGGTGTCTGCAAGCAGTGCGTTCACTTTCCTGCTGTCTGATTTGTTTAAAGTTACTGTCAAGTGTCCTTTGTCTGCTGGTACGACCACAATGATTACGTCATTTTGAGTCTTCCAGTGACTTCTTTTCTTGTGCATTGTGTGTATTTCTTTCTTTTTTCCTGCTTAATGTTCCAGCAACTGTCCGTATGATGGTTTGTTGGTTTCCTTTGTGAGATTGTTGACTATAAGCGTTGCTTCGGTGTTACTAATAAATCCTTCTTGTTCACACCTGTGAAGTTGCAATTGTGTTCTCTTCCAAAGATGGTGCTTTCAGTGTCTGTTAGTTGTCTGTTTGATATGTGTTTTTCTTTTGTAATCGAGGTTTCTGCATTGCCTATATTGTCCTTTTATGAGTTTGTCTAGTCGTTTTTCCTGCAGGTCTAGGTTTATTTTCCCCACATTCTGTGTTTGCCTCTGTTTAATGCCTATGGTTCATTGTACAGTGACAGCCCATTCATGGATTGAAGCCTTAGTGTGCAGTTTTATGGCTCGAAATTTAACATTTTTATTATCTGAATCATTTGTGGGAATCGTTCTTATTCCTCTAAGCATTCGGTTGCCGTTCATTGCTGCTATTCCTTTGACTAGAGCGGTGTTAATGGGAGGTTTGTATTTCAGACATTTTGGTAGTACCTGTTCCCTGAGGCATTCATGCAGGAATTTCAGGTATTCACGGGTGGCACTCTGTCAGATGACGTTAATTTCCCATCTTCATACCTGGAAAATTATTTTCAGACAATTCATCAACATACTTGGTAACGTAGTCAGTGAGAATCTGGTGAAGAGCTGGTGCTATGTCCCGCTTATTATTTAATTGTTTATGTTTATTCACTGACTTGGTGACGTCATTTACGGTTATTATTCTCAAAGGATGGTAGATGGAGTCCAAATCGATGTGTTTGTTGATAGAATTTGGATTGGAATGTCTTGCTTTTGGGAACTATATGCTCCTCACTACTTCACAGGCACGAACAAGAAGGATTTCTTAGCAGCATGAGAAGCAACATGGAAAGATAACGAACAGACAGAGGAAACTCAACAAACCACCATTCATACTGTTGATATAACATCAAGCAGGACAAAAGAAAGAATCATACATAATACACAACAAAGGGAAGACAATAGAAGGACCCAAAAAGAAAAAAAAATGTAATCCTATCCACGGAGAAAGTATGCTTAACAGTTCATGCTAACAAATATACTGTTAGCAAACGTGAAGTCTTACATACTGGTAGGAGTAGCTGCAAAATAGTTTATTACTTGAATGGTTAAAAAGTTCCACTGGCTTGTAGAGGTACCTGGTTGTCCTTGTTCGTGAATTGCAGAAGATTCATCTGCAAGGTAATTAAGTAATCAGAAAGGCAAATTGAACTTTGTCCTTCATTGCTAAGGGTTTTTGTCTAAAAGCAGCGATGTAATATTGCAGCTTTACAAGGTGCTGGTGAGGCCATAGCTCCGGTGCGGTGTGCAGATTCCGTCACTTTACTTAAGAAAGGATGTACTGGTCCTGTTAGGGGTGCAAAGGATGTTCACTAGCTTGATTACAGAGTTGAAGGGATTAGTTTATGAGGAAAGGTTGATTAGATTGGGATTAGATTCATTATAATTCAGAAGTATGGGAGAGCTCATAAAATTATGAATGGAATTGATAAAAGAGAAATAGATAGGATGTCTCCATTGGTAGGTGAAACTAGGACAACATAGCACTGCCTCAAGATTAGAGGTAATACGTTTAAGAACTGATCTGAGAAGGCATTTTTCCCCCAAACGGTTCACCTAAATATGTGGAATTCCTTGCCCAGGGAAGTAGTTGACGTTACTTCAGCAATCACGTTTAATGCTAAGTTCGACACTTCTTTTTGGAAAAGTGAAGGATTTAATGGATATGGTGAAAACAAGGGAAAGTGGAGCTCAGTCCAAGAAAAAAAGATTATCCCTGTTCTTAATGAGTGGTGAAGCAAGGTCGAAGGGCCAGAAGACCTACACATCTTCTTCATCCTTTTGTTATGTTCTTATGGCTACAATGTAAAAGCGAACACAATGGTTGCAGATGTCGAAATTAATAGGTGGCAATAGACACAATCCCCCAACGAGAGAACTGAATCACTGCCTTAGTCTCAAAACCGACGAAATCCGACAGAAGAAGACAGATTTCCAAAAAAAAAGAAACCAGACGAATCCAACACATCACACTTCTACGGACTACCACAATTTATAAATTAGGAGCTCCCTCCCCACCCCGACCCAAAGTCTCACCAAGGGGAATACCAGTGTACAGACTAGCAAAGGAAATGCAAACAGGTTAAACACTTAGTAGAGGACTCACGTCTCTCCATTCACTCCACCCAAGAATTCTTGAACACCATCAAAAACACCAAGACAGAAGAGTATAAAATAATGATCCTACTCTGACATAACAGCCCTGTTCACATCTATAAGCATCAATCTGGCTAAAGAAACAGTGACTACACGCTTAAAAGAACCAAAGTCACGAAGACCAGACACTGCCAACTCCATACGCAAAGGAAATCTGGTCAAAATAATACATCTATGCCTGACCACACGCTTCACATTCATTAACAGGAGCCTCATACAAATCAATGGAGCACACATCTGATCACCCATTTTAGCGGTCCTAACCGAAGCAGTCACTTTGAGAGTCGAACAGCGAAGTGTACCATCTAACCCAAAAGTTTGGTCTGCTACGTGGGTGACACTTTTGTCATCACTAAACGAAACAAAATAGAGGAAATCTTCAAGAAGATCAATAATATCCCTACTGGCATAGCATTCACGAAAGTGGATGAAAAAACCAGCGAGCTACCATTCCCGGATGTCACAATAGCACAAACAGTCAGTAGGAAACTTCAAACCAGCTTCTACTAAAAAAACAACGCATGTGGACCAGATATTGAACTGCGGAAGCAATCATCCAAACAACGAAAAGCGACGCTGTATTAAGTCATTAGTTCAACATGCCACATACACTGCGAAGAGGTCAATGGGTAAACAATACCACAATCCACCAATTTCTAAGCAAAAAACACAAAGAAGAAAACAAAACGCGTACAGAAGACCTAAACAATTTTCCCTACAAAAAAGACATCTTGAAATGACTGCCATACTACTCAGAACTCTTGGCACCACTTTAGCCCACAAATCCGCCAAATTACAGGTCATGAATTTAAACAGACCTGAATCAGACAACAAGCAAAGTGAACGTCATTTACAAAACATCTTAAGAGGACTGCAAAAAAAAAAACACTGCATTAGACACATAGGCAGAAAACTAGCGACCAGGACACATAAACATCAACTAGTCACAAAAAGACATGACCCACTGTCACTAATATCCATACTAAACATAAAGAAGGAAACCACTTTACTTCGACACCGCATCCATCCTAGGACAAGCCAAACAGAGACCCAGATGAGAATTCCTACAAGCATGGCATTCCAACTGTAACTATCAAAAACACATCACTTTACAACCCATTTGACATCTTCTGATAAAAAGAACCAGAAATGACAGCACCAACACTCAATGAAGCATAAACACAGAAAGTGAAAGTGAGACATAACACCAGTGCTTCCCGGGAGGCTCAATGAACAAGGAACCTCATAATGTGCCAAACCATCTGAAACTGAACCTTCCAACTCAGCGAGCAATGTCACATGCTCCTGATTTGTTCCTGAAGGTTTTGCCATCATAAAGTCTTGTTTAGTACCTTAACGCTTCTGCCACACGAAGTTCTGTCTGCTTTATTGTCGCTTACACATTTGATTGATTTGTATACATTTGTTCTCAGAAGCTGAAAGCAAATTATGCCACCGATAAATGATAGAACATGCCCAACACAGGGCTACATTGGTGGTGGTGGTAGTGGGTCTGTGTGTAGGTATCAGGAGAATTCAAGAGGGGTAAGGCCCGTCCAATTCTCAAACAGATCTTTAAATTTAATGAGTCAGCTTCTGAGCACATGAGACTGAACGGGGACATTGAATAACAATCAGAATCCTTACAATATGGTCCCTTTTGCCCAACAAGTCAATACCGATCCTCTGACGAGTGTCCCACCCAAACGCACGACCGTACCATATTGCTCTCCATATCCCCTAAAGAATGAACCTAACCAACAAATCCCTAAGCAGTGTGGGCAATTGCAGCTTTGACCAACTCACATAAACTTTATATCTTTGGACTGTAGAAGGAAAGCAGAGCACCCAGACAATGAGATAACTTGCAAACTGCACGGAGTCAGTCGCCAAAAACTGGAATCGATCTTGGTAGTTTAAAGCAGCATTGCTAAACACTTAGACACCATATCGCACCCATGTCTGTGATACATAAAATTATCAAGGTGTCAAATATATTATGCAGGAAGACACTTTTATTTCTTAAGGGATCAATAACAATTGGCATAGATTAATGTTCAAGTTAGAAATGATAAGATGAGAGTCTTTCGATATTACTTTCACCCAGAGCGTACTGGAAGTTTGGAACACGTGGGTTCGCAAACAACCTCGTTACAATCAGGAGGATTTACGTTTTTATTTGTTGTCTTCCCGCCGATAAGCCAAAGTCGAGACAATGGCATGAGGCTATTCAGGACACTGTTACGCAGCAGATGGGTCGATCTTTTTACGACCATGCTGGGAAATTCTATGCATCGATGCATGGTATGAATAAGACATGTCATGCCACAATAATGTACACACACACCTGACCTGTACAGTTGCCCGAGTCCAAACTCCGAGTTCTCGGCGACTATGATAAAAGTAGTTTCCAAGGATCCTATTTGTGTTACTGGAGGCAATTTATCTTCTCGTCATAAGGGAATGGTTTCAGCACGATATCCCATAGTGACAGTGGGAGACTCATCCCTAACATTAACAGGGATCATGAGCATCAGAAATGCAACATAGAACATTGAACAACTCAGTGCGGAACAGGCTTTTTGGCCCTCAGTCTTGCACCGATCTGTGAACTATTCTAAGCTCATCTGTCTACACGATCCCATCATCGTTCACGTGCTTATAGAAGGATTATTTATATTTCCCTAATGTGGCTGTGTTAACCACTTTGGCAGATAGGGTATTCCAAGCCTTTAGCACTCTCTGAGTTAAGAACCTGCCTCTCACATCTGTCCTAAATCTACCACCCCTCAATTTGTCCACCCTATCTCAACCTCTGATTATCTTGTATGTCTCTATAAAATCCCTTCTTAGCCTTCTTCTTTCCAACGACAACAGACATAAGTCTCTTAGTCTTTCCTCATAACAGCTTCTCTCCCGATCAGGCTACATCCTGGTAAATCTCCTCGGCAACTTTTCCAATGCTTCCACGTAATTACCAAAATATGGCAAACAAGGTGGTACCCAACATTTCAATTGCAGCCGCACGAGTGTTTTGGACAGTTGTTGCATGACATTGCGGCTCCGGAACTCAATCCCTCTATCTATAAAACCTAATTTAACGTATGCCTTCTTAACAGGACTATCAACCTGGGTGGCTGGCAACTTTCAGGGATTTATGTACATGGACTCCAAGACCGCTCTGCATATTCACATTACAAATAATCTTTTCATTGCCCAGTACTCTGCGTGTTGATGTTCTTCAAAAAATGAATCACTTGACAGTACTCTGCCGTGTTGTTATTCTTCAAGAAATGAATCACTTCACATTTGCCTGCGTTGAACCCCATTTGCCACCTCTCAGCCCAAGTCTGCAGTTTATCCAAGTCCCCCTGCAACCTGTAACATTCTTCTACACTAACCACTACTTCAACGACTTCTGTGTCATCTGCAAATTTACTAATCCAACCACCTATTCTTGCTTCTAAGTCATTTATAAATGTGACAAACGGCAGTGGTCCCAAAACAGTTCCTTCTGACACATCAGGATTTTTCCTAGGTGTATGACGTCAGATTGTACGAGAGGGCATAACTACAAATTGAGAGATGATAGTTTTAAGACACATGTGAAAGGAAGGTTCTTTATACAGAAGGTGGTACGGGCGTGCAATGCCCTAACTACTAATGTTGTCAACTCAGACACATTTGGGAGATGTAAACAATCCTTAGATAAGCACATGGATGATTTTGGGATAGTATGGGGTACGAGCTGAGAATAGTTCACAGGTTGGTGCAAATTTGAGGAACGAAGGGCCTGTTCGGCGCTGTATTCTTCTACGTTCTACCACTAGTAACTGGACTCCAGAATGAATATTTTCCATCAACCACCACTCGCTGCCTTCTTTTAGAAAGCCAGTTTCTAATCCAAACTGCGAAATCACACTCAAACACGTGCCTCTGAATTCTTTCCAACAGCATACGATGTGGAAACTTATAAAAGGCTTTCCTGAAGTCCATGTACACCACGTCAACTGCCCTACCCTCATCTACATGTATGATTACATAGAACATAGAACATAGAACATAGAAAAATACAGCGCAGTACAGGCCCTTCGGCACTCGATGTTGCGCCGACCAAAGTCTACCTAACCTACACGAGCCCAATAACCTCCATATGCTTATCCAATGCCCGCTTAAATGACCATAAAGAGGGAGAGTCCACCACTGCTACTGGCAGGGCATTCCATGAACTCACAACCCGCTGAGTAAATAATCTACCCTAACATCTGTCCTATACCTACCACCCCTTAATTTAAAACTGTGTCCCCTAGTAACAGCTGACTCCATTAACAGAAAAAGGTTCTCAGTGTCTACCCTATCTAAACCTCTAATCATCTTGTACACCTCTATCAAATCTCCCCTAAACCTTCTTTTCTCCAATGAGAACAGCCCCAAGTGCCTCAGCCTTTCCTCATACGATCTTCCTACCATGCCAGGCAACATCCTGGTAAACCTCCTCTGCACTCGTTCCAATGCCTCCACATCCTTCCTATAGAATGGCGACCAAAACTGCACACAATACTCCAGATGAGGCCGCACTGCAACATGACCTCAGGACTCTGGAACTCAATTCCTCTACCAATAAAGCCCAGTACACCATATGCCTTCTTCACAGCTCTATTTATCTGGGTGGGAACTTTCAGAGATCTGTGTACATGGACACCAAGATCCCTCTGCTCATCCACACTACCAAGTAGCCTACCATTAGCCCAGTAATCCATCTTCTTGTTACTCCTACCAAAGTGAATGACTTCACACTTAGCTGCATTGAACTCCATTTGCCACCTTTCTGCCCAGCTCTGCAACTTATCTATATCCCGCTGTAACCTGCCACATCCTTCTTCGCTGTCCACAACTCCACCGACTTTCATGTCATCCGCAAACTTGCTCACTCAGCTTTCAAGCCCCTCCTCTAGATCATTTATAAAGATGACAAACAGCAATGGTCCCAAAACAGATCCTTGTGGAACACCGCTAGTAACTGCACTCCAAGATGAACCTATTACATCAACTATTACCCTCTGTCTCCTTCCAGCCAGCCAATTCCTAATCCAAACCTCTAATGCACTCCCAATGCCATACCTCCGTAGTTTTTGCATTATATTACCATGGGGTACTTTATCGAACGCCCTGCTAAAATCCATATACACCACATCTACTGCTTTACCCTCGTCCACCTCCTTAGTCACCTTCTCAAAGAACTCAATCAGGTTTGTGAGACACGACCTGCCCTTCACAAAACCATGCTGACTATCCTTGATCACATTATTCCTATCCAGATGTTCATAAATCCAATCCCTTACAATTATCTCTAAGACTTTGCCCACAACAGAAGTGAGACTCACTGGCCTATAGTTACTCGGGCTATCCCTACTCCCCTTCTTGAACAAGGGGACCACATTCGCTATCCTCCAGTCTTCTGGCACTATTCCCGTAGGCAATGACGACATAAAAATCAAGGCCAATGGCTCTGCTATCTCCTGCCTAGCTTCCCAGAGGATCCTAGGATAAATGCCATCAGGCCCAGGGGACTTATCTATTTTCATCCTTTCCAGTATTCCCCTAACCTCTTCCCTACATACCTCAAGGCCATCCATTCTAATCACTTGTGACTCAATATTCACATCAGCAATAGTGTCCTGTTCCTGAGTGAATACTGACGAAAAGTATTGATTTAGAGTCTCTCCAATCTCTTCCGCCTCCATGCACAACTTCCCACTACTATCCTTGACTGGACCGATACCTACCCTAGTCATTCTTTTATTCCTGACATACCTACAGAAAGCCTTTGGGTTTTCCCTAATCCTACCAACTAAGGACTTTTCATGTCCCCTTCTCGCTGCTCTTAGCTCTCTCTTTATGTCCTTCCTGGCTACCTTATAACTCTCAATCGCCCCAAATGAACCTTCACGCCTCATCTTTACATAGGCCGCCCTCTTCCCTTTCACAAGAGATTCCAATTCCTTATTAAACCATGGCTCCCTCACAAGACCCTTTACTCCCTGCCTGACTGGTACATACTTATCAAGGACACCCAATAGCTGTTCCTTCAACAATCTCCACATATCATTTGTGTTCTTCCCTTGAAACCTATTTTTCCAATCCACGCATCCTAAGTCATGCCTCACCGCATCATAATTTCCCTGCCGCCAGCTATAACTCTTGCTGTGCAGTGCACACGTATCCCTCTCCATCACTAAAGTAAAAGTACCGAGTTGTGGTCACTGTCCCCGAAGTGCTCACCTACCTCCAAGTCTAACACCTGGCCTGGTTCATTACCTAGAACCAAATCCAGTATGGCTTCACCTCTTGTTGGCATGTCTACATATTGTGTCAGGAAACCCTCCTGCACACATTGGACAAACACCGACCCATCTAACGAACTAGAGATATAGCTTTCCCAGTCAATATCTGGGAGGTTAAAGTCCCCCATAACAACCACCCTGCTACTTTCACTCTTCTCCTGAATCATCCTCGCAATACATTCCTCTACTTCTCTCGGACTATTGGGAGGCCAGTAGAAAACTCCTAACAGGGTGACCTCACCTTTCCTATTTCTAACCTCAGCCCAAACTACCTCACATGGCAAGTCTTCCTACATCGTCCTTTCCACCGCTGTAATACTATCCTTGACAAGCAATGCCACACCACCCCCTCTTTTGCGCCATCTCTGACCCTGCTAAAACATTTAAACCCTGGAACCTGCAACAGCCATTCCTGCCCGTGTTCTACCCACGTCTCTGTAATGGCCACAACATCGAAGTCCCAGGTACCAACCCACGCTGCAATTCACCTACCTTATTTCTTATACTTCTGGCATTGAAGTATACACACTTGAAGCCACCTTTCTGTTTCCAGGCACCCTCCTTCGAGATCGATGCCTTGTTCCTAACCTCCCTACACTCAAGGTCCTGTACCCTAAAGCTACAGTCCAGGTTCCCATGCCCCTGCAGAGTTAGTTTAAACCCTCCCAAAGAGCACTAGCAAACCTCCCCCCAAGGATACTGGTGCCCCTCAGGTTCAGGTGTAGACCATCCTGTTTATAGAGGTCCCACCTTCCCCAGAAAGAACCCCAGTTGTCCAGAAACCGGAATCCCTCCCTTCTGCACCATCCCTGTAGCCACGCATTTAACTGTTCTCTCTCCCTATTCCTCGACTCTCTATCATGTGGCACGGGAAACAAACCAGAGACAACAACTCTGTTCGTTCTAGCTCTGAGCTTCCAACCTAGCTCCCTGAAAGCCTGCCTGACATCCTCACCCCTCTTCCTACCTATGTCGTTGGTGCCAATGTGGACCACGATCTGGGGCTGCTCCCCCTCCCCCTTGAGGACCCGAAAAACACGATCAGAGACACCACGTACCCTTGCACCTGGGAGGCAACATACCAATCGTGAGTCTCTGTCGCCCCCAAAAAACCGCCTATCTGTGCCCCTCACTATTGAGTCCCCAAGAACTATCACTCTACCTTTCTCCACCCTTCCCTTCTGAGCAACGGGGCCAGGCTCCGTGCCAGAGGCCTGAACCTCGTTGCTTACTCCTGGTAAGTCATTCCCCCCCACAAGTATCCAAAACGGTATACTTGTTCTTGAGGGGGATGACCGCAGGGGGTCCTTGCACTGGCTGCTTCCTCCCACTCCCCCCACTATCACCAATCACTCTATAACTTTCGGAGTAACTACTTCCCTAAAGCTCTGATCTATGACCACCTCTGCCTCCCGAATGATCCGCAGTTCATCCAACTCCAGCTCCCGTTCCCTAACACGGTCTTGGAGGAGCTGGAGATGGGTGCACTTCTTGCAAGTGTAATCAGCAGCGACGCTAATGGCTTCCCTCACCTCATACATGTTGCAAGAGGAACATTGCACTGCCTTCGCTGCCATCCCTCTAAAACGTAAACTTTAAGAACTAGATCTAAAGAAACAAACAAGCAAAATGCAGCACTTACCTACTTACCACAACTGGTCTTATTATTAGGTTAGAGGAGGAGGTTTGTGAGACACGACATATCCTTGATGAAATCATGTTGACTATCTGAAATCAAATTGTTGATTGCTAGACAATTACAAATTCTACCTCTTATAATCATTTCTAAAACTTTTTCTACAACAGAAGCAATGCCCATTGGTCTGCAATTACCTTCCGTTCTTGGACATGGGCACAGCATTTGCAATCCTCCAATACTTTGGTACTAAACCTGTAGGCAATGACGACTGAAAATCAAAGTCAAAGGGTTCGATATCTCCTCCCTAGCTTCCCAGAGAATCCTCGGATAAATCCCATCCTGCCCAGGGGACTTGTCTACTTTTACTCCTTCTAGAATTGATAACACCTCTTCATAACTAACCACGATCCTTTCTAGTCTAATATCTCGTATCTCTTTCTTCCCCTCTACAATATTCTCATTTTGCTAAGTGGAAACCCATGAGAAATGTTCGGTTAGCACCTCTCCGATCTCCACAGGATCCACACTCAGCTTCTGTCTGTGACTGTCCCTATTCCTACCCTCCTTACCCTTTTATTCCTCACATACCGATAGAAAGCTTTGGGGTTCCTCTTTGTTCTATCTGCTAGTGCCCTCTCTCTGCTCTTCTTAACTCTCTCTTGAAATCCTTCCTAGCTGTTCTGTAACTCCATCGCCTTATCTGAACCATCTTGTCTCATCAATATATAAGTCTCCTTCTTCTGCTTAACAAGAGATGCCATTTCCGTATTAAACAACAGTGCCATTACCTTATCACATCCACCATGCAGGACTGTGGCATACCTATCAAGGACACTTAAACCAGCTCCACATTTCCATTCTCTGCTTCCTATACATTTTGCTGTCCCAGTCTGTGCATTCTATTTCTTGCCTAACTGCATGATAATTGCCCTTGTCCCAGCAATAACATTTGACCTGTAGCATATGCCTATCCCTTTCCATCGCTAAACTAATAGCAAATAAATTATGGTCTCTCTCCCCAAAGTGCTCATCTACAATTAAATCAAACACCTGGGCTGGTTCATTAGCAAGCCCCTGGTTCAATGTGGCCTCCCCTCTTGGCAGCCCGTCGACATACTGTGTCTGGAAACCCTCCTGTACACAGTGGACTAAAGCTGATCCTTCCGACGTACTAGGGTTACAGCATTTCCAGTCAATGTTGGCGAAATTCAAGGTTCCCATAATGACCACCCTGTTCATTTCACTCCTACCTAGAATCATTTTGCCAATCATTTTCTCCACCTCGCTGGAACTCTGCAGATGCCTATAACAAACTCCAAGACGTGTGACATCTTCCCTCCTGTTTCTAATCTAAGAACTTTTGATTAAGACTCGTCAACTCATGTGGTATACATGAGTTGACGAGTCTTAATCAAAAGTTCTTTTATCCATCGTTATAGTATCCTTGACTATCAAGGACACAATTCCCCCTACTTTACTGCCTTACCTGATTCTTAATGAAAGATCTAAATTCGGGAACCCACAAAATCAATTCCTCACTCTGCAGTATCCATGCTCCCGAAATGGCGACAGCATTGAAGTCCCAGATACCTATCCGTGCTGCAAGCTCACCACCTGATTTTTGATACTTCGAGCACTGAAGTAGACACACTTCAAACCAGCTTTCTGTCTGCCAGCACATTCCAGTGACACTGAAATCCTGTTCCTGTCCTCCCTACTGACATCCTCCTGTGCACTGGAACTACAGCTCAGGTTCACATATCCCTGCCGAGCTAATTTAACCTCACCTGAATAGCACCAGCAAATTTCCCACCCAGGATAGAAGTGCACCTCTGGTTCAAGTGAAGTCTGTCCTGTTTGTACAGTTCCCACCATGCCCAGAATGAGCCCCAATTATCGAAGTACCTGAAATCCTCTCTCCTGCACGATCCTTCCAGCCACGTGTTCAGCTGACATCTCTCCCGATTCCTTGCCTCGGTATCACGTGACACGGGTACCAAACCAGAGATAACAAAACTGTTTGTTCTAGCTCTCAGCTTCCACCCATGCTCGCTGAAATCCTGCATTACATCCCGACCACTCTTTCTACCTATGCCATTGGTATCTACGTTGACCACGACTTGGAGCTGGTCACACTTTCCCTTCAGGAGCCCAACGATACGATCCGAGACATCATGGATTCTAGCACCTGAGAGGCAGCATACAAATCATGAGTCTTTTTCATTCCCAACAAACCTTCTACCTGATACTCTAACTATTTAGTCCCCAATGACTAACACTCTCCTCCTTTTCCTCCTAACCATCCGTGCAACAGGGACAGGTTCTGTGCCAGAGACCCGGGCCCCACTGCATACCACTGGTACGTCGTCCCCCACCACAGTAGCCAAAACGGTATACATGTTTTTCAGGGTAGCCACCACAGGAGGATCCCTACACTGACTGCATTTTTCCCTCTTCGAACAGTCACCCAGCTTTCCTCGTGCCTCGGAGTAACTGTTACTCTCTGACGCTTGTGTATCACTGCCTCTGCTTCCCAAATGACCCGAGGTTCATCCAGCTGTCCCTCCAGTTCCAAACACGGTATTTGAGGATCGAGAGTTGGGTGCACTTCCTGCAGGTGTACTTGGATTAGATGCTAATGGCAACCCTCTCCTAAAACGTTTTGCAGGATGAACATTCCTCTCCCTGTACTGCTGTCCCTGCTATCCTCCTTATCACAAAGTAAACACGAAGAGAATCTTACCTGATGTGTCCCTGGTCTTTAATATTAGAGGACATGGTTGGTTGAGAGGCCCTACAAAGGTTCGTCTCAGGTTTAGAAAAGATGCACTTATATATCTGGACGGAAATTTTAAAAATGTCCCTCATTTCCCTGAAACCTCTGTTCGCTGATGTCAAATATAAAAGCTCAAGTCAGTCATCCGGCAGGTCCCTGGTTCGAGCTCCGGCCCTTCTAGCTACTGCTGCTGAAAAACAGATAGGGAGAAGAGAAAGGGAGTAGGGATAGCCCTAGTAACTATAGGCCAGTGAGTCTGACTTCAGTGGTGGGCAAAGTCTTAGAGAGAATGGTAAGGGATAAGATTTATGAACATCTGGGTAGGAATAACGTGATCAGGGATAGCCAGCATGGTTTTGTGAAGGGCATGTCGTGCCTCACAAACCTTATTGAGTTCTTTGAGAAGGTGACTATGGAAGTGGATGAGGGTAAAGCAGTAGATGTTGTGTATATGGATTTTAGTAAGGCGTTCGATAAGGTTCCCCATGGTAGGCTAATGCTAAAACTTCGGAGGTATGGCATTGAGGATACATTAGAGGTTTGGATTAGGAATTGGCTGGCTGGAAGGAGACAGAGGGTAGTAGTTGATGGATTATGTTCATCTTGGAGCGCAGTTACTAGCGGTGTACCACAAGGATCTGTTTTGGGACCATTGCTTTTTGTTATCTTTATAAATGATCTAGAGGAAGGACTTGAAAGCTGGGTAAGCAAGTTTGCGGATGACACAAAAGTCGGTGGAGTTGTGGATAGTGAGGAAGGAAGTGGTAGGTTACAGCGGGATATAGATAAGTTGCAGAGCTGGGCGGAAATGTGGCAAATGGAATTCAATGTAGCTAAGTGCGAAGTCGTTCACTTTGGTAGGAATAACAAGATGATGGATTACTGGGCTAATGGTAGGCTACTTGGTAGTGTGGATGAGCAGAGGGATCTTGGTGTCTATGTACACAGATCTCTGAAAGTTGCCATCCAGGTAAATAGTGCTATGAGGAAGGCATATGGTGTACTGGGCTTTATTGGCAGAGGAATTGAGTTCCGGAGTCCTGAGGTCATGTTGCAGTTGTATAAGACTCTGGTGAGGCCTCATCTGGAGTATTGTGTGCAGTTTTGGTCGCCATACTATAGGAAGGATGTGGAAGCTTTAGAACGAGTGCAGAGGAGGTTTACCAGGATGTTGCCTGGAATGGTAGGAAAATCTTATGAGGAAAGGCTGAGGCACTTGGGGCTGTTCTCATTGGAGAAGAGAAGGTTTAGGGGAGATCTGATAGAAGTGTATAAGATGATTAGGGGTTTAGATAGGGTAGATACTAAGAACCTTTTACCGCTAATGGAGTCAGGTGTTACTAGGGGACATAGCTTTAAATTAAGGGGTGGTAGGTATAGGACAGATGTTGGGGGTAGATTCTTCACACAGCGGGTTGTGAGTTCATGGAATGCCCTTCCCTTATCAGTGGTGAACTCTCCTTCTTTATGTTCATTTAAGCGGGCATTGGATAGGCATTTGGAAGTTATTGGGCTAGTATAGGTTAGGTAGGACTCGGTCGGCGCAACATCGAGGGCCGAAGGGCCTGTACTGCGCTGTATCCTTCTATGTTCTATGTTCTATGTAGATGCTGGTGTTGAATGTGTTGCGCAACATCTTCACCTTTGACAATCAGTTCTTCATTCAAACACACAGAATAGCCATGAGGACCGATTCTCCACACCAATATGCCAACATTTGCATGCACAGGTTTGAACAAGACTTCTTCTCTATGCCGGGCCTCCAACCAATATTATATGCCATGTACATTGACGGCATTTTCCTCCTCCGGACCCATGGCGAGGAGTTACTGGTAAAACTACACGGTAATATCAACCAGTTTCATCCCATCATCAAACTTACCATGGACTACTTTGTACTATCTGTCACGTTTTTGGACACATGCATCTTCATCAAGGATGGGTGTCTTATTACCTAACTCTACCGCAAACCCACAGATAACCTCACAATCCTACACTTCTCCAGGTTCCACCCAAAACATATTAAGAAAATCATCCCCTGTGGCGAAGCCCTACGCATACACAGGATCTGTTCAGTTGAGGAGGAACGCAACGGGTACCTGGTAGCTCTCAAGGATGCCCTATTAAGAATGGGGTACAATGCTCAACGCTTGGAGTAGTGGTTTTGACGTGCCACAGCAAGGAACCATAATTATCTCCTAAGGAATACCGACACCAGAGAAGCTAATAGAGAAAAGCTGGGTTAGATAGACTCGAGGATGTAACAGAGTTCGGGTGGATTTAGGTCATCATTCGTAATTTGAGATCAGATACGTTATCGGGATGAAAGATATCACGTATATCTACAGGGTTATCGGTCCAGAAGGAGTTACAGAGATAGGAATGAATATAGGGACTAGAAATTACACAGATGGGGTAGTATTTGGAGCTAAAGGAGATATAGACACTGTGAGGGTTGATGGGACTGGAGATTAAACAACAGCAGGGTCCCCTTCATTGTCCAGTAGTTCCCAAGAGCTGAAAGACTATGTGATGTTCTTCGCAGCCTGCAATACATTATCAATGAGGATGAGCATTCGCCAAGACATTTCCCAAATCTCCACTGTTTGCCTGTAAACAACCATCGAACTTCAAACAGATCATTGTCCGGCTTTCAGGACTGCTCCATACAACTCTGTTATGATTTTCGCTGCAAGTCGTGTTGGAGTGTGGACATACATGCCAACATTACACGTGGGGACACCTTCCATCATGTGACAGGTGCTTATGCGACTCAGACAACGATATCTGTCTCATACGTTGCAGGCAAGGATGCCCTGAGGCATAGTACATTGGTGACACCGAGCAAAGTATATGGTAATGGATGTGTGAGCACCTTCCAGTTGGAGAACACTTCAGCGATCCGGGACATTCGATCTCGGACGTTCGGGTGACCATACTCCAAGGCAGACTTCGGAACAGGCAGCAGTGAAAAGTGGCCGAGCAGAGGCTGAGTACAAAGTTTGGTACCCATAGGAATAGCCTCCATCTGGACATTGGGTCTATGTCACACTATAGACGAACCCACTACACAAAACACAAAAAGAGACACACGTACATACACACAGACAGGCACTCCTGCACATAGACACACACATGCACGCACGCACAGACACTCCTAAACACACACAGACAAACAGAAAGACATACCCATACACACACTCACAATTCTACAAACACACGTGCTCCCACACTCATACTTGGACTCTCTCAAAGACTTATATCCCTTTACAATCACGCTCATGCGCACTCTGTCACAAACACTCATAAAACACCTCTCCCATCCCCCCACCCCCCACCACCACATACACACACACACACACACACACACACACACACACACACACACACACACACACACACACACACACTCATTCACATGCATGCATACACATATAAGTTTGTGGCGTGAATTTGTACTTGCAGATTTACATTGTTCTTTGCTCCAAAAATGTATGAATCAATGAAAGGTTTTGTTCATTCATTTTTTAAAAGATTAGAATCAGTCTAAACATTATGGCACAGATAACAACACACAGGAGTGCTAACACATTCAAAACATAATCTGAGCGGACACCAATTGTTAAAGTTCACTTTAGAATGTAACATTTTAAAATGATTTGTGGTTTACATATGAAAGAAGGGAAACTAACATTCTAATAGATGAAAGACTTAACAAACAATCATATATTTTTGAATTTATAATTTCAGTTACATCACTGTAATCATTTTCTATAAATTCTGTGTTAGTATCGTGCACTCCATAAACAAGTGATGAAGGAGTAGTGCTCCCAAAGCTAGTGCTTCCAATTAAATCTGTTGAACTATAACCTGATGTTGTGAGATTTTTATCTTTGTAATCCCCACTATAACACCGGCTCTCCAAATCCTGTATGTTTCAGTTCGAATGCAAAGAGCTCGTAGTTTAAAAGTGTAGTGTTGTCAACTCATGTAATCCAGACAGCAACTATTCGTTGTCTTTCAAATAGATTTACCGCATTGCCATCTGCTTACTACAATATTCTCCAGTCTGTTCATCACTCCCAGAAGCCACCACTTTCAGTTACATTGTAATTTATGCTTCCCAATCACTCCTGCGTCCTGTATCCTTCTCCACCTCCGCTGTTCCTCCTCGCCGTTCTACAATCTCTAATTTTCTTGTCTCTCTTGGAGTGTTGGCTTTCTACCCTGGAGCGTCTGTGCTAGAGATGTCCGAGTGATGACTTCGAGGTCACTCTTTCTGCAGAATCACACAAGATGTCTTGCTGGTTCAGTTTCATCTATCTTTCAGCTTTGCATTGTGGCTAATTGCTCGAGAAGCCTCACACTCCCATCAGTTCAACAACATTGTCACTCTTAGTTCTGTTATCATTGCCAATTCCCCTATAACGCCAAAGTCTGCTGCCACTCTTCACTTCTCTGCTATTTTGACCCTAGTATCTCCTCATGCAGCACTGTCTTTCCCTATACTGCTCTCACTCCATCGTCGCTGTAACTTTGAAAGTTCCTCTCATTCGATATGGCTCTTTCATTCTCTTCTCATTTGTAAATCCATAATCCCTTTTCTCTTCTCACTAAGACCCATTCAGCATTCACCTAGCATTCCATACTACATATGAATCCATGCTCCTCTCTCATGCCATACTCCGTTATTAACACAAACGCGTTCATCACACACACACACACACACACACACATATATACACACACACACACACACACACACACACACACACACACACACACACACACACACACACACACACACACACACACACACACACACACACACACACACCTGAAATGAATCCTTAAGCGCTTGTTGTTTCATTTACTGCGATGCAAAGGACATAAATATAAAACGACCATACTCTAGTGGCTACGGTAGGATGCTTTAGCTTTGCAAGGCTTTCATCATCGAAATTCAGAACTGTACAGGAGTGATTGGCGTCAACTTCCTGGTAATCCAACATACTCATGCATAAGTATCCCTTCATTTGAGGAGTGAGCGTTCTCTCTTTTTGGTATGTCATGTTTTAAAATCTTTCTCACCATTCCTTCAGTCGTCTAAGATAAAATTGACTGAATTAGAAAATCTCTTCACTCTGAAAATCAACCTGGCATATTTTGCTATTTGCTAATGAATGATGCGTATTTTTTTTTGCCTTACTTACGGTTAATGAAATGGCTGTTTTCATATCGTTTCCTACAGTTTGTGGGCTGCCTGAATGCATCACTCGTTACTTACTGCGGCTCGGGCCTTTGTGGATCTGCGAGTCATTATCTTAGACGTGATATTGAGGCATATTCTGAACGTTGATTCAATATATTCCCTGATGTCGCTCCTCGTGTGTAATATCCATGCCGTAATGATTTATTCAGCCAATGGTTGCCGTGTCTGGTTCACCGTTAGTTTCACTTCTGATCGAATTGTTGCTATTTGTGGCTGAAGCTGAAATGTTAATATTGCAGTGTGAAAATGGCAGCAGTGTTTCTGTGACACTGGCTGTGATCGATTGCTTCAAGGATATCTAAGGCATTTTATTCTTGAAAGTTAATATCAATGCCTAAACTTCCAGAGGTTTTGTTTGGAAACATTGGATGATCAGTGTCGCTGAGAGATGAAGAGACAGAGAGTAGAAGAAAACCCATGAGCCAACTATTTCTTCGGTCAGCCGATTGTTCATATTTTATTCTCTATGGTGGCGGTTGTGAAGTTTGGAATGTCAGTATTTGTGAAGGTTTTAGTGCAGGAAATAAGTATCATGCTGCAGTCCCTCAGTTGCTGCAGGAAAACGAAAACCTGCAATATATTTCGGAAATCAAAAAATAATCATACAGCACTTCAAGAATGTATTGACATATTCATTTACGCAGATTTCTCTAATAATTAAACAACCTTTACATCTAACTTCTCAGAATTCTCTTATTTTTCCATATTTACAGGTGATAAATGATTTGAAGTTAACGTAGCAAATTGCACACGGAATTTATTTCTGAGAGATCAGTGCAGCTTGTCCATGTCATAAGCAACATTTGTTTAATCATTGACATTCAAAGGAAAAACAAAATATTGCAGACGCTGGAGATCTGAAATAGAAACAGAAGGTCATTAAGATACTCAACAAACCAGGCGGCATCTGTGACAAGGGAATCAGTTAAAATTTTGAGTTCCAATAAGAGACTACTTTGGAACTGAATTGATTAATTATATAACGATGGGAAAATGGGGAGGGTGGACATGTGGAACAGATCTTGAGTGCCCCCACAGCAAAGACAGAGGGAGCACAGACAGTAGCACAGGAGAAGCATTTTTGTGAGTATTTTGTTTTTGTCTCCTTACCGCTTTAGAAAGGGCTGGCGGGAGAGAAACTGCAACAGTGATAACAGGATTGACGGCTGAATAAAGACTGGATTGGTTAATTGTGCATTCACTGGCGTTTGGAAAAATGGTGTGGGATCAAACAGCAACCAGAACATTTCAAACAGCCAAGGTAAAAGCAGGATGGATATCTTGGGGAATCAGGAAGTCTAGCAGAGGGACAGAGTCTAAGGATATAGAGTAAAATAAACTACCTAGAACTGGATTGAGAAGGTTTATCTTCACCAAAGAATGATGAGCCGGTGGAATGCACAGGCAAGGAAAAATGTTGACACCACAACACGGAATATTGCGTGCACTTCTGGTCTCCTTCCTATCGGAAAGATGTTGTGAAACTTGAAAAGATTGAGAGAAGATTTACAAGGATGTTGCCAGGGTTAGAAGAATTGATCTACAGGGAGAGGGTTAATAGGCAGGGTTTGTTTTCTTGGAGCCTTGGAGGCTGAGGGGTAACCTTACAAAATTATGAGGGTAGGATAAATAGGCAAAGTCTTTTTCCTGGGTTTGAGGAGTCCAGGAATAGAGGGCATAGGTTTAGGGTGAGAGGGAAAAGATATTAAAGAGACTTAAGGGACAACTTTTTCGCGCAGAGGATGGCACGTGTATGGAATGAGCTGCCGGAGGAACTAGTGGAGGCTGGTACTATTGCAACATTGAAGAGGCATTTGGATAAGTAAATGAATAGGAAGAGTTTGCAGGGATATGGGCCTGTTGCTAACAAATGGGACTTGATTGGGTTGGGATAGCTGGTCGGCATGGACGGGTTGAACCACAGGGTCTGTTTCCATGCTGTAAATCTCTATGACTTTATGACTCTCTGACCCTAAATGCTTTGCTGATGTCCATACATATGACATCTACATCCCCCCCTTCATTAATCAACTTTGTCACCTAATCAAATAATTCTATTAGGTTTGTATGACATGAACTTCCCTGCACAAAACCATGCTGTCTACCACCGATAAGCTCATTTTTTATCCAAATGTGTGTGTGTGTACTATTTCTCAGCCTATTCTGATGTTGCTTCAGTCCTGATGAAGGGATCTCAACCAAAACGTCGATTTTCCTGCCCTTCGGATGTTGACTGACCGGCTCTGATTCTCCAGCACCACCCTTCCTTTCTCAGTTCCGCTGACGACAGGCTCACAGGTCTGTAATTACCTGGATTATCACTGCTATCCTTCTTAAGCTAGGGGAGAACATTAGCAATTCTCCAGATTCTGTTTTCAACAATGCTGCAAAGATATAGACAATAGGCAATAGACAATAGACAATAGGTGAAGGAGTAGGCCATTCAGCTCTTCGATTCTGCACCGGCATTCAATATGATATTGGCTGATCATTCCTCATCAGTATCCGCTTCCTGCCTTATCTCCATAACCCTTGATTCCACCATTTTTGAGAGCTCTATCCAACTCTTTCTTAAATGAATCCAGAGACTGGGCCTCCACTGCCCTCTGGGGCAGAGCGCTCAGAGCTCCAACTACTTCCTCTCCTGATTTCCTTAGTAACCCGGGATAGGTCACATCTAGAACTCGCCACCACGTTCCATCACGAGGGATACATTTCCCTCCCCTCCCCTATCGGCGTTCCGAAAAGACCACTCCCCCCGTGACTCCTTCGTCAGGTCCACACCCCCCACCAACCCAACCTCCACTCCCAGCATCTTCCCCTGCAACCACAAGAAATGCAAAACTTGCACGCACACCTTCTCCCTTACTTTTCCCCAAGGCCCCAAGGGATCCTTCCATATCTGCCACAAATGCACCTGCACTATATTGGTGAGACAGGCCACCTACTTGCAGAACGTTTCAGAGAACACCTCTGGGACACCTGGACCAACCAACCCAACCAGCCCGTGGCTCAACACTTTAACTCCCCCTCCCACTCCACCAAGGACATGCAGGGCCTTGTACTTCTCCATCGCCAGACCATAACAACATGACAGTTGGTGGAAGAGCGCCTCATCTTCCGCCTGGGAACCCTCCAACCACAAGGGATAAAATCAGATTTCTACTGTTTTCTCATTTCCCCTACCCCCACCTTGTCTCAGTCAAATCCCTCGAACTCAGCGCCGCCTTCCTAACCTGCAATCTTCTTCCTGACCTCTCCGCCCCCACCCCACTCCGGCCTATCACTCTTACCTTGACCTCCTTCCACCTATCGCATCTCCATCGCCCCTCCCCCAAGTCCCTCCTCCCTATCTTTTATCTTAGCCTGCTGGACACACTTTCCTCATTCCTGAAGAAGGGCTTATGCCCGAATCGTCGAATCTCCTGTTACTTGGATGCTGCCTGACCTGCTGCGCTTTTCCAGCCACACATTTTCAGCTCTGATCTACAGCATCTGCAGACCTCACTTTCACCACGTCTTTTCATACTGTACCTCCTCGTGGCGTTATTTCTTCTTCATTATTGGAAGTGAAAATGTCAGAAACATGAAATAAGAACAAAAATTAGAAAAAAACTCATAAAATCAGAAAACACCCGAAGACAGAGGTGCCGAGGCATCCCTTCAGTATCTGCTCCACCAATCAAAACCTGAAACTGTGGAGGAAGTTAAGGAATAAAATTATTGCTGATAAAATATTATTGTTCAACATCATTGCAAATTGAATGTAGAACGATACAAAAAGCCTAGTGGACTGTGGCAAATAGAAAGGATAAGAACAAAGATACTCACAGAAATGTTAGAACAGGAAACAGTTACTGGAAGGATTTGTTGAATATGATAATGACCAATAATCCAAATTTACCCCCAGTTCCCTATCTCCCCCACCATGTCCTTTGCTTCCTTCAGTACCGAGCAATACATCTGCCTCTTTCATGAAATCAAACAATGTACTGACCTCAGACACTTAACCTGGTAGAGAATTCCATAGCCTCATCACTCACTGGGTGAATCTCATCCGTTTAGCCCTTATTGCACACTCCAAATCCTTAATCTGTGATTCCGTAGTCCTGACCTCTAGTCATCAGGAACATCCTTCTGATATTTAGCCTATCTAGTTCTATTAGTATTGAAAGGAAACAAACTAAAAATAAAGATCGAATCTGTGGGCAATTAAGCAGGAGTGTTTGTATGTGATCGTGACAACGACTCCATGAAAGTAGAAGTGAGTGATTGTGAGGAACTGAGAATATATGTTTGAGTGGAAATGTTGAGAGAACAAGACTGCAAGTGATTGCGAGAAAGAAAGTTTGTGACAGTGTGAAAACGTCAGTGACTGCAGGTGTGAGAAAAATGTGTGACAGCTTTTGTGAGTGTGCAAATACACGACTGTGCTCCACTGTATCTACTTTCTGTGCTTGTTCTCTGAGAGAAGGTTTTAATAACTTCGAGGGCACTGCATAATTTGTGAGAAGAAAATTTGCAGTTTTTGTCATGGGACTAATTGTTAGGATTCGCTAGATGAGTATACACACTGACGCCAGTACTTCGGGTACCTGCTCTTGAAGTAATTGATTGGAGAGCGTTCGCACACCCTGGAATACATATCCCAGAAAAAGGGGCATGCTTAAGACTCTACTTTGGCCGTGGTCTGATTCTTCTCCGAGATATTTTCCAAAAAATGCACATGTAGCTCCACTCTGTATCCCATCCAGTTTTTTTTTCACTCCTGGAAATGCATGGTGCAGACAGTGTAGTGGAAACTTTCGTGTTTGTCTAATGCAGTGCAGCACGATTTCTGGGTATGTTTGATGGGGCTCGTGCAGAAGGAGTTTTCGTCCATCTCTTATGACATGTTGGATCTGTCTTTGGAGTGTTCGATGGGAACAGTGTTATGGCAAACGTACTTTGTACCTAAATTTATGCTATGCACGAACCGTGAGATTTCGATAGGAATACTTCAGAAGAAGTCTCCTATTGTTTATAAATCCAAGTTGTGCTGTCCCATGCATTTTTTTCTGTGTAGCGATGAATTTATTGATATTTTAAATGATTGAAGGCTGCTGTGCTCCCTCTCTAACCCAGTGTTTACCCTGTCCTGAGAGCTTTAGGTGGTGACATTGTGGAGGAAGCTCTATTCTATTTTGTATATAACACCACGATGTATCTGCAAAGAGTGTCTTGTGGACAGTGCAGATGTAGATTTTCTTTCTTATTACAAGTGGAGGTGAGAAGCTTGCACTTTATATGAGCTGTTTCTTGCCCATTGACTGTTTAATCAGATCACTGTAGCATCAGAACAGTTCTATATCGGACTCTGTATTGTACTTGTTCTGGGAGTGTTTAATGTGACCTATTTATAGGAACCATTCCTTGATTCAGTCATTCCAAAAACTATAGTCTCACGGGCCAGGACATTATTTATTGCTCATTCCTCCTCGGTCACAGGGCACTTTGATAGTCAACCATTTTCCTTTGGGTCCAGAAACACATGCAGGCCAGACAGGATAAGTATGGAAGTTTCTTTCCTGACAAAACAAATGGGTATCTCAAAAAATCGACAACTGATCCAGAGTTATCATTGGACATTAATTCGGGATTAGTTTTGAATTCACATTCCACAATCTGCTCCGGCAGGATTTGAACCTTGCTCCCATGATATTACCTGGCTATCTGCATAAATACTCTTGCGATCATCCCACTAGGCTCTGTCTATCTTGCATCGAAACGCTGCATCTTCCCTGGGCGTAGTGGCAGTGCAGAGATTTATAAATTTATCGTTAAGGAATATCTAAGTTAGAGCTATGTCTTCCATTGGACTATTTGATGCAGACATTGCAGAATGGGTTTGACTTTCTCCTTGACATTTTATATGTAACCTTACTCTGCTACTAGCCCAGTGCTGTAAATTTCCTGAGAGAGATGGTTGCGGATAGTGCTGAGAGAGTATTTCCATATATCGAATCACGTCCTTTTCCTATTCTGGCAATGTATGATACTGACAGTGCAGAGAATTTTATTATGTATCTAACACCCTGTTGTGACTGCCTTGTATTTTTTTGTGGCGTTCGGTGTACACAATATGAAAAGGTTTAAACGACAGTACTCCCGTTCATTTTGCTTACATTGCTGAACTAACTGACAATAAGACACATTTTAAACTCCAGTCATGCCTGGAACCAATAAAAGGGCCAGAGGAATGAACAGAAAGGCAGGGACCATTAATTAGAGAGTAGGAGAGAGTGTGCAATTTTACTTTTCGACATATCCGTCAGCTAAATACATCTGTGGGTGTGGTATCTCTTAAGTTATCTTAACATTGATTCTCTATTGGATATTGCTGGATCACAGTTGTTGTGTCATGTTTCAAGATATGAGTTGCGGTACGTATGACATTATTTATGTAGCGACTCTGCCGAAGCTCAGAGAAGAGTTCAGGAATGTAGCAAGATCTCTTTTTATGTAAATTTGCCTGTTTATAAATACACAAAGGAACTGAAACCATCTCAGAGCCTGAGGTAATGAACAACATGTGATATTGGAAGACTTAAGGATAAGCAAATTGATGGAGATAAGCAATTAGCAATAGGTGAAGATCAGGTGGAGAATTGATTGCTAGAAATAAACTAGCATCAGGACATTGGTATAACGAAACAGTGCTAAATTGATCAAGGTAAAGCCCCTGATATCTGGACGATCTCTGTGTCTGTTCGGGAGAGTTGGCAATCACTGCAAAGAACAGTGAACATTGGACAATAGCTGAACTTCAAACAAAAGATGTAATTAAAACAGGAGGAGAGTGGAACTGTTGCACGATTAGAAAAGAAACAGGCGACACTTTCTCATCCAACTTGGCTGATAAGTTTCGCAGATTCTCACATCTGGTCAGAAATGCAAACAACATTCCTTCTAATCAAAGAATGTACATTCTGGGCTCTTACATAGTGCATTCATTATAGTAAAAGACATTAGATATGTAAATAAATGGAAAAAGATTCCATGTTGGTTCCAGCATTTTTTGCTAGGCATCAGACTGTCACCTGAATACAACACAAATTGGGATTATGGACCATGCCCAGGCAAATGTGATTATTTAGAACTACGCTATGGTTGGCCCAGACAAGGTGAGGTGAAGAGTGCAGGGATGGCAGTGCAGAGAGGGCAATGTTCCTCTTGCAACATGTATGAGGTGAGGGAAGCCATCAGCGTCCCTGCTGAGTACACTTGCAAGAAGTGCACCCATCTCCAGCTCCTCTAAACCCGTGTTAGGGAACTGGAGCTGGAGTTGGATGAACTGCGGATCATTCGGGAGGCAGAGGAGGTCATAGATCGGAGCTATAGGCAAGTAGTTACTCCGAAAGTTCAAGATAGATGGGTGACAGTGAGGGGGAGTGGGAGGAGGAAGCCAGTGCAGGGACCCCCTGCGGTCATTCCCCTCAAGAACAAGTATACCGTTTTGGATACTTGTGGGGGGGATGACTTACCAGGGGCAAGCAACGAGGTTCAGGCCTCTGGCACGGAGCCTGGCCCCGTTGCTCAGAAGGGTAGGGTGGAGAAAGGTAGAGCAATTGTTCTTGGGGACTCGATAGTGAGGGGTACAGACAGACGGTTTTGTGGGGGCGACAGGGACTCACGTTTGGTATGTTGCCTCCCAGGTGCAAGGGTACGTGATGTCGCTGATCGTGTTTTCCGGGTCCTTAAGGGGGAGGGGGAGCAGCCCCAGATCGTGGTCCACGTTGGCACCAACGATATAGGTAGGAAGAAGGGTGAGGATGTAAGGCAGGCTTTCAGGGAGCTAGGTTGGAAGCTCAGAGTTAGAACAAACAGAGTTGTAGTCTCTGGTTTGTTACCCGTGCCACGTGATAGAGAGTCGAGGAACAGGGAGAGAGAGCAGTTAAATGCGTGGCTACAGGGATGGTGCAGGAGGGAGGGATTCCGGTTTCTGGATAACTGGGGTCCTTTCTGGGGAAGGTGGGACCTCTATAAAAAGGATGGTCTACACTTGAACCTGAGAGGCACCAGTATCCTTGGGGGGAGGTTTGCTAGTGCTCTTTGGGAGGGTTTAAACTAACTCCGCGGGGGCATGGGAACCAGGACTGTAGCTTTAGGGTACAGGACCTTGAGTGTAGGGAGGTTAGGAATAATGCAGCGATCTCTAAGGAGGGTGCCTGTAACCAGAAAGGTGGATTGAAGTGTGTATACTTCAATGCCAGAAGTATAAGGAATAAGGTAGGTGAACTTGCAGCGTGGGTTGGTACCTGGGACTTCGATGTTGTGGCCATTACAGAGACGTGGGTAGAACAGGGACAAGAATGGCTGTTGCACGTTCCAGGGTTCAAATGTTTTAGTAGGATCAGACATGGGGGTAAAAAAGGGGGAGGCGTGGCATTACTTGTCAAAGACAGTATCACAGCAGTGGAATGGACGATGGAAGAGGACTTGCCATCTGAGGTAGTTTGGGCTGAGGTTAGAAATAGGAAAGGTGAGGTCACCCTGTTAGGTGTTTTCTACAGGCCTCCTAATAGTCCTAGAGAAGTAGAGGATAATATTGCGAGGATGATTCAGGAAAAGAGTGAAGGTAGCAGGGTGGTTGTTATGGGGGACTTTAACTTCCCAGATATTGACTGGGAGAGCTATAGCTCGAGTTCATTAGATGGGTCGGTGTTTGTACAATGTGTGCAGGAGGGTTTCCTGACACAATATGTCGACAGGCCAACAAGAGGGGAGGCTATATTGGATTTGGTTCTAGGTAATGAACCAGGCCAGGTGTTGGACTTGGAGGTAGGTGAGCACTTCGGGGACAGTGACCACAACTCGGTGACTTTTACTTTAGTGATGGAGAGGGATAATCGTGTGCCGCAGGGCAAGAGCTATAGCTGGGGGCAGGGAAATTATGATGCAGTGATGCATGACTTAGGATGTGTGGATTGGAAAAACAGGCTTCAAGAGAAGAACACTAATGAGATGTGGGGAGTGTTCAAGGAGCAGCTACTGCGTGTCCTCGATAGGTATGTACCAGTCAGGCATGGTGTAAAGGGCCTTGTGAGGCAGCCGTGGTTTAGTAAGGAATTGGAGTCCCTTGTGAAAGGGAAGAAGGCGGCATATGTAAAGATGAGGCGTGAAGGTTCAGTAGGGGCGTTTGAGAGTTATAAGGTAGCCAGGAAGGAGCTAAAGAGGGAGCTAAGAGAAGCGAGAAGGGGACATGAAAAGTCTTTAGCTGGTAGGATTAGGGAAAACCCAAAGGCTTTCTATAGGTATGTCAAGAATAAAAGGATGACTAGGGTAGGTATCGGTCCAGTCAAGGATAGTAGTGGGAAGTTGTGTGTGGAGGCGGAGGAGATTGGAGAGACATTAAATCAGTACTTTTCATCAGTATTCACTCAGGAACAGGACACTGTTGCTGATGTGAATATGGAATCACAAATAATTAGAATGGATGCCCTGGAAATATGCAGGGAAGAGGTTTTGGGAATATTGGAAAGGATGAATATAGATAAGTCTCCTGGGCCTGATGGCATTTACCCCAGGATCCTATGGGAAGCTAGGGAGGAGATAGCAGAGCCATTGGCCTGGATTTTTATGTCGTCGTTGTCAACAGGAATAGTACCAGAGGACTGGAGGATAGCGAATGTGGTCCCATTGTTCAAGAAAGGGAGTAGGGATAGCCCTAACAACTATAGGCCAGTGAGTCTGACTTCAGTGGTGGGCAAAGTCTTAGAGAGAATGGTAAGGGATAAGATTTATGAACATCTGGGTAGGAATAACGTGATCAGGGATAGCCAGCATGGTTTTGTGAAGGGCAGGTCGTGCCTCACAAACCTTATTGAGTTCTTTGAGAAGGTGACCAAGGAAGTGGATGAGGGTAAAGCAGTAGATGTTGTGTATATGGATTTTAGTAAGGCGTTCGATAAGGTTCCCCATGGTAGGCTAATGCTAAAACTTCGGAGGTATGGCATTGAGGATACATTAGAGGTTTGGATTAGGAATTGGCTGGCTGGAAGGAGACAGAGGGTAGTAGTTGATGGATTATGTTCATCTTGGAGCGCAGTTACTAGCGGTGTACCACAAGGATCTGTTTTGGGACCATTGCTTTTTGTTATCTTTATAAATGATCTAGAGGAAGGACTTGAAAGCTGGGTAAGCAAGTTTGCGGATGACACAAAAGTCGGTGGAGTTGTGGATAGTGAGGAAGGAAGTGGTAGGTTACAGCGGGATATAGATAAGTTGCAGAGCTGGGCGGAAATGTGGCAAATGGAATTCAATGTAGCTAAGTGCGAAGTCGTTCACTTTGGTAGGAATAACAAGATGATGGATTACTGGGCTAATGGTAGGCTACTTGGTAGTGTGGATGAGCAGAGGGATCTTGGTGTCCATGTACACAGATCTCTGAAAGTTGCCACCCAGGTAAATAGTGCTGTGAGGAAGGCATATGGTGTACTGGGCTTTATTGGCAGAGGAATTGAGTTCCGGAGTCCTGAGGTCATGTTGCAGTTGTATAAGACTCTGGTGCGGCCTCATCTGGAGTATTGTGTGCAGTTTTGGTCGCCATACTATAGGAAGGATGTGGAAGCTTTAGAACGAGTGCAGAGGAGGTTTACCAGGATGTTGCCTGGAATGGTAGGAAAATCTTATGAGGAAAGGCTGAGGCACTTGGGGCTGTTCTCATTGGAGAAGAGAAGGTTTAGGGGAGATCTGATAGAAGTGTATAAGATGATTAGGGGTTTAGATAGGGTAGATACTAAGAACCTTTTACCGC
This sequence comes from Hemiscyllium ocellatum, assembly GCF_020745735.1. NCBI lineage: Eukaryota > Metazoa > Chordata > Chondrichthyes > Orectolobiformes > Hemiscylliidae > Hemiscyllium > Hemiscyllium ocellatum. The sequence goes on along the minus strand of NC_083448.1, from coordinate 2,874,801 downwards.
TAATGGAGTCAGGTGTTACTAGGGGACATAGCTTTAAATTAAGGGGTGGTAGGTATAGGACAGATGTTAGGGGTAGATTCTTCACACAGCGGGTTGTGAGTTCATGGAATGCCCTGCCCGTATCAGTGGTGAACTCTCCTTCTTTATGGTCATTTAAGCGGGCATTGGATAGGCATTTGGAAGTTATTGGGCTAGTATAGGTTAGGTAGGATTCGGTCGGCGAAACATCGAGGGCCGAAGGGCCTGTACTGCGCTGTATCCTTCTATGTTCTATGTTCTATGTTCTAAGAGTTGATCATATTCTCTACTTTTATACTTAATGTGACATCTCCTATTCTATGGATGGAGACCTGGGTTCTGAGCATTCTTGCACATCTGGAGAGTTCAGTGTTTGCGTTTGGGTCGGAAAGCGGCTAGGGGAGGAATGGAGTGGATTTCTGTCGAGGTCAATAAAGCTGAAACATGTTTACCGTCAGTTATATCGAGCCATAAACATTCAAAGTCTCCAAACAAATAATCTCAGAACGAAATTCTTCATTTGCAGCATAACATAATTTGCCTTTAGGAGAGCTTTAAGCGTTGCTTCTTTATATAAGCATTGGGTAGTTTATTGTGAATGGTGTCGATGTTGAGGCTGGCATATATTACCTATCCTCAATAGTCCTGTTGGCACTTAAGAATTAGCCACGTTAATGTTGTTTTCTGTTATCTAAGTTTTAAAAAATGTTTTCTCACTTAATGAACACCACTAGACCAGAATTTTTGCACAACTTTTGATGGTGGCCATTGAAATTGCTATTGAATTCCAGACTTCCTATTTATTGGTTTTTAATTTCACCACTTGCAAAGTTGGTATTCAAATCCATTTCCCCAAAATATTGTCCCGTACCTCAGGATAGGTAGCCCAGTGACTTCATCAATGTACAATTGTGAGTCACAAGGTTTCTTCTTCCATTTCATTCAATCACTTTCTCACTCATTCCGACACTTACTCTCTCAAACATTCTTCCCATTTATACAGATATTTAATGACACCTTTGCTGACACACATTCACTGATTGCATGCTCTCCCTTCGAAGAGAGAGTGGATCGATTATAGCAATATTTACTGTGTGTTAGAAGGATTAGAGAAACGTATAGGAACTTACTGTTATCGACACTCCCAGTTGTACTGTCTGAAATGTACATTCAATTTTACATACCCTCCCTCATTCACACAGATAATCATGTTCACACAATGTCTCTCTCCTGCTGATGACAGTGTACAGAGGGAAAACAGGTATATGGGGCAAAGATGCTGCTTTTGCTCCCAAATGCTATGATCTAAAGTGACCTGCAAACGAAACCAATGTGAAACGTGTATCCCCATTCGTTGACCTCACAAGTAGATATACTTTCAAAGTGACTGGGATACATGTTCAACAGAGTCATTCAATTGGGCATTGGAAGATTATTTAGGTGGAAATAATGTACAAGGGTGGGGGGGGGGGCGGAAATAAAGAAGCTTGACACTGGTTGATGATCCTCTTTTTATAAATCAGTACAAACACTATGGGTGAATCGACTCCTGACGAATCTATCTAGCTGTCATCAAATGAATCTCTCAAGATAACGTCTTCCCATGAATTTGTTAAGGCCATGGAATTTGAATATGAAGCAAAAAATTGTCAGAAATCTACGTCACCAGAATTATGGAGGCACATTTCGTGACTTTTTTTTCGAAACGACAAAGTTGAGTGCCAACTTGCCAGATAAGCAACTGTATTTTAACTAAGTTTCAACAGTAAACGTACCAACCGTGCAATCATAATAATTCATAAATAATTGCAATTAAAGAGATCCTTTAATAAATAGATTTAACAGTTGACAGTTGTCATCAATTAAAAGTTGTTCCTTTGAAATCGGAGCTTTTAAGTTAAAGAAGCATTCGGCCGATTGATCTGAGGTCGGTAGAAACACAAGACGTACAGAGGAATTCGTCAATTATTTTACGATGACTTGCATTGTCATATATGCTGCAGCTGCATTAAATAGTCGATTCAACTTGAAAACCTCCAACTATTGTACAAGCGCAGGGACATGGGATAGCAGGTTGAAATTTCGATGACAGAGTGGATCGGTTAGTGCAATATTTACTGTATATTAATAGGATTAGAGAAACGTATAGGAACTTACTATTACGAAATGCTGTAAACCTTTTGGCTAATTTAAAACAGACACACAGAAAAGCTCACCTCGCCTTGTAATCTGTTTAAGTATTTGGTATAATAAAAACTACCAAATCTCATTATTTAAGGAAAAAAAATTCAATCCTTAAATTCAAAAAAGGAAAACATTAATCAACAATTATCTACGTGCAAGCCCCCTTTTTCTGATTGATTCTTGTACATCGCAATCTCCAACAAGAGACTGATCCAATAAATATTCCAAATGAAGTTTTAAAACCATAATCAAATTCCAAAATGAGCCAGTTGTGTCTTCCCTTTGTATCTTCTGCTGTAGATTTTCATGAATCGCCTTTTCTTCAGTCTTCTGCTACACAGATTTCATGTGAATAGGTACCTTTTAGACATTGGTTCTGCAGGTAGTCTGTGTTTGTTGGTGCTCTTGCTGCTTTGACCAACTGCTCTATTTGCCCGATTTTAATGGCGCAAAACATCGGATTGTCTCATTGGTTTCGTGTCATCAAAATAGTAGAATTCATATTTGATTGGATTTTGATATATTGGAGAATAATTTAAACTGATTGGCCAAATTCAAATTTGTTGTGTAACATAACAACTCAGCTCTAACTGTTTGTTTCACAGCCAATTTTTACATTTTAAATGTTCCAATACAATCTCTGCTTGCCAGATTTCACTCTCACTCAAAGGAACAGTACAGTCTGACGACTTCATATTATCTCCCCACATACGAAAAAACTGAACCATCATTACCAAAAGATGGCTTCACTTTTGTTTTTCTATACAGTAACCACATTACCATGATATACATATGACTTCAATGTCAGTTCATATTATTTTCTCCCTCATTTAAACAACATTGAGTAGATATGAATCTCACCTGTACTTTAACCGTTAAATTCACGATAACACATCTATTACATTCTTACGACCTGCAACATGTACGATTTGTAAATAAAAAGTCTGTAGCATAAGACTCCAACGAAATAGTCTCATGTTCTTGTCTTTAAACCGTTCCAAAAATGTAAGAGGTTTGTGATTCATGCACACACTGTCTCTGATTCGTCAAAATCTTTTTTGATATTACAGTATGTTCTGTGGGAGGTGTTGAGTTTATTTGAAAAGTAATCAACTGACAGTACAATTCCATCATCATCTTCATGGAGCAGTATAGATTCATCTCCTATGTTACTCACATTGATGGCAACTTTTGAGGATTTCAAAATGTTTGATGTGGTTAAAACTGGTACGATGGTTAATATTGCTTTTACATTGCCAAATGCCTTCTTGTTTTGTTCTTTCCACCTAATTGTTGTGTTCTTCTTCAGCAAATCTATTAATGGTGTCAAGACACTGCTGACGTTTGGTGCAAATTTCCAATCGAGTCCAGTTAGTCCCAAAGATCAAAGCACCTCTTTCTTCGAGGTTGGTCGTGGAAATTCCACGATTGTCTTCATCTTTGCGTTCCTTAGGATCAACTTTCTATGACCCATATTATGTCCCAAGAACGTCATCTCTGCTTTTATGAATTCAGTTTTGTTTAAGTTTTTCTCTGGTTCACTTCTCTTCATCGGTCAAAGTGTATTTGTATTATGTGATCTTCTGAGGACTCACGAAAGATCACAACATCGTCCAAATATACTGCAGAGCTTTTTAACTCTGTCACAATTCTGTTCATCCATGAGTCTTTGGAACGTGATGGGTGAGTTCTTCATTCCAAATGACATTGCTTTGAATTGATATTCCCAATCAGGCGTTACAAACGCAGAAATTTATTTTGTGTTCTGTGATAAACGAACCTGACAAAATCGTGCCATGCATTAAGTCGAACTTGATGCTGTAGCTGGTTTGTCCTAATTTCTCTATGCAGTCCTGTAATCTCGGCATTGGGTATGAGCCAGATTTTTTGGGGTGTTTTGTCCTTCTAATATTTCAAGCAAAATCGTTGAGTGCTATCATGTTGTGGCAGTAAGACGACTGGCGAACTCCTCTCGCTCTGACTCAGTTCGGTCATATCTTAATTGAGCATGACCGCCACGTCATTCTGGAATTGCCTTTAATGAATGACATAAGCTCATAAGGGTGTTGTTTTATGGAAACAGCTCTCTACGTCTACCTCATGCACAGTAGCTTTACTCTCCCGTCATATTTTTGTTTATGCCCTCATGCTGCTGTAACAAACCTGTCAATTGTGCTCCTCAGACAGATAGTTTAATAATCCTCAAGGACTCCCTCATTGTTTAACCAAGAATTTGGTTTTGATGGGCATCAAATTCCACAACATCTGAATTTGATTCCTCACTCTGTGGCACTGCAATTAACACCTGTTTCTCTAGTTCCTGCTCCCTATTATAATAAGGTCTCAAAATATTCACACGACACATCCACTACAGGTTATTTCTTATGTGGTATCTTTACCAGATAAAAGCAAATTACTGCGGATGGTGGAAACTGAAACCAAAAGAGAAATGCTGCAAAATAACTGCAGGTCTGGCAGCATCTGTAAGGAGAGAAAAGAACTGACGTTTCGAGTCTAACTGACAATTGTCAAGGTTAACAAAAGGATAGAAATGGGGAGGTATTTATGTGGTGTAGTTTGCTCTCTGATATCCAGACATTTCATTTCCTGGCTAGGAAACATCATCAGTGGCGACCTCCAAGTGAAGCGAAGCTGTTGTCTCTTGCTTTCTATTTATATGTTTGTCCTAGATGGGGTTCCTGAGGTTTGTGGTGATGTAATTTCCTGTTCGTGTTCTGAGTGGTTGATAGATGGTATCCAGATCTGTGTGTTTGTTTATGGCGTTGTGGTTGGAGTGCCAGGCGTCGAGGAATTCTCTGACATGTCTTTGCTTAGTCTGTCTCCGGATAAATTTGTTGCCCCAGTCGAATTATTTTTTTCTTCTTTTTCATCCGTGTGTCGGGCTCCGACGGAGAGAGGGTCATGTCTTTTTGTGGTTAGCTGGTGTTTGTGTATCCTTGTGGCTAACGTTCTTCCTGTTTGTCTTACGTAGTGTTTGTGGCAGTCCTTGCATAGAATTTTGTAGATGACGTTCGTCTTGTCCATGGGTTGTCCTGGGTCTTTTAAGTTTTTTAGTTTTTGTTTGAGAGTGTTGGGGTTGTGTGCTACTAGGATTCCGAGGGATCTTAGTCGTCTGGCTGTCATTTCTGACACTTCTTTGATGTATGGTAAGGTGGTTAGGGTTTCTGGCTGTGTTTGGTCTGCTTATCGTGGTTTTTTTTTTCTTGATAATCTGCGGACTGTATTTTTTGAGTATCTGTTCTTCTTGAATAAGTTGTATAGGTGGTCTCCTCTGTTTTCTGGAGTTCGTCTGTGCCTCAGTGTGTGGTGGCTCATCGGAATAGTGTTCTGATACAGCTTCGTTTGTGTGTGTTGTGATGTTTGCTGGTGTAGTAAAGTACTTGGTCAGTGTTGGTCGGTTTTCTGTAAATGCAGGTTTGTAGTTCTCCGTTGTCCTTTCTTTCCACTGTGACGTCCACGAATGCGAGTTTGTTGTTGGTTTCTTCCTCCTTGGTGATCTTTATGCCTGTGAGGGTGTTGTTGATGAGATTAAATGTCTCTCTATCTTGTTTCGTTTTGTGATGACAAATGATTTTTGGTTTGAAGGTTGGTAGTGCTGTTTGTTGTAGTCTTATAAGGTCTTTACCCTTGCCCCTGTGTTATCGGTTTTGTCTTTGTGAGTTTGCCAAGTTTTTTTTTCTTCAGGTCCCGATTTTTCTTTATCTGTTTTTGTCGTTGTTTGGTGTTTATGGCTCGTTCTACCGCATCTGTCCATTCTTCATTTATTGCTTGTCTGAATAACTGTTTTTGGCGCACAATTTCCCCGTTATATTTTCGGAGTCTGTGGTATTTACACTAGGCTGAGAGAAGTTGAGTCATGGCTCCAGAAGATAGCAATAAAGAGGTGGTAATGACAGTGCATAGAGAGATTACAGGGAAATTAGGAGCTGTGAATGACCAAGGCTGAAGCCAGTGTTATGTGACAGATTATGTGGAGGATGGGGCCAGGAGGGAGCGCGGGGATCGGTGAAGCAGACGCAAAATGGAAAACAGGGGAGAAGGGTAGCAAAGGGGCAATAAGCGAGCAAAAAGATGATGAAACAGTAGGGAGCGAGAGAAAGAGAGACAAACAAGAAATAAGAGGTTCAGAACAGTGAAAAAATATAAAAAACAAAATAAACGAAATAAATAAAATTAAATAACGGAACAGAATGAAAACAGAGGGGTCGACAGGGTATAAACCATCTGAAGTTGTTGAATTCAATGTTGAGACCGGTAGGCTGTAATATGACTAGTCGGATGATGAGATGATGTTCCTTCAGTTTGCGCTGAGCCTCACTGGAATAATGCAGCAGGCCAAGGACAGACATGTCGCAGAAATTCTTTCTACTGGGGCTATTGCATTCGTTGCTCTCAATGTCTCCTGTATATCGGAGAGACAAAACGCTGATTGGGTGACCGTTTTGCTGAGCATTTTGGTCTGCATGCAATGAGGTCCAGGACCTGCCGCGGCTAGCCACTTCAATGTACAATCCTGCTCCCATGCCCACATGTCTGTCACCCAAGGCTGAAAATTAACCTGGGACGCTGGTGCTGTGAGGCAACAGTGCTAACCACTGAGCCGCCGTGGCACCTCTAAGAATGCATTTTAACATCTTAGAGGATGATTACTGCTTCTTCATTTAGCTGAAAACTGTGGTTTAGTTAGCTGGCCAGCTCCATTATGGAATATCTTTGTAATTGTAGTCACCATCAACATTTTGGTGATGGTGACCACAATTCTGTGACTTTAACCTTGAGAGAGATAGGTGCGTGCAACAGGGCAGGATTTACAATTGGGGATGGGTAAATATGATGCTGCAAGATAGGATCTGAGGAGCATAAATTGGGAGCATGGGCTGTCAGGGAAGGATGTCGGTGAAATGTGAAACTTTTTCAAGTAACAGATATGACGCATCCTTGATATGTATGTACCTGTCAGGTAGGAAAGAAAAGGTCGTTTGAGGGAACCTTGATTGACGAGGGATGTTGAAAGTCTTGTAAGGAGGAAGAAGGAGGCTTACATAAGTTTGAAGAAACAAGGTTCAGGTAGAGCGTTGGAGGGATACAGGATATACAGGAGGGAGTTGATGAAAGGGATTAGGAGAGCTAACCGAGGGCATGAAAAATCTTTGACGGGTAGGATCAAAGATAACCCCAAGGTCTTTTATGCACATGTGATAAACATGAGAATGACGAGAACGAGGGTAGATCCGATCAAGGATAGTAGTGGGAGACTGTGTATTGAGTCGGAAGAGATAGGAGAGGTCTTCAATGAGTACTTTTCTTCAGTATTTACAAATGAGAGGGACCGTATTGTTGAAGAGGAGAGTATGAAATGGACTGGTAAGCTAGAGGAGATACTTGTTAGGAAGGAAGATGTGTTGGGCATTTTGAAAAAGTTGAGAATAGTCAAGTCCCCCGGGCCTGACGGGATATATCCTAGGATTATGTGGGAAGCAAGAGAGGAGATTGCAGTACCGTTGGCAATGATCTTTTGGTCTTCACTGTCAATGGGGGTGGTGCCAGGGGACTGGAGAATGGCAAATGTGCCCCTGTTCAAAAAAGGGAGTAGGGATAACCCCGGAAATTACAGGCCAGTTAGTCTTACTTCGGTGGGAGGCAAAGTAATGGAAAGGGCACTGAGGGATAGGATTTATGAGCATCTGGAAAGACACTGCTTGATTAGGGACAGCCAGCACGAATTTGTGAGGGGTAGGTCTTGCCTTACAGTTCTTAATGAATTCTTTGTGGAGGTGACCAAGCATGTGGATGAGGGTAGAGCAGTGCATGTAGTGTACATGGATTTTAGTAATGCATTGGATAAGGTTCCCCATGGTACGCTTATGCGGAAAGTTAGGAAGCATGGGATAGTGGGATATTTGGCCAGTTGGATAGAGAAGTGGCTAACCAGTCGAAGTCAGAGAGTGATGGTAGATGGTAAATATTTAGCCTGGAGCCCAGTTACAAGTGGAGTTCCGCAGTGATCAGTTCTGGGTCCTCTGCTGTTCGTAATTTTTATTAATGACTTGGAAGAGGGAGTCGAAGGGTGGGTCAGTAAATTTGCAGACGACACAAAGATAGGTAGAGTTGTGGATAGTGAGCAGGGCTGTTGTTGGCTGCAAAGGGGCTTAGATATGAAGCAGAGCTGGGCTGAGGAGTGGCAGATGGAGTTCAACCCTGTCAAGTGTGAGGCTGTCCATTTTGGAAGGACAAATAAGAATTCGTAATACAGTTTTAACGGTAGGGTTCTTAGTAAGGTGGAGGAGCAGGGGAATCTTGGGGTCTATGTTCATAGATCTTTGAAAGTTGCCACTCGGGTGGATAGAGCTTGTAAGAAGGCCTATGATGCATTAGCGTTCATTCGCAGAGGGATCTTGGGGTCTATGTTCATAGATCTTTGAAAGTTACCACTCGGATGGATAGAGCTTGTAAGAAGGCCGATGATGCATTAGCGTTCATTAGCAGAGGGATCTTGGGGTCTATGTTCATAGATCTTTGAAAGTTGCCACTGGAGTGGATAGAGCTTGTAAGAAGACCCTTGATGCATTAGCGTCATTTGCAGAGGGATCTTGGGGTTTATGTTCATAGATCTTTGATAGTTGCCACTCGGGTGGATAGAGGTTGTAAGAAGGCCTATGGTGTATTAGCGTTCATTAGCAGAGGGATTGAATTCAAGACTCCTGAGGTGATGTTGCAGCTGTACAGGACCTTGGTAAGGCCACATTTGGAGTACTGCGTGCAGTTCTGGTCGCCTCACTTTAGGAAAGATGTGCAAGCTTTGGAGAGGGTGCAGAGGAGATTTGCCATGATGCTGCCTGGAATGGAAAATAGGTCGTACGAGGATAGATTAGATTAGATTAGCCTTACAGTGTGGAAACAGGCCCTTCGGCCCAACAAGTCCACACCGACCCGCCGAAGCGAAACCCACCCATACCCCTACATTACCCCTTACCTAACACTACGGGCAATATAGCATGGCCAATTCACCTGACCCGCACATCTTTGGACTGTGGGAGGAAACCGGAGCACCCGGAGGAAACCCACGCAGACACGGGGAGAACGTGCAAACTCCACACAGTCAGTCGCCTGAGTCGGGAATTGAACCCGGGTCTTCAGGCGCTGTGAGGCAGCAGTGCTAACCACTGTGCCACCGTGCCGCCCACAAAGGTTAGGTTGAGAGAGTTAGGCCTTTTCTCATTGGAACAGCGAAGGATGGCGGGTGACCTGATAGAGTTTTATGGGATGATCAGGGGAGTAGATAGAGTAGATAGTCAGAGACTTTTTCCCCGCGTACAACAGGGTGTTACAAGGGGATATAAATTTAAGGTGAAGGGTGGAAGGGATGGTGGGATGTCAGGGGTAGTTTCTTTACCCAGAGAGTGGTGGGGCCATGGAATGCGCTGCCTGTGGGAGTGGCAGGGTCAGAATCATTGGTGACCTCTAAGCTGCAATTGAATAGGCACATCGATAGGTGCTTAAGCTACGGCAAGTTTTTGGCACAACATCGTGGGCCAAAGGGCCTATTCTGTGCTGTATTGTTCTATGTTCTATGTTCTAAGAGTTCATTTGAAAGATCCATCACTGAGGCCAGCATATTCATGAACTTTCCATTACAGTTCAGAAGCCAAAGATAAAAACATAGCTCCAAAACAGATGTGGGAGCTGGGATACATTTGACCTCACTTTTCTTTGAGTTGCAACGGTCGATCTTATCGATTTTGTAGTCCAAGTAAGACACTTGGGCCACCGAGAAAACTATGTTCTTTCTCCATCAAAAGCGTATGCCCAACTGGCAGAAACATCTGAAGACTAAACCAACGTTCTTTAAGCGTTTCTTCTTGGTCTTCCTTGTTATTAGAATTTCATTCACTTAAATATGGAACTGGGATAGGTATTGGAAAATGTTCTCCATCAACCTCTGAAAAATTGCACAGGCCGACAGCATCACAAACAGCATTCTTGTGTATAAACAGAAGCATTTATGGTGATGAATTATAGCATAATGTTGGGAATCATGATTGAACTGTAATTGTAAGTGCACATATTTCATGTCCAGCATCGTGAAGCACAGCCTACCTACCAGCCTTACGTGTAAATCGTCCATTGCACGAATAGGGTATTTGTCCAGCTTTTTATAAAAGGAGTGTATCATTTGGTTAACATTCACACCAAGTTGAGCCAATCCATCGGGCTTCACTGTCAGTATGAATGGTGCTGCCAATCCGTTCACTGGAGTGGTTTGATAATTCCTTAACTTTTAATCCTTCTGATTCCTGCCAAAACATTGGCCAAATGGCACGGGACGGGTCTTGCAACATCTTGGAATTGCTTCCTGGTTTACATGCAAGGTGGCTTTGACTCTTTTCATAGTCCACAAACCTTCCTGCAAGACATTTCGGTATTTGAAATGACTTCAATGAAGCAAACATTTTCTAAATGAAAAATGTTGAGCCACTCTCAGTGAATATTTCATGGTCAATTTCGCCTCAAAAAGCTTGAGCCGGAGAATATTAATGCAATGAGCTTTCGTAAACAAACATCTTCTGAAAAGAGGTCAAAATAAAATTATAGCGACGATGCAAAAGGTTCTTCGGTATAGGTCTCCAGTCGAGCTACAGTCGTGGGGGAAATTAAGAGTTAGAGCCCAGAACGAATTTTTGTGAAGACTTTTTCTGTGTTCTGTGAAACGGCCCTTCGCCTCGGCCTCTGTTAGAACTGGGCGACTATTTAAGTTTATTTTTATTGGTGCCGATTTAGAAGTTTCCAAGCAATTTAAATGTTTCAAACCAGACTTTGGCAGACGCTTCAGGATGTGTACTCTCCTGCATTCCCAGTCGTGAATTTATCTTACTCAATTTAGTTCTCGTGGGATTCGTTGTCTCCGGCCAGTCTACCAGCAGCACCTACCACGCCAGGTTAGCTCGAATCCTATATTTTTAATCACGCAGCTGAGTCTTGGCTATATTTTACTGTGTATTGACCTCATGTCCCTCTGGTTATACTATGTGAGGTGAGAGAGAGAGAGAGAGACAGAGATAGAGTGCATGAAAGAGACAAACAGAGAAAGCGAGAGAGGAGAGAGACAAATGGTCCAGGAGTCCGAAGATAACTCATTTTCCTGTGATCCTTTCTTTATGTGGAGAGAGAGAGAGAGAGAGAGTGAGAGAGGAAGGAAGGGGAGAGGGAGAGAGATTCGGCAGTGTGGTGAGCAGTTAGGTTTCCAGTGTCCCTGTCCCTGGTCACTTGTCACTGCTCACTGGGTTAGTGAGGGACGACAGCAGCTCCTTCTCACTGTCACTGTATTGTAACCTCCACGCAAGAGAGAGGGAGCGAAAGAAACAGGAACTGAAATAAAGCACCTGATCACTGTCCAGTGAACCATGCATTACAGACTGGGAGGGGGGAAATCAACCTGGGTCCTCGTCTGATCACTTTCCATTGATAATTGAGTTAGAAAACGAGCTTTCAAATCTGGCAGGCTCTAGTTTCTTATCACTAATCTGCGAAAACGTGGTTCGAGAAAGGGGGGAAATGAATCAGCGTTCGTGATTATGTCCATTTGCTACGATACCTGGATTAGTGAGAAAGCAGAGAAATCAGCAAAGGGCTTTGTCCTGATAATTGTCAATTATTCCTCGTTCTTGAGAGAAGCACGGGGAATCAACCATGCATACACAATGGGCTTATTAGCCGAATTCTATTCCCAGATCTTATGGTGTACAGTTCGATGGAGTTTACAGATAAACCATTTTAAGGAGAGACCCTGTGGTCTGCAGATTGGAATGGATTGGTTGAGTTGGAGTACTGCTGGGGAATTTTGAAGAGGGGATCAGAAATAAAATCGGATCTTGAAGGATGAGCAGGGTTGGGGGTGAAGAGACTCACTGTGTTGTTACGGCAACGGGACAGAATGAGCATGAAAATCAAATGGTCTCTTCCTGTTCTGTCACAATGGACCACCATTCTGATCAAAGTATCACTCTGTCCTACCGCTAACATTCAGTTTTGTGCGTACTGACATACCAATGCCCTTTATTCTAATTCACCCTCTCTATCAGGCTAACCACGCTGCAACGAACTGTGGTGAGAGAGTTCAGCTGAAGGAGAACCTCAGAATTGTTTCTGTCGTAGAGTGGGACACAGATCAAGACAGAGATACAAAGGCAAAGACAAGTAAAGAGACTCCAACATTTACTCGGAAAGTCATGCACAAAGACAGACAGAGAGAGAGGCAGAGAGTCTCCTACAAACACTCGTTGTGTCACATATAAAGACACAGAGATAATGAGAGGGAGATAAATGAGGGCAGACACAGTCGTATCTGGAGTCAAAGATCATCAAGTCAAATAACTTGGAAAATAAGAACAGGTAAGGCCTTGAAAAGGTATGGCATTGAGTTGGAGGTTTGGATTAGGAATTGGCTGGCTGGAAGAAGGCAGAGGGTAAAGGTTCATCTTGGAGTGCAGTTACCAGCAGTGTTTCACAACGATCTGTTTTGGGACCATTGCCGTTTGTCATTTTTATAAATGACCTGGAGGAGTGGCTAGAAGTTTGGGTGAGCAAGTTTGCGGATGATACGAAAGTCGGTGGGGTTGTTGACAGTGAGGAAGGATGTGGCAGGTTACAGTGGGATATAGATAAGCTGCAGAGCTGGGCAGAAAGGTGGCAAATGGAGTTCAATGTAGGTAAGTGCGAAGTGATTCACTTTGGTAAGAGTAACAAGAAGATGGAGTACTGGGCTAATGGTCGGATACTTGGTAGTGTGGATGAGCAGAGGGATCGTGGTGTCCATGTACACAGATCTCTGAAAGTTGCCACCCAAGTAAATAGTGCTGTGAAGAAGGCATATGGCGTACTGATTTTTATTGGTAGAGGAATTGAGTTCCGGAGTCCTGAGGTCATGTTGCTGTTGTATAAGACTCTGGTGCGGTCGCATCTGGAGTATTGTGTGCAGTTTTAGAACATAGAACATAGAAAAATACAGCGCAGTACAGGCCCTTCGGCCCTCGATGTTGCGCCGACCAAATCCTACCTAACCTACACTAGCCCAATAACTTCCAAATGCCAATCCAATGCCCTCTTAAATGACCATAAAGAGGGAGAGTTCACCACTGCTACTGGCAGGGCATTCCATGAACTCACAAACCGCTGTGTAAAGAATCTACCCCTAACATCTGTCCTATACCTTCCTCCCCTTAATTTAAAGCTGTGTCCCCTTGTAACAGCGGACTCCATTAGCTGTAAAAGGTTCTCAGTATCTACCCTATCTAAACCCCTAATCATCTTGTAGATGGCATTTTCGTCGCCATACAATTGGAAGGATGTGGAGGCACTGGAACGGATGCAGAGGAGGTTTACCAGGATGCTGCCTGATATGGTAAGAAGATTGTATGAGGAAAGGCTGAGGCACTTGGGGCTGTTTTCATTGGAGAAAAGAAGGTTTGGGGGTGACTTGATAGAGGTGTACAAGATGATTAGGGGTTTAGATAGGGTTGAAAATGAGAATCATTTTCCACGTATGGAGTCAGCTATTACGAGGGGGAATAGTTTTAAATTAAGGGGTGGTAGGTATAGGACAGATGTTAGAGGTAGATTCTTTACTCAGCGAGTCGTGAGTTCATGGAATACCCTGCCAGTAACTGTGGTGGACTCTCCCTCTTTATGGGCATTTAAACGGGTATTGGATAGGCATATGGAGGAAAGTGGGCTAGTGTAGGTTAGGTGGGCTTGGATCGGCGCAACATCGAGGGCCGAAGGGCCTGTACTGCGCTGTATTTATCTATGTTCTATGTCCTATAATCCTTTGGCCTAATGCAATTGGCCCAGATCTTCTAAATCCTTCTTATTCGTGCACCAATCCAGATGCCTTTTAGAAGTTGGAATTATAATTACGTCCCCCACTTCCTCTGGCCGTTCGGTCCATACACTGCACTCTGCGTGAAGTATTTGCCCCTTGCGACTTCTTCATACCTTTCCCACGTCACCTGAAACCTGTGCTACCCATCTGCCTGAAAAGCACAAAGGATTAAAAGGCCCAGCTTATTCAGCTGCTCCCTGTAACTCAAACACTCCAGACCCCGAAACACCCTTGTAAATACTTTCTGCACACTTGCAAATTAAACAGCATTTACTTTCTACAGCAGAGTCTTAAATTGCGTACACCATTCTAAAAGTGACCTCACCACTGTCCTGTGCAGCTGCAGCATGATTTCCTAACCACTATACTCAATGCAGTGAGCACTGAAGGCGAGTCAGCACCTTCACCATGCTGTTTGTCTGTTATGGGAAATTGAAGGAATTTTCTTCCTGAACCCATCACTCCCTTTGTTTGGCATCACTCCCCAAGGGCCTACCATTAACTGTATATGTCTTGCCCATGTTTTCCTTTGCAAAATACAACTCTTAACATTTATTATCATTAAACTCTTCTGCCACTCCTCAACGGATTTTCCTTTCTGATCACATTCTTGTTGTACTTCGATTAGATAAACTTCACACCACACTTCATCGCCGATCTCACTGTCATTTGCAAGTTTACTAATCATGCCTATAATGTTCCCTTTGAAGTCATTTACATACATCATAAATCAAAAAGCAATGGATCCAGCACTGATCCTTGCAGCACACTGCTGGTCAGAGACCACCAATTCAAAAAGCAGCGCTATGACACACACTGTATCTCCTACCTTAAAGCCAATTTCATATGCACATGGCTACATCACCTGGATAACTTGTTTAAACTTGCTAACCAGTCTAAAATGTGAAATTCTGTTTCTCACATTGATAAAATCCATGTAAACAATATCTCCTGCTCTGCTGTAATCTATTTTCTTTGCCAACACTTAAAAATTCTCAATGGAGTTAGTCAGTTATGCTTTCTCACGTGCAGAGAAAAAAAAACTAACAACGAGAGCAAGGGACTTGGGGGTGAGATGGGAGGGAGAGAGACGGAGAAGAAGAGAGATAGAGGCACAAGCAAAAGCAAAAAAAAAGGCAGAGGCATTCAGTGAGTAGCGGCCACCAAAAGGAATGCACACAGCCACTCACAGACACAGAGGCAGCGACGACAAGTGTGGGCTAAGGAGAGTGGACATGGGAGATGAGGGGCCGTGACATTTTCATGTTCCTTCTATCAGAAACATGCAGTAAAAGTGAATACTTTGTTTTCGTTGTTACTTTGGAGAAAGCACTGAGATGAACGACCTGACTGAAGATCCGAACAAGACTTTGTTGCTGAAGATTCCTCACAGCCTCAGATTCATTGTGATGAAGACTCTGCTAATACTTCGCCATGACGCTGGAACATCTCTGACACTGCATGGAAGTATAGGTCATGCAAAGAAATCGACAGCACAGTGAAAGACAAAGAGAGATTGCATAGCTGCAGAACATGAGGTGGATTTAGAGATGGGGTCTGTGAGGCTGTTGCAAACGTTCAAGGTCCCTTGCGGAACAGATATCATAACATCATAAATTTAACATTCAGTTTTAGAGTGAGGAACTTGGTTAAAAACAATTGTGCTAAAATTAAACACAGGTAATCATATAGGAATGAAGGAAAGATTGTTTTGCTGGACCGATATAAAGATTGGGCAGGAAATGGAGAGGAGAAATTAGATTCGACTTACAGTGTGGAAACAGGCCCTTCGCCCAACAAGTCCACACCGACCCGCCGAAGCGCAACCCGCCCAAACCCCTACATTTACCCCTTACCTAACACTACGGGCAATTTAGCATGTCCAATTCACCTGATCCGCACATCTTTGGACTGTGGGAGGAAACCGGAGCACGCGGAGGAAACCCACGCAGACACAGGGAGAACGTGCAAACTCCACACAGTCAGTCGCCTGAGGCCGGAATTGAATCCGGGTCTCAGGCGCTGTGAGGCAACAGTGCTAACTACTGTGCCACCGTGCCGCCCACGGTGAAAACAAATATTTTCATACATTTAAGGAGACTGATCGTGCTTATGATAAAGGTATACTTCAACGAGAAACTGATTGCAGTGATTTGATAAATGAACCATGCCTCCATTTTTACAGTGCAGTGAGGGGAGAAGGAGGAGTGAAGCGAGGGCTTCCAGGAAGGGTACGTTTTCCAACTTTAAAAGGCACTTACCTCAGGATTCGCTACTCCATTTTTACAGAGCCGAGGGGAGAGAAGGAGAATTGAAGCGAGAGCTGCTGGGAAGGGCGTATTTTCCGACTTAAAAAAAACACTTACCTCGGGAGTCGGGCCTCCATTTTTATAGAGCGGCGAGTACAGAATGAGGAGTCAGTCGACGGCTGCCGGAAAGGTAAGATCTTCATTAATATTTGGGCAGTGGCTAAACTCGAGATGCTACATGTGTAGTATTTCCCTCCAGCCTCACCTCCTCTAACCGACATAAAAGACACTATAAGGTAAGGCGTTTGTTTTTATTTTTTCTTTATCCTTCTTTTTCAATTATTTAAGTACATTGTTTGGTTTTAGTTAGTTCATGTAAATATAGGCTTACAATGGCTGGGGACTCAGACCCGTGGCATGTGACTCTTGCTTGATGTGGGAACTTAGGAACGCGTCTGGCGTTCCTGACTCCTACACTTGCAAGACGTGTGTCCAGCTGCAGCTCTTGTTTGGAGGCTCTGGAGCTGCGGTTGGACTCACTGTGGAACATCCTCGATGGTGAGGAGATTGTGGATAGCACATTTAGTGAACTAGTCACATCGCAGGTTATGATTGCTGAGGGAGACAGTGAATCGGTGAGCAAAAGACAGAAAAAGAGTAGGAAGGCAGTGCAGTTGTCCCCTTCGAAAATATATATACCGTTTTGTATACTCTTGGGGGAAATGGCTCACCCAGGGAGGGCAGCTGTTGCCCGGATCACGGCACTGTGGCGGGCAATTCTTTTCAGAAGGGCGGTAAAAAAGACTCATTGGGCCATATTCATGGGGGTTTCCATTGTTAGGACAGTAGATTGGCGGTTCTGTGGTCGAAACCGGGGGTCGCCGATGATATGTTGCCTCCCAGGTCCTCAGGTCAGGTCCTCCGATCGGTTATAGAGCATTGTAAAAGGGGAGGGTGAATAGGAAGATGTCTTGGTGTTTTTAGGCACCGACGATATAAGGAGAAAACGAGATGAGGTCCTGAAAGAATAACTCAAGGAGCTAGGACAGAAGTTAAAGAGGAAGACTTCAAAGGTCATGTTCTCAGAATCAGTACCACGTGCTAGCAAGCGTGGAAAGGAAAAATAAAATAAGCAGGATAAATACATGGTTTGACAGATGGTGTAAGAGGGAGGGCTTCAGATTTGTTGGACATTGGGACCGGTTCAGGGGAAGGGGGAATTATTACAAAATGGATGGTCTACATCGGAACCAATGTCCTTGGCAGAGATTATGCGGCTGCTGTTGGGGATGCTTTAAACTAACCTGGACGCGGCTGGGAACCAGAAGAGAAAAATAGTATGCAGCAAAATGGAGACTGGAGACTGTAAGAATTATGAAGATAGTGTTAATAAAGGGAAGAATAGGAAGAGAGCAGATACGCGCAAAAAAAAACTCATGGCCTGAAATGCACCTACTTTAATGCAAGGAGTATAGAGTGTAAGGCAGATGAACTTAGGACTTGAATTGGTGCCTGGGAGTTTGACGATATTGCAATCACAGAGCCTTGGTTGAAAGAAGGGCATGAAGATTGGCAACAAAATGTTCCAGCATATAGACGCTTCAGACAGTACAGGGAGAGAAGGAAAAGGCGGAGGGTGGAGTTTCATTGCTGGTCAGGGACAACATCACGGCTGTGCTAAAGGAGCACACGATGGAGAACTTAGTTAGTGAGGCATTACGGGTGGAGCTGAGAAATAAGAAGGGTGCAGTTAAAATGATGGGGTTGCATTATAGGCCTCTCAAGATTGAGTGTGAGGTAGAAGAACAAATAGTTAAGAAGATAATGGAAATATGTATAGGCAATAGAGTAGCGGTGATGGGAGATTTTGATTTCCCCAACACTGACTGAGACATACTTAGCGTCAGACGTCTGGATTGGGTAGAATTTGTAGGAAGCGTCCAAGAGAGTTTTCTCAAGCAGTTTGTCAATAGTCCGACCGAGAGAAGGAGCCATATTGGACCTGGTACTGGGGAACGAGCCAGGACTGGTGGTAGAATTTGCGGTGGGATTTCGTTGAGAACAGTGACCACAATTCTGTATTTTTTAAAATACTGGTCGATAAAGAAGAGAGTGGTCCCATGGGAAGAGTGCTAAACTTGGCCAACGCCAATTATATCAAAATTAGGCAGGAGCTCTGAAATGTGGATTGCTCACAGCTATTTGAAGACAAGACCAAATCTGAGATGTAGGAGGCTTGCAAAGATAGGTTAAAGAAAGTGCAGAATAGGCATGTCCCGATGAAGGCAACGGATAGGAAGGACGAGATACGTGAAGCATGGATGACAGGAGAAGGTGTATGACTAGCCAGTCGGAAAAGGGAAGCATAGATAAGATCTAGGCAGCTAAGAACAGAACAGGCCCTGGAAGAATATCGGAAGAGTAGGACATGTCTTGAACGCGAAAACAAGAGTGTTAAAAGAAGTCATGAAACAGCTTTAATGAGCAAAACTAAGGAGAATCCCAAAGCATTTTATTTTTACATAAGAAGCAGGCGAGTAAGTAGAAAAAGGATTGGTCGACTAAAGGATAACAAAAGAAGGCTGTGTGCCGAATCTGTGAGAATGGGTGAGATTCTGAAAGATTGCTTTGCATGAGTGTTCACTGGGGAGAGGAACATGATGTATGTTGAGATTAGTGATAGAAGTTTGATTAGTCTGGATCACTTTGACATAAGTAAGGAACATGTGTTGCGTAGGCTAGAGGTTATAAAGGTTGGAAAATCCCTAGGACCAAATGGGAACATATCCCACGTCGGTGAGGGAGGCGAGAGAGGAAATAGCTGAGGCCATGACAGACATCTTTGCGACATCCTTAAATATAGGTGAGGTGCCGGAGGACTGGAGCATTGCTCATGTTGTTCCCCTGTACAAGAAGCGTAGCAGGGATATCCTGGGTAACTACCGACCAGTGAGCCTGTCATCAGTGGTGGGAAAGTTGCTGGAGAAGGTACTGAGGGATAGGATCCATTTATGTTTAGAAAAGAATGGGCTTATCAGTAATTGACAACATGCTTCTGTGCGAGGGTTATTGGGCCTTACCAACTTAATAGAATTCTTCGAGGAAGTGACCAAGTTGATAGATGAAGGAAGAGCTGTTTATGTCATATACATAGACTTTAGTAAGGTGTTTGATAAGGTTCCCTATGGTAGACTAATGGAGAAGGTGAAGTCCCATGGTGTACAGGGCGTTCTAGCTAGGAAGATAGAGAACTAGCTGAGCAACAGGAGACAGAGATTAATAGTTGAAGGGTGTTTCTCGAAATGGAAAAAGGTGACCAGTGGTGTTCCACAGGTGTCAGTGTTGGGGCTACTGTTGTTTGTAATATACGTAAATAATCTAGAAGAGGGCACTCTTGGTATGAGCTGCATGTTTGCAGATGACAGGAAGATTGGGGGAGTATCAGAAATCATAAGGGACTGTCAGAGAATATAAGAGGATATTGATAGACTGGAGAGTTGGCCGGGCAAGTAGAAAAAGATTTTCAATCCAGACAAATGTGAGGTGATGCATTTAGGCAAGACTAATTCTACAGCGAATTATACAATGAATGGAAGTACCTTGGGAAAAGTTGATGGGCAGATAATCCAGGAGTGCAGGTCAATTGTACTCTGCTGAGTTTTGCTGCACATGTGGATAGAGTGGTCAAGAAGGTACATAGCATGCTTCCCTTCATTTATCTGGTTATTGAGTGTACGAGCTGGCAGGTCATGTTAAAATTGTACAAGACATTGGATTGGCCGCATTTAGAATACTGTGAATAGTGCTGTCGCCACATTATCAAAAGGGTGTGGACGCTTTGCAGAGGGTGCAGAGAAGGTTTAAGAAAGTGCTAACATGGAAGGTGATAGCTATGAAGAGAGCTTGAGTTGGTTAGGTTTATTTTCATTAGAAAAAAAAGATATTGAGGAGGGACCTAATTGAGTTTTACAAAATCATGAAGGGTATAGACAGAATGGATTCAGACAAGTTTAATCAATAACGAGAGGTCACTCTTTCAAGGTAAGAGGTGGAAGGTTGCAGGTACACGCTGCAAGTCCTTCACACAGTGGGTCATGGGCGTTTGGAACGCGTTGAAAGCAGAGGTCGTAGAGGCAGGCACGGTAGATTCATTGAAGATGCATCTGGATAGATGCATGAGTAGGTAGGGCGCAGAGGGATGCAGATGCTTATGAATTGACTGACAAGTTTATACAGAACATTTGGATTGGCTTAGGCTTGGAGGGGCTGAAGGGCCTGTTCCTGGGTTGTAAATGTTCATTGTTCTTTGTTTGACCAGTGACTTCAGAGTGAAAGGAGAAAAATGTATTCTTGAAAGAAAATGATAAACCTGAGGATCGGGCAAGTTTTAGAAACGTCAAAAGGGTGTGCACGATGCAATAAACAAGTGAGCGTAAGTGTTGAGGCTAAACTCGCAAGTAATATAAAATAAAGCGCAAAGGCTTCTTTAACATGTGAAAGATAATTGAGGTCAAAGTTGATATCGGCCCTTGGAGAAGAAGAAGGGGTTTTGGGTTGAGTGTTGTGGGGGAATGCAGGAGATTGCAGAGAGATTTAATAAACGCATTGCATCAGTCTGAGAAGATACTGACAGTATTCCAAAATTACCAAATAATCGAAAAGTTGTGTAAGTAAGTATAAATATAATAAAGAGAGAAGAAATCATGGTAGAAACTAATGGTCTCAAAAACCCAAGTACTCCTGGAAGATTGCTACCAGTGTATTGGCTTCATTAGGAGGGCCCATAGTGTTGGAGGGGTAAATTAGCATACATAGTTAATTAGCTAAAGAATAGATGACAAAAATGAGGGAATTGAGGATAGTTTTGGGATCTCAGTATGTAACCTGCAGTGTGCATTAGGAATCAGCAATGAGGCCATAATTATTTACAACATACCATAATGACGTGGATAAGGAAAGCAAATGTGCAATAGGCGGGTCTGAGACCAGTACCAATCTAGATGGGAAGCCACATCGTGTGGATTATGCAAAAAACCTGCAGAGAGACAGGAACATTTTAAGCAAGTGAGTTGAAACATTGTTCGATTTTCTTTTTATTCATCGATACAATAAAGGCGTTGCTGGTTAGGCCAGCATTAAATGATGATATGTAATTGCCATTACAGATGTAATTGCCCGATTGTTGTCAATATCACCAAATTCCACACCTACCTCCAAATCTAACACTTGTCCGGGCTTATTACCAGATCAACTGTGGCCTCGTCCTTTGTTGACCTGTTAGGAATGCCTCCTGCACACATTGGACTGAAATTGACCCATCTAAAGTACTCCAACTCTATTATTCCCTGCCAATATTTGTGAAGTTAAAGTCCGCCATAACAGCTACCCCTGCACTCTCGCTCCAATCGAGAATCGTCTTTGCTATCCATTCCTCTGCATCTCTTGAACTATTCAGAGGCCTATAGAAAACATGCAACAGGGTGACCTCTCCTTTCCTGTTTCTAATCTCAGCCCTTACTACCTCAGTAGACTAGTCTTGCAACGTCCTTTCTGTCCTCGGTTTACAATGCTGCACTTGCCCCTCTTTTACCACCCTCTCTGTTCTTACTGAAACATAGAAACCCCGGAATCTGCAACAGTCATTCCTATCTATTTCTGCGAAATGGCCACAACACCGAAATCCCAGGTGACAACACATGCTGTAAGTTCACCCACCTGATTCTGGAATGCTCAACATTCAACAATTTAGAAGCAAATTATGCACACTCATGGTGAAAAGTTAGAATATGAATGCATTGTTCACGACATGTGCAAGATACTCTTAACATTGAAAATATTTTTGTTTGAAAGATAACAGGCTTTATGAGAGTAACACTATTGATGTGATATACACAGATTTTACAGAAGGAGCAATGTACCATATTATATACAGACCATTGAACAAGGTTTTTAGGCATTGTTCAAAACAGACAGTGCAGAGCATGGAGACAACATTGGCTGAGTCCTTGAAACCGGAGTAATAGTCATTTATTTTTTGAACGAGAGAAGATTTTTAGAATTAGAATCCTAACAGTGCAGAAATTGCCGTTCAGGCCAACAGGACCACACTGACCCACGGGAAAGTATCCCACCCATAGCCCAACATTTCCTCTGACTTGCACACCACAGGAAATTTAGCTTGGCCAATTCACAAAAGCTGCATATCTTTGTGACTGTGGAAAGAATCCAGTGCATCTCTGAGGAAACTCACTCAGAAATGGAGACAAGGTGCAAGCTCCACACAGAGAGTCGCTGAAGATTGGAATCGAAAACGGATTCCTGGCGCTGTTAGGCAGCAGTGCTAATCACTCAGCCACTGTGCCATTTTCTTATGGAGTCTCCAATGACGTTTACTTTACAATCTGGATCTTAATGTGCATGTAACTCATCCACACTGTGTTAACGATACTAAATGTGGGAGAAGAGTGAAAAGCCAATGAGAGATGGTCGAGTGCGTGGATAGGTAGCAGATGTTGTCAAGTGTGGCGAGGTATGTGCTGCTGTATTTTGATCAGAAGAACATTCAAAGCCAATACAAATGGCATTGGCGGGAAGCGTGGCCTGGAGTGGGGGGTGGGGTGTGTGTGTTGGGGGGGCGGGGCGGTGGAGAGAGAGGTACTTGATGATTTCTATGCACAGAGTTTTAAATTTAACATGACTGTTGGAGTCAGAATTAAAAATAGCAATCTGTCTTACCGGCATTATTAACAGAAAAAAGAGCAAGGAAGTGACAATGAAGTTATACAAGAAGCTTGTTCGACCTCAGCTGACATATTTCGTCCAGTTGTGGACATGTGAAAAAGACCTAGGACTACACTATAACAGTACACACAATAGAGAAATTCGCAGCTAACGCAGGCTTTGCGAGCCAATTTTTAATTTATCTTAGCGAAACACTTTACTGACCATTTCCTGTTCCTATTCTTTAAATTTATTTGTTCCACTAAAGAATCGCCGTCATACAGCAAAGAAAGAGGAGAAGAAATCAGGAAGATATGGGCTACTTTGGTATCCTTTCTGGCATCAAGACAAGTGCTAAAACCTATGAGAAATTAGCAGCATGTTGTTTACGAATGCATAATACGACAGGCATGGTCGTTATGGTTAAGTGAATGGGGAATCTGGTTCTCATATGAATTTGAAAAGGTCACACAGCAGTTTTGATAAATGATATCAAGCGATAAAGTGAACATAGATTCCAAACGAAAGTTCCAAGATCATGTGCCATGATCTTGATCATGATCCGAAGAAAGCACCTTGCAAAGCCATGGCCGCTTACATCTTGGAAGACAAAGGTATCAAAAACGTTGGAACAGCATCAACTTCAAGTGTATTTCCAAGACACCCTCCATCCTGACTCGTAAATATATCCACGTTCATTGACTGTTACTGTTTCGAAATCCTGAATTCACCCCCAATAACATTGTGTGTCAACCCACAGCAGGTGTACTCCAGCAGTTCAAGAACCCAGCTCACAAATTATATTCTCGAGGGAAATGGGGACAAGTAAAACATTCTGGCCATTCAGCGACGCCCCCATTCGACAAATTACTCAAACAAAAATTACTTGGAATTATCCCCAAGTAAGTCTTTATTAAGGTAAGGGGAACATTCCATTGACAAATGGAAATCAATCGTCTACTTCATGGTAGTCAGAGTCACTGAGCAAACAGCGTCAATTTACTATGTTATTCAAACGCTTATTACATGACTTTACTTATTGTCATACTCTCTTGAACACTTTTGCTGTTTATATTCATTTCTTAAAATGTTAACTGTATCCCACTTTGTCTGCTAGCCCACTACCCATCACCTCTCTTCTCTCCTCGTAATCTCCACTCAGTTTCTTCCTTGGATTTTAACTCATTCGCTCGTCAGTATATTTCAATTGATTTGTATGCAGTTCCTATTACTGCCTCTGCTTCAGTTCCGACACTAGCCAAAGGATAATTCTCCTTGCATCCAAATCTTCCACAGTTGATTGCGATTGAAATAAAAATATCTTCATTATATTGCTCCTCAAATGGATAGTCTCACTTTCATCCATATGGTACTGCATAAAGCTTATGCTTGCCCATTCCACCAACTTGTCCCAATTGCACCGAAGAATAGCTGCGTCCTACGTACAATTCTTCCTCCTTTGTGCTGTTTAGAAAACTGAGGATATTATTTGTTTACCTCATCTAAATCATTAATGTGTTTTGGGAATAGCTGGGCACCAATGACTCATCTGTATGGTTCCCTACTGGTCACTAGCAGACACAAGGAAGCTTGAAGAGTTGAATAGACTGGTTTAACCTGAGAATGTAACGAAGGGTTTCTTCGAAATATATTTTAAAGGTCGGAAAGAAAATATGGATTCAGTGTCCCCAATATCTAATGAAATGGCAGATGTGCGAGTGTTACCAAATTGATTTCGATATAAAGGGAAATGAGGATCCTGAATGTGATCAATAAGCATTGTTTGAGTTTTGTTTATAGGGACCTGTTTTGAATTGAGTAACAGGCAGCAGTGAGATTGCTAACTCCAGTTTTAAAATGTTGGCGATTTCTGAGGCAACGCAGACATCTATTGGAACATGATTTGGAGCTGCCACGGTGAACACTGCAAGACATGCCAGATTGTGGACATAGATGCCACTATTACGCTTGGGAACACCTCCCACCTTGTACATGGCAGGTACTCAGGTGATTCAGCCAACGTTGTATATCTTATACATTGCAGGCAAGGATGCCCGGAGGCATGGTACTTGGGGAAACCGAGCAAAGACTATGACAATGGGTGAAAGCCACCACACAACAATCAACAGACAGGAGGGTTCCCTCCCAGTTGGGGAACACTTCAGTGGTCCAGGACATTCAGCCTCGGACCTTCGGGTGACCACCATCCAAGATGGACTTCGGGACAGGCAGCAGAGAAAAGTGGCCGAGCAGAGGCTGATAGATAAGTTCGGTAGCCATAGGGAGGGCCTCAAACGGGACCTTGGGTTCATGTCACATTACGGGTGATCACCATTGCTCTACACACACACTCACACAGATATTCCTGCGCACACACACACTCTCACATACACACTTTCTCACACTCACAACCCCCACCCCAGACAAACATACACATACAGACAGACAAAGACCCACATGCACACATATATTTTGTGGGGTGAATTTGTACTTGCAGAGTTACATTGTACTTTGCTCAAAAACTGCATGCATTAATGTATAACCCTGAGCTCAAAAATAGCATGAATTTATGTAAAACTCTGTTATCTCACTTTTTAGATTAGAATCAATCTAAAAATCATGGCATAGACAGAGAATACAGGCGACCAACAACTTCATCATATTGTCTAGCTATCACCATTGTTAACAGCTAACCAGAGAATGTAACTTAATTTACACATGTGATTTACACATGAAGGAAGTGAAACTATCACTGTATTCTAACAGATAAAAGGCTTAACAGACAATCAATTTTTCAATGTATAATTTCAGTTACATCACACTGTAAATTATTGCTATAAATTCTGTGTTACGATCGAGCCCTCCACGATCACCTGATGAAGGAGCGTCGCTCCGAAAGCTAGTGTGCTTCCAATTAAACCTGTTGGACGAGAACCTGGTGTTGTGTGATTTTTATCTATTGGAACAATCGAGTCAAGAGGATGCAATAGAAGGAATGAAGTTTTATGAGACGAGGCTGACACGGTGATATCTCGAATGAAGAAAGAAAGTTACCAGAAGGACAACTCAGAAGTGGAATTAATTCAGGCTCAGAAACGGGTTTGACAACGTGAATGTCATTAAAATTCATAAAAAGAACTGACACGAGCAGTTTTGTTTTCCAACATTGTGTTTTCTTCCCTACTACACTCTCCTACCTCCCCCCCCCCCCCCCACCTCCAATCCAGCCTGACCATCTGTGAGGAGATTAGAGTCGAATTACAGTGGAATTGGAGAAATGGCTGCTGAACCTGTTTCACTTCCTGCACTGCAGTAGGTATTCTGACTGTCGTCATCCCCACTTTACGTTTTGACACTCGAAGGTCAGTTTTGGTGACTTCTCTCCAGCATGTCTGACTCTTCGTGTGTTTTCAGCCCTCAGTTAATAAACACTGAGATTGTCAAACTTTTGCATTCAACGACATCAAACAATTCAGATATGATGCAGAAAACAGAGCGGATCGAGTTCATCAACAATGATCTGGTTAATTTAGCAAAGTGCTCAAAAAGTTGAAATACACACTGCTGTTCATATATCTTATCGACTTATTTCCATTCTGCTCTCTTTTCTATATTTCCTTTTAATCAGCGTTGCTGAGTTTTGCCCTACTTTTCAGCAACTTCAGGTCTTCAGAAAGTCACCTCAACACTTCAATGCTCTGTTGTTTCTAATCCAACAGCTCCTGCCAGTGTTCTTCTGATTCTCCAGCTTTCCAATTCTTCTAAACGGTTAATATCACTTCTACATTCTTTTTCCTCATCGTGGTGCGCTCTGGCGTTGATTCTCGTTTCACTTTGATCGCTTTCCTTGTCACATCATTTATGTAAAAATAGCTTCCAGTGGGTTTTTGAGTTTCTCTCTGAACTTCGAGAGAATTGCAACATAAACAATGGTGTTTGTGCAACAATTCAAATTCCGCAACATGTATGCAAACGTTTGAAATATATATTCCCCTTGATCATCTAAATGACTGTAAACACCAAAATAAGATAACATATACCATAACCACAGAAAAATGAAGGAGCCAGATATGGATAAGAGCAAATTCACAGACTGCTTCCGATTCTCCACCTCTGGATCCCTTGAGGTGTCTCCCTTATTTTGATCCTTCAGACCCCTCAGGCCCTTACGAACTTGACTGGCCATGAAAATGTGCTTCACTGTCAGAGTGTTGAAGAACAGAATTAAAATAAATGGAAGTACTGGAGTTAAAAATTTTTCAAAGTATTTAAATGCTCTCCAAGTAGGATCATAATAATATGCGTACGAATGAGAACAGCCCCATGGTACATTGTCTACAATCGTGAATGGTCGAAATCTAAAGTATATTGGAATATTTTTCAAACAAAGCAGAATTCCAGATGTTACTAAGATTATGGTGGCAGTTTTCTTAGTACAGAATTTCAATTTCAACTTCTCACAACAAATGGTAACATGTCGATCTAAGGTGAATGCGATAGTAAACCAGGCAGAGCAATCTATGACTGCACGGCATAGAGTATAGTGAACACTACAAACTGGGGTGATGTCAAGAAAGGATGTGGGGAAGTAATCATATCTGATTTGCCTGAGTATGATCTCAAAGATAACGAACAACAGATCCATCACCGCCATGGCCAGCAGGTAACATGTGGTGCAGGTAGACAGTCCACAATTTCCTCGGGACAAAATCGCAACCGTCAATAAATTGACTGCAAAAGAAAGAGAAAAAGAAAACAATACACACTGCAAAATACAAACAAACATTATCCACTTTTGCAGCAAGATGGTAATGCTTAGGTCTTTGTAACACTGTGTAAGTGAATAGATTTGAACAAGACATTCTCAATAATCATTATGTCACCCATATGTTTCCAATGCTGAGCCTCCATGTTGAACGCAAAGGGAATGTGAGCGTGTGCCACATTGCACATAGGGCGAAGGTAGACAGGTTAATATTAGAATCAGGGACAAAGAAAAACTTGTGTCTGGAACCATCTATGCATTTAGCCAAATTCCAGAATTGGGAAAACCCAAGCTTGACATTATATTACAGTTCAGATTAAGAGAACACTTCCTGCACACTCAGAACACTGCCATTGGATTTAAAACAAAATCTCGGAACAACCTCTTTTCTTGGTGTTACATGGAGGAAGGATTAGAATTGAAGTATCGGTTTGACGACACTATACAAGCACAAACAAAATAAAACATTGGACCACTTCTGTTCGACAATTAAAAGAGTTGACATGGTGGCTCAGTGATTGACACTGCTGTCTCAGAACGCCGTGGACCTGGGTTCAATTCCGCCTCGAGTGACTGTTTGCACATTCTGCCCTAGCCTGACTGTGTTTCCTTCAACAATCCAGTGATATGCAGGTTAGGTGAATTGGCCATGTTAAATTGCCCATCATGGTCAGGGATGTGTAGGTTAGATTCGTTAGTCAGGGCAAAAATGTCAGAGGGTCGCTCTGTTTGGTTACTCTTCTGGAGTTCGGTATGGACTTGTTGGGCCGAAGATCCTGTTTCCACACTATAGTACGCTATTCTAAAAGATAATTCTATGTGTGTTAACTTAGACATACGGCAGTTTAAAATAAAACACTGTGAAGTCAGGGTTTCCCAAACTCAAGACACGTGAAGTTATTAATTCAGTTATGTCTGGTATTTGCAAGGATAATGCCTTTAGAAATTTTGACATTTGAGCTATATTGAAATGCTTGTGATTTTGTCCTTGCAATAAGAGAATGTTATTGATCAACCACTGGGTTTTCAAATTACAATGGAATTGTTTGTGCGAAAACCTGACGAACGCATTTCCATTTGTGATAGTGCGCTGAAAGGGAAAATAGCTACTAATAGATTCTCTGATAGACTCAGACACCAGAGTCATCTGTTTTGTCGATGTGGACTTGCAGCCATGACAAAACGATAACGATAACATTTATGCATGAAGGAGACAGGAATGTCAGGATGCGTTCATAAGGTTGAAAGAGCTGAAATAGAAATAGGGTTATGTGCAGGATGAAGACAGTTGTAGTCTATTTGGTTTAAATGCCAACATTTCAGTTGCAAAGGCAGTAAACGTATTGTTAGGTAATGACAGTCATTTGTACTTTCCTCTCAATGAAGTTATTTCCGTCATAGAACTTAAGGTTTTCAGAGTTGTGCTCAGTGAAGGAGATGAATCAGTTCCAGAAGATGCTTAATCTGCTTGACTTTAAAATAATGTGGTGCACCAACTTGATATATTTGCACCGAAATACATGAATGGATCCTGAACTCAAAGCATCGTTAATTGGATCAGGTGTTTGAATCCAGTCAGGTATCCAGTTTGAGAACAATTCTATAGCGAAAAAAACACAGAAACATACTGTAAAGGTTAGGTTCCCTGACCGATGGATTTTGCACAATGAAAAATGCAACAAATCGACAGTTGCTTAACCTTTCTGAACTGAGCGCATGTCATTAAATATAACAAGATTTCAAGTGCTCTTCTTCTTTTTCTGGTATGAGGATTCTCGTTGACTTAATCTCCCAGGCAGTGCATTCCAGAAACCCAGAATCCGCTTGGTGAAATTATTGTCCTGCAACCTCTTCTCATACTCAATACCTGCACTTGTAAAGTTTGTCGGTTTGCCTTTGAAATTTCAAAGAACGGTAACAGGCAAGTTTATTTCACTCTTTTCATGACCGTCATAATTTTAAAGTCCTCCATACTTTCGGCTCTTACCTGCTTCAAAGAAAACAATGGGAGCTTCTCCATCTGCCCTAGTAGCGGAAATGCTTCCTTCCCGGGCAATAACCTTATGCATCCCGGTTGCACTCGCGCTTCAGTTAGCTCATCCAATCTAGAATATAATGATCTGAAATGCACACACCACTGCACTTGTCACCTGAACAAAGATCTGACTTTCTCAAATGTGACATATTCGTTATTATCAGCTACTGCAGGAGCGATAAATGCAAGGGTTCCCGAAATCCACTAAACTGCATTATGAAACTTTCTGCCACTTTCAGGGGTCTGTGGAACCGTAAGCCAAGAACCCTCTATTACGTGAGACTGCTTGGGTTCTGCCATATTTTATGTCCTCTCTGTGGCTTGCTCAATCTTCCAAAGGTCGTCACTTTACATTTATCAGGGTTATGTTCCACCTGTGATTCATAGTTCCATATGATCAATGCATTAATACATGGAAAAATAACATCTTCCACTTCACCAGCAACACCAGGCTCACCTTTGTGTCATCCAGAAAATTAATTATAGCTCCCTACCTCATCGTCACATTTTCATCTGCCCTATTTATGAACGCCACAAACAATGAGAGATCATTCACTGATTCCTTTGTCACACCGTTTTAAACTGGGCTCCTGAAATTATTACGCAGTAACTGGGGAAAATTGGAACATTTTCAGGTGTTACGCATATAGTTTTGTTATCAACTAATCTTAATGTTGAAGACGGGGCACCCCAGAATGACATCAGTGTTAGTAGACAACAAGCAACAAAGATCAGTTACTGGACGTGCTCAGATAACGGTGTTACCGTGCTTTCATTAAATAAAACATGTAAAACCTTTTTGCGCAACAGTCTTGTACAAACTATGTTACACCCTGAAATGATCCCAATCAAAATATCATGAAGTTCATTTACCACCCCAACGAGTTTACAGATACATAGAGCCTCAGTGAAGGCTGTCTTGTGTTTCCATGCTCAAGTTCCATGGTTACAAGAGGTTACACTTTCAATAATGCTCTATATTCATTTGACATCAGATTTCTTACGTACTGTGTTCTCCCTGGACATTTCAAACACTGATTATTTAGCATTCGGACCTTAAAGTAATTTCTTCGACAATTTTTGGACCATGCCATTCTGTTGTCAATCCACAAGCATTTGTTTCTGGGTTTCCTCTCATCAATTCCAAGACCTTTCACCAAATTTGAACATGTGGTCTAATTCTACCATAACGTGCTGATGACATGGACTTTCCACTTTCTCTGACATTGCAGCTGTCGAGGTGAACTCCCCTTCTGGATCTCTTTCCCCAGTGCAAAGGCAGTAAATGTTCGCAAATTTTCTCGGATTACTTGCTGTTCATTCGTAGAAACTCACATGATATATTGAATTTAAATAAAAAATCCCTACCAAGAAGAGCTTTCTGACCTGTACAGAACTGAAAGAAAATCCATCCCGCACGTCACTGTTGAGGATCCGTATTCATCAGTGTAGGTTTCCTCGGCCTCTGAATGATTTTCCCGAGATATTTGTCGTTTTATTATCATAGTGTCACAGGGGGGAGGAGGATTGGATAAACTGCAGAACTGGGCTGAGAGGTAACAAATGGAGTTCAATGCAGCTAAATATGAGGTGATGCACTTTGTGGTAGAATAACAGGATGGTGGAGTTCTTGGTCAATGGAAAGATTCTTGGTAGTGTGGATGTGTAGAGGGATCTTGGAGTGCATAGTTTCCTGAAAGTTGCCACCCAGGTGAATAGTATTGTTAAGAAGCCTTACGGAGTGTTAGATTTCATTGGTAAAGGGATTGAGTTCCAGAACCGCAATATCATGCTGCAACTATACAAAACGCTGGTGCGGCTACATTTGGAATATTGTGTACAGTTCTGGTCGCTCCATTACAAAAAGGATGTGGAAGCATTGGAAAAGGTGCAGAGGAAATTGACCAGGATGTTGCCGGGTCTGGAGGGAAGGTCTTATGAGGAAAGGCTGAGAGACTTGGGTCTTTCCTCATTGGAAAGAAGAAGGCCATGGGAGAATTTGATACAGACATATAAGATGATCAGAGGATTAGATAGGGGAGACAGAGAAAGACCTTTTCCTAGGATTATGACGTCAGCTTGTACGAGAGGGCACAACTAAAAATTGAGGGGTGATAGATTATAGATTGAAGTCAGAGGCAAGTTCTTTACACACATGATGGTAAAGGCGTGGAATGCCCTACCTGCCAAGTTCGTCAACTCACACGCTTTAGGGAGATTTAAACTATCCTTAGATAAGCCTGGAGATGGTTTTGGGATAGTGTACGGGGCCGAGCTGAGAATACTTCACAGATCGGTGCAACATCGCGGGCCGAAGGGCCTGCTCTGCACTGTATTGTTCTATGTTCTATAGCGTCATGGACCCCTAATGATATGCAACATGGAAAAAAAAACCTTACTTCCAAAACCTTACGTCCACAGCAAACCCAATATGCGAAACCAATCTAGTCCCATTTGTAAATACTAGCCCCATCTCCCTCTAAGTCCTTCCTGTACTCATCCTAACACCTTTTAAATGTTGTAAATGGATCCGCTTCCACTACTTTATCTGGCAACTCATTCCATGTATGCACCAAAATGCGCGTGGAAATGTTGGCCCTTTGGTCGTTTCTAAATGATTCCCTCTCACCTTAAACCGAAGACCTCTGGATCTGTACTTCAAAAACCCAGGGAAACTACCTCATCGATTTACCGTATTCATGCTCTTCGATTTTCTCTGTAAGGTCACCCCTCATCATCTGATGCTCCACACAAAACAAAACAATCCCAGACTATTCACGCTCCCCTGCCAGCTCAAAAGCCATAAGCCTGCCAACAAGCTTGCAAATCTTTTCTGAATGAGTGGCAGAATGACAGTGATGTCATAAAACTCGAGAAGTGTAACACTTAAAAAGCACTGCAGGTCAGTCAGGAGAGTCCATTTTTTGGACATGAGCGCCACAGTTTTCGACACTGATGTCCAGCATCTGCAGTTCTCACTTTCTCCAAGTAATATCACGAAGTGGGGAGAACTGAAAAAAAATGGAGGTATCACACTAAAACTGGATAATTAATATTTTAATTAATATTATAGACAGCATTATTGTTCCTTGGTAACTTTCAAAACTGGGGTAAGATGGAGAGTTAAACATAAGTCACTTACCAGGAAGACCAATTATGCCAAGGGCCATATAGAATACTCTCCTCAGTGTTAAGATTGGAAAATACATGTCACTTGTGCATCGACTTGTGCCTCGCTTCTGCTGGAAATTCCTCGTTGTTTCATTCAGTGATATTTCTTCGCTGGTGTTTTAATTATATTTGCATTACTTTTCCGTGGGGAGCTGGGGGACGTGGGTGAGTGGGTTTTATTTTTGTTGCATAGTTTTCCAATGTGTTTCTTTTCCTTGGAAAGTTTGAACAAACAGATGACGACATCCAGTGATGTCGAAAGATGTTTACCGTGAGGAATAAAGTTGATAAAGGATCACTGCATAATGACGTGACAGCACTGATCACGAGGAGTAGCTGATAAGAACTGGAAGCTGTTGTCAAGACAAATGGAAATATCTGCTGCATGCATCCGCAGTTGCAGGTCTCGACTTGGTATGGTAGCAGGAATGACCTTCTCACAATGGCCATTCCCAGAGTGATTTGCGACCATCAGCACTCACACTCAGGAGTGTTCGAATCAGTAAAGAAGCGTCACTGCTCTCTTTTGCTGGTGACAATCAGATGATAATTTCATAGAATTAAAG
Source organism: Hemiscyllium ocellatum (assembly GCF_020745735.1). Lineage (NCBI taxonomy): Eukaryota > Metazoa > Chordata > Chondrichthyes > Orectolobiformes > Hemiscylliidae > Hemiscyllium > Hemiscyllium ocellatum. The sequence continues at coordinate 2,841,194 of NC_083448.1, read as the reverse complement.
TTAACAACAGAGAATTGGACAAGTTGGGTGGTTTTGTTCAAACATATGCCAATCTCAATCCATCAACTCTCTATCATTAGAGTACCTCTTATGTAATATTCAGTTCCCTATACTTAGATTGGACTTAGCTAAATTTCAGTGAGTTCATTTCAGGTTCTCACAGTAAATTTCACAGTAAATTTTCTAATCTTTGTAAAAAAATCAAGTGTCTTATGTTCAGAGTATGGAGTGGAATTCGGGGAATCAGGATAAATGGATAAGTCAGTTGTGGATTGCGTGCTCCAATTTTGCACAAACGTTGAGGATTTGTGTTATCTGTCCAACCATTACATACTTGGAGCTATTCACGTTCCAGATGCACCCCTGTATCTGATGCACTTTTGATTACTCCCACGAAAGGCAATAATTTGTAAAGTTAGTTACTGCATCTCTCTCACTCGGTTGCAGTCTTGCAGTAAATTTGCCTTCACTTCCATGGATCTAATACCAACAATACCGATATCTTGTTGATTACCATTGTTCAAAAACTAAACTGGATTAATCAAAGAAATGCAATGCATAACAGAACAGTTCAGAAGCAAGAGATGAGGCAGCAACGAACCTACTGGCAAACAAGTTACAAGTCACGGGTGTCATGGAATAAACTCAGTTACCCTGTTAGTTGCATCCCACTCAACACACATAGCACTCGCCACCATATGGAATAAATAACCTACACAGCACAAATGTCGACTTGCTCCACCACTGCTGCACGGTAGATGCAATGTGCACCATCTACAAAATTTCGGCCAAACGTCAGCAAAATTTTCTTTCAATAAATATCTCGAATTATTTCTGAAGGTTTGTCCGAATAAAGAACTTGATATGAACCTCTCAGAATAATTCTGTGTCTCTGAAAAGTTGAAGATATTATCCTCTGAAAAGTATTATTTACTGTTGCATCTGACTTCAGCACGGGCCATTGACTCAGGGAATGTGCCCCATCCCCTTTCCTAATGAACGTCGAACAGCAGCAGAAGAATAATTGATGGCAGTCCCTATTTGCAGCTTGTCACACTTTGGTAATTGTGAGTCAACCTGTTGGGTTTGAGGAATATAGTTAAATGTTCTCGTTGTGTATCCAAACCAATGATTGGCCATTCGCTCTGGAATTTCTTGCCATCATGGATAAATTGTCGTTCCTCTTTCTCAAGTCTTCTCTCCAAAACTGAATTCAAAATGGCAGTGCAGTGAAAAGAAATTTATTTCAGACACGTGTTCTCTCAGCAGTATTACTTAGTCCAATTTACCATTGAACCATTGAATTACTCTTGCCATTCCCATTGACTGCATAACTCTGCAGCACTTTTTTTTCCGTTGGCTGATTTCCCACCCTGAAGAAAGACAAACAAAAGATCCGACCTGATATGGAAATGCCTGCAAAACAACTTACATCACAACTCTGTGAAAGTCCAATGAATGAGCCCAATTTTAAAGGTATGGAAATGTATTCTATCTTCACACATTTCGAGGTGTTCTGTTCCAGATGAAGAGCAGGAAGTATATTCCATAATGGGCTCTGATTTGCTTCAGAAGATTTTTGAGCATAGAAAGCCAAGGCTACGAGTGAGAGAAGACATTTGACTATTTATAATCTCAAAGGAAATATTTAGTTTCTAAAATATGACTTCATGTATTTCAATTGCTGCCTATCAGTTCCATTTACACGAGAATGGAAAGTACAAGTGCAACTAATGGAGTTCAATGTAAACGAAAATCTGTGGAAGGAACTGCTAATTTTATACAAGTTCCTTTTTTGAGGGAGAGAGGACGTCGGTTTGCTGAGAGGTAAGGTTCACACTGAAATGCGACTTTTCTCAAGAACCTGAGCTCCATTTTTTTCTGGAGTTGCGAGGAGAGAAGACGGAGTAAAGAAAGACCAGGATCTGTCGGGAATGTAAGCAAACCATTGGTAAAGCTGATATTTTTGACCAGCGGCTGAACCCAAGACAGTAGAAATATAAAGCATCTCAACAGCCCTCCTCCTTTAACCAAAAAAACGACTGTATTCTGTTGATGAGGTAAGAATTTTCTATTTTTATAAATTTATCCTTTGATTGGTAATTTTTTTTTGCTTTCAGTATATTCTTAATATTGATAACACCTAAAATAAAAAGTGGCAGGAGATCTTAAAGCCGTGTTGTGCTCATCTTGGTCAATGTGGGAGCTCAGGGACACAGCTGATGTCTCTCGCTCCTTCACGTGCAGTAAGTGTGTCCAGTCGAAGCTCTTTTCAAATCACATGACAGGTCGGAACCTGTGGATAGACTCGCTTTGTTGCATATGCGATGCTGAGACGATCTTGGGGAGTACATTTAGTGAATTGGGAACTCTGCAAATTTGGATTGCCGAGCGATAAAGGGAATGAGTGACTAAAAGATAGAGAAAGCGTGCGAAGTCATTGCAGTTCGTGGCACCCTGGCTGGTTCTGCTGATCAGAAGGATGGGCCAAAGAGTGAAAGGGGTATAGTCAGAGATAATTCATTTGTAAAGGGGAGTAGCTAGGCGGTTCTGTGGTCGAAAATGAGACTCCTGAATGGTCTGTTGCTTCCCAGGTGCACAGGTCATGGAATTCTTGGATCAGCTGCAGAAATGTCTCATTGAGGAGAGTGAAGAGCCATGTTCTTCTGGTGCAAGTAGACACCAATGATATCGGTAAAACAATTGGATGATGTCCTACAAGAAGAATTTAGGGAGTAATGAACAATGTTTAAAAGGAGAACATGTTTAAAAGGGGAAGGTGGGACCTCTATAAAAAGGATGGGCTACACCTGAACCTGAGGGGCACCAGTATCCTTGGGGGGAGGTTTGCTAGTGCTCTTTGGGAGGGTTTAAACTAACTCCGCGGGGGCATGGGAACCAGGACTGTAGCTTTAGGGTACAGGACCTTGAGTGTAGGGAGGTTAGGAATAATGCAGCGATCTCTAAGGAGGGTGCCTGTAACCAGAAAGGTGGATTGAAGTGTGTATACTTCAATGCCAGAAGTATAAGGAATAAGGTAGGTGAACTTGCAGCGTGGGTTGGTACCTGGGACTTCGATGTTGTGGCCATTACAGAGACGTGGGTAGAACAGGGACAAGAATGGCTGTTGCACGTTCCAGGGTTCAAATGTTTTAGTAGGATCAGACATGGGGGTAAAAAAGGGGGAGGCGTGGCATTACTTGTCAAAGACAGTATCACAGCAGTGGAATGGACGATGGAAGAGGACTTGCCATCTGAGGTAGTTTGGGCTGAGGTTAGAAATAGGAAAGGTGAGGTCACCCTGTTAGGTGTTTTCTACAGGCCTCCTAATAGTCCTAGAGAAGTAGAGGATAATATTGCGAGGATGATTCAGGAAAAGAGTGAAGGTAGCAGGGTGGTTGTTATGGGGGACTTTAACTTCCCAGATATTGACTGGGAGAGCTATAGCTCGAGTTCATTAGATGGGTCGGTGTTTGTACAATGTGTGCAGGAGGGTTTCCTGACACAATATGTCGACAGGCCAACAAGAGGGGAGGCTATATTGGATTTGGTTCTAGGTAATGAACCAGGCCAGGTGTTAGACTTGGAGGTAGGTGAGCACTTCGGGGACAGTGACCACAACTCGGTGACTTTTACTTTAGTGATGGAGAGGGATAATCGTGCGCCGCAGGGCAAGAGCTATAGCTGGGGGCAGGGAAATTATGATGCAGTGAGGCATGACTTAGGATGTGTGGATTGGAAAAACAGGCTTCAAGAGAAGAACACTAATGAGATGTGGGGATTGTTCAAGGAGCAGCTACTGCGTGTCCTCGATAGGTATGTACCAGTCAGGCATGGTGTAAAGGGCCTTGTGAGGCAGCCGTGGTTTAGTAAGGAATTGGAGTCCCTTGTGAAAGGGAAGAAGGCGGCATATGTAAAGATGAGGCGTGAAGGTTCAGTTGGGGCGATTGAGAGTTATAAGGTAGCCAGGAAGGAGCAAAAGAGGGAGCTAAGAGAAGCGGGAAGGGGACATGAAAAGTCTTTAGCTGGTAGGATTAGGGAAAACCCAAAGGCTTTCTATAGGTATGTCAAGAATAAAAGGATGACTATGGTAGGTATCGGTCCAGTCAAGGATAGTAGTGGGAAGTTGTGTGTGGAGGCAGAGGAGTTTGGAGAGACATTAAATCAGTACTTTTCATCAGTATTCACTCAGGAACAGGACACTGTTGCTGATGTGAATATGGAATCACAAATAATTAGAATGGATGCCCTGGAAATATGCAGGGAGGAGGTTTTGGGAATATTGGAAAGGATGAATATAGATAAGTCTCCTGGGCCTGATGGCATTTACCCCAGGATCCTATGGGAAGCTAGGGAGGAGATAGCAGAGCCATTGGCCTGGATTTTTATGTCGTCATTGTCTACGGGAATAGTACCAGAGGACTGGAGGATAGCGAATGTGGTCCCATTGTTCAAGAAAGGGAGTAGGGATAGCCCTAGTAACTATAGGCCAGTGAGTCTGACTTCAGTGGTGGGCAAAGTCTTAGAGAGAATGGTAAGGGATAAGATTTATGAACATCTGTGTAGGAACAACGTGATCAGGGATAGCCAGCATGGTTTTGTGAAGGGCAGGTCGTGCCTCACAAACCTTATTGAGTTCTTTGAGAAGGTGACTAAGGAAGTGGATGAGGGTAAAGCAGTAGATGTTGTGTATATGGATTTTAGTAAGGCGTTCGATAAGGTTCCCCATGGTAGGCTAATGCTAAAACTACGGAGGTATGGCATTGAGGATACATTAGAGGTTTGGATTAGGAATTGGCTGGCTGGAAGGAGACAGAGGGTAGTAGTTGATGGATTATGTTCATCTTGGAGCGCAGTTACTAGCGGTGTACCACAAGGATCTGTTTTGGGACCATTGCTTTTTGTTATCTTTATAAATGATCTAGAGGAAGGACTTGAAAGCTGGGTGAGCAAGTTTGCGGATGACACAAAAGTCGGTGGAGTTGTGGATAGTGAGGAAGGAAGTGGTAGGTTACAGCGGGATATAGATAAGTTGCAGAGCTGGGCGGAAATGTGGCAAATGGAATTCAATGTAGCTAAGTGCGAAGTCGTTCACTTTGGTAGGAATAACAAGATGATGGATTACTGGGCTAATGGTAGGCTACTTGGTAGTGTGGATGAGCAGATGGATCTTGGTGTCTATGTACACAGATCTCTGAAAGTTGCCACCCAGGTAAATAGTGCTGTGAGGAAGGCATATGGTTTACTGGGCTTTATTGGCAGAGGAATTGAGTTCCGGAGTCCTGAGGTCATGTTGCAGTTGTATAGGACTCTGGTGAGGCCTCATCTGGAGTATTGTGTGCAGTTTTGGTCGCCATACTATAGGAAGGATGTGGAAGCTTTAGAACGAGTGCAGAGGAGGTTTACCAGGATGTTGCCTGGAATGGTAGGAAAATCTTATGAGGAAAGGCTGAGGCACTTGGGGCTGTTCTCATTGGAGAAGAGAAGGTTTAGGGGAGATCTGATAGAAGTGTATAAGATGATTAGGGGTTTAGATAGGGTAGATACTAAGAACCTTTTACCGCTAATGGAGTCAGGTGTTACTAGGGGACATAGCTTTAAATTAAGGGGTGGTAGGTATAGGACAGATGTTAGGGGTAGATTCTTCACACAGCGGGTTGTGAGTTCATGGAATGCCCTGCCTGTATCAGTGGTGAACTCTCCTTCTTTATGGTCATTTAAGCGGGCATTGGATAGGCATTTGGAAGTTATTGGGCTAGTATAGGTTAGGTAGGATTCGGTCGGCGCAACATCGAGGGCCGAAGGGCCTGTACTGCGCTGTATCCTTCTATGTTCTATGTTCTATGTTCTATCGGATGTTGGAATGACAGGATCGCTACCAGTGCCATATGCTGGTCGCAGTAGGAATGACGGAATAAGAAGGATTAGTGCATGACTTGAGAAATATCGTTGGAGGGGTTTTCAGGTTTTTGGGACATTGGGACCGATTCTTGGGGAACTGGGACTGTTACAAACGGGGAAGTTTGCACTTGGGCCAGATTGGAACAAATGACTTTGTCGGTGGTTTTGTGAATGCAGTTGTGGAGTCTTTAAACGAATGTGGCATGGGTTTGGGATCCAAATGAGGAGGATAGTTGACCGGAATGAGGCAGAAACGAAAGCCTGTAAGAATTATATAATCACGTCAGCGTGAAGAGTCGGCAGGGAGCAGGTGATGAACGCAAAGGGAATGGTGGTCTGAGGTATATTTGTTTAAATGCAAATATAGTAGGTATGGCAGATGAACTTAGGAATTATGCGCATTATGTTATTATTATTACTGGGTTTTGGTTGAGGGAAAGAACTGTCTGTCAACTAAATATCCTAGGATACCGATGCTACAGGCGGGATACAGCAGAAGGTAAAAGGATGGAGGAGCTGCATGACTGCTCAAAAAAGATAGCACAGCTGTACTGAAGGAGGGCACGAGGGAAGACTGGAGCATTAACATATTATAGGCAGAGCTCAGAAGTAGGAAGCAAGCGGTAACAAATTTGGGGATGTGCTCCCAACAACGAACCTGAGATAGAGGTACAAATATGAAAACAGATAATGGAACAATGCAGGACCTACGTGGTGATGGTAACAGGAGATTTTAATTTTCTCAAATATTGACAGGGATTCACTTTATTCTCAAGGTCTGGATGAAGCAGCGTGTGTAAGGGATATCCTGGAGGGCTTCTCACTGCAATACGTAAAGAATCCAACTCAGGAAGCCGCCATTTTGGACCTGGTGTTGGTAAATGTGCTCGGCCAGGTGGTTGAAGTTTCAGTAGGGTATTACTTTTGGAATAGTGAGCCCAATTCCATAGGTCTTATAATACTCATGGACAAAGACAAGAGTGGTCTGAAAGGAAGAGTGCTAATTTGATGGTGGGCCAACTGTAGCGAAATTAGGTGGGAGCTGGGGAACGCAGATTTGGAGCAGATTTGTAAAAACCACATTCAGCATTTGGGAAGCTTTTAAATAGAGGTTGATTAGAGTTCAGAAGAGATATGTACTCTGTAAATGAGGGATGGAAAGGGACAGATTAAGGAACCATGGATGAGAGGTGAAAGAGTGAGACTAGCCAAAAGGAAAAATGATGTTGACATAAAGTCGAAGCAATCGAAGACAAACGAATCTATGGAAAAAAAAGGTAATGTTTTACCAATCTGAAACGAGGAATTAAGAGGGTTAAAAGGTGTCATGTAATAGTCATAGAGAACATGATTAATGAAAGTCCCAAACACTTCTATTTATATCTAAGAAGCAAGATGTTAACGAGAGAAAGGTTTGGCCCACACAAGGACAAAGGAGGAAAGCTATGTCTGGAATCAGAGGAAAAGGGCGAGATTCTTAATGAGTACTTTGCATCGGTATTCACTGAGAAGAGGAATATGGCGGATGTTAAAGTGAGGGACAGACCATTGATTACTCTTGGTCAAATCGAGATAAGGAGGGAGGAAGTCTTAGGTATTCTAAAGGCATTAAGTTATCAAGTCCCCAGGTCTGGATGGGAAATATCCCAGGTTACAGAGGGAAGCGAGAGAGGAAGTAGCTGTGGTTTTAACGGATATCTATGCAGCATCCTTGACTACAGGTGACTTCCCGGAGGACTGGAGAGTTGCTAATGTTGTCTCCTTGGTTAAGAAGATAGGCAGGGATAATCCAGGTAATTGCAGCCCTGAGAGCCTGGTAGGGAATCTGATGCAAAAGGTAGTGTGGGGAAGGATATGCTCCTCATTTGGAAGGAAATTGACTTATCTGTGATCAGCAACATGGTATTGTGCAGGGAAGGGCAAGTCGTACAAACCTAATAGAATTATTTAAGGAGTTGATAAAGTTGATTTATGAAGGAAGGGATGTAGATGTCAAATATATGGACTTTTGCAAGGCATTTTAAGAGATGCCCCATGGTTGGCTGATGGGGAAGGTAAAATCAAATGGGCTCCGTGGTGTTTTAGCTCGAAGGATAGAGATCTGGCTGGGCAACAGGTGATAGCGAGTAGTGGAAAGTAGTTTCTCAAAGTGGAGTCCTATGACAAGTGGTGTTCCACAAGGATCCATGCAGGAACCATGTAAAGGTGAGGATAATGCATGATAGACGCATTCAGAAACGAATGACACTGTTTTGTAAATTATTTAAAGAAAAATAAGCGATTTGTTTTAGCCCCATCAGTCGTGAATATTTGGATTTAACCTTCTGAAGATATGGTGATTCCGGATTCCTTAATTGTTTTCAGGGTAAATATGGATAAGTTCGAGTTAAGCACATGGATTCGGGAAATTGGATTGGGGTTGCAATCAGATCAGCTACGTCTTCAATGAATTCTAAAGCAGTTTTTAAGATGCGAATGTGATACTCATGATCCTAATTCACATATCTATAAATTCCAAGATTTACTTTGAAACATACATCTTGGGATCAAAGTAAAATTTATCAGAATATTACATGTTCAAATTTAATTGCCTTTTTAATTTCTCATTGTGAAAAATAATTGACAACGCAGACAGTGTGTTTCATTTTCGCTCTGTTATGAGCATAATTTCAATTTGTATGCGTCAGTTAAATTTGATAACGTGTCTCTGCTTTTCAATTACATACTGTTTATGGAAATTGCAAAGGACAATGGGCTCATCGTAATTACTTGCAGAACAGAACTTTCTATCTTCCATCAAGCTTTTTGGATTCTTGAAAACACACTTCACTGTGTTTTACTTTCGTGTTAACTGTCAATCCATTTGTAATTTATTCCCTCTCTTGCACTCTTTTTTGCAACTTATGAAATTTACGAAAATCAGACTAAATTCCAATTACTCCATTGCTTGTATCTACCAATTTTGATAGTCAATTAAATGATTTAATGTGACCTGTCCTTCTGCAAGCTCTGAAAATAACACCAAAATTGTTTCTGGCCATGAGTGACTCAGCTTTTACCGTCTGAGATTTGTAAATTATAAAATCACTATTTGAAATTATTTTGTTCATCCTTGAATCCTGCTGGTACCCATCTTCACCGGAGATTTTTAAGTATCTAAGTTGTGATTAACGAATGACAAGTGAGAGTGCTGCATTATTGTTACAGTGAATGGTTTATCAGTTATTGCTCTCGTTTATCTCTCCCCTTTACAGTTAATTTAGTGGCAATATTGTTACTTTCTCATGCAAAATGTGGTATTTCCTCTTCGACCACTCACTAACTTTTGGTTATGGCAATGGCAGATCTGCTATACATTATTACAGCGGTCAAACTGTGGTGGATCACGATTTATTATTTCCCAACACCTTTCTTTCTCATTACACTTGTGTGTAGTGTTATCAATGCTTGGTTTCGGGCGACCACAGAATTTACAATCGTTTTCACACTTACTTATACCTTTTATCGATTTTATCGATTTGTGATCAACATCTAATGGCAAAATGTTGTTCTGAGAGAACCGCAGCTGTAGTTCTAGCAATAGCCAGTGTTCTCTTCTGTTTAAAAGCATATCTCAGTACTTTATACAGGAACCTAGATACGTAATTGACACGTGCCATGATTCTGTTATGATCTCTTATACTACTATAGGATGGGTTGCATTTATTAGTTTGCTATGGTTACAGCCCCGTTTGTCCCTTTTGCTTTAATTTTATTGTTGAATGCTGTGATGATTAGACACATTTTAGTAAGTAGAGACATCTGTCACAGACTCAGAATTCAGAACATCAAAGATAATTTTAATGACACAGAAGTGGAGAGCAGGAGACCGTCTGTGATTTTATAACAGAACATCCGGCAGCTTCATTTTTCTGTGGTTCATGCATGTCATAGATTTATTATAGCATTACATGGGAAACTGCAAGGTACTACAACAGTTCGGAATTCACATTACTAAGATTTGGATTCATGCTGCACAATCTGAGTCACATTTACATTTATTTATAGAGCGATTCAGTCCATGTTTGGAGGACAATTCAAGAGTCCATTCAAGCCAATGCTTTGTCTGATTCAGGAACAGAACAGCTTAGAGCAGCTGAGAGGCTTTTAGTCCATTACTGCCAAATAATTCACATTCAAAATTAAATGCATGACAAAGAGCTCTGGAAATGCACCGAAACATGATTGTCGACTCGTCAACACTCATCCAACCTTTCTATTATCTCTTCTAAAAACTCCATTAACTTTGAACTCCATTACATTTTGAAAATTGATGCTCTGTCTTTCTAATGAGGCTGGCACTTTCCATGTCTATAACAATTCTGTCCTTAACTGTCATTTCCGTAAATGTTTACAGTTTGTAACCTACCCGGCGTTTAATTTCTGCTCTTACAATTGCAACCATGCTGGGAAAAGACAGTTGCAATATTTCAGTCTTCTGGCACCTACCCCACATCTGGAGAATATCAGAGGTTTGCCTGTAGTACTCCCTTCACACTACTTGTTTTTTTCAAAGTTATTCTTACCTGGAACAAATATTTTGTCAACATTGATCTCTTTCTATTCAACACTTCTTTATCATCAAATTTTAGCCCCTCATAATGCATTGTTGTCTTCAGTCACAATGGCTTCGCTGGCAACTCCATCTTTCGTTATTCATCACCTTACACCTCAGGCGAAATGAAAAGAAATGATGTCCTTCCTTACAGTTAAACACAACAACTCAAATTAGATAAATAGTGAATGACGCACAGAAGTTTGAATCTGCTCTTAATCGAAATCCAACAGTAAATTGAACCAACGCTCTTATTGTAATTGGAAATACAAGTTTATCTTCATATCAGCCTTAATACAAATTGATATCCTGTCCATAAATCCAATGCTGAGTTTGATTATGAAACAAAGTGAAAGACAAATCCATTTTTCATTTTGTCCTAAATCTAAAATATCGAAGCTCACCAAACTCGGTTTGACACTCAAATTAATGTTTATGTTTATAAAACTGGCAATTTAAAATCCATGTCAAATGAGTGATCAAATTTGGACAGAACTCAATCCTTAACTATTCCCGTCAACCTAGGTATTTCGTTGTGAATGCTCACTGGAACGTATCATGGAGTGCTAAACGTAAACATTAGGCTACTTTCATCAAATGTGCGCGCATCCCTTCAGCCAGCGAACTTTTTAAGGCTTGACTCTTAACAGGAAAACTAGATTTTAGCACAACATACACTCTGACGAAGTGTTGAGTCATTGTCATTCAGATTAAAACAGAGAATTTCCCTCATTGGGCTGCCTTTTGTTTTCTGAGGTGGAGTGAAAATGGTGACTGCTGGTAGGGCTGGGGTGATACAGCCAGAAAAAGTACACGCTGTTTGTGTTTCACGTCTGAAAGTGAAATCACATTGCTTACACTGCACATCCTGCTCCCCATACCGCCACCACAGAAACCTGATTGCTACGCTCTCTCAAAGAATGAGAGCATTTTGCATGTATTGCATGTAATGCTACGTGGATACTTTGACAGCTGAAGCAACTGTCCCTAACTTCTGGAGCGCCACTCCTTTATTCACTTGATAAAGGACCAGTGCTCCGAAAGTTAGTCCTCCAAAATCGCTGTGTTGATGTATAACTTGGTGTTGTATAATTGTTTTTAACTTCCTGGAGAACAGTCTAACACCATCACCTCCAAAGAAAGAGATTAAGTCCATGTGAGTGGAGCAATGATAAGGGCGTAATGGAGTGACGAATATAATGTAAAATAGAATAGCTGTGGGAATTTACAGAAGGGACCAGCCTGGGAGATTGAAGGTGATTGAAAAGTAGTTTAGATTCGCCACCGAATTAGTTCTATCTTTAACTTGAATGCCCGACACTCGGTTGTTCAAGCAATATGTTTCCTTACTCTGACAAGTATATTTGCAATGGAGAGAGATGAGTGAAACTCTAACGGTTCCCTGTTTCTGCTCTGGCTATGTGATCATCCCTGATGGACTTAGCCTCAAGGCAGAAATTCACATGTCATTTATACTCCCTTGAACACAGCACACTAGTCCACAACTATCACCTAAACCAGCCCACCCAAAGGCATATTATGTGTATCGTATAGATCCTAATTTTTACAATGTTTTAAAAGGCAAGAGTCGGACTCTGCGTTCCAGATCGTGTTAACGTCGGGATAACTAGAGGTGAGGAGACCTGTGACAACTTCCTTCTGTTCTTCAATTTTCAGGAAGGTGGCAGTGAAGTAATAAGCTTTCAAGCTTCTCAGCTCTGATCTCGTGAGTCTGCATCATTTCCTCCTCTTCTTCTTCTGGTTATTTTCCCCTCAGACTTTAAAGTGTTTCTTTTAAGAAATGTTGCCTTAGAGCAGTTGAGAGCTGGAAAGAAGCCGCCTGGAGCCGTGGAACAGGGTAGAGCGGCTGAGAACAAGAGCAGAGCAGGTTGCAGGTCTGGAGCAATGCGCTGCGCGGGAGACTAGGATGGCGCTGGTAAGAGGCCTGGTTTGGTGCACAGCGAAGCAGGCCAAATGCAAGGAGCGGAGCAGGGACAATTGATGGACTGGTGTCTCGCGTGGGTGTTCATCTGTAAGTAAACATTTTTGTTCCGTACATTGAACCTAATCTGGCACCCTGAGAAGTGACATTGTAAGCATTGTACTGTATTTGTGTACACGTGGCAATAAATGATATAATAATGCATTATAATCTAATAAGTGTGACCATGAGATATTTTGGAATGGTTGTACGACGTGAATACATTTGTCAGGTGTAACAATGTGGAGTTCGAAACTTTCTGTTAATTAAAACTAAAACACCTGGAAAAGCTCACCTCACCTCATAATCTGCTAAACGTGAGCGTTATTGAAATAAAACCGCTGACGTCCGCTACTTAAAGAAAGCAAAAAACATATTTTCTAACACTGATCACTAAATATCATCTTTAAGCAAGTCTAAACCCACTTCTTAATCACTATCTGACCCCAACTCTGCGACAATGCTGTTCCAATAACTCCATTAGTAAATATTACATCAACTTAATTTCTCAAAGTCTATACAGTTTCTTATGTTGTCATCCTTCCGATGTTCCAAATGTGATGTCTTCCCCCTTGTGAACTTCTTTGATTTTTTGCTGTTCTACAGGAAATGGTACCTTTGATGAATAGTGCCTTCTCAGACATTTCTTTGAGTGCACTGACAGCCCTTCTCAGATTGCATGTGAGCTCATGTTCGATTGGCACTCAACGGTGACGAGTTTTCCAAATTCCCTTGCTTTTCTGACGCCCAACATCGTAACCCACTTATTGGTCTGATGTCGTCAATATAAGCAAACTCATTTCAGTTTGAGTTTTTGTATTCTAGCAGAATTTAGATTAATTGGTTTAATTCCATTCCAGTTGCTAAAGCACTGAAATAGAACCATAATCTGATTGTTGCATATTATCAATTCTCAGCACTCATGAGGGCCGAAGGGCCTGTACTGCGCTGTAATGTTCTATGTACCTGTCAGCTAGTCACAGGTACGTGTGCTGTATCAGTCTTTCAGTTCAGAAAAGGGTCCTCTTTCCACTTAGTAACACAACTGAACTATGACAAGATGGCATCCTCGAAGTCAGAATTTCCATTCAGTTTTAGTGCATTCTGAGGATGAGAATTTTGTGGGTAATGGAAATCTCGACATGTGCGATATTATTTTTCACCGACTAAAGCGAGGTTAATCCATGAGCTGCGCAGAAGTGACACAGGTTTGTTCATGGAGCATAGAGTATTTTTCATGTATAATGTCCATAAGTTGCATCATACTTACATAAAGCATAGAACATAGAACACTACAGTGCAGTACAGGCCCTTCAGCCTTCGATGTTGCGCCGCCCTGGCATACTAATCTGAAGCCCATCCCACCTACACTATTCCATGTACGACCATATGCCTGTCCAATGACGACTTAAATGCACTTAAACATAATGAATGTCCTACAGTTGCAGGCAAAGCATTCCATACCCTTACTACTCTCTGAGAAATGATACAATTGTTGGCCTCACGACACAACTGAAGATTGGAACGGAGGACAGTACATGGAGATAACACTGGTCACAACAATGCCTATCTGAAATGTACGAAGTTAGAAAAATTTAAATAGAAAATACTGCCTGAATCCTGATGGACATCTTTAGCCTCCTGATAATGAAGTTAAATTGTTCTACTCTCTTGACCATCATATCAACATGGGTGAATCAGGGCAGGTAGCTGCTGATTGTCACTCGAAGGACCTTTGCATTTTCGACCAGCTTCACCCCAGCTATATTATAGGGCAGACAGTGTTATGCCCTACCCTGAATTTCGTACAATCAAGGATCATCTCCATTGTTTTGGTGATGTCGATGGAGATATTGTCGTCAGGATGCTGTTAAACATGCTATCTCGATCCTGGACTCCTTCTCATCATTGTTTGAGATCAGACATACTGCAGTGGTGTCATCAGCTTGTGACTTGGAAATAGACTTGGTGCGGATATTGGACACAGTCCTGTGAATAAGAAGCATGGTCAGGGTCCAACTATGCCACTTTGCTGGGTAACAGTTTGGAAGATTATCATGGAGGAGGTGTTGTCGACTGAACTCACTGACTGCATCCTGTGTGTCAGGAAGTCAATAATCCATTTATCGAGAGGGGTGCATTTACCTTGATCCCAGAGTTTGGTTTGAATTTATTTGGAATTAGATTAGATTAGACTTACAGTGTGGAAACAGGCCCTTCGGCCCAACAAGTCCACACCGACCCGCCGAAGCGCAACCCACCCATACCCCTACATTTACCCCATACCTAACACTACGGGCAATTTAGCATAGCCAATTCACCTGACCTGCACATCTTTGGACTGTGGGATGAAACCAGAGTACCCGGAGGAAACCCACGCAGACACGGGGAGAACATGCACACTCCACACAGTCAGTCGCCTGAGTCGGGAATTGAAACCGGGCGCTAACCACTGTGCCACCGTGCCGCCCCAGTATGGTGCTGAAAAAGTACAGCAGCTCAGGCTGCATGCAAGGAGCAGGAACATCGATGTTTCGAGCAAAAGCCGACCCTACATGATTAGTTGTCCTAATAATAATTAGAGGGCCAGCGAGAAGGCACAGAAATTGATCTGTTGCAGAAGTGGGTGAACCAAATGTAATCAAAACAATCTGAGAGTTTAACTGAATACTTACCAAACTTTCGAAGTATTTCATAATTATAGACATCAGAGCCACTATGAGGAACGCTGCACGAATTTGCTTTGGCTTTTCGATGATTGTTGTCTTCTTGAAGCATCCGGGGACTTTACGTGGTAGTGAAGAGACATGAAAAATGTCCACGGATGCTCCCTCCAGCTGGTCTATGCAACATCTGTGTCCAAGGCTGGACACTCCATCTGGGTACTTCGCTTTCAGTGGCTTCACATTCACGAAGACAGATGGAATGTCTGTAGCAACAACTGAGTGTACAGGCGCATCCGAATATTTTGGTACACTGACATCATTTCACTGTCCTTCTGTTCAATACGTACCGTTCATTTGGCAGAGATTCTCTACTCCCCACAACACTGTTCGGCTTTGTTTTGTAAATTATCAATTAATGTTTGACATAAATGATGAGTGTCCATGTGCTTAATGTGCTCAAGCTTACTTTATTAGTGCATCTTGGCATCCCTGATGATCTTGCAAAGTTCGTACCAGCAGCTCGTGCATATGTCAGTGTCGCCGAAATGAACATCTCAGATCCGAACTTCAGTGGGCAGTAGATATTTTGGTTCACTCATAGATTCCGTTTGGAGACTATACAGATTAAACTCTTCAGCACACAGTTGTACATATATTTATTAATGAAGTCTGTGACTGTCCTGAAATACACAATTAACTTCGGCACTGAGTTATTGAGTATGGAGCAGCCCAAAAACTCTATGCAATCCCATAGAAGACTTTCTGTTTCCTCCGACCCACGCTGCACTATTTCTGATAATGGCCTTTGCGTTCGAATTTCTGCTGTAAGTCGGGAGGAAAAACACAATATTGTGGTTAAATGTTCTAAAGTGCCTGTGGAAAATGGAACGGTAGGCATCTTTGATAGCCAAGGATGTTTGAACCGCTGGATGGACATGAAATTTCTTTGTGGTATTTCGGTATTGTATTCTTGAGATTGGCCTGGGTCAAGTCATCAACTACGATGAACGAGGCGTCCAGACATTCCAGGTAAAGACTATTTGTAATTTTGTATACTTCATCAAATGCATTCTTCAGATCAAACGGGGGAAAGTATGGATTGTTAGGATAACGGAAGTGAACACACAACGCAAGTAGTAGGGACAACTCTTTACTGGAAACAGATTTAAGTTCACAGAGCAGTAAACCACCAGAGACTTTATATCTGAGCACCAAGAGGGTTTGATAAGGAGACAGATCCCATAGCCCATTGCCTTGCCTGAGGATGTTAGGCAGTCATTTCCGTGAAATAAGTATCCCACAAGACGTAAGGCACAGTATGGTGTAACAAGAGTGATCTATGTCTCTAAGACACGATTGCTCAGTGGTGAGCGGCACAGTGGCTCAGTGGATAGCATTGTTGCCTCACAGTGCCAGAGACCTGGATGCGATTCCAGCCTCGTGTGACTGTCTACATGGAGTTTGCACATTCTCACCGTGTCTGCGTGGGTTTTCTCTGAATGTTCCGGTTTCCTCCCACAGTCCAGAATATGCAGTTTAAATGAACTTACAATGTTAAATCCCCCATAGAGTTCAGGGATGTGAAAGTTATGTGCATTAGTCAATGTAGAGGAATGGGTCAGGATGGGATGTTCTTCGGATGGCCGGTACAGACTTGCTGGGTTGAAGGGCCACTTTCCAGACTGAAGGAATTCCATTCTCTTCTATGATTCAGTGAAACACAGCGCTCAGAAGTTTCACAAGTCACTTTGCAAAGTGAGTCTAGCTTTCATGCCATACATTTTATGCCTCAAACCCATCGACTGCTCCCAGTTTTTTTTTGCTGGGGAAAGGATGGGGCTTGAAAACTCGGAGTTTCAGACTCACCTGAAGTCTAGATTGGCTCTCACATTTTCTGCGTAGGATGGATACTTTTGTTCAATCCCGGATATCAGTGAGTGAGGTCCAATGGTCTGGGTGATGTGTGAGTGCTCTTAATGTGGTCCTGGGCACAGGCCTTGAGAACACTGAAATTTCTTGGCTCGGACAGGTTGGTTGCTATTCCGAAAGTGAATACATCTGTTGGGTTCCTCGGCACAAATCGTCAGCTTTACCGTTGTGAGTGGTGATATTGACGACCTAGTCGTATCTCCTCGATGGCTTGTCACTGCGGTGCGACTTCTAGTTCCTGTGCTAGTTGGGCGTTGACTCCAGGACTGCAAGAGGAGGTCACGCATTCGGTTCTAGTGTCAGTAATTACCATTGTCATTCAGAGGATCTTCAGAGCAGTCAGTTGATTCAAGATATGTCAGAATAACTTCAACAATAGGCAGCTCCCAAGGAGTCAAGATGTCCTGGCGCTATCTTGGATAACTGAGGATTATTTCTGCAAAGTATCAAATTGTTGAAAACTTGTTAACGTCCAGACTTGACACCCTCCAAATATTTCACGGAGAAAGCCTAGGCACTAACATTTTTCTTATTTGAAAGAATATTACGAAATGGATATTAGAGGTGAAATGAAACTGATCAAACCACTCAGCTTTATGCAAAACAGAATTCATTTATACACTGCAGTTTTGAGACGAACAGAAGAAAATGGAATGAAGACTAATTTAAAATATTGGAAAACTTAACCAATCCGACACATCACCTATTATGAGGGGTCGTCCAAATCCAGTGGCATCACATAAGTACACCTCTTGGTAAAAGGTAAATTGAAACAGATTTTTACAGGTATTAGGAAAGAACTTCTAAAGAGATTTCAGAGAGGAATGTCCGTCAGGAATCACGTGCTGATGTTTCGAATCTTGCCTGGACTCCCGAATCTTGTGACTGCCACTGCTGAGCCAAACTACAAAAACAAAACGTAATTGGGCGAAATGGCCACTCGCTTTCTATTGCTAACTGCTAAAATCCCTAGAATGCTCGGTGCCTCTGCCTTGCTTGCAAGAAAATAAGGATAAAAGAACTGTTTTAATGTGACAAAATCTTGACAACAGATTTCAATATGATGGAAGCAATTCCGAAGCGTTCAATAAACAAATACCCGAAACAAATAGACAAAATGTCAAGCAAGACTAAAGATTGGAATGTCTAGTCTACCCCTAATGGGTGGAAGAGTCAGAGTTAACTTATTTAAAGTTTTCTAAGACTGCCATGAAAGGTGAATATGGAACAGATCTTACCGCTGGTGAGAACTTCCAAAACTAGAAGCAATAGTTCAAAAATAAATCAGCGCCGATGGGAACATAATTAGAAAAGATGTCCTTCTCTCAGAGGGTAGTCAGTCTTTGAGATTCCCTTCCTCAAACGCAATAGGTAAGGACAGCTTAAATGTATTTAAGGGAGAGGCAAATAGATTCTTGATTCTCAAAGGAACATAGATTTGACCTGAAAATCAGATCAAAAGTGATATAGTTGAGTGGCAGAGCAGGCTTTTGCGCGGAATCGCCTGATCTTGAACATTACTTGTAGTTAGATGGTCATCTGCAACCTTCCTGATCGAAAGGACCACGAAAGGAATCAGTCTGTCCATTAACTTTGTTTACCATTACATAGAACAATCTACTGAGTGAAAGTAGCAAAAATGGGCAATTATCATCGCGGACACATTGCCTTGTAAGGGGAATCCTCACTTCTGTCCATTTTGTCGGACTGAGCAACCGTGCAATCTGCTGCCAACATTCTATCTCTTGGTCTAAATCGACGGGGAAAATTTATAATGTGAAAAAAAAAATCTGCTCCACAAGTTAGGTGACTGCATCTGATTGTTTTCTGGACACTAGTCGTGATCTTGAACGTTCTAAGTCGTTTAGCTGGGCCTCTTCGAAGTTTCATCATCACAGTATCAGTTCTTGTTCCCATGCAGGTCTGTGGGAAAGTATTCAGTTTGGAAGGGAGAACAACAGAACATTATTTTATAAATGGAGAAAAGGTGCCGAAAGTAGCAACGTAGAGTACTGGGGTTGAGTTAGTAAACTTGAGCATGAAACACAGATAAGGTTCCCTATGGTAGGCTTATGCAGAAAGTCAGGAGGCATGGGATAGAGGGAAACTTGGCAAATTGGATTGAAAACTGGCTAACTGGTCGAAGTCAGAGAGTGGTGGTAGATGGTAAATATTCAGCCTGGAGCCCAGTTACAAGTGGAGGTCCGCAGGGATCAGTTCTGGGTCCTCTGCTGTTTGAAATTTTTATTAATGACTTGGATGAGGGAGTCGAAGGGTGGGTCAGTAAATTTGCAGATGATACGAAGATTGGTGGAGTTGTGGACAGTGAGGGGGGCTGTTGTCGGCTGCAAAGGGACTTAGATATGATGCAGAGCTGGGCTGAGGAGTGGCAGATGGAGTTCAATCCTGCCAAGTGTGAGGTTGTCCGTTTTGGAAGAACAAATAAGAATGCGGAATACAGGGTTAACGGTAGAGTTCTTAATCAGGTGGAGGAACAGAGGGATCTTGTGGTCTATGTACATAGATCTTTGAAAGTTGCCACTCAGGTGGATAGAGCTTGTAAGAAGGCCTATGGTGTATTAGCGTTCATTAGCAGAGGGATTGAATTCAAGAGTCGTGAAGTGATGTTGCAGCTGTACAGGACTTTGGTTAGGCCACATTTGGAGTACTGTGTGCAGTTCTGGTCGCCTCACTTTAGGAAAGATGTGGAAGCTTTGGAGAGGGTGCAGAGAAGATTTACCAGGATGTTGCCTGGAATGGAGAATAGGTCGTACGAGGACAGGTTGAGATTTCTCGGCCTTTTCTCGTTGGAACAGCGAAGGATGAGGGGTGACTTGATAGAGTTTTATCAGATGATCAGAGGAATAGATAGAGTAGACAGTCAGAAACGTTTTCCCCGGGTACAACAGAGTATTACAAGAGGACATAAATTTAAGGTGAAGGGTGGAAGGTATAGGGGAGATGTCAGGGGTGGGTTCTTTACCCAGAGAGTGGTGGGGGCGTGGAATGCGCTGCCCGTGGCAGTGGTAGAGTCAGAATCATTGACGACCTTTAAGCGACAATTGGATAGGTACATGGATGGGTGCTTAATCTAGGATAGATGTTCGGCACAACATCGTGGGCCGAAGGGCCTGTTCTGTGCTGTATTGTTCTATGTTCTATGTTCTATGTTCTATGGCAGGAACTCATAAAACCAAAGAAATGTTGGCCCTTAAGTCAAGGGAGATGGTGAATAAGAGGAGGGAAGTTCTTTTTCCATAAAGGTCAAATGATCTGCTGAGGCAACATCTTTTTTTTGGACAGATCTCAGAGCCACATCAGAAAAGGATCATTCGGATGATATCTGATATGGGAGAATTGGCTTATTGACAATGGCTAAAAGTTTTGGCATTCACCTCGCTGGGGTTCGATGAGAGTCGATCTGATTGAAATGTTTTAAGGGGCTTGACCGGTTGAATGGTGAGAGGATGCTTCCACTCATGGGAAAATCTAGAACAAGAGGACACACTCTCGGCAAAAAAAAGGAGTGCGAATTGAAAACTGAGATGAAGAGGAATTTCTTCTCACAGAGAACTGTTTGTCAATCGAGCGTCTTGCTAAAGACAGCTGAACTGGTGTGTGCTTGTTTATGTTTGACACTGAAATAGATATTAAAAAATAGAAAAATCAAGGTATCAGATTAAAATCAGAGAAGTGTATGTGAGCAATGTTGGATCAGCAACTGTCGTATTAAAGGCAGATCGAGCTCAGGTGTAAAATTGTTTATTCCAATTTCTTATAGTCTTATGGTTCTTCGATATTGAGCTAAGCTTTCTTTTCCTATTTTAATATTTTATGTCATAAGCTTTTGTACTGCATTTGACTAAAATCTGCATCTCATATGGGTTTCTTTCTGAATAATCATTGTGTTATGCAATCAAGCACAAAAAAAGAGACATCAGTATCTGTGGAGGGAAATCAGAAATAACTTATCGGGTCGAGTGGCACTCCCTCGGAATTGTTCTGCAGCAATTGTTTTATTTCTTTCTGGTTTACAGCCTCTACGGTTCTTTTGGTTTTGTACATGATCCATCATGCCAGCTCTCATTTCGGAATCTGACATAACAAGTCATTACAGGAACAGGAATTAAACAAAAGTAGTGTTAATTTCCAAAGATACCCGGCTTTCCTTGTTCGTAAGTCATTGAAAGTTGATGTACAGGTAAAGCAAGCAGTTCAGAAGGTAGACGTCATTTTAGACTCTAACACAATGGGATTGGAGTGCAGGCGGAACGATTTCTTGTTTCAAGCGAAGAGAGTGTCATGCACAGTTCTGTTCTCCTTGCCTAATGATGAGAGAGACTGGACTGTCTCGAATTATTACTTGATAGGATCCAAGAAAATTCCTATTGTATAAAAACTGATTGATAGTATTTGCAAGAAGAATGGTTCACAGATTGATCGAGCACTTCCTCAGAATAAAGGAAAACCATTTAGAAGTGAGATGAGGTGGAACCTCTTCGCTCAGAGGTTGATGAATCGTTGAAATTCTCGCTCCAGATATCTGTGCAAGTTCTATGATCAAGACACAGATTGATAGATCACTAATTACTAATGGCGTCATGGCACATGGAAACATAATGACAGACCTTGATTTATAACTGCGGTGATGGTTTGACAGAGCTATCAGCTAAACACACCATACATCACGTTGTGATCTGAACAACTGCTCACCACTTCTCTTGTTTCAGCAGCTCACGCATTTTTTCATGCCTGAGGTACCTCCTGGCAAAATAAGCATTGACTTTTAATTTATACACGGACCTGCGTTTACATGGCATATTCGGTCATTTCTTAAACACTTATAAACAGTTGTGACGATCTGGTCGTACGTATTTTTTCCAGTCAGTACATTAACTGATCACATCATTCTTTTCTCAGCCGAAATCCAACGTCACCTGAGTAAATACATCATTGTCTTCTGGCACAGAGGGAATTGGGCTGAACACTCCTGGATTAATTTCTTTGTTTACTAACTGTCACTAATTTCAGTCTCCATAAATCTCAGTTGTGTCGCTGGGGGTGTATTGCATCTAGCAATAAGAGGGATCATTCGATTTCTTGTCTCATCGTGTCAGTCTGTGCACAGTTCCCGATATTGGCATAGATCAGTGACACCAGAGACCGAGAGTAGGAGAAAGAGTGAGGGAGACATGTCGAATTTGTAGCTGGCACATAATCGATTTGTATGATACGACAATATACAAGAATTTGGCAACGATAAATTGGACTGGTAGAGCATTAGATTCGATTCCAAGACCAATAGAATTAAAAGTGCTACAATGGATTGGACTGTCAAAACAATAGACTGGAATTGTACAACATTAAATTGGAATGATACAACAGACCAGAACGGTGTGCGAACACTTCAAACTGTGAGAAGAATAATTTGGAATTGTACAACAATGGAAAGGGGTTTCTTTGAGATGATGAGTTTATTTTCTAATCATA
This sequence comes from Hemiscyllium ocellatum, assembly GCF_020745735.1. Classification (NCBI taxonomy): domain Eukaryota; kingdom Metazoa; phylum Chordata; class Chondrichthyes; order Orectolobiformes; family Hemiscylliidae; genus Hemiscyllium; species Hemiscyllium ocellatum. The sequence goes on along the minus strand of NC_083448.1, from coordinate 2,818,633 downwards.
TTGATCGGTTCTCACTGAAAACCCGCATCCTAGCGTTCATTCGGATCATTCAATTCATTTACTATCCAATTCTCGCTTTTTTTGCAGTCCCCGGTAAGTCCTTTGTACTTCGATTAAGTTTGCTATATTGGGTGCGCCCATTGTTGCCGTGGTTGTCTTTCTTGCCAGTTGCTCACTCTGTAAATATTTGATTACAGTCTGGCAGCGCATGAAATTTACTGTCTTACTTTGCTGATTGCAGTATCTCTCCATGTTCGTCGGTTTCGCCAGTAATCCTCGTTATCTTGCAGTCTTAGTGAGTAGTCACTGATTAGGTACGATATGTCCACTATTTTCATATCCAAGTTGACCAATTTAATCTAAAATCATTGTTTTCATTACAATAATCACTGTTTACCTATTGACGCAATCATGTACTAACATCAGGGTAAGATCTATTACATTCTATCCATTTTTAAAATGCTTTGGCTCAAAACTGTGGCCTGACATGCGTCATCGATCAGCCATTGCCATATGCTCCTGGTGTCTCATTTCACTCTTGTCAATAGCAAGCACAAAGCATTGCAGCACCCAATAGCTCTGATAACATTTCCAGCAAGGAACAAATGTGACATTTGCATTCTGATGTGATCACTCTTCCAGATCTTGACAATGCCTCTTCTGTCACATGCATAAATTATGACATACCAGCTTGAACACAGAAGTCAACACTCATACTAAAAGAGGACCATAATTATAAGAGAACAAGAATTAACAGCCGGGGTGAGCATTTCAGCCTTGGACACCTGCTGAATTTCAACTTGTAAATGGCTGACAGAGCGAATGTTTCATGTTTTATGTGAGTTCCATTTGTGTGTATCAATTCATTCTGAATTTAGCCCATATAAGTACAGGAGTGTTTAGTAATTATCACGGGAAAGTTATCCCGAACAAACCCACCCTGACCAGGAGATGAGTGCATGCCAAATCTCGGACACATAACTACACTAATCAACCTCTATGTGAGTTTCCCAAAAATCAAGCTGAGCTCCGATGATTTATACGATGGTGCAAACTTCATTGAAACAACAAGAAACATTTCAGTGAACAGCAATTTTTATCTCAATATAATTTTTTATTCCATGCTCCATTTACAGAATGGTAACAGTTGGAGATAGCCAATAGAATAGACATTGATACAATCTCTTGCAACATTAATGAATGTGCAATGCCATTTCCAGGTTTAATCAATGCTCAGTAAATCTGATTTTGTTTTGCTCAGAAACGTTTACTTTATTGTTTCTTTTCCTCACAGCTAATGTAGTAACAATTCTGATATTGTCCCGGAAAAAGTGTGGTCTCGCCGAGTGTGTCAGGCACTATCTGATGGCCATGGCCATGGCAGATCTGCTGGTTATAATCATTGACCTCACATTGAGACACATTCCATTTGTGTATTATGAAGAGCAACATTTCTTAGAAGGCATCCCTGTATGTAATATACACGCTGTCCTGATTTATGCAGCCACAGACTGTTCTGTCTGGTTCACTACCAGTTTCACCTTTAATCGATTTGTAGCCATTTGTTGCCCAATTCTGAAAATTAAATATTGCAAAGTGAAAACAACGTGTGTGGTTCTGGGAACAGTTCTGGGATTGAGCTGTTTGAAAAACATTTTCTGGTATTTTATGTTTACAGGCAAGTATTACAGGAGGAACAGACCCTGGTTTTGTTGGCTGAGAGGAAATGTCAGGTTTTCTCCGGTTTGGGGAGCAATTGAGTTAGTTCATTACATACTAACGCCGGGACTTGCCTTCACTGCCGTTCTGTTTCTCAATGTTTTCACGGTCAGACACATAATAGTGACTAGCAAAGCCCTTACGAGACTCCACTTTCAGAACAATAAAAGGAGCAGAAGAGATGCTTTGCTGAAGAATCGAATGAATTCCGTTGTTTTGTTGTTTCTTGTCTCAGGGAATTTTCTACTGCTGTGGTCTGTATCAACAGTGTATTCCATAAATTGGAGAATCAAAGCTTTGGGATTTCGATCTCGAAATCTACCTCAATACGTCATGGAACTGGGTTACATGCTGCAGATGCTCAGTTGCTGCACAAACACTGTGATCTATGTTGTCACGCATCCTAAGTTCAGAGAGCAGTTGAAGAATATAGTGGAATATCCCATCACAGTATTTATTAAACTGAGGACCTGCACCATTGTGAATCAATGCTGCAGAGGTTTCTGTGCAATCCACAAACCTGGTGTCAAAATTTCCAGACACACTTGAAACAAGCTTATTTGTCCAGGACTTTTAATCAGTGATTTTCACTCTCTAATCCGATAGCCTGTATCGGAACACTGTTTTTGTGTGTTTCTATTTATGTGTGTGTGTGTGTGTGTGCACAAGATAGAGAGATATCGAGAGGAATATGTTTAGTCACCGATTGGCTACTCAGAAATGATGACATTATTAAATGTCATCCAGTTTGAAGTTGATAAAGACGGCCATTGAACCTAATTAAAATAAATCCAAACGCCTGAAAAGTTATAGCACCCTGCAAACAAAAAACTTCAAATTTGAAATGCTAGCACGGTAAGTAGGCAGTGCTAGATTTTTAAGGAGACATTTAATAAATCTCAGACACGGCATTTTTCACTCAAACACACTTTAGTGAGAAGGGTGTAGTATTCGTGCATAACCTCGATTTCAATGAATGAAACCGATTATTGCTGTGAAGTTGACTTGCAAATGCCGCTTTGTTTAAACCAGCAACGGATCATTTTGAAAATGGGAACAAGGTAGAAAGAAAAAATAAATTAGCGAGAAGTGCTTCGAATAGCTAATAGTAACAACACCTATAAGGAACATAAAGAGATGGTAGCAGCAAAACGAAGTATTCATCCCTGCGTGGATGGATCTCTGGAATTAACAATGACAAAGTAACAAGTAATATGGATTGAACAAACAATTTGCGTATCATTTTATACATGAATGCATTAAAAATGATCAAAACGATAGAAAATCAGGCGCTAAGTCATAAGGGTAGAGAAAAATTTTGAAAACTATCTTTGTATCATCTGGGAAGAACATATGTTATTCTGGATTGTAATGAGGAGCACGTAATGCAACATTTTGGAGAAAGCAGAAGGGCAATGATACTCTCCTGAACAATAAATAAAGTTCCAATGGTATAATTAGCCTCCGTCTGCACGGTATCAATTTTGTAATTCGATAAGGAAAACAAAGCCATCTAATACGTATATTAGTTCCCTCGACTTTAGATTACTTACAGTGTGGAAACAGGCCATTTGGCCCAACACTCCACACCAACCCACCCAGACGCATTCCCCTACATTTACCAATTCACCTAACACTACGGGCAATTTAGCATGGCCAATTCACCTAACCTGCACATTTTTTAGATTGTGGGAGGAAACGGGAGCACCCACAGGAAACCTACGCAGACACGGGGAGCATGTGCAAACTCCACATAAGAGTCACCTGAGTTGAACCCAGATCTCTGGCACTGTGAGGCAGCAGTGCTAACCACTGTGTCTCCATGAACATTGGCATTGCCGAATTCTTAAAGAAGTGACAGCTAAAGTCTTTAAATATTGTTTACCATTTTCCTAAATTGCTTTATGCTTGGAACGTCCAGGGGATCACAAAATCAGAGCATTAGACAACATTTATCTTCCAAAATATTTAATTTTAAGGGATATGTCAGTTCTGATGAGATCAAAGCCGTCGTATGTTATTTGTTATCAGTTTGGGAAGCTGTGCACATTTCCAAGTTCTGGAAGTGAGCAGGAAATGTCTCTAGTTCCATATCCTGGAAGCCTAGCGTTGGGACCAGGACTGGTGCCTGGGAACATTGTGGATTATCCGTGAAGCTGAGGAAATTGTGGATAGTACAAAGTGGAAGATCGGTACATTATACTATAAGACAATGCAGGCAGGAAGTGAATGGATGGCATCCACCCAGATTAAGTGGACTCGGAAGGCAATTCAGGAATCCCCTGTCGCCATCCCCATAAAATCGCCATAACAGTTGGATACTGGTAAGGTCTATGGTGTCTGAGGGTAAAACAGCAATAGACAATTTTGAGTCTTCTGCGTTGACTCTGCTGCACAGGGGAACAGCAAAGCCTGTGGAAATACAATCATTATTCAGTTGTAAGAAGAAAACATAGGCATTTCCCTGACACAAAGACTACTCCAAGATGGTCTGATGCCTCTGTGTTGTAAGAATCAGCGAATTCTCAGAATGGCTAAAGGACATACTGGAAGGGGAACAGGAACAGCCAGTGATCATGGGACATGTTGCTATAAAAACATCAGTATTAAAAAAATGAGATGACGCCTTAAATATAAACAATTGACTGCTCGGAAGCAAGCTAAAATATAGTGCTTCAATAGCAGAGATTTCAGGGTTGCTACGAGTGCAATGTTCTATTCAACAAGGAGATAACAGCGAGGATATATCAACAGAAAACGTGTCTGGAGAGATGGTGTGAAGGGAGGGTTTAAGATTCCTCCAGTATTGGGAGTTCTGGTATAGAACGGAAAAGCAAGATTGGTTCAACCTGGTCTGCCAGGACTAAAACTCGTGGGGGAGTATTAGTGAGAGGGGCTTTGGAATATTTAAAATAATTTGTCAGAGATTAGGCAACTATGGAGTTAAGGGAAGGGGAAATCATGTGGAAAACAGCAAAAGACAGAAAAGGGGGTTAACAGTAAAGCAATGCACAGAGCAACCATGGCTCAGAAAGATGATTAGAGAGGGCAGATTGTGAATGTCCTTTTTCCAAGTATGATGATGTCAGCTTGTACAATGGGACATAATTACAAATTGAGTGTTGATAGATTTAAGACAGAAACCAGAGGCATGTTCTTTCCGTAGAGAGTGGTAACGGCGTGAAGTACCCCACCTGCCAATGCAGACAACCGAGCCACATTAGAAAAAAGTTAAACAATCCTTGGATAAGAGCATGGATGATAGTTTCATAGTGTAGGGGGACGAGGTGCGAATAGTTCACAGGTCAGCATAACATCGAGGGTCGAAGGGTCTGTTCTGCACTGTCTTGTTCTATGTTCTCTACTCTAACAACGACAATGCCAAAATTAATGGGAAAGGGGACACGTGAAAGGCAAACCTGACGACTATGCACATGAACACATGGTACATTTAAAACAAAGTGAATAAATTAGTCACGCAAATAATTGTAAACGTAGATGAGATAACTGGGATTAGAGACACGACTGCAGGTTTCCGAGTATGGGAACCGACCATACAAGGCTGTTCAGTATATCAGAAGGAAATTCTAAAGGTTATAAGTGGTTTAGTTGCATTGGTTAAAGAGGATATAAGCATAATATTGAGGAACGACATTAGCTCAAGAAATGTAGAGTGTACGTGTGCAGAATAGAAAAATGCCAAGAGGCCAGAAACCTTTCTGCATTGTTATACAGACCACCAAAGTTTAGTGATGGTATTTGGGAATGAGATTAAATGGGAAATTGACACTTCTTGTGCTAAAGGAACAGTGACAATTATGGGTGACATCGATCTGCACAAGGATTGGGCAAGTAAAATTTTGCACATTTTTGTATTTCATCTGATTTTGTGCCTCAATATATTGATGGAACAACCGAAGGACAGGGTACGATAACCTGGGTATTGCTGACTCAGAAATGAATTTCATTTTGAGAGGTCCCTGAGGGATGAGTGCACATAATATGATGGAACTCTTCTGTAAGCATGAGAGTGAGTAGTTCATTCTGAGGCTAGGATCCTGAATCTCAAGAAGGGAAACAACGATGGTTTGCGGTTTTAATTAGCTATGATCCATTAGGAGACGAATGTGATGACCATGGATAATCAAAGACAAACATTTACGACTGAACAGATGAACAATAGAAATGTTGTGTTCCTATGTGGAACAAGAATGCAAGGAAAGTTGAGACTAAACCCTGTCTTATCAGGGAATTTCTAGATAGCATTCTATGACAGAAGTGGATATTCAAATTTGTAATAAAGGTTGCACACCTGAGGTTTGGGAACTGTTTAGAAGTCAGCAAAGGTGGAACAAGGGAATAATCAATAAAGGGGAGACATAGTATGAGATTGAGATTGCAGGGAACCTAAAAACATGTTTAGTAAATGTTTAGAAAATGTTTAGTAAAACAATATTAATGGACATCACTTATGATCTTTGCGGTAATAATTGAAGGATAACAGGTACATATTTTAAGGATGAGACGAGAAGAAATTCCTTCACCCAGATACTGGTGGGCTTGGGGGATTACTTAAGATAGATAACGGTTGAGAACAAAATGTTATATCTATTGAAGATAGATAAGCTAACCATGAATGAGTTAGCGGTAGGACAAGAGCGAAATAATTGTAAAATCAAGGATAGTGTACAAGATTGTTGAAAGAGACATCGTGCTCCATATCTTCATTGGGATAATCGCACCACTGTTTCATTAAAGGGGGCGGGGTGGACAGAAAATGAGATTAATAACTAAATAATTTCAAATAATTGCCAAAGAAAATCGCTCTGCTTAAATTAAGAATTCGTTGTTCTGGGTGTACAGAATGATGATTCACAGAGATTTGACCAAATAACAGGAAACTCTTGGAGCAAATAGGTGGACTTGAGATTACCATACTCTAACCAGCAGAGTGTCATGTGGACATCTACCGTAAATGTTGAGAAAGTGGACGGAGGGGAGCACATGTGGAAAGTACCTTTAGATCGAAAGATAACTCGCATAATGCTGAGATGTAGGGATAACACAGAGAGAGAGCTGAGCACAATTTTGGGTGTTTTAATCACAAAAAATCTTCATTAAACCCGAGAACGAATAGTTGATTCTGAGACTAGGATTCTGAATGTTAAGAAGAATGCGTTGATTTGTGGTTTAATTGCCTGTGATACGTTTGGAAATGAAAGTGATGACCGTGGATCGGCAGTGACAACAATTCAAAGACTGAATAGGTGAACAACAAAAATGGTATGTTCCTATGTGGAACAAGAGTGCAAGGTTACTTGCATTTGATGTTATTCAGGAAAGGTTCATGAGGGTCATTGCTGAGACAAAAGGAATTTAATAAGAGAATGGGAAAAAATGAGAGGTGATTTTAAAGAAATATATTTAAAAATCAATAAAGGAGTTGAAGTGTCGACGCTGTGTTTTTTTCTTGCAGGAGAAGTTGCCAATCAGAGTTAAACTTTAAACTAAGTGTTCATCCATTCAACAGACAAACGGAAAAAAGTCTCCTTCTTTGAGGTGGTCGTCAGACTCTGAAATTGTTTCTCCAGAGGGCAGAGGACACTCGGCTATTAGATATACTGGATGTTCAGACAAAGCTATAAATGACAAGGAACTGAAGCTTATGAATGATCAGTTAGGAACGTGTGTTGAGGCTACAAACAGAGTGAGCACAATCACATCAAATATCAGAGGCTCAAGAGAAAGAATCGCCTAATATGCTCCAATTCCATGTGTTTTTCTGTTGTCCATTGTATGCTAAAGTTCCCACCTCATAGTCCCCCGTATCTCCTTCTTTGTAGTCACCTTTCAATTAATTATTTCCTCTTCTTGCTTTTCGACTTCACTCATTAATATCACTCTTGTAATCGTATCAATTTCCCTCTCTCATTCTCGCAGTGGGTTGCGATTCTTTGCCACCAGAGTACGGGCAAAGTTCGTGAGCTCACAAGGACCTCCTCAGATGTTGCAAATCAGTCAGCAAAAGCCGAACAACTAGTGCAATAAGTGAGTTACAAAGGAATTCTCCAGCGATTTGATACAAATTAAGAGCAGCTTTCCAGAGCCCTGCAGATATTCCCATTACTGATTTAGAACCCTACGTATAAAATGGTAAGTCAGGAAAGATGAGGGCTATTTCAAGCATTTTGTAACATTTTATGACAATAAGCTCGTTGCCTTCTACGAGCATCTTCTCTGTTGCCAGAACCAGTGCCACTGCCAGTTCATCGGTGAATGAAGATTGACAGCTAAATGTAAAATCTGCACTCCCGTTGTGTATGGCCTAGAAATATTCTCGGCTAAAACTGGATGAATTCTGTCGCCACCTCACTGGATTGCTGGACTTCTTGTATTTCAGTCCTGATGAGGTAATGACAAGAAGCCATGCCTTTATATCTCCTTGTGTTTGTGTACATTGACATTACACTCCGAACGTAAAGAAACGTTTCACCTCAAGAAAGCAGTTATGTCTGGGTGGAGTCATTAGTGGAGTAGTTATTGCAGGATTAATTTGTTTCAGGAGTATCGGTAGGCTAGGCTTGTTGATGTGTTAGGGATTCTTTGAATCATGGACGTCATCATGTTCATGTTAACTGTATCAGAGGGTTAGACATATCAGAGTGTTTGCCATGTCATGGATCGTCATGTTAGGGGGTCGCCATGTCAGGGTGTGGTTGTGTCTGTGATATTCACTTTGGCAGGTTGTTCATGTCATGGGCATGTTTGTTTGGAGTAGACGTGCCAGTGGTCAGTGCTGTCAGGGGTAATTAATAATCCTTGGTAGAAGGTAGTCGTCTCAGTAGGTAATCAGATCTGGAGGACAATCATTTCAAAGGATAGGCATGTTGGGGGTAGTTCGGTCAGGATATAGTCATGTAGCAAAAATTGCATTGGAAGCAGACATGTTCATTAACTAAGCAGGAGCTGTGTTCGGTGCCTCAGACCTCAGTCATATCTTGGCTATTTATGGTGTGTTAGATGTTTTGGGCAGTTCTGTCTGTGGGCAGACGTGTCAGCTGCAGTCATGTCAACGGCAGTCTAGAGAGGAGTACTCTTATAGTGGGTGGCGATAATATGGGACAGTCGTGTAGTGGGGTTAGGTGATAGCTCCATCGGGCTAGTTCTCACGGGAGTCGTCCAGTCGGGAGATAATCAGATCAGGGAGCTGTCACGTTGCAGGACAATCATGTCGGGAGGTTGCGATATCAGGGCCAGTAGGGTCGTGGGCAAGCATGTCAGAGTTGCTGTTTAAGGATAATTTTGTGTTGAGGTACAGACATGTCAGTCGAGTCGGGTGTGTAGCTGTGTCAGGTGCAAACATGTCAGAGTGTAATCATGCTAGGTTTTATTCATGCCAGGAAAAGTTGCGGATGATTGCAGTCATATCATTGGGTAATTAAGTTGTGTGGTTAGTCATGTCACTGAATGAATATGTTAAAGAATAGTCATGTCAGGCACCCCACCCCCACCGCCCCCACCATTTATCTCTTTATCCTGGAGGCTTCCTGCCTCTATTCGTGATGAAGGGCTTTTGCCCAAAACGTCGGTTTTCCTGCTCCTGGGATGTTGCCTGACTTGCTGTGCTCTTCCAGCACCACTCTGATCTAAACTTGGTTTTCCAGCATCTGCAGTCCTCACTTTTGCCTATGTCAGGCAGTAGTCGTGTCAGGCTATTCTTCTTGGTTGGATAGTTATCTCAGGTTCGTTGTGTTAAGAAGTATCCTTGTCAGGGATCCATCAAATGTACAATAATTATATTGCAAAATTTTCACACCTGGGGATAACTGTGATGGTTCAACAGTGTTTTGGGGTTGACGAGTTCAGGCGGGAGACATGAGGGCAGGTAGCAGTGTCAGAGGGTAGTCATGTAAGGGGCAGTCGATTTGAGGTGTAGACATGCCAGGGGAAGTGACGGTAGTTGGTAAGTGTATGTATCATTCAGTCCGCTTACTTGGAGCTTAACAAGTATTCAGATCGTGAGGGAACTTCCAATCATTTTTGGGAGAGTGATATTTGAAGTAAGAGAGAGGGAGTTCTCTATATCTTGCTTCTGCAAGACAAATTAACAATTTGGAATGTAGGAAAGAAAACAGCATTTCACAAATTTCTGCCTCTTCTCTGCTGACAGAATCCCACACCCAAACTGAAGACTTCTCTGTTCCTGCATCCAGGTTAATATTGTACTTTTTAGTTTTTGTTGTCCCTGTTCAGTCGAACATCCAAAAAACAGCAGTTCAAAACTCGCCGCATTTCATCAGCACCATGCTGAAAGATGACCATGTACAAAGTCTGTTGTGTGTTTTAATCTTAATCTTCAAATCCCAGTCCAATGATTTCGATGGTGTCAGTCAATCAGCAATTTTGGGGTTGTTCACGGCAACCATTTCGTTTAGCACAGCAGTTACAATAATTTCTCATATTTAGAAAGCCAAGAAAGACGTTAAACTTGGAATTCTATTTGTTTTTGAGTGCAGCGTAGATTCACCCGAATGATCGCTGGACAGCAAGTGGTGATGGCAGGGTTGTGGAATGTCATAGGCTGTGTCCCGGGGAACTTAGAAAATCTGAGCTGATCTAAGTATGTAAGAGATTAATGCAGCCTGTTGGGATAGGAAAAGGAATAAGTTACGCGTGGAGTCAGAGAAAAAGGTTGAATTTCTTAGCGAGACCGTTGCATGGTATTCATCGAGGAGAGGGACATGACAGACGTAGAGGGTAGGGATAGATCTTTTGATCACTCCACGTCAAGTCGATATGAAGAGGGAGGACGTGTCGAATATTCCAACAGGCAATAAGTTAGTAAACTCGACAAAGTCTGGATGCATCTAACCCAGGATACAGAGGGAAGCGAGACCAGAAGTAGCTGGGTCCTTAACAGACATACCATTGAACACAAATGATTTTCCCAGAGGACAGGAGAATTGCTAATGTTGTCCGCTTGTTAAAGAAGGTTATCAAGGATGATCCAGGTTATTATAAAACGGGGAGCCTGACGTCAGTGTGAGGGAAGCTACTGGAGAAGATACTGAGGGAAAGGATCTATTCCCAATTGGAAGAAAATTGGCTTAACAATGATAAGCAACATGCATTTGAGCAGGCAAGATCATGTCTGACCAACTTAATAACCTAATTTGTGGGAGTCACAAAGTTGATTGATGAAGGAACGGCTTTAGATATTATTTACATGAACTTCAGTACGGCATTTGATCAGTTTCCCCACGGTAAGCTGACGGAAAAAGTAAGTTTGCAAGCGATTCATTCTGTACTGGCGAGATGGATAAAAAAATCTCGCTGTGCAACAGGAGACAGTGAGTAGTAGTGGAAGGGAGTTTCTCAAACTGCAAAAAATGTGACCAGTGGTGTTTCACAGGGATCTGTGCTGGGAGCACTACTGTTTGTAATATATATAATTTATCTGGAGGAAGGTATAGATGGTCTCATTACCGAATTTGCAGATGGCACGAAGAGTTTAACACTCAAGTTTAACAACATTCTTCCTGTGGAAGGGCAAGCTGAATTGTACGCAGCATTCTAAAAATGGACTCAGCAATGTCCTGTGCAGCCGCAGTGTGATATCTCAACTCCGATACTCAATGTTTTGACTAACGAAGGCAAGAGTCCGAAACGCCTTCTTCCCCATGCACATCTCTGTGCTGCTTATGAGAATGCTGTGATTATGTCGAAATATGAGTGATACAAGGGAAATCGGGGGAAGGTGGTGGTAAGGTGGAACGGTGGGTCACTGGTAAGCACTGTAGCATCACAGCAACAGGGTACTGGCTTCGAATCCCACCTCAGGCAAATGTCTGTGTGGAGTTTGCACATTCTCCCTGTGTCTGCGTGAGTTTCCTACGGCTGCTCTGGTTTCCTCTCACAATTCAAAGGTGAATTGGTTATGCACAATTTTCCATAAGCTTAAGTGCATTAGTCACAACAAATATAGGGTAGGGCAATGGGTCTGGTTGGGTTACCCTTCGGAGAGGTGGTGTGGACTGGTTAGGCTGAAGCGCTTGTTACCATACTGAAGATAATCTAACCTTATCAACCAGATAGGAGATTGGGTGGCAGGGCTGCACGTTCGTTAGCACTGCTGCTTCACAGCGTCAGGAGCTCAGTTCGATTGCAGATTTGGCTGTCAGTCGGTATGGATATTGCACGTTCTACTCTGTCTGCGTGGGTTTCTGGTTGATGCTCCACTTTCCGTTGAATGCCAAAAGACATTCAATTTGAATTGAATTCTTGACCAATTGCGAATCAAGGATTGCAGGGAAAGGGCAGGAAATTAGATGCAACGAATCTCTGATCAGTTGCGATCTGACTGTTTGGCGCCGTTGAAGTTAGGAATTGAATCAGCTAGTCATTTTCCTATTTTCTATACTCCTGGAATGCCATAGTATCGTAATTGACTGCTGTTTTATTTCAGAGTCACAGACTGGGGAGGTGAATTCCACCGACACCATTGTACATTGTGCAACATTCTTTCACTGTTTAGGGGATTCAGGAATATAGTAAAGAGTCGTGCAAACAATTTGTTTTCCTCATCTGCCATTTCCTTCTTCGCCATAGATTCTTCGCCAAATTTTGTTTCCTCTATTCAATTTGGCCTTTTTATTCCTATCGTATATATTTGAAGAAGAGTTTTTTTTTATTGTCGGTTTTTAAATTCCTCATTAGTTTGTCGTCTAGTTTGCTTTCTCTTTATTATCTATTCAGTCTTCCGTTGGAACAATATGAATTTGTCCCAGTCTGTTCGTTGTCACTGTTTGCCTTCCTATGATTTTCAGTTTCAAATTTATATTTGCCTTTTTTTCTCTGGTTAGCCATGATTCGTCTATTCTCCAAAAAGGTAGTTCCCATCACACTGAGCTATATTTCTGCTATATTACACCATAGCTGTCCCTTTAGTCTTTATGTCCACACGCATTTATCGTTCAAATCTCCATTTCTGGTTAAAGTGGAGATGGTCGAACTTGAGTAAAAAATGAGGTCTGCAGATGCTGGAGATCACAGCTGCAAATGTGTTGCTGGTCAAAGCACAGCAGGCCAGGCAGCATCTCAGGAATAGAGAATTCGACGTTTCGAGCATAAGCCCTTCATCAGGAATAAGAGAGAGAGAGAGAGCCAAGCAGGCTAAGATAAAGGGTAGGGAGGAGGGACTAGGGGGAGGGGCGATGGAGGTGGGATAGGTGGAAGGAGGTCAAGGTGAGGGTGATAGGCCGGAGTGGGGTGGGGGCGGAGAGGTCAGGAAGAAGATTGCAGGTTAGGAGGGCGGTGCTGAGTTGAGGGAACCGACTGAGACAAGGTGGGGGGAGGGGAAATGAGGAAACTGGAGAAATCTGAATTCATACCTTGTGGTTGGACGGTTCCCAGGCGGAAGATGAGGCGCTCCTCCTCCAACCGTCGTGTTGTTGTGCTCTGCCGGTGGAGGAGTTCAAGGACCTGCATGTCCTCGGTGGAGTGGGAGGGAGAGTTAAAGTGTTGAGCCACGGGGTGATTGGGTTGGTTGGTTCGGGCGGCCCGGAGGTGTTCTCTGAAGCGTTCCGCAAGTAAGCGGCCTGTTTCACCAATATAGAGGAGGCCACATCGGGTGCAGCGGATGCAATAGATGATGTGTGTGGAGGTACAGGTGAACTTGTGGCGGATATGGAAGGATCCCTTGGGGCCTTGGAGGGAAGTGAGTGTGGAGGTGTGGGCGCAAGTTTTACATTTCCTGCGGTTGCAGGGGAAGGTGCCGGGGGTGGAGGTTGGGTTGGTGGGGGGGTGTGGATCTGACGAGGGAGTCACGAAGGGAGTGGTCCTTGCAGAACGGTGATAGGGGAGGGGAGGGAAATATATCCTTGGTGGTGGGGTCCGTTTGGAGGTGGCGGAAATGGCGGCTGATGATACGTTGTATGCAGAGGTTGGTGGGGTGGTAGGTGAGAACCAGTGGGGTTCTGTCTTGGTGGCGGTTGGAGGAGCGGGGCTCAAGGGCGGAGGAGCGGGAAGTGGAGGAGATGCGGTGGAGGGCATCGTCGATCACGTCTGGGGGGAATCTGCGGTCCTTGAAGAAGGAGGCCATCTGGGCTGTGCGGTGTTGGAATTGGTCCTCCTGGGAGCAGATGCGGCGGAGACGAAGGAATTGGGAATATGGGATGGAGTTTTTACAGGGGGCAGGGTGGGAGGAGGTGTAGTCCAGGTAGCTGTGGGAGTCAGTCGGTTTATAATAGATGTCTGCGTTGAGTCAGTCGCCCGAGATAGAAATGGAAAGGTCTAGGAAGGGGAGGGAGGAGTCTGAGACAGTCCAGGTGAATTTCAGGTCGGGATGGAAGGTGTTAGTAAAGTTGATGAACTGTTCAACCTCCTCGTGGGAGCACGAGGCAGCGCCGATACAGTCATCGATGTAGCGGAGGAAAAGGTGGGGGGGGGTGGTGCCAGTGTAGTTGCGGAAGATGGACTGTTCCACATATCCTACGAAGAGGCAGGCATAGCTGGGGCCCATGCGGGTGCCCATGGCAACTCCTTTAGTTTGGAGGAAGTGGGAGGATTGAAAAGAGAAGTTATTAAGGGTGAGGACCAGTTCAGTCAGTCGAAGGAGGGTGTCAGTGGAAGGGTACTGGTTGGTGCGGCGGGAAAGGAAGAAGCGGAGGGCTTTGAGTCCTTCGTGATGGGGGATGGAAGTGTGCAGGGACTGGATGTCCATAGTGAAAATAAGGCGTTGGGGACCGGGGAAGCGAAAATCCTGGAGGAGGTGGAGGGCGTGGGTGGTGTCCCGAACGTAGGTGGGGAGATCTTGGACTAAAGGGGACAGGACCGTGTCGAGGTATTGGGAGATGAGTTCGGTGGGGCAGGAGCAGGCTGAGACAATGGTCGAACTTGAGTTAGGTTAGAAGGATGTAGAAAGTGATAGACATATTGATGAAGTTATCTGGTGCACATCAATACGATCTTGAATGATCGTCAACTGAGACTATAAAAGATGAATTAATGCCACATAATAAGACAAACATTTTTTGTTGTGTCCCATATGCCCCAAAACAATCAAAGAGAGCTAAAGAATTGAATTGGTTACCAAATCTGAGAGTGGTGCAAGCGTCATGGTACAGTAGTGGCGAAGCATTTGAAGCAATCAGAATTTAACTAAGTTAGCTTTATTGTGCAATGCAGAGAGGTAACAGAACTCCCCAAATGCAAGCAGAATACCTTTTCTTAGCCTGTAAGTGAGAGATCCAACATTGCAGGAGTCATTTCTGGACTAAAAATTCGGAAATGATCTTGAACAGGTGAATGTCCAATCAGTGGTGTACATTTTGGAGACAGTAATCATAACTCGGTTAGGTTGAGAACAGTTATAGAAAAAGACAAGAATAGGGGAGCAATAAATGTGCTAAACTAGGGGAAGGCTATTTTTCAAAACTCATTCGTACACTGTGGGCGTCGTTTGTGCGCCAGAATTTATTACCCGTCCTTTGTTACATTGTAAAATCACATGTAATTCAGGATAATATTGTAGCACTAATGCAAGGTTACCTCAGTAACATGAAACAACGGGTACTGGTCAATTGCTGCAATTGCAAGTGGTGTTCTGCAGTATTCTGTGCTGGATTCCTTGCCGCTTGTTTTGTGCATTAAAAAAATTGGATTCAAATATGGACTTGGGGGGCACAATTGCAAAATATGCAGAACACAAGAAGAAATCTAGCAGTGCAGTGAATGGTATAGAGAACAGTTTTGAATCCAACTTAGATGGGTTAGTGGAGTAGGCAGGAAAGTTTCATATGCAGTTCAACTTTGATACGTGAGTGTTAATGAATGTAGGCAAATCTATCAGCGGAAAAGAATGAACAATAGATGAGAATGTAGTGAGATAGGTAAATGAAGTGAGCTATCTTATGGTGCAAGCGCACAAGTCCCGAAAGGTCGGAGTGCAGTTAGATAACGTTGTGAAGAAAGCATATGGAATGTTCTCCTTCATTGACACAAGTATAGATTACAAAACAAGAAATATACGTTTCGCTGAAGTAGGTGATGGTAGGATGAAGAAGGGATGTGGAACATCGAGAGAAGAGGAACAAAGTAGCTTACTTAAGTTTGGCAAGGCAAGGATCAGGCAGGGCTTGGGAAGATTACAGGGTAACCAGGAAGAAGTGAAAGAACGCAATTTGGAGAGCGAGAAGGGGGCATCAATGAAAGCTATGCGGGTAGGATTCAGGAAAACCTTAAGGTATTGTACACTTATCTGAGGAAAGAGAGGATGGTCAGAGCGAGGGTAGTGTCGATCAGTGATAGTGAAGGGAACACGTCCTTGGAGTCAAAGGAGATGGGGATGCCCCTCACGAATAATTTACTTCAGTATTCACGACTGAGTGGGTACTTGACGTTTGTGAGGACAGTGTGAAGCAGGCTGATATGCGTGAACAGGTTGATGTTAAGAAGAAGAATGCGCTGTAAGTTGTCAGTAGATAAGTTCACTCGCCCAGTTGGGATATAGCCAAGGTTATTTGACGAAGCGAGGGAAGATTTTGCTCGCCTTTGGCGATGATCTTTGCATCCTCACTACACAATAGATTGATGCCAGGTGAGTGGAATGTGTCAAATGCTATTTCTTTGCTCAGGAAAGTAAATAGGGATAATCCTGGGAATTAGAGACGTGTCCATCTTACGTTTGCAGTGGGCAAAGTATTGGAGAACTTTCTGAAGTATGTGATTTATGGTGACTTGCAAAACCATAGATTGATTAGAGATTCTCAGAATGGCTTTGTACATGCCTTACAAGATTTATTGAATTATTTGAGGATGTGACAAAACACATTAATGAAAATGGAGCAGTGGATATGCTGCACCTCGACTTTTGAAAGGCGTTTAATGAAGTTTCCCATGCACAGCTTATTCAGAAATTAAGGAATCATGTATTACATAGAAATAGATAGGATACAGAACTGGCTTTTGCAGAGAAGAGAGAGGATGGTAATGAATGAATTGTATTCAGCCTAGAGCTTGGTGATCATTGGTTTTGCTCAGTGATGTGTTCTGGAGCCTTTACTCTTCGTAAATTTTATAAAAGCTTTGGATGAGAGCGTGGAAGGGTGTGTTAGTAATTATGCCGGTGACACGAAGTTTGGTAGAGTGGTGGAAAGTGCAGAGCGCTGTTGTAGGGCGCAACGGCACATTGACAGTGTGCAAAACAATAGTGATAGGTAACGTATTGAGGTCAACCTGGAGAAGATTGAAGTACACAATTATGTAGGTTGAATTTGAATCCAGAATACAGGATTGCCAGCAGGATTGTTGGCACAGTGGATGTTTACAGGGATCCTGTGTTCCATGCCAATTGATCCCACAAAATTCTCTCCCAATTTGTTTGAGTTGTTAAGAAATCGTGCAGTGAGGGCATTTCCGTGATGGGGAATAGAGTTTCAGAGCTGCGAGGTTCAGCTGTAGCTCGGTAGAGTCCTGGTTCGACCAGACTGGGAATATTGTGTTCAGTTCTGAAATTCTCATTATAGGTAGGATGTGGAAGCTTTAGAGAGAGAAGATTTACTAGGATGCTACCTGTGTGGGAGGGCATGCCTTATGACGAAAGCTTGAGGGAGCTAGGGTGTTTCTCAATGGAGCGAAGAAGGATGAGAGGTGACTTTACAGCTGTGTTAAAGATAATGAGACACATGGATTCACTGAACAGTCAGAGATATTTTCCCAGGGTTGAAATGGCTATCATAAGGGTGGCATAATTTTATGTTGAAAGAAGACAAGTTCAATGGAGATGTCAACGTGGACTGTGTATGCAGTGAATCATGGGTGCGTGGAATGAATTGCCAGCGATGTTGGTAGTGTCATATTCATTGAGGGACATTAAAATGATTCTTCGATAAGCAGGTTAATTTTATCTTAGAGTGGGATAATAAAGAAGGCACAATATCGAGGGCCGTGGGGCCTGTACTCTGCTGTACTGTTCTACGTTCAGTTAGAACATAAAACATAGAAAAATACAGCGCAGTACAGGCCCTTCGATGTTGCAACGACCAAAGTCTACCTAACCTACATTGGCCCAATAACCTCCATATGCTTATCCAATGCGCGCTTAAATGACCATAAAGAGGGAGCGTTCACCACTGCTACTGGCAGGGTATTCCATGAACCCACAACCCGCTGAGTAAAGAATCTACCCCTAACATCTGTCCCAAACCTACCACCCCTTAATTTAAAGCTGTGTCCCCTCGTAACAGCTGACTCCATTAACAGAAAAAGGTTCTCAGTGTCTACCCTATCTAAACCCCTAATCATCTTGCACACCTCTATCAAATCTCCCCTAAACCTTCTTTTCTCCAATGAGAACAGCCCCAAGTGCCTCAGCCTTCCCTCATACGATCTTCCTACCATGCCAGGCAACATCCTGGTAAACCTCCTCTGCACTCGTTCCAATGCCTCCACATCCTTCCTATAGTATGGCGACCAGAACTGCACACAATACTCCAGATGAGGCCGCACCAGAGTCTTATACAAGTGCAACATGACCTCAGGACTCTGGAACTCAATTCCTCTACCAATAAAGCCCAGTACACCATATGCCTTCCTCACAGCACTATTTACCTGGGTGGCAACTTTCAGAGATCTGTGTACATGGATACCAAGATCCCTCTGCTGATCCACACTGACAAGTAGCCTACCATTAGCCCAGTAATCCATCTTCTTGTTACTCCTACCAAAGAGAATGACTTCACACTTAGCTACATTGAACTCCATTTGCCACCTTTCTGCCCAGCTCTGCAACTTATCTATATCCCGCTGTAACCTGCCACATCCTTCTTCGCTGTCCACAACTCCACCGACTTTCGTGTCATCCGCAAACTTGCTCACCCAGCCTTCAAGCCCCTCCTCTAGATCCTTTATAAAAATGACAAACAGCAATGGTCCCAAAACAGACCCTTGTGGAACACCGCTAATAACTGCACTCCAAGATGAACCTATTCCATCAACTACTACCCTCTGTCTCCTTCCAGCCAGCCAATTCCTAATCCAAACCTCTAATGCACCCTCAATGCCATACCTCCGTAGTTTTTGCATTAGCCTACCATGGGGTACCTTATCGAACGCCTTGCTAAAATCCATATACACCACATCTACTGCTTTACCCTCGTCCACCTCCTTAGTCACCTTCTCAAAGAACTCAATAAGGTTTGTGAGGCACGACCTGCCCTTCACAAAACCATGCCGACTATCCTTGATCACATTATTCCTCTCCAGATGTTCATAAATCCTATCCCTTACAATTCTCTCTAAGACTTTGCCCACAACAGAAGTGAGACTCACTGGCCTATAGTTACTCGGGCTATCCCTACTCCCCTTCTTGAACAAGGGGACCACATTCGCTATCCTCCAGTCTTCTGGCACTATTCCCATAGACAATGACGACATAAAAATCAAGGCCAATGGCTCTGGTATCTCCTCCCTAGCTTCCCAGAGGATCCTAGGAGAAATGCCATCAGGCCCAGGGGACTTATCTATTTTCATCCTTTCCAGTATTCCCCAGACCTCTTCCCTACATACCTCAAGGTCATCCATTCTAATCACTTGTGACTCAATATTCACATCAGCAATAGTGTCCTGTTCCTGAGTGAATACTGACGAAAAGTATTGATTTAGTGTCTCTCTCCAATCTCCTCCGCCTCCACGCACAACTTCCCACTACTATCCTTGACTGGACCAATACCTACCCTAGTCATCCTTTTATTCCTGACATACCTATAGAAAGCCTTTGGGTTTTCCCTAATCCTACCAACTAAGGACTTTTCATGTCCCCTTCTCGCTGCTCTTAGCTTGCTCTTTAGATCCTTCCTGGCTACCTTATAACTCTCAATCGCCCCAACTGAATCTTCACGCCTCATCTTTACAGTTTTATGTTAACAGATGAGACAATCGTGTGGACTATCGTGCGCAGTTCCTGTGATCATATCATTGGAAGGACGTACCTGCTGTGGATAGTGCAGATATGATTGACAGAACTGGTGTCACAGCTGGAGAATTGTAGCCACCAGGAAAGATACGCTGTTTGATGCTGTTAACTTTGGAGCAGAGAATGCTGACACACGACATGACTGATATATACAAAATTTGGAGATGTAGAAATTGAGTGACCAGGATGAACCTGTTTCCTTAGCAAAGAGTTGAAAAACTAGGGGAGCACACTCATTCCAGTGAGTGAAGAATCAGAGGGGATGGCATAAAAAGGTTTTGACGCAGAGCGTGATGATTGTATGAAATTCACTGACTTAATTATTGATGAAGGCAGGAAAAATTAAACCTTTTAAAAATGACTTCGATCTGCTCCTCAAAACCTGAAAGCTATGGGGCTATGAGCAGGAAGGTGGGACTGGAAATGATTGGCATGGACAAGCTCGGTAAAATAGCCCCCTTTTGTATTGCATATTTTCAGACGTTCTATGATTATTCTTGGGAAGGTGCTTTTGAGCTTACTTCTTATTTTGCTGGATTCTATGTTTTGCACGCAGCTTTGCAATATCACGAGTGAGAAAATCTCCAGTGTTTTGTTCCAACAACACGGAGGACACTGTGAATTAATTGCAAGGGATGGTAAATGGCTTGTGACCGAACGTGCAGTTTGTGGTGAACATGTCGCCCGAGATGGACGTGGTCACCTGTTAGGAATATGTTCTGGATTTTACATGGTGTACACTGCTGCTAGTGAGCGGGGGTCGTAGAGGAGGTCGACGTTTCTGGATATGATGGCAATGATGCAAGCAGATTTGTGCCGCATATTTTCGATCATCTTCAGTGTGAATAGAGCTGCCCTCATTCAAGCAAGTATGGAGTATTCCATCAGATGCATGGATTGTGCCTTGGAGATGGCAAGTTCCCCGTTGAAACACTCACCATCCTGACTTGGGATGATATCGCCATTTCTTCAGTGTTGCTGCGTCAAAGTACTTGAACTTCCTCCCTAACAGCGTTGTGGTGCTACCTACAAGGAATACAGCGCCCTCGAAATCAGCTCACCTCCTACTTCTCCCGGACAATCAGGAATAGGCAATAAATACTGGTCCAACCAGTGACAAGCAAGAATCATGAGTGATTTTTTTTTAAAAGAAAAGGATTGTGGCTTTGCGACTCAGGAATCAATTACTCACTTCGGACTTTGCAGCCTTTCATATTGTCGCCACTATGGGGTGGCACGGTGGCACAGGGGGTGGCACGGTGGCACAGGGGTGGCACGGTGGCACAGTGGTTAGCACTGCTGCCTCACAGCACCAGAGCCCCGGGTTCAATTCCCGACTCAGGTGACTGACTGTGTGGAGTTTGCACATTCTCCCCGTGTCCGCGTGGGTTTCTTCCGGGTGCTCCGGTTTCCTCCCACAGTCCAAAGATGTGCGGGTCAGGTGAATTGGCCATGCTAAATTGACAGTAGTGTTAGATAAGGGGTAAATGTAGGGGAATGGGTGGGTTGCGCTTCAGCGGGTCGGTGTGGACTGGTTGGGCAGAAGGGCCTGTTTCCACACTGTAGGGAATCTAATCTAATCACTACTTAGATGGCCAATCCAATTCAATACCTGGTCAATGATTAAAACCCAGTATGTCAATGACGTGGAATGCTGAGATGGGAGTTCCGTTTAATATCGTGGGAGTAATGGTTTTATTTTGACTCAATTGTAAACCCCAGATGGCTGATAGTCTGATGATTCATTCATGGTAATGAATGTTTAGACAATGGTTAGATGTTGTACAGGAGGTAATCATTACTTGGCCTATTGATTAAATGTACTCAGCGGACAGGATTTAGCTCAACTGGGAGATCAAATTATCGCAGTAGTGGTAGGCATTCAAAAAGAAACTGGCTACAATGCAGGGCAAATATTTTCCCATAAACACTTGTAGAACTTGAGCATAACTCTTAAAGGTTTCTCCAGGCAGGAGTACACCTCAGGAGCGCAACAAAATGCGCAATCCAGGCACCCCAAGTGACGTTTAGTGTTGTATTGTCAACAAGACAGGGTTACACACTTCGAAAAATAAAGTGAGGTTGTTTAAACCAGCCTCAACTCTCATGTCTCTACCAGAGCAAAGGTATTTCCTTGAGTTGGCGAATTATTACAAAAATGTTCACAAGTAAACTAGCCTCCATCTCGGCACTCTTACAGCGGCTATTGGGAAAAGGGTTAGCCTTGAAAATGACGTCAAGCCAATATGTAGCCTTCATGGACCGAGAATGCAACTATCATCACCCAAGATGCTGGCCCACTGCAATCGCAAACGCGATGTGGTGCTGACATATGATGACACCCAATACAGTATCACGATTTGTTGTTTCCTTGGAGGCCAAAACCTTAGAATCGCCTGAGAGCATGTGCTTCCCGACTTTTTAGGCCGATGCACATCCCAGAGAGAGAAGCAAGTCTTGACTGTCATGTTTGTGCGTGAAACTTCCGGAAAAAGCCTTTTGGGATGTGAATTAGCATTAGAATTCGACCACAAACCCCTACTGATAATAAATAAGGAGCAAGGCTGCACAAACCCATAGCTTCTTTTCGAAATAAGCAGGGTCCCTTTCTCTCAGAATGTAAAATTGCATTCGGTGTATTCGAGTGGCCAAGTAACAGATGGGGATTTCTCTCTTCCCCGACGCTGACAGATACACCAGCCGTGGTGCCTCCCACGGAAGAGTCCATTCTGGTTTTCATCTTTTTGGTCACCCTTTTCATCACTGCTGACAAAGTCCTCTTTTGCAAACAAAAATGATCTTTACAGGCAAAACTTGAACAGTTTCTGATTGTGATGGGCGAATGTAAAGCGCCATCACAACCAGAAGTAAACTCTTTCTCACCTGGCGGGATCAGATTACTGTAGACGATGGCATAATGTTATGGGATAGAAGAGTGATTGCCCTTTATCGTCACCAAATACTGGCTGAACTCTACAAAGATCATCGCGAGAAGGCTATTCCAAAATGAAAATATTGGCAAGAATTAATTTTTGTTAGCCATGATTGGATGCTGACATAGCAGGATTGGTGGGAGTACACCTGGAGGACAAACACCAAAATAAACTACTGCGAGCAGATCTCCCAAATACGTGCAAATGGCTGGATAATCGCTGGACTCCGTTGCAGTTCAACTATATTCGTCCTTCCGTGAGCTCAATATTCTTGGTCAATGTGGATTCCCTTCGATGTGATTGAATGTGCACAGAATTCAGTCGCAAAATTCAGGTATGATTAGATTACTTACAGTGTGGAAACAGGCCCTTCGGCCCAACAAGTCCACACCGACCCGCCACCCACCCATACCCCTACATTTACCCCTTACCTAACACTACGGGCAATTTAGCATGGCCAATTCACCTGACCCGCACATCTTTGGACTGTGGGAGGAAACCAGAGCACCCGGCGGAAACCCACGCAGACACGGGGAGAACGTGCAAACTCCACACAGTCAGTCGCCTGAGACGGGAATTGAACCCGGGTCTCAAACGTTGTGAGACAGCAGTGCTAACCACTGTGCCACCGTGCCGCCCAGTGACAATCACAATAACAATACATGGACTCCAGGAAGTATTGGGCACGGGCAGCGGAACGTCGTTTACCAGTACTGATTTCGAGTTTTACAGAAAGTCAAATATCGTATAGTACGTCTACATAGATTCATACTAATCCTTGTACAATGGTCTGGCAGAAACAGCAGTTCTAAGGTTGAATGTAAGCTGAAAAACAGCATACAGTCTCACTCGATACCAAATGGCTCAAGTTTCTGTATGATTACAAAAGCTCTATCAGAGTTGCTGATGGGGGTGAACATTCTGCACTAGGTCAAATCCGATATTCCTTCACCTGCGGGGGTGGGGGGGGAAGGGTGAAAACACATCAGGAGCACCAATGTGGTGGACTGACTCCAGCATGCGAGACACAGCTTTCTTCAGGTGAAGTTTCGAATTCAAACCACTAAAATGATTATGTGTGGTCAATAGTAAAGTGAATGCAAAGTCAAGTCCCGTGACAACCTTATCTATCACATAAAAGAAGTTACTTCGAAAAGGGGTAGGAGGAAAACTTACCTCTTCCGCTCAGTACAGCCATAAATGGCGTCAAACACCGTGGCTTCTCCTTCTCCAGCTCATGTGAAAGAAACTTCCTCATCCACGGTGAATGCATGTCACAGCATCCATACGTGTTGCATTTAAGGCTGAGAAGGGACGTCTACGGTTACGTTCCAGGTACAAGGGAAAGTTTATAGAGCGATAAACGCTGTCTATGCCCAGGTCCAATCTGAAGTAATCGGATCTCGGACAAAAGCTCGAGTAAAATGATCAGGGTTTTACACTCGAACTTCGGGATGGGTTAGGGAGATGGACGATGGTGATTGGAAAGTGGTGAGCCACTGATTCCTATTGCGTATAAATTCAAATTTTGGATAATGTTAAGCTGGGCCAACGAAATATAAGTAGGAAAAAGTGAGTACTGAGGATGCTGGAGATCGGAAAAAAGTCCTGATGAATGGGTAATGCTCAAAACATCGATTCTCCTGCCCCTCAAATGCTGCGTTTGTTATAAGTATGTGCCTCAGGGATTATCCTCATACTCGTGACTGGCTCTGATCGGGCTGCGTACTGTCAACATATTTTGCACATGCAAAAGAAAACGTCAGTTGGTGACGGTTTACTGACCAGCATGGCGTTATTTCACAACTCGAAAAGGGTTTCAATGTGTTCAAGCAGAGTTTGGTGAGTATGGAAAATATTGCCTGCAAATGTGGTGTGGACAGTTTCATTTGAGACATTCAAGAGGATGTTACAAAGTTATGTGGTTAGAAATGGTGTCCAGGGTTATGTGACAATATCAGGAGATTTGGGAGGATGAAGCAGAACCAGGGTACACGCAAGCTATGCCTTCTTCTGAATCGTAATAACGTTTTCCTTTCTCTGTGAAATGGGATCACATGCTTAGAAATGTCGCAGTTCTGTGTTTGCCATGGATACGGGTCTTAAAGTATTGAAGATTTATTAACAGTAATAAACTTCCAACCCAAGCGTGAATAAGTTGAACCCGCCCGAAATCTTAACAAAGCAATTGTTCAATCATGTTTTGTGGAAGCTTCATCTTCAAATATATGAAAGGTTTTTTTTTCACGAGAAATTCAATTTTACAAGAAGTCACAGAATAATGGGATATAGTTCACATTATCAATGAGATAATTTATTGGTTAGTCTATGATTATCAAGCATTTTATTTTATTTGTTCAATACATGAATGTGACCTTCAAGCCGCAATGAAGTCGCTAATCCTTTGAGTAATGCAAAAGCAAAACGTCAAAACGTATTCTTGGGAGTAGTTCATCAGAAAATATTTAACAAACCTTCATAACTTTGTGTTAAACTCAATCGGCTAGTCACTTTGGCAAATGTATAGACATAATTTTACTGGGTAGTGCAACAAGAGCAACAGTCCAGATTGTACTGAGCAATCAGTTTGGAATCTTTTATTTCGGGGGAGTTATCATTTCGTTAGAGACCGTTTCCTGGAGGGTCATAGGGCTGATTCCTGGTCTGGAGGGATGATTTCATGAGCAAAGGCTAGGCAAGACTGGACTCTACTCATTGCAGGTAACAAGAGCGAGAGGTAGTTTGGTTGAACCAAGGAGAATAATTAAGAGGCTTGACTGATGCAATATTTATTGGCTGTTTCTCTTCAGGAGAGAGTTGGAAACAGATGCCATCGTCTGAGAACAGAAGGCGAAATTTTTAACCCAGGATGAGGAATACTTTCGTCAATTAGAGAGAATGCCTTGCCAGAAGACTGACGTGGGGACAACGTCCTTGTAAATATTTAAAACTGAAATAGATTCTTGATCAGTGAAGGAAACAAGAGTTGCAGGAAATGACAAGATGGTTTACCTAAGGAAGGTCGGATCAGCCATGAAATTAATGAAGGGTAGAGTAGACACGAGTGGCCAGATAGACGAATCCTACTCATGTTCCTCATGGTTTTATAACCGTAGAGCCGGTGGAAATGGATTATCCACTGCGATGCGCTAGAACAGACTCCCCAAAAATTATATTATGGAGATAGCCAAGGCACTAACTTGTTTAGTAAAAGAAAACCTAAGGGTAAGCTGAAATGTTCCAGATGTTATTCGACTGATGCATTGCTAAGCTTTAATCAAAACACACTTCACTCTTTCAACATAATTAAATTACACAAAAAAATTGGGTGAAACTGTATTCAAATACTAAAAAAGACAACGTGTTATGTAAATACCAAATAACAATTATTCCTCTTAAGGCAGCATTCCATAAGCAACCACTTAGAAAACGTAATTAAGCAGCAGAGCCATTATTCTCAAATACTGTCTGCCTTTGGCCCATTGGAAAGAAGCGCAAACACAAGCAATCAAACTGTTTGATATTTAAGAAAAGTGTCTCTATCTAGGATTTCACTCTAACAGCTAAGAACGCAATCGCTAGCTCCACCACCCCGCAGCAACTACCAAACTTTGAGGACTCTACTAATATGATCTGTTTGAGGCAGCCTGAACCCGCACACTCATGATTCCTTTGCCTTATGTCTGAAAGAATAAAAAAAACACTCATAGTGTACTTAAAGCCCTGCACCAGCTGTGTGTCTGAATAAGACAGTTCTGCAGCACTCTGAAAATATTCCTCAGCCAGAGATAAAGCACCAGGACACATCTGTTCAAGGCATTGTACAGTAACACGTTGCAAAGCATAGAAACTTGTAAGACATGGGCTCAGGGAATCTGTGAGACATATTCCTTCAGAGCAGCACATAGTGTTGGTTGTTTGCTGAACGGAATATTCCACAATTCATTAGGCAGAATGGATTTTTCACCCTCTTCTTGCAACTGTTGAACTCTCTGGTAGGAGATACCGTTACAACGCAGCGACTAATGGTAATGGTAATGTGTGGGTGAATTATATCGCAGAGATTAAGATAATGAAAGCAGAATCTACGGAAGGACGAAGGATTTCTCAACAGACTACCTGGCTGAAAAAAATGATGTAAGGGCTAATGTTTCAGATCCCGAGCATATTGGTGCAGAAGCCGTAGAGTTGTAGTCATGGGCGACTTCAACTTACCAAATATTGATTGGAAGTTCTTTAGATCAAGTAGATTGGATGGGGCGGTGTTTGTGCAGTGTGTCCAGGAAGCTTTTCTAACTCAGTATGTAGATTGTCCAACCAGAGGGGAGGCCATATTGGATTTGGTACTCGGTAATGAACTGGGACAAGTGATGGGCTTGTTAGTGGGTGAACATTTTGGTGATGGTGACACAATTCTGTGACTTTCACCTTGGTTATGGAGAGAGATAGGTGCGCCCAACAGGGTAGATTTTACAATTGGGGGAAGGGAAATTACGATGCTGTAAGACAGGATTTGAGGAGCATAAGTTGGGAGCATAGGCTGTCTGGGAAGGATGTGGTGGAAATGTGGACCTTCTTCAAGCAGCAGATACGACGTGTCCTTGATATGTATGCACCTATCAGGCAGGAAAGAAATGGTCGTGTGCGGGAGCCTTGCTTGACAAGGGAGGTTGAATGTCTAGTAAAGAGTAAGAAGGAGGCTTACATAAGGTTGAGGAAACAGGTTTCAGACAAGACAGTGGAGGGATACAGGATAGCAGGAAGGGACCTGAAGAAAGGGATTAGGAGAGCTAAGAGAGGGCATGAAAAATCCTTGGCGGATAGGATCAAGGATAACCCCAAGGCATTTTATGCGTATGTGAGAAACATGAGAATGACGAGAACGAGGGTAGGTCCGATCAATGACATTAGTGGGAGATTGTGTATTGAGTCGGAAGAGATAGGAGAGGTCTTGAACGAGTACTTTTCTTCAGTATTTACGAACGAGAGGGACCGTATTTTTGAAGAGGAGAGTGTGAAACGGACTGGTAAGCTGGAAGAGATACTTGTTAGAATGGAAAATGTGTTGGACATTTTGAACAACTTGAGGATAGACAAGTCCCCCGGGTCTGACGGGATATATCCTAGGATTATGTGGGAAGCAAGAGAGGAAATTGCAGTACCGTTGGCAATGATCTTTTTGTCTTCACTGTCAACGGGGGTGGTACCAGGGGACTGGAGAGTAGCGAATGTTGTGCCCCTGTTCAAAAAAGGGAATAGGGATAACCCCGGGAATTACAGGCCAGTTAGTCTTACTTCTGTGGTAGGCAAAGTAATGGAAAGGGTACTGAGGGATAGGATTTATGAGTATCTGGAAAGACACTGCTTGATTAGGGACAGCCAGCACGGATTTGTGAATGGTAGGTCTTGCCTTACAAGTCTTATTGAATTCTTTGAGGAGGTGACCAAGCATGTGGATGAGGGTAGAGCAGTGGATGTGGTGTACATGGATTTTAGTAAGGCATTTGATAAGGTTCCCCATGGTAGGCTTATGCGGAATGTCAGGAGGCATGGGATAGAGGGAAATGTGGCCAATTGGATAGAAAACTGGCTAACCGGTCGAAGTCAGAGAGTGGTGGTAGATGGTAAATATTCAGCCTGGAGCCCAGTTACAAGTGGAGTTCCGCAGGGATCAGTTCTGGGTCCTCTGCTGTTTGTAATTTTTATTAATGACTTGGATGAGGCAGTCGAATGGTGGGTCAGTAAATTTGCAGATGATATGAAGATTGGTGGAGTTGTGGACAGTGAGGAGGGCTGCAAAAGGACTTAGATATGATGCAGAGCTGGGCTGAGGAGTGGCAGATGGAGTTCAACCCTGCCAAGTGTGAGGTTGTCCATTTTGGTAGAACAAATAAGAATGCAGAATACAGGGTTAACGGGAGGGTTCTTAGTCAGGTGGAGGAACAGAGGGATCTTGGGTCTATGTACATAGATCTTTGAAAGTTGACACTCAGGTGGATAGAGCTTTTAAGAAGGCCTATGGTGTATTAGCGTTCATTAGCAGAGGGATTGAATTCAAGAGTCGTGAAGTGATGTTGCAGCTGTACAGGACTTTGGTTAAGCCACATTTGGAGTACTGTGTGCAGCTCTGGTCGCCTCACTTTAGGAAAGATGTGGAAGCTTCGGAGAGGGTGCAGAGAAGATTTACCAGGATGTTGCCTGGAATGGAGAATAGGTCGTACGAGGATAGGTTGAGAGTTCTCTGCCTTTTCTCGTTGGAACGGCGAAGGATGAGGGGTGACTTCATAGAGGTTTATAAGATGATCAGAGGAATAGATAGAGTAGACAGTCAGAAACGTTTCCCCCGGGTACAACAGCGTGTTACAAGGGGACATAAATTTAAGGTGAAGGGTGGAAGGTATAGGGGAGATGTTAGGGGTGGGTTCTTTACCCAGAGAGTGGTGGGGGCATGGAATGCGCTGCCCATGGGAGTGGTAGAGTCAGAATCATTGGCGACCTTTAAGCAGCAATTGGATAGGTACATGGATGGGTGCTTAATCTAGGGTAGATGTTCGGCACAACATCGTGGGCCGAAGGGTCTGTTCTGTGCTGTATTGTTCTATGTTCTATGTTCTATGATTCTGGGGGTGGTGGAACCAGAATAACTCTACACCTGGTAAGACTGGGATTATTGTATTAACAGGGACTGTTTGCAAGATAATTTAGGGAAGTTTTAAATTAAAGCGGAGGGTCGGTGGGAGCTTATATACAGAGGTGCAAGAGAGAGGGACCTCAAGCAAAACCGAAAGACAGAATGCAAAATCAGATAAGTGATTGGAGATGATTTCAAGCCACAGTGCTAAACGATGAGAACAGAACTAACAGTGTTAAGAAGTGAAGAATTAATTGATTTTAACGTAATGTGCATCCCTTTCACAATACCATTAATGAATAAGCCATATGAACAGATATAAATGCATCAGCTGTAGCTGGGATTACAGAGCTTGCTGAAGGATGAACAGGGCAGAGAGTTGAATATCCAGTGGTATTGAAGTTTTAGGATAGACAGATAAAGCGGAAAACGAGGTGGGCAACATTGTTGCTGAAAAATAACATCAGCAAATTAGTACTCCTTCGGATCATTAACATCTTTACACTCTCACCTTAAATATGTGCCGTTTTGTTTTGGTCTGCGCTTAACTTTGGAAATTACATTTGATATTCATTCTATTTATGCCCCTCATGATTTTATAAATTTGTTTAAGGTCACCATCAGCCTGCAATGCTCTCGGCAAAATAGTTCCAGTCTATTCGATCTCTCCCTATATCTCATACTTTCCAAACCGGGAAATATCCTTGTAAATCTTTTCTGAACACTTTCAAGTGTCAAAACATTCTTTCTGCAGCAGGGATACTTGAATTGATCTCGGTTTCGAAAAGCCAATGTGCTGTGCAATTGCAGCATTCCCAAGTCCTATTCACGGATCAATAAATGCAAGCACACGAAACGCCTTTCTCGCTATACTCTGGTGACTGAATGGAAACACATAAGATACAGAGAACATTTCACGGTTTCGATTATAGGGGTTTCCTCAAGATTACTTCTTCTCGAGTAATCGATGGTAGGATCCGATTTTAAAAATAAGGGTCGACTATTTCAGACAGAGCTGAAGTAGCATTGTTTTGCCTCCAACGTTGAACTCTTCGCACTTCCTTCCTCAAAAAACAGTGTTTGCTGAATCTTTCAAGATTTCTACTGTGGAGGGAGAGAGATTTCTTAGTGATGATGACGAACACATATTATTAGGATTGTGCAGTTGTGTGGGGAAATTGGAAATTAGATTAACCACGATCATACTGAATTCTGGAGCGGGCGCTCGGATTACAGGGAGTTCCTTGTGTTTATTTTTCTGTAGTTGTGAAACCATTTGAAAGCATTACTGCATGGAGTGAAATGATTTTTGTTTTAAATGGTGCAATATTGATTGATATTAATTTATATAAATTCATTCACAGACCACTGTGAATATGATCGTTGATTCATCATTACAGATACAAAACTGCAAATGAGAAATATGTGGCTTCTAATTTTCGCAACTGCTTTACTGACAATTACTTCACTTAAGGAGTGGGCAGGTTTCTTTCAGAGAGACAGGCAAATGACTTAATTGTAGGAGTTAGTTGGCGCTGGATAGTAGTAGTCCAATTCAGGGGTCGAAAGAGTCAGGACAGATGTCCTCTCGCCTCACCACTCCACACCATCCGCTTTTAACATCGCTCTCCTTGTGATTATGTTTCATTTTATTGACTGTCTGCTTCTGAAAACGGATCGGGTAAATGGTTCTTCATAGCAATGCAGCTATGATCAAGCTCAAGACAGACATTGAAGAAACTGACACATTTCAATCAGGGACAGGAATAATACCAAATAATTGAATGTGGTTTCGTTAAATGTGTTTGATGCCAAATTGTGACAGCAATTTTCCAGACACAGCATATCGTTCATTCGAAGAGAGGCGAGACAGAAAGACAGAAGAACAGAAACAGAGGCGAAAAATCTCGTTAAGAAATATCATGATGTCAACTGTTTGTTTTGCACTGATCGTTGTTCACCACCAGATGGCCTGAATGGTCAGCTAGCATGCTGTGAAAGTCAATGAAACTCTGCGTAGAGTCTCTCATGTCTTTTGATGCAAATAACGGTCTAAGTTGTAAAGTTGTGATTCCAAAATTCGAGGATTCAGTGATTAATTTCAGGAAGGGTAATTATCATTTCTGTTAAGTCAAAATGCAATAGTTGTCGTTTGCACAGTCCACACTTGGGACTCCAGGAGGATCGACCAGCTTCAAGCTGAGACTACTGTAAATAACTCATATCTTTTTTTCTTACTTTGCATTTCGGATTATTCACCAGTAAATGAAGACGCTGAGCTGGGCTGAGGGCGTAGGTGCGGGAAGTGTCCTTGTTACGGTTGGAGGGGTGGGGTCTGAGGGCGGAGAACCTACCACCATTGACATATTTCATTCCCCAGCGCAGGAACTGCAAAACCTGCGCACACACCTCCACCCTTACCTCTATCCAAGGCCTTCAAGGAGCCTTCCACATCCATCAAAGTTTTACCTGCTCATCCAGTAATATCATTTGTTGTACCGGTTGCTTCCGATGCGGTCTCCTCTACATTGGGGAGACTGGAAGCCTCCTAACAGAGCACTTTAGGGAACATCTCCTGGACACCAGCACCAATCAACCACTCCTCCCTGTGGCCCAACATTTCAACTCCTCCGCCCACTCTGCCGAGGACATGGAAGTCCTGGGCCTCCTTCACCACTGCTACCTCACCACCAGACGCCTGAAGGAAGAACGCCTCATCTTCTGCCTCGCAACACTTCAACCCCAGGGCATAAATATGTTGTTCAACATTTTACTCATTTCCCCTTCCCCCATCTCACCCTAGTTCTAAACTTCCAGCTCAGCACTGTCCCTATGACTTGTCCTACCTGCCTATCTTCTTTTCCACCGATCCACCGATTCACTCCACCCTCCCCCCCGATCTATCACCAATTCTGCCCTCCCCCACTCACCTACTCTATGCTACTTTCTCCCCACCCCCACCCTCCTCGAGCTAATCTCGCCATGCTTCAGTCTCTCTGCTTTCTTTCCTGATGAAGGGCTTTTGCCCGAAACGTCGATTTTACTGCTCCTTGGATGTTGCCTGCACTGCTGTGCTCCTCCAGCACCATTAATTCAGAATGCCATCATATGAGGCGATTCGCACAAGAGAGAGCATTGTCGTTTTCCTGTTGTCTTCAAGAGCTCAGCCCAGCGCAGCGTCTTCATTTACTGTGAATAATCCGAAATGCAAAGTAAGAAAAAAAGGTATGAGTTCTGTGCAGTTATCTCAGATTGAAGCTGGTAGACCCTCGTGGAGTCCCACCTCTGGAATGTGCAAACGACAACTCTTGCATTTTGACTTAAAAGAAATGACAATTACCCTTCCTGGTTTTGTGGGCCTTGTGACGACGCTGCTCCTTTATCAACGTCATACTGCCTTTGCTTTTTTTCACGATGAGCTGTAAAAAGCAAAAGTTCTGATTTGTCTGGGTTTGCGGTCTTTGCTAATGCCTGGCTGAATTTGCAATACTCAGGGAAAAGGCGTTCAATCTTTTTAAACACTTGCATAATGAAAGGGTAATGGCCAGTTCTCCCTGATCAGGGATGAGTTTGTTTTGGTTTATTTTTTAACAGGGGACCGAAAGAAACAGCTGCAGTGAAAAAAAACGGTTCTATGCTGATTCTCTCTCTATCATCTTTCTGGGAAGAGCCCGTGTTCGACTTTACGGTTTTGATAAGGGGTGTGTCTATGGGGATGTTGCAGAAAATTGGAACAGTATCGCTAAGTCAGTTTTCTTTTCACGTAGGTTACCTTATTTTATATTCTATTCTCATTTGTTTCATTTTGTAGCCCGTAAATAAATTCTGTTCTGTTCCAAATTGAGTGATTTGACCAGCTGTATCACTGCAGTAACAGTCTGAAAAGCAGCCCCCCATCTGCACACTCTGTCTTCTACCTTTGAGACACTTCTGTATCCAAATAATTAGTTCTTCGCGTATTTCCTGAGAAGTAACCAACCTCCCATATTGCATGCTGTTCTGGCATCTAATCATTTATTTATTTTAGGATTAGCTAGGAGCCAATCAGAAATCCTTGCAGTTCTGTGATGGTCACCAGGTGAGAGTTGGAAGCTTGCTGAGTTGTTCAGGAGATTGTGACCAAGGAAGAAGGATGGTGTGGAGTGATAGGGAAGAGGTTTTGTAGCGGGTAATGAAAAGTGTGGCTTCAATGTATCCAGTAGTTAATGAGATATCAGTTGCGTGAGGATGTGCAATGTTCAATTCAACATGAAGGGAGACAGGCATCTGAATTTGAGCAATCTCCCAGTCCTCCTTTAACTTCCCTGGTTGTCTGATAAATAGATGCATGCTTCAAAATCGAAATCCTAAAGCTAGCACAGGCGCTATTTGACTCAGCTAAGTGTTTCAATTCAATGTCCTTTACTATCAAAGCACGTTCGTTTCCTCATCCTTTCAAAAATTGAAAGGTCATTGGCAAAACGTTCATTCATGGTCTGTCCCTCATTGTCATAGAGCAGAACTTTTTTTCTCACTTCAGAGGCAATTTATTAGTAAGTCACGTTCTTGTGTTTCTACAGTCAGATGAAGTGTAAGTCAGGCAACGATGGCAAATTCACTTTTCTATTGAAGTCAAAATGATATTTATGATATTCAATGGTTAGTGTGTGCAATAATACTGATTATACTTGGTGGAATGTGGAATATTGAATGATATGTCTGTCCAAGAATGCTCTTGGAGACAGTGAAGTATTTTTGATTCGGTATGACACTAACCGAGCTGGACAGGAGTAACTCGAGGCAATTGAATGTGGGAGGAAATGTTAAAGGAAGTGGAGTGGTCAAGAGCTGGTGGTTTATTGCGAGAACGATGCAGGACGGTTTGTGGTGGACAAGAGATATTACTTGCACCTGCAGATAATCTGGAAATTAACAATTTACACATGAGGTGAGAGGGCTATGCACTGAATGAGATTGACACAATGAGGAGGTATGCGTGAGCATTAAATATTCAAAAAAGACGCAGTTAATCTCTTTTGCACTAACATTGTGACTGAAGTGGAGCAGGACATACAATGGAGACAGGGTCAATGCGATATCAATGGCTATTGGACTGAATTTCTCCCATAGTCTTGTTTCTGAACCTGAGGGGCACCAGTATCCTTGGGGGGAGGTTTGCTAGTGCTCTTTCGGGGGTTTGAGCTAACTCTGCAGGGACATGGGCACCTAGACTGTAGCTTTAGTGTGCTGGACCTGGAGTGTAGGGAGGTTAGGAGCATGGCATCAATCTCGAAGGAGGGTGCCTGTAAACAGGAAGGTGGCTTGAAGTGTGTATACTTCAATGCGAGAAGTATACGAAATAAGGTAGGTGAACTTGCAGCGTGAGTTGGTACCTGGGAGTTCGATGTTGTGGCTATTATGGAGACATGGTGGAACAGGGACAGGATTGGTTGTTGCAGGTTCCAGGGCTTAAATGTGTTAGAAGGGTCAGAGGTGTGGGTAAAAGAGGGGGAGGTGTGGCATTGCTTGTCAAAGATAGTATGACAGCAGTGGAAATGACGATGAATGAAGACTCGCCATCTGAAGTAGTTTGGGCTGAGCTTAGAAATAGGAAAGGTGAGGTCACCCTGTTAGGAGTTTTCTACAGGCCTCCTAATAGTCCTAGAGACGTCGAAGAAAGGATTGCGAGGATGATTCAGGAGAAGAGTGAAAGTAACAGGGTGGTTGTTATGGGGGACTTTAACTTTCCAGATATTGACTGGGAAAGCTATCGCTTGAGTACGTTAGATGGGTCAGTGTTTGTCCAATGTGTGCAGGAGGGTTTCCTGACACAATATGTAGACAGGCCAACAAGAGGTGAGGCCATACTGGATTTGGTTCTGGGCAACGAACCTGGCCAGGTGTTTGAATTGGAGGAAGGTGAGCACTTTGGGGACAGTGACCACAATTCCGTAACTTTTACTCTCTTGATGGCGAGGGATAAGTGTACACTGCAGCGCAAGAGTTATAGCTGGGGGCAGGGTAATTATGATGCGGTGAGGCATGACTTAGGATGCGTGGCTTGGAAAAGTACGTGCACTCGTCATGTGGAGCTTGTTCAAGGAACAATTATTGAGTGTCCTTGATAAGTATGTACCTGTCAGGCGGGGAGGAAAGGGTCGTGTGAGGGAGCCGTGATTTAATAAGGAATTGGAATCCTTTGTTAAAGGGAAGAGGGCGGCCTATGTAAAGATGAGGCGTGAAGGTTCAATTGGGGCGATTGAGAATTGTAAGGTAGCCAGGAAGGATCTAAAGAGAGAGCTAAGAGGAGCAAGGAGGGGACATGAAAAGTCCTTGGTTGGTAGGATTAGGAAAAACCCAAAGGTTTTGCATAGGTATGTCAGGAATAAAAGAATGACTAGGGTAGAAATAGGTCCAGTCAACGATAGTAGTGGGAAGTTACGTGTGGAGGCTGAAGAAATTGGAGAGACACTGAATGAATACTTTTCGTCAGCATTCACTCAGGAACAGGACATTGTTGCCGATGTGAATATTGAGGCACAATTAATTAGAATGAATGACTTTGAGATATGTAGGGAAGAGGTGTTGGAAATTCTGGAAAGGGTGAATATAGGTAAGTCCCCTGGGCCTGATGGCATTTATCCTAGGATTCTCTGGGAAGTAAGGGAGGAGATTGCAGAGCCATTGGCCTTGATTTATATGTCCTCGTTGTCTACAGGAATAGTGCCAGAAGACTGGAGGACAGCAAATGTGGTTTCCTTGTTCAAGAAGTGGAGTAGGGATAACCCTAGTAACTATAGGTTGGTAAGTCTTACCTCTGTTGTGGGCAATGTCTTAGAGAGAATGGTCAGGGATAGGATTTATGAACACCTGGATAGGAATGATGTGATCAAGAATAGTCAGCATGGTTTTACGAAGGGCAGGTCGTGCCTCACAAACCTTATTGAATTCTTTGAGAAGGCGACTAAGGAAGTGGACGACGGTAAAGCGGTAGATGTGGTGTACATGGATTTTAGTAAGGCGTTTGATAAGCTTCGCCATGGTAGGCTACTGCAAATAATACGGATGTATGACATTGAGAGTGAGTTGGAGGTTTGTATTCGGAATTGGCTGGCAGGAAGAAGACAGAGGGTGGTATTTAATGGTAAAGGTTCATCTTGGAGTGTAGTTACCGCAAGGATCTGTTTTGGAACCATTGCTGTTTGTCATTTTTATAAATGACCTGGGAGGAGGGGCTAGAAGGTTGGGTGAGCAAGTTTGCGGATGATATGAAAGTCTGTGGAGTTGTTGACAGTGAGGAAGGATGTGGCAGGTTACAGCTGGATATAGATAAGCTGCAGAGCTGGGCAGAAAGGTGGCAAATGGAGTTCAATGTAGCTAAGTAGGAAGAGATTCACTTTGGTAAGAAAAACAAGAAGATGGAGTATGGGCTAATGGTTGGTAGTGTGGATGAGCAGAGGGATCTTGGTGTCCATGTACACAGATCTCTGAAAGTTGCCACCCAGGTAAATAGTGCTGTGAAGAAGGCATATGGCGTACTGGCTTTTATTGGTTGAGTTCCGGAGTCCTGAGGTCATGTTGCAGTTGTATAAGACGCTGGTGAGGCCGCATTTGGAGTATTGTGCGCAGTTTTGATCGCCATACTATAGCAAGGATGTGGGGGCACTGGAATGCGTGCAAAGGAAGTTTACCAGGATGTTGCCTGGTATGGTAGGAAGATCGTATGAGGAAAGGCTGAGGCACTTGGGGCTGTTTTCATTGGAGAAAAGAAGGCTTAGGGGTGACTTGATAGAGATGTACAAGATGATTAGGGGTTTAGATAGGGTTGACCATGAGAACCTTTTTCCACGTATGGAGTCAGATATTACAAGGGGGCATAGCTTTAAATTAAGGGGTGATAGGTATAGAACTGATGTTAGGGGTAGATTCTTTACTCAGAGAGTCGTGAGTTCATGGAATGCCCTGCCTGTAACACTGGTGGACTCTCCCTCTTTATGGGCATTTAAACGGGTATTGGATAGGCATATGGAGGAAAGTGGGCTAGTGTAGGTTAGGTGGGCTTGGATCGGCGCAACATCGAGGGCCGAAGGGCCTTACTGTGCTGTATTTTTCTATGTTCTATTGCAACAAATTATGCTTGCTCTCCCATAAAATTGAGAAATTCTGCCTCAGTTTGTGAGACAAACGATAATGAACATGTGTATTAAGTATGAAAATAAAATCTCTCCAACAAAGTTGCCAATGTGGAACAAATCGAAGTCACGAAATGCTCGGCACTTTCAGTGATGTAATTATTGATGAATCAAATAATTTAACGAATTGATTAATTCAGCACGAGTGTTAGCCACAATCTGATTTCAGTCATACATTCTTAATTCCAGCAAAATAGATTTAGGGATGTTCATTTGTACTCTGTACATGCTATAAAAACTCACAGAAACAAACTAAACGTTGACCAATGCAGTTGAAATTTCCCCAAGCTACAAAGATCCAATAAGTGATTATATTTGTCTCTCGATCTCCAGGTTTACAAAACTCTTCCCCTGACATTGTGCCCAGAGAGCGCTGCTGGCACGGAAAAAGAGAAGTGCTGGACAAAAACAATTTTGAACAAAAGAATTGGACAATAACAAGACAGCGGGAAAAATTGAAGAACTCTTCTGTTTTCCAGAAAGCAGCGTAATAATTATGAGCTCTTGCTTCATGAGACCGGGACTTCCATTAGTGCATATTGATCTTTGAGAATTTGGGGAAATAGAAAACTGCATTGTTGAACATTTATGATGTTTTTGTGTGAATTTTGATGTCCATCAATCCCGTAACTTGGCTTACAGACTGAGCAGATAGGCACAATTACTGTTCCACTTCTACGACTGCAGTTTTCTCTCTGCCAAATTGAGTTTTCAAATTCGGGCCAGAAAGAGCCACAAAGGTGAACGTGCCAGTGACCTAGACAGCATGGTCAGTTTCGGCATAAATTACGAGATCATGGATATTATTCATGCGTCCAAACTCCCTCTCGAAAAGAAACGTTTCACAAAAGATTTCTCAATGTTTGTCAATATCAAACCACGTGGAAAATGTCCAGTTAACCCAGTGAAAGCATGGCGCGTAGAAATACGGAGATGCATTTGGAGACATCATTATTTTCGAAATAGTTATGCATAAGTGCAAATATGTTCACTGCGAGGAAAAGGCATGGATAAATAAATTGCAAAAAAGTCTGTGATCAGATTGATGGAGGACTTGTCAATTAAATGTTTTGTTTCATCATGCATTGCAGGGAATGAAGACAGTTGAACAAAAAACGAAGAATGGTTTCAATCATCAGAACACAAAGGAGACTAAAATAGAAAAGGTAATTTACGTTGAAGCTGGTCAGTCAATGAGGATGGAGATGCAAAGGTGATAGTAGTAGCAGGGAGAAATGAGAAAGACAGACAGACAGACAAAAACAAAAATTGCTGCAAATTCTGAACAGGTCTGGTCGTATCTGTGGGGACAAATCAGAGTCAAAGTTTCTGGTCGAATGACCCTTGCTCAGAAACAGTGGTGTCTATAAAATGTCAGTTTATGAATAACATGTGTTGGGGGTTGGAAAACGAAAACGAGGAGCTCAAC
Organism: Hemiscyllium ocellatum; assembly: GCF_020745735.1. Lineage (NCBI taxonomy): Eukaryota > Metazoa > Chordata > Chondrichthyes > Orectolobiformes > Hemiscylliidae > Hemiscyllium > Hemiscyllium ocellatum. Next base: position 2,779,779 of record NC_083448.1, on the reverse strand, counting down.
CCACTAATTTGTTCGACTTGCTATTGAGAGAAACAACAACCTTGGAGCTCTCCTCTCTTATGTCCATACTTCTACACACACCTCAGGCCTTGATATTACATCGTCTACAGTTACAAGCAACTCATTTTTACTGACTCTCCGAGACATAACGTTATCCAGTTCTTTGTGTGCCCGACTTTTCAGATCATCTCCATTTGCCATTTTCCCCGCCTGTCATTTCTGTCTAATCCACTCCCCCCACCTACGGATCTCCTGCATGTAAACTGACATTTCCATCGCTAAAATCAGCACTGAGAAAGGGGTTATTCGACCAAGATGTTAACTCTGACTTACCTTTACAAGATGTTTCCAGACCTGCTGAGCTTTTCTCGCAATTTCTCCTTTTGTTTCTAATACTGATAATATCACAGTTCTTAGTTGATGATAAGTCAGGGAGATAGAGTGGGAGAGTACTTTTCAATGTTCGGGCAGTCAGGTAACACAAGGGGCAAGGTTATGACCGGAAGTGAGCAAGTGTTGTCAGCGAGTAATGGACTGGAAAGAATATCTGTTGGGGTTAATGCAACATTGCAGCCGGAATTGCTACCATTTGAGACGATTCGCACAAGTGAGAGCATTTCTGTTTTACTGTTTTCTTCAAGAGCTTTGCCCATGGCAGCGTTTCCATTCACCCTGAGTAATCCGAAACACAATGTGAGGAAAAAGAAATAAATTTCTGAGCAGTAATCTCAGGTTGCAGTGGAGAGTCACGTTTGCATTGTTCATGCCACAAATCTTGTTTTTTGACTTAATAGAATTGCGCATTCCACTTCCTAGTTGTGTGAGCCCTGTTAAAACGCTGTTCCTTTCACAACCATTTTATTTTTTCAGGAGCAGTTGCAAAAAATGTAAGTTCTCATTTCTCTTTGGTAAACAGGCCATAAGGGCGAACATGTCGAAATCTACCCTCCGAAGGGTAACCCAACCAAATCTATTCCCCATACATTGACACCTGACTAATGCACCTAACAGTGTAGACAATTCAGCTAATCTCCACATCCTTGGAGTATGGGAGGAAACTGGCAAAGTATTGCAAGCACGGGGGGATATGTAGAAACTCCACACAGAAAGACTCACGAAGCAGGAATCGATCCCGGGATTCTGGTACTCCGACGCAGTAGTGCTAAGCATTGAACCAACGTGCCACCGCCAACTAACAGAAATTGCTAAGATTAATACTTAGCGCATAGGCTTTCAAAGTTCAAAAGAAAAACACTTGCAAAATAAAAGGGCATGTTCCAGTACATCAGGGATGTTTCACTTCTGGTTTTAAGTTTTAGCAGGGGACCCAAAGAAACACCTACAATGAAAAATGTTTCCATGCTGGTCGCTCTCCAACGTTTCTCTTGCAGTAGCCTGCGTTCGTATTTACCATTTTGTTAAAGTGTACACATATGGGGACGTTGCAGAAAATTGATAGCTGTGATATAATCGGTTTCGGATTCAGATAGGATAAGTTACTCTACGTTTTATTCCATTTTGTTCGTGTATCATTCTGCAGTCCATATATAAAAACTGTTCTGTTAAAAAAAAAGTGGGTTGACCAGTTGCATCAATCCTGGAATATCCGCTGTAAACATGCTTAAAATAATCAGTTAAGGCAGGGTGTTTGAGACGTTAACAGTCCTTTTAGGTGATAATATCCGTTGTAAACCTTCGGAAAATAAGATGGGAATGTCGGGTCTGGGAGACGTTGACAGCCCTGTCAGGTTGCAATAAAGCCAACCATAATGACTGAAGACTGATCTAACAGAGAGAATTCTGAAGAATCTCAACTTATCCAAAATCATTTCTTTTCCAGGTTCTGAAGAGGACAATAATGCCAGAATCCAAATTTTAACACTTTTTATCTCTCCACAGTTTCTGATGGATCTAAACAGTGCCTTCACCATTCTCTGTGTTTGTTGCATCAATGCAGTATCTCTCTGTTGGTTCGAGCTAAAGTGCTTCCTATTTCGAAAATGCTACATGTTGATGACCAAATGGGTGATGATGCCCACTTCACAGGAGAATTGTGGAATCAAGTCTGGACACTGAATCATATATGAACAGATGAGCGCAGATGAAAACTGCCTCGAGCAAAGACATCGATTTTAAGGTCTTCAATATGAAAAGACATTTCGAGATGCAGGAAGGCTTTGAGAGAGAATTACAGAGTTTATGTCCAAGGCATCATATGGTCTACTACTAAGACCAATGAGGAACAAATAAAGAGTTTTCAGAACTAAGTAAAGCTAGAATAGTGACAGGGTCACGAATGAACGTTGCATCGGTATGGGAAAGGCACGGAATCAGGGAAAATACTGCTCATGATATTAAATTCACCACATCAACCGAAGGAAGCAATGGAAAATTATGGTGAAATATGATCAGGAATGCTGTGACTAAGAAAATGAGTGGAGGACTTTGCATGATGTGTTCATGTAGGATGCCATGTCGAGCTCTCAGCTGGAGCACTTGCAACAATCAGGTATCAAGTCACAATAACATTGGCACTTTTTCTCAGCGGATAATGGAGCACACAACATCGGAGCAGGAAAAGGACTTTCATCTATTTGAACCTGTTCCTTTACTCAATCAGAAGATGGATGATCATCAAACTCATTCGCATTTCAAATTTATTCGATATCCTACGAACGTTTTTGCCAGAAAAACGACTCCTTTCCGAAAACAACCAAAAAATACATTACGTTGGAACTCTCCCTTTCGCCAATAACTCAGCACTTCGATCATGTGTCAACTCGCGTTTTCTGCTGAGGTGTACAGCCTTATGCTGATCCTCATGAAACTGTGTCTGTCATGCATTTGCCCACTCCCTCAAATTTTGCGAATCGCACTGCAGCACATCTGCACCTTCCTCAAATTTCGATCGACATTCTGCCGTCTGCAGAGTTGCCGAAATTGTATGTTGTTTCGACATCCAATCATTAATATATTTCTGGATTAGCTGAGAACCAAGCATTCATCTTTGTAGTTCTGCACTAGTCATGAGCTTGCTAATTTATTGAAGAGACTGTGACCAGAGAAGCAGGGTAGTGTGGAGTGATGGGAAAGAGATTTTCTAGGGGGTAATGGAAAAACGTGGCATCAAGTTCCGGAAAAGTTAATGAAATATCAACGGTTGAGAATATGCATGTTTCATTCAATATGAAGGAAGACAGTGATCCTGAATTTGGACAAAGAGCACAAGGTTGTTGAATGGATCGTTTGTGAGTTGTGGAAAAGACAACAGTTAACTTCACTTTCTTATGTGAGTCAAAGCAGAGCACTTGAGAATAATTGACTCTCGAAGAAGTAGCCAAATGCATGATGTTTTCAGAGATGAAGTGAGAGATAGGCTCATGTGAAAGGGAGAAATAGCAGTGACACAACAGCAGAAATGGAATGATTTATGGATGAAGAAACGTATTTGTCGATGTGTTGTTAGTGTACATAAACATGTGGCATAAGGTGATTTGCATCATGCACAGGATTTGGTTTTACAAACATATGTTCCCTTGTTCAGCATTTGTGCAAATATTACAATCGAACCAAGTGAGAATTTTGGAGCGCCTGCCACACTTACTTCACTGCTTGCTATGCAGGAGTTGCAGGAACGCTCCTCATACTCACTGCATATATGTGGCCGTGGTGGGAAGGTAGCATCGTGTGCTTTGTTGATGTATCTTTTGCATGTATGACTTTTGTTGTTAATGTCAAACTTCATTTAATCTCAATTTATCACAGTAATGGTTAAATGTCTTCATCTTAAGAACATTAAGCAATTTGGGGTTCGTGAAGAGAAAGATTGGAACCAGTTGAATGGCCATGACATCAATGAATTTTGGAACACGCTCAAACGAATGCGTGATATCCCGATGTCTCAATTTCTTATCCTTTCATAAACATCCAGCTTGCTGTTGGTCGAATCTTTAATTGATTGTTTTTACCATGCTTGTATCCTCTTTCTCAGTCACTTCTGATTTTTTTTTATTACTAACACTTGTTTACTTCATTTTGCCGTTATCTTTAATTCATTAAACTGGCTTCACCGTGCTTCCCCGACCTTGTTGCTGCTATCACTATTGCATTTATTTTTGCTAATTCTTTATGTAAAAATAGCTTCCAGTGGTTTCCTGAACTTCTCTCTGAATTTGGAGAGTGTTGCTACATAGACAATAGTGTTCGTGCAACAATTCAAATTCCGCAACATATATGCAACATGTTTAAATGTATACTCACCATTACTATCTAAAGGGTCATCAACATCAAAATAATATAAAATATACCATAACCAGAGAAAAATGAAGGAGCCAGATACAGAGAAGAGCAAAATAATAGACTGTTTTCGCTTTTCCATCTCTGGGTCCCTGGGAATGTTTCCATTTCTCTTACACTTCAGGCCCTTCCGGACTCGACTGGCTACAAAAATATGCTTCACTGTCAGAGCGTTGAGAAACAGTATTAAAGCAAATGGGATTATTGGAGTCAAAATCTTCTCAAAGTCGTTAAATGCTCCCCACAAAGGGTTGTCAGAATATGCATCTGAATTAGAACAGCCCCATTTTATATTGTCTACAATTTCTGATGGTCGAAATCTAAAATAGATAGGAATGTTTTTCAAGCAGAAAAGGATTCCAGTTGTTGTGAGTACCACTGTTGCAGTTTTTTGAGTGCAGTACTTAGATTTCAACTTCTCCCAACATATCGTGATGTGCCGATCAAGAGTGAATGCAATAGTAAACCAACAGAACATTCTGTGATTGCACGGCGGAGAGCATAACGAGCACTGCAAACTGGGGTGATGTCTAGGAACGATACAGGAAAATAATCATTCTTGATTTTTCTGAGTATGATCTCAAAGATAACGAACAGTAGATCCACCGTTGCCATGGCCAACAGGTAGCGAATGGTGCAGGTAGAGAGTCCACACTTTCCTCGGGACAAGATTGCATTTGGAATTACATTTACTGCAAAAGGAAGAGAGAGAGAAGTAAAAAAACAAATACACTGGAAAATGCAAATAATTCACTTCACAGAGTTAAAGATAATAATAATAGATTTTCACACAATGAAAATGTGTCTGAATCAAATAAAAAATTCTGCAATAACAGTTATGTTGTCCACATGTCTCCAATAGTCAACCACCAGACTGAACATATTTGAAACTTTGGAGTGCACCAAGGTGTTTCACAGAAATCATACATCCGCTTGTGTTGCAAACAGGCAATTTGGCTGAAGAAGTCTATGCTGCTACCCCATTGCTCTGCATTTCCACGAACTAATACACTTGGCCTGCGCATTCCTGAGCATTATGTCCTGTTTGGTATGTCCAATTCAACGAAATAACACATCCTTGGACTGTAGGAAGCAACCGGAGCACACAGGCAAATTCCACACAGCACAGACTACGGCTGGAATCAAACCCAGGTCCCTAGCGCTGTGAGGGAACATTGCTAACGCCTGAGCCACCGTGTCACTGCTTGCAATATGCAAGTATACCAGTGATTTTTTTGAAAACTGTCATTTCAGAACCAACTAGTGCCTTCAGATGAATTCCAGGAATGTCCCTGCCGAAGATTAGTTACTCTACAGAATAAGAAAACACTCCTTCCACACTTCGATCTCTCCTTTGGAAGAGAAACCCTCGTAATTCTCAGAGGAAATCATTTTACTGATATGCCATGGTGGTGGGATAAATATTTAAGCATGAACTTGACGTCACTATGTGAACACCATCAAAAGACCATTGGGCCACTTCACCAGTCAGAAGACACGAGTAAACGTAAGGGTCTCCACATTTAAAGACATGTGGAGGCATCAATGAAAATTTATCTAATGTATACAAGAATGACTTCCTATGTAAACAATGGACAACATCGAAGTAAACGTGACTATATTCTTGGTATACTGCATTCTGATGTCTAATCCATTACACCGTCTTCCAATTGCAACAGTATTTGAGAGAAGAACTCAGAAACACGTTTCCACTTGAACTGGGTTCAAAGTCTAATCTCAGCAATAGAGACAACAAGGAAAAGATTTTGTAATCAACGTAGATGCCAAAGCCGTTTGCTCTGAAGACGTAGAACTGGAGAATTTATGAAGTAGGGACAAAGTCGTTTTCTCTGAAGTCGTGGAACTGGAGAATTTCTGGAGTAGGGACGTGATAATTCAATGAAGATGGAGTGAAGTTTGTTCATAAAGATGAGAGGAATGTCAGGGTGCGCTCATAAGGTTCAAAGCGCTGGCATGGAAAGACGACTGTGTGGAGCTAAATCCTGCCACAGCCCAACTGGTTGAAATTCGAAATTTCCAGTTGTTAAATCTGGAATACTTTAGTTAATCAAAATCATTCGTAATTTCCTCTCAATGAAGTCTCATCTGACATAGGACAAATGATTTCAGGGTTCTGCCAAGAGAAGGAAAGGAATTAACACCAGAAGGTACTGAACCTCACGTTGGTTGGAATAGAATAATACCGTGTAGTACACAATATTACAAATGTAAAGGAATGGATACACAAATCAGTGCAGAGTCAGTTCAATGTTGTGTCTCAATCTAGTCAGGCACCCAGGCTCAGAACAATTCCAGAGACTGAGAATCTCAGAACCATACTCTACAGAAAAGGCTTCTTGGTCCATCGAATCTGTACAAACAAAAATACAAGTAACCTACAATAGTCTCACTTTCCTACATTGGGCGTACAGCATTGGCAAGACTTCAAGTCCACATCCAAGTTCTTTTGAACGTTTGTGACGTTTCCCGTCACAAATAGTTTCCCAGACAGTACAGTACAGAAACAACCAATCACTTGCTGAAAATTATTTTCAACCAATCTCCTCTAAATAACATTCATTTTACTTTTAAATTATGACCCTTGTGATTGATCATTTGATAAATGCCTCTCATAGTCTTATGCAAATCTTTGCATTGGAGTCTTACTTCAAAGGAAACATTCCGCACTTTTCTCGTGTCACTTTATGTCCGAATTGCTCCAACCCAGTTAACACCGTGGTGAATCTCCACTGCTCCCGTTGCAGAGCAATACCATTCTCTCTGCAATGCGAAGACCAGAACTGTACACAGTACAATAGTTGTGATCTCAACAAAATTCTGAATTCCTCGAGCATGACATACCTGTTCTTATAATCAAATGCACGGCTATTAAATTCAAAAGCACCTTTTAACAATCTTATGAATTTGTCTGCCCACTTTTCGGGATCTGTGGGCAAATGTAAAAGTCACTCACTTACTGTTACCTTTCTCGCATCTGTCATTTATTGAATATTTACTTTGTCTCTCTCAATATTCCAACGTGTAGCACTTCACATTTATCAGGGTTACGTTCCATCTGCGATGGATATGCCCATCTGATCGATCTGTTCATTTCCTCCTGCAACCTTACATCTTCCTACTCACTGTCTACTACCGGTTAATTTTTGTGTTCTTCTCAACATGTATTGTCGTTCCTTCCCCAAACACCACGTTCTTCCATGCAGAATTTGTAAACACAACGAATAATGAGGGAGCCAGCATTGGCTCCTGTGGACGTTCATTTCACATTGTGCTCCTCAAATTATGGAATTATCACTGGGGGAAATTTGTACATTACCATTTGTTAAGTACATGATTTTGTTATCAGCTGATGTGAATGCTGAAATCATTGGACCCCAGAGTGATGCATGTCTTGACAGACCACACGTTTTCCTGTTCACTTGCTGCATTGGAAGTCTCACAAAAGATTGTCCCTGTACTTAATATGATAAACAAACTTAGAAATTATTGCACAAGAAGGCAATAGCATTAACTATGTTACAGCGTTCACAACTCCTCCAAATAAGCCCAATCGAAAGATCATCACGTAATATTTCATCCACTTACCCTACATCCACCCACTTCAGATTCTCGAAACTGAATGAAGAGTCATTCGCGCTTCATGTGGAAGCTTGGTGTTGATTTGATATTGCTGCAATATGTTACACTTTTGCTCACGTTATACATTCTCCAGATGTTATTCTCTTCAAATAATGTCTCCTCTCTGGAGCTTTAAGCAAACTCTTTATAATTTAGCATGTGTTCTTTCACCTTATGTCTTCAGTAATTTATTTTAATATACCTTCCTCTTTGTCACTCGAAAATATTTTGTGAAGAATTTCAACTGATCAATCACAAAAAGGTTTCCCAGCATAGCTGTGTTGTCTACTGCTAAGACCACCTGGTGCTGAAACGGATGATATTTCTTTGCCTAACTGTATTTTTCTGGAAGAACCTGTTTCTGGGCAAACATCTCCTTCAAAAGCCTTCAGTTGTAAAAGCTCAAGTTAGTAAAAGCTCGAACAATAATCTTCACAGATTTACTTGCTGTTCGTTAATCTAAATGCACGTGATTTCTTGAAGTTATTTTTTAAGTCGCTCTGAAAATAATTTTCTGACCCTTGTTGAATTGAATCAAAGCATATCATGTGAAAGTTCTGTATTCATCAATCTACAATTCTTCAGACTTCAGGATAGTATTACGGAGATATGTGTTGTTTATTTTAATCAGAAGGAGACTGATTAAAATAAACACAAAGTGGGAGACCTGAAATAATGAAAGTTGTACAATAAAACTTAATTATTAAGCACGTTTGAACTAATATTGCAAGAAGACATCATTGCTCACAGAAGAACAGTCGAATGAGTTCAGACATAGATTGAAACAAACTCAGCGATCCATGTCACTTACTTGGAACACCAATTATGCCCAGGATCATGTAGAATATTTTTCTCACTGGCTCGACCGGACGGTGCATGTCATGTGTGCAGTACCTTGTCCCACGCTTCTGCTGTTAATTTCCCGAATTGTAATTCTGTAGTAAGCTGTTCATATGGACTTACTTATATATACATCAGGATCTCCACAGGGATACTTTTGTTGCATAACTTTACGAAGTGATTGTTTTTTTTTTCCTGAAAAGGTGTGACAAACAGATAACGGTAGCAGAATTAATCCTTTGACGCTAAAAGATTTTACCATGGGGAATGAAGTGCCTGAACAACAACTGCCTGATGACAGTAAAGCACTGATCACATGGAGTAACTGACAAGTATTGGAAACTGTGCTAAAGCCAAATCGAGGTGATCGTTCAATTTCACAACCACCTGCCACCCGATAAGTTTCCCCCAGTGGCCATTCACTGAGTGAATTCATGCCATCAGTGTAAGCATTCACGTCTGTTTAACTTAGTTGAGGTATGTCATGGCTGTCTTTAGCTCAGGGCGGTTGTTAGAATTTTCACAGAAATGAAAGAGCACAACAGAATTTGACAAGTTACATGCTTTTGTTTTGATGAGAGCCAATCTCACACCTTTCATGTTCCAACATTACCTGGCTTTCTAACAGATATTTCATATTAACTTCTCCATTATTGAATATGCCTTCATCAACTCTCAAGGCATTCATGTCAAATCCTCAACACGAGCTGTGTAAAACGTAATGTCTCACCATATCATTCGTGACTCTGTTGCCAAACTGCTGCTGAAAACTCTGTCATCAATCCACTCTGAAATCTCGATGCATAAGTTAAATTTATCTTGAGAGTGCGAGGTGTGGTGTGCGGAATCAGTATAAGTGCCAAAATCATGAGTGGATTGTTTTATTCTGCTTTGGAAGAAAACCTAGGATTTGTAATGTTTGGCTGTACATCACAGGCGTGGAGCTCGTCACTTTTAAGATGCACATCACCATTTGATGCACTGGTGGTCTTACCTGTGGAAACACAATAAATGTCTCTCACTCGCTCAGATGCAGTCCAGCAGTGACTCTACCCTTTAATTCCAAGAATGCAATGTATCCAATGTGAACATACATTGGATTGCCATTTATCAGAAACTCAACTGAACTAGTCATACAAATACATTAGCTAAGAGTGCAATTTAGATATTAGAGACAATTTAGATATTAGATATTGCAAGCAAATCAAATCCTGATTCCCCCAAAAAATTGCAAAGTCTGCAAAGTGGAAGTCACGTGATAGGAAATAAACCGAACATTTGACCAAAAGGGTGCTGTTCCAGCAGCACACAAGAAACTCGACACCATTTCGGAAAACCACCATATTTAACCGGTATCAGAGCTCAAAAAAAAAGTCTGTCGAGAACTGTTGCAAAGTAGAAACATTCTCCACCATCTAGGTGATTTTGGGCAACAACTCACCAAGCATTTTCTTCAAGAAATGCGCTGAACGATTTTGAAGCTTTATCCCAATGCAGAAACACGGCATGAGACTTTCCAAGAAAGTCGATGCCTCCGAATAAGGAAAATATCATCTGCTTAAAAGCATTGTTCATTACGGAATCAGACTTCAACAGGATCAGACTGTCTGAGCAAGAGAGGGATTATATGCCTTCTCCAAATGCTCATGAATATGAATAATTCGCAGGACATTTAACCCAGTCCCTACTTATTACTTGCTGCACCCTGATCAATGTGAGTCTGCTTGCTGGATTCGAGTATGACAGTTTACACTTCTCCCTGCACCTCCACACCAATAATCGCCCATTCCAACAGATATTTATGTTATTCTGTATGAAGAGGTGTTCTCCTTTTTCAAGTCTATTGTATACTTCCTAATTCTGATGACAGCGACATGACGATAAATTTCCAACACACATGACTACTCTCAGCAGCGTTAAGGATTTTTTCGTGTTTTATTATCGCACTGAGCTTGTTAATTCATCCAATTAACGATTGAATTACCCTTGCCTTTGATGTTGGCTGTTTAACTCTGTAGTTTCTGCAGGATTTTCCTTTGGCAGTTTTCCCACCTTGAAGAAAGAAAGGTAGATAGTCATGTCTTGTGACCAAATTAAGATGTTTTGAGATCAATTTACACCTTTAATTCATTACTCTGTGTGTTTCGAATGGAAGGGTCCAATATGAACTGTCAGAAAATGTGATCCGTGGCTGTGAAGAGCTGTTTTATTCCAGATGAAGAGAAGCATGATCCATCAAGAATATTCAGGAATTAGCTCTGGATTTGTTTGGAAGATTTCGGGTTATTTGTTAGTGAGACTGAGAGTAAGGGTATATGTACTCAGTAAGGGACTGAGACTAACTTTGCCTGTTCTAAAGGCAATTCAAAATTGACATTCACCTTTTAAAATATGCCATCATTGTTGACAACTGCTGCTTCCCATTTACTTACAAACGAAAAAAAATACAGACATAATCAGTGGATTTTACCATAAACAAGACAGCTTACGATTTTTCTCACTTTCTTAGGCATTTTGCAAGCACCTTTTCTGCCCTTGTCAACGAGATAAACAGCATCAATTGTCTTTTCGATGGGTGCAATTGTGACAAAAAATTTTAAAGTTTAATGTCCAACTTAAGAAACAAATACAACTTTTGAGAGTAAATTTCTCTGGAATGTGCAAACATATTGATCAGGTATTCCGAAAATCACTTTCAACTTCACTTTTTCAGTTAACTTCGCAGTCACAATGATCCTGTCTTTGAGGAAAGTGTGATCTTTCCTCACTTACTACCTGACATCTGGTGGCCATGCCAACAGTGAGATGTCTGTGTCCATATTAGTGCAGTCGATCTATTGTGCTTCATGTATTATTTTCCCGATGATCTTTTCTGGTGATCACACCAGTGTGCAATTTCATCAGTATCTTCAGTTATACCATCATCGACCAGGCAATCTGACTCACGATCACTTTTTCCTTTGATCGATTGTAGCTACCTGTTGCTGCAGGTTTACAAAGTAATAGTGCACAAGGAAAGCAATAATTATGTCTCGTGGATCAAACTATCTTTTGCCATGTGGAGACATTATCTGCATGTATTTTGCAGCCTACTTTTGTGCATATATTAACGATAGACCCCGTTTCTGTGTTGCCACTTGAAGCGACTATGCTGACACAGGATGGGTTAAATTTGACTTGTTCAACATGATTTTAAACCCATTGTTCCCCTTTACTTTACATTATGTTGTTCAGTTTTCTGACCATCAGCTACTTTGTGGTGGCCAGTCGTATGAGTAAAAATTTTCAGCACCAGAACTAAAGGGGTATTCCCAAGGACTCAAAGACTGGAAGGAGAAGGAAAGATGTAACTTTACACTTCACCATATCTGGAAGTTATGCCTCCTGAGTTTTTCAAATGCCAGTTATTGATTGAGTGAGTAGAAGCAGTGTCCTACTTGAGAGGGAGAAGTTAAGCAGGAGCTACCACTTGACAAAAGTTGCCCAGTTGAAGAGCTTCTTTCAAACATAATGTGCCAAATAGTCTCATTCCGTTCCACATTATTTTCTGTGAATTCTGTGACTCATAGTGATCTGAATCGTGCCTTACACCGTTTTAACGAAACCGCCTGAAATGGAAAGTCACGATTTTTAAAATAAAGATGTACATTTCATTTGCATTTCCCAGTTCGCTGCAGATCTCCCTCGAGATTTCCAAAATCACTCTGTTCTTTCGTTTTGATCTGTTTTCCGACATTTAAACACCATTCGGCTCTTCTACTTTTCCTTCCAGAGTTCATCGCCCCAAATGTTCCCCCATTTGCCAAGTTTATCACTGTTCACTTAACATGTCCTTACCTTTGCAAACTCTTTGCATCGTCCTCACGTCTGGCCTTTATACATGATTTTGTGTCATCTGCACACTTGGCTTTCGTATATTCACCGACGTCGTTCGTGTATAACGAAACAAGAAATATGATCCTGCTCTGAACTCTGTATATTAAACTGTCTACTTCCTGCAATGATAAAAAAAAATCAGCTTTCCGCCACATCTCTTTCTCCTATCAGACACTGTTCCACTGCCCATGCAAATATGTTAACGCCAAAAACATGGCCTTTCACCTTGTTCAGTAGTGTAACGTGTGGTATCACATCCAATGCCTTCTGTCAATCCAAACACATTATGTGGACATTATTTTCGACAATTCATACATGTCGAAAATGTATGAATTCGACATTTTCACCAGCTCAATTTGACTCATAAAGTTGATACTTATTATTTTCCCTTTATGAATCCATTTGAATCAGCTACATTATCCTTTGCATTTCTTAAATTCAATTGCTCTTGCATTGTTAAAAAAAAACTCTGACAATTTCCAAATGACAGTTGTCGTTTTATGGAATCCCTGCAGTTTGACAACAAGCCATTTGGCCCAAGAAGCACACGACGATGAGTGAGCCACCCAAACCCATTTCCCCACGTCTCCGCCTGACTTACACATCTAATCTACGCATCACTGAACAGTTGGGGAATTTAGCATGATCAATTCATCTAACATGCAGATCTTTGGAATGTAAGAGGAAATTGCACCACCTGGAGGAAACACAAACAGACAGTGGGAGACTTTGCAAACTCCATACAGACAGATGCCCGAAGCTGGAATCGAATCCATGTCCCTGGCGTGGTGAAGCAGAGGTGCTAACCACTGAGTCACCATGCAGTCCCACCATTGGATAATCACATTATTTTTTCAATCAAACGGATTGAATTTCCTGTTTTCCAAGTTCCTAATACTTTTCGGAAATCGATGGATTCCTGGAAGATAACTACCATTGCATCCATTATCTCCGAAGTTGCTTCCTCTAAAATCCTTCGCATGGAGCACATCAGCACGGAAGGACCTATATTCCTTCGCTGATCTGCTCCTTTTCTTTCAGTAGTTTTATATTTATTTACATGTCTTCTTGATTTTCATACGGACGCATGATCCTCGGTGAGAAAAATATGCTTCAGCTCTTTGGGAAACAGGCTGTTTCCAGTAATGAAGCAAAGCGTTCCAGTTGACAACACTTGCTGGATAGTTCTGAATGTATCTGAAACTATGCTTATATCCAGATTTGGGCGTACTTTTTTTAATCTGAAAGCGATGTTTAAGATGACTACATTCTGTTCTTTGTACATTTGAATCATTACGTGGATGCTTCAACGCTGCAAATTAACTAATAGCCAATCGTTGTTTCGTTTCTTTGTCTAAGACAATGACCATTCAGAGTAAACCTGGTTGGTTTAAAATTTAACCAATAGTTAACTTTACATAAGTATTCTTTACATCAATGGTACTAAGTGCCTGCAAAACGTTGCAGTGCAGGTGGTTCAAACTTAGCAACATTTCAGTGGTATTTGTACAAACATATGAAGAACTGAAGAATTTTGAAATCGTTAGAAATCAGCAGAGGCCAGGAAAAATACAAGAAGTTGGGGGAAGGCAAAATATGGGGTGAGCTAACTCGTCATAAAACAAAACTGCAAGAGCTTTCTTTCAGACCAATAAAAGGCACGAGAGAGGCTAGCGTGGAAGCTGGGTTACTGCAAAGTGAGGCTGGAGAAGAAGAAATGGAGAACAAAGAAATAATCAAGGAAGTAAAATGTGCAACCGACTTCACAATGGAAGACTCCAGCAGTGTGCCTAAACTTTGAGATAGTCATGGATAAAAAGGTGGACAGTGACCAAATCTTGGTCGAAGGTGGATCGGATGGATTATGCCAAGATTTCTGAACGAGTTGCCTGAGGAACCTCTCGGAGCTGTGGTAGTGACCTTTTAGGAGTCATTAAAATTAATGCGAGCCCAAAGCGCGTGGAACGACTTCCCTAGGACATGGTCGATGTAGGCACAGTTACAACCTTTACAAGTCACTTGCATAAGTACACGAAACGTATGGGTTTGGAGTGATTAGGTTTAGAGTTCTGAGGATGGGTTACAAAAACCGAGCTGGTCGCAGAGCACTGTCATCGTTGCTCGGTGCCCCCACGCTTGACCCCGCCCTCACACCGAGCAACGTCACCAAGTTTAACCCCGCCCCACTTCGATCTCTGTCCCCGCCCCTAACCCCGCCCCCACCCCCAGCTCCAGTCCCGCACCAGGTCCTAGCTCCCAAACTTGCCGGATCTTCACCATCCCTCCAGACCTCCCACTCTCTGAGGATGAAAGATCAGTCCTCAGCAGAGGCCTCACCTTCATTCCCCTACGCCCTCGGATCAATGAGTTCAACACGCGGCGAGATATTGAGCAATTCTTCCGACGCCTTCGCCTCCGTGCCTACTTTTACAACCAAGACTCCCGCCCACCCTCTGACGACCCCTTCTCCCACCTCTTACTTGCCCTCGATCTATTTATAGCCAACTGCCGCCGCGACATTTACCGACTCAACCTGTCCACCCACTCCAACCTCTCACCCTCAGAATGTGCAGCCCTCCACTCCCTCCGCTCCAACCCTAACCTCACCATCAAACCGTCAGACAAGTGAGGCGCGGTAGTAGTTTGGCGTACTGACCTTTCTACCTCTGAGGCTAAACGCCAGCTCGCGGATGCCTCCTCTTATCGCCCCCTTGACAATGACCCCACCTCCCACCACCAAACCATCATTTCCCAGACCATCAATAACCTCATCACCTCAGGGGATCTCCCATCCACCGCCTCCAACCTCATAGTCCCACAACCCCGCACCGCCCGTTTCTACCTCCTGCCCAAAATCCACAAACCTGACTGCCCCGGCCGACCCATGGACTCAGCCTGCTCCTGCCCCACCAAACTCATCTCCGCGTACTTCGACACAGTTCTGTCCCCTTTAGTCCAAGAACTCCCCACCTTCGTTCGGGACACCACCTACGCCCTCCACCTCCTCCATGATTTTCGCTTCCCCGGTCCCCAACGCCTTATTTTCACGATGGACATCCAGTCCCTGTACACTTCCATCCCCCATCACGAACGACTCAAAGCCCTCCACATCTTCCTTTCCCGCCGCACCAACCAGTACCCTTCCACTGACACCCTCCTTCGACTGACTGAACTGGTCCTCACTCTGAACAACTTCTCTTTTCAATCCTCCCACTTCCTCCAAACTAAAGGAGTTGCCATGGGCACCCGCATGTGCCCCAGCAATGCCTGTCTCTTCGTAGGAAATGTGGAACAGTCCATCTTCCGCAACTACACTGGCACCACCCCCACCTTTTCCTCCGCTACATTGATTACTGTATCGGTGCTGCCTCGTGCTCCCACGAGGAGGTTGAACAGTTCATCAACTTTACCAACACCTTCCATCCCGACGTCAAATTCACCTGGACTGCCTCAGACTCCTCCCTCTCCTTCCTAGACCTTTCCATTTCTATCTCGGGCGACCGACTCATCACAGACATCTACTATAAACCGACTGACTCCCACAGCTACCTGGACTACACCTTCTCCCACCCTCCCCCCTGTAAAAACTCCATCTCATATTCCCAATGTCTCCGTCTCCGCCGCATCTGCTTCCAGGAGGACCAGTTCCAATACCGTACAGCCCAGATGGCCTCCTTCTTCAAGGGCCGCAGATTCCCCCCAGACGTAGTCGACGATGCCCTCCACCGCATCTCCTCCATTTCCCGCTCCTCCGCCCTTGAGCCCCGCTCCTCCAACCGTCACCAAGACAGAACCCCACTGGTTCTCACCTACCACCCAACCAACCTCCGTATACAGCATATAATCCGCCGTCATTTCCGCCACCTCCAAACGGACCCCACCACCAGACATATATTTCCCTCCCCTCCCCCATCAGCGTTCCGCAAAGACCACTCCCTTCGTGACTCCCTCGTCAGGTCCACACCCCCCCCAACCCAACCTCCACTCCTGGCACCTTCCCCTGCAACCGCAGGAAATGTAAAACTTGCGCCCACACCTCCTCCCTCACTTCCCTCCAAGGCCCCAAGGGATCCTTCCATATTCTCCACAAGTTCACCTGCACCTCCACACACATAATCTATTGCATCCGCTGCACCCGATGTGGCGACACTCTATATTGGGGAAACGGGCCGCCTTCTTGCGGAACGCTTCAGAGAACACCTCTGGGACGCCAGGACCAACCAACCCAACCACCCCGTGGCTCAACACTTTAACTCTCCCACCCACTCCACCGAGGACATGCAGGTCCTTGGACTCCTCCATCGGACGAACATAACAACACGACGGTTGGAGGAGGAGCGCCTCATCTTCCGCCTGGGAACCCTCCAACCACAAGGAATGAACTCAGATTTCTCCAGTTTCCTCATTTCCCCTCCCCCACCTTGTCTCAGTCTGTTCTCTCAACTCAGCATCGCCCTCCTAACCTGCAATCTTCTTCCTGACCTCTCCGCCCCCACCCCACTCCGGCCTATCACCCTCACCTTGACCTCCTTCCACCAATCACATCTCCATCGCCCCGCCCCCAAGTCCCTCCTCCCTACCTTTTATCTTAGCCTGCCTGGCACACTCTCCTCATTCCTGATGAAGGGCTCTGTCCCGAAACCTCGAATTTCCTGTTCCTTGGATGCTGCCTAACCTGCTGTGCTTTAACCAGCAACACATTTTTAGCTGGAATGAGAACAACATCCAAAACGAGAATTGCAACACAGGACGAAACTTGAAATGTTGGGATGCATTGAGCCAAATGCCTCTGAAGAAAATCTGATCCCAAAACTGCTAATGAAAGAAAGCAATGGATGGCTGTATGACTGTGGTCAGCCAAGACCGAAAGGTGTGAAGTAGACAACATACCAAGACATTAGAACATGGAGCCGGAAGTGCTAAACAAAGATAAGAAGTAAGTCAGACCGCAGTTGACCTCATAAATCAGGACAAACTGATCCATCAAAAATTGTTCTGCAGACGGAGAACAGGTGTACAGGAGCAATACAGTAATAGGAATCATAACGCAATAAAAGCTCAATATTAAGTCGAGAAAGCATAAATGTCAGTCAAGAGTTTAGAATCCAGACTTGTAAAATGCAGAAGGTATATATGGGAAAGGTCATCAGCGATAGCAACAGAGCTGATCAGAATAGATTTGATGCCATGAACGTTTCCATGCTTGAGGATCTTACAGTGTTAACTCAGCTTGCTGAGGCTGTGGTTGTAGAAACTGAGATAGCGTTGCAAATGCCAGCCACCGTTTTGCATCCTCGGTTTGCAAAAGGAAATAAGACTGCTTGTTTGATATGTCTGAAGTCCTTTAATTAAATAGTCTAAATATGCGCAAGACAGGTGGATTGGCCATTCTACATTCATGGCATTTGGAGATGTCCATTCGAGGTGTCTGAGGGTTGTGTAGGATTTCTGACTCTGAGTTGAATGTTCATTGGAAGTTTAGTGTGGATTCAATGGGACGAATGGACTGCTTCCACGTGCAATTCTATGATTCTATCATTTACACATTCTTTCGTGTGCAGCCAAAATTGCTAAGCTACAACATCTGCATTAAATCAAATCTCACACGTCTTCTTTTACTCATTTTGTTCAAAAATTAAATAACCTTTTCGGCACTTTCAGTCTTATAATACATTCGACTGACTAAGGAAATTCGGGAGAAACGAAGGAATCGTACGTAGACATATGAAGCATACTAAAAGAATGATGGCAAGAGAAATTAGGAAGAATACTTCAAATGCAAATGAGAGTCTAAGGAATGAATCAGGAAGGCGAAGTGCATTAAGAGGAAAGAATCACAGATTGCAGAAAATCGAAAAAGTAAAATAATCTTTAATTATCTAATGCAAGATAGAATGGGGCCCAGAAGTAATAAGTAGGTTAAGATGCTCACTGCAGCAATGGGTTAAGCACTGGTGCTTGATGAGAACTTTGCTTGTGTCCTGGCGAGTTTCCTATATGATAGTAATGGCCCAACTGAAAATGTTGGCGTTGAGCAAATGAGCAATATCATGAGCGATATAGATAGAAAATCCTTTAAGAACAGATCGATGTATTCCATCTTAATGGCAGAGGTCAGGGAACAAATTGTAGATTCGTTGAAGTTAGCTGCAAGTTGGAGCAATGAGGAGGATGCGGAGATCATGACGTGCACTGTCAACATGTATTACACGTGTAAATAAAGCGTGACTTGGTGACGGTATAATGGCCACCATGGAGTTATTTCACAACACGAAATGGGTGTCAATGTGTTCAAACAGAGAGTGGAGAGTGTGGAAAACATTGCCTGGGACTGTGGTGTCGGCAGTTTCATTTGAGACATTAAAGAGGATGTTAAAGAATTATGTTGGTGGAAATGGTGTCCAAGGATATGAGGCAATGTCAAGAGACTGGGGAAGATGAAGCAGAACCGGAGGACAGGCATCGTAATATCTTCTATATTTCTGTGACATAAGATCGCATGCTTCACAATATCACAGTTCTGTGTTTGCAATGGATATGGGCCTTAAAGTATTGAATATTTATTAACAGCAATAAACTTTCATCACAGGCGTGAATAAATTGTACCTGCCAGCCCTCTTAACAAAGCAATTTTGTGCCCACGTTTTATGGAAGTCTCGAGCATTATTTTTCCATTGTCGTCTTCAAGTGAAAGAAAGGTTGTTACTTAGGAGAAGTTCAATTTTAGAAGACGTCGACAGGAAGAATGGGATACACTCAGCATTATCAATGAGGTAATTTATTGTTTAGTCTATGATTATCAAGCATTTTAATTTATTTGTTAAAGACAAGAATGCGACCTTCAAGCCGCAACGAAGTCGCTCATTCTTTGAGCACTGTAAAAACCTAAACGTTAAAATTTACTCTTTGGAGTATTCATCAGAAACCATTGAACAATCCTTCATGATTTTGTGTTGAACTCAATTGGCAACTCACTTTGGTAAATGTATAGACATATTTTTCTTGAGTAGTGCAACCAGAGCAACAGTCCAGATGATAGTGAGAAATCAGTTTGGATTCTTTTATTTCGGGGAAGTTATCATTTCATTGGAGAAGGTTCGTTGAAGGTTTATGGGAGTAATCATGGTCTGGAGGGATGATCTCATGAGTAAAGGCTAGCCAGACTGGACTCTACTCACCGTAGAATCATGAGTGTGAGGTAGTCTCTTTGGATCATGAAGAATAATTAAGAGGCCGTTTCTCTTCATGAGAGAATCTGGAACCAGATGGAAACATCTGGATAGAAGGCAAAAATTTTAGCCCAGGGTAAGGAAAAATTTCTTCAATTAAAGGGAATGCCTTGCCAGAAAGGTGGCTTGGGGACAACGTACATATTTAAAGCTAACATAATTTCTTGATCAGTTAAGTTAAGAAGAATTACTGGTAAAGGCAAGGTGGTATCCCTGAGGAAAGTCGGATCAGCCATGATTTTAATGCAGGGTAGAACAGGCACGAGGTACCAAATAGGACTTCTACTCATATTGCTCATTGCTTTATGACTGTAGAGCCAGTGGAGATGGTGCATCTGCAGTGATGGTCCAGCCACACCCACCCCTCTACCACCATTTTATATTATAGAGATAAACTAGACCCAACTTGTTTTTGTGTAAAGGAAAACCCAAGGGTAAGCTGTAAAGTTCCAGAGATTATTCGACTGATCAATTGCTAAGCTTTAATCAAAATGCACTTCACTCTTTCAACACAATTAATTTACAATGAAAAACAAATTGGTGTAACTTCATTCAAATATTAAACAAGACAAGGTATTATGTAAATGCCAATTCTCAATCATTCCTCTTCAGGCAGTATTTCATAAGCACGAACTGAGAAAATGTAATTAAGCAACAGAGTCATTGTTCTCAAGTACTGTCCGTCTTTGACTATTTGGAAAGAAACACAAAAACGAGCAATCTACACTATTTGTTTTTTAAGACGAAGTATCTACGTCTAAGATTTCACTCGAACAGACAAGAACTCAATCCCTAGCTCAATCAGCCAGCAGCAACTGCCAAAAATGTGAGGACGGAACCAAAATCCTCTCTTTGCGGGAGCCTGAAACCGCATACTCATGATTATTCAGAGAGAAGTTGAAGCCCTGGGCGAGATATCTGTCTGAATGAGACATTTCTGCAGCAATCTGTAACAATTCCTCCGCCAGAGATAAAGCACAGAACACATCTGTCTAAGGCACAGTACATAACACTTTGAAAATCATGGAAACTCGGAAGACATGAGTTCAGAGCATTTGCGAGACCTATTCCTTCAGAGTTGCAGATGTTGTTGGTTGTTTGCTGATCAGAATATTACACAATTCATTAGGCAGAAGGGACTTTTTCACCCTCTTCTTGCTGCTGTTGAGTTCTCTGCTAGGAGATAAAATTACAACGCCGTGAATAATTATAATGATAATGTGTGGACAAATTAATTCGCAGAGATTAAGATGATGAAAGCAGAATCTATGGAAGGACGATGGATTTCTCAGCAGACTGCCTGGCTGTAAAAATGAAGTGAGGTCTAATGTTTTAGATCCTTAGCATTGGGACTGATTCTGGGGTAGGTGGTATCATAATAACTCAAGACCTGGTAAGACTGGGATTGATGTTTTAACAGGTACTGTTTACGGGAGCACTTGTAGAAGTTTTAAACTAAAGTGGTAGTGGTGGGTCGGTGGTAGCCTACACACAGATGTAGACGAGAGAGGGACCTCAGGCATAACAGAAAGACCGAATGCGTAATCATGTAAGTGACTGGAGATAATTTCAAGCCACAGCGCTAAATGATGGTAACAGAACTAACAATGTTAAGAAGTCAAGAATTAATTGATTTTAAATTAATGTGCAGCACTTTTACAATAACGTTAATGAATTAGACATATGAACAGATATAAATGCATCAGTCATAGCTGGAATTACAGAATATGGCAGAAGGATGAACAGGGCAGAGAGTTGAATATCCAGTGGTATTGAAGTTTTAGGATAGACTGATAAAGATGAAAACGAGGTGGGCAATATTGTTGCTGAAAAATAACATCAGCAAAGAGGTACTCATCCGGATCATTAACATCTTTACACTCTCGCCTTAAACATGTGCCATCTTGTTTTGGTCTGCGCTTAACTTTGGAAAATACATAGGTCATTCATTCTATTTATACCCCTCCTGATTTTATAAACATCTATAAGGTCACGATTAGCCTGCAAATCTCTAGGAAAAATAGTTCCAGTCTATTCCACCTCTCCCTATATGTCATAACCTCCAAGCTGGAAGTATCCTTGCAAATCGTTTCTGAAAACTTTCACGTGTCACAACATCCTTTCTGCAGCAGGGATACTTGAATTGAACTCATTATTCGAAAAGTAGCGTAACCAATGTCCTGTGCAATTGCAGCATTCCCAAGTCCTATTCACTGATCAATGACGGCAAGTGCACTAAACGCCTTTCTCACTATACTCTGGTGACTGAATGGAAAATCATAAGTTCTGGAGAACAATGAAGCATTGGATTGTGAGGATTTCCTCAAGGTTACTTCTTCAGGAGAAATCTATACTGGGATCATATTTTAAGAAAAAGGTTCAACTATTTCAGACAGAGATGAAGAAACATTGCTTTGTCTTCAAAGTTGAACTCTTCGCACTTCCTTCTTCAAAAGACAGTGTTGCCGAATCTTTCAAGATTTTTACTGCAGTGGGAGGTGGATTTCTTAAAGATGACGACGAAGAAATATTATTAGGATTGTGCAGTTCTGTGGGGTTGTAATGGAAATTAGATTAACCACGATCGTATTGAATTCTGGACAAGGCTCTCGGGTTACAGGGGCCTCCTTGTTTTTATTTTTTGCGTAGTTGTCAAACCATTTGAAACCATTACTGCATAGAGTGAAATGATTTTGTTTTAAATGGTGCAATATTGATTGACATTTATCTGTACAAATGCATTCATAGACCACTGTGAATATGATTGTTGATTCATCATTACAGAAACCAAACTGCAATTGAGAAATATGTGACCTATCAAGTTCGCAACTGTTTTCGTGACAATGACTTCCCTCAAGGAGTGGTCAGGTTTCCTTCAGAGAGACAACAAATGAATTAATTGTAGGGGTTGGTGGGGATTGAATACGTCTGTCAAATAAGTGGGTCAGTTCAGAGATCTTCGAAAGAGTCAGGACATTAGTCCTTTAGCCTTACCACTCCACCCCATCCGCTCTAACGTCTCTCACCGTCTATTAATCTTTCATTGGATTGACTCTCTGCTTCTGAACACGGATCGGGTAAATGTTTCTTCAAAGCAGTGCAACTATGGACAAGCTTAGTACAGACATTAAAGAAATTGACACATTTCCTGCTGCTTTGAATCAGAGACAGGAATAATACCAAATAATTGAATGTGATTTCACGTAAATGTGTTTGATGCCAAATTATGACTGCAAGTTTCCATGCACAGCATACCATTCATTCGAAGAGAGATGCGACAGAGAGACGGAGGCTAACGGACACAGAAGTGAAAAATCTCGTTAAGAAATATCTTGATATCCACTGTCTGTTTTGTACTGATCATTGTTGACCAGCAGATGGCCTGAATGGTCAACTAGCATGCTGTGGATGTCCAGGAAATTCTGAGTAGAACCTGTCATGTGCTTTGATGCAAATAATGCTCTCAGTTGTTCAGTTGTGATTCCAAAATTCGAAGATTCAGTGATTATTGTCAGTGGTTCCTAATTGTGCCCTTCGAGGGTTTCCCTCTTATAATAATTAGGGAACATTTCCAACGTTCAGTTGGGAAACACACCTCTGACACAAACAGTGATCGGCACTTTACGACAGAGGGAGAGGAAAGATCCAAGTCTGAGAACAAGATGTTGGAATGTTCGGAAAATGGACCACAATCTGAGAACAAGAGATTGAAATGTTACAACAATGGCTCGGGATTTATCCAATATCTTCACTTTCACTATCTATTCAATATATCTCCTATCCCAACCTGACTTGGTCACCTGGTAGGTCTCTCCATCAAGCTATTAATTCTAAGAATCTTGTCTAACAGTAATATTCATCTGGTCAGTCAGTCAGTCATTATCTTTATTCGTGCAGTTCCTACTGAGAATCGTTGAGATATAAATTTCTCCTTTTCAAAGTCAGATTCTGCATTGAACCTACAATACGATCCTATCATATCTTTACCTCATCCTCAGGAGGTTAGAGAGCATGTAGCTCCACCAACAAATAATGCAAGAATTAAAATATTTTCCAGCTCTACTTTCACCTGGAATGCGTCTTCAATATTTTTCCAACTGTCTTACCGAATTGTTTTCTTTGAGCATTAATTAACACTAACCCCCATCCGCCAACCCCTGCTACAATTTTAAATGTTTCAAAAGTATTCTACAGATTATGTGTCTGTATTCTGTTCACAGAAACTATATAATCAGAGGTGCTTTCTTTTAACCTATCCTCATTTTTTAAAGTTGGCCAACTCCTCAGTCTCTGCTGCTACAAGGCCAAACAAGCCCAGTCTACCAAATCTCTCTTCAAATCTAAACCTCTCCATTTCAGTCAGTTTCCTGATAAGTCTCTCTTGCACTCTCACCAGTCAGGTGCATCATCCTCCAATGTGGTTACAGACAATGCTATAGCTGTGGTCTCACCAAATATTCATACAGATGTATAAAAAGTGCTTTATGATATCCAACAACACTGTTCATTGCAGCAGATGACAGAGTCGTATAATCACTAGTGAGCAATGTGAAACGCAGAGCGTTGTCAATAGTCCGAAAGGCTCACTCCTAGTCCAATTATCTAAGATTATCTAAACTATGTAGAGATGAATGCATTGGTTTTAGTGGTCGGCATTAAACGCATATGATGGGTCGCTCTGCCGATAAACAAGAAAGCTGTTTGGACAAGAGTGTGTCGAATTAAATTGTGGGTTAGGCTTCACTGAATGGGGCTTGCTATGAACAGACTGATCTATTTTTAGCTCACCCACATCCTTGTTGTATTCTTGCTGAAAATTCTATTCCATCAAAACTCATTAACACTCCCATTCCGTCCACATGTCGCAATGTCCACCGTCACTCTCCACACCTTACCCTTAAATCTCATCAAACATTCCAGTCTCCACATTCGTCATTATTCTCCTCTCCCTCCGCATTTCTTCCCATAGTCCATGATCCAGTCTCATTTTATATTGTCACTCCCTCCTTCCACTCGTTCATCTCTCACATATGGGCCTGTAACTGTCCATCATCACACTCCCCTCCAACGCCCCAATCTCTCATAATCTATGGGGCAATATTCATGTCTGTTATCACTCTCCCCTCCTACTCCATCATTCCTGAGACACAGTAAGCTGTTCAACATGTACATGCATCTCCCGTGCACCTCCACCGTCTCTCATACACAATGGACAGGTCTTCCTGTCCGCTGTCACTCTCCCCAACTACTCCACTATCCCTCAGACACCAAGGGACGGTTATCATGGCCAGCATCACTACCCAAAAAGGCATCCCAATTATCTACATATCTGAATCCCTCCCTCCTACACCTGCTACGCAGCACTTATTAAGCTGCACCTGCTCGCTGTTCCTCACCTCGCTATCTCGTGGCACCGGTAGTAAACTAGAGAACATTACTCTGTTCATCCTGCTTTGCAGCTTCCATAATAAGTCCTTGAAATCACTTTTTATATCTTCGATCCTTTTCCTGGCAATATCAATGGTGCCAATATGTAACAATATTTCTGGCTGTTCGCCCTCGCTTTTTAGAACCTTATACACCCGATCAGAGAAGTCCCAGACCATGGCGCCAGGGAGGCAACATACCTTCCGTGAATCCCGATCCTGATCACAAAGTGTAACAACATTTATCAGAGTTTAACAATGTAGATTAACAACACTTAAAAGGCATTTGTACCAATTAATGGGCAAGGAAGTTTTAGACAGTTATGGTTCAAGAACAAATAAATGGTGCTAATCACATCACTCTTGAAATTGCTCCGATGACGTCCTATCAATTATTCTCTTCCACTCCGAAGTTTATTTTTGAAGATGTCTTCAAAATCCTTCCTATTGCTTTGTGAATTACCCCTTTGATGTGCGATCAATCACTCCCTTTCATATTGTAAATAATCCCATGTCAACCTGCCTTACGCTCTATTACTCTAATGGCGTTCTCTGAATCACTCTGTATCATTCTTTGGTTTGCCCCCGTGCTTTCCTATGACTTAACGGGTGGGAGAGTTGTGTTACTGATTAGGGATCACATCATAGCTGTGTTGACAGAGGTCACATCAGAGGGATCTTGTGAGGCGTTATGGATGGACCTTAGAAATAGGTATAGCGAACTTACAATGATGAGTGTGGTCTGTACACTTCCCAGCAGCTCATGGGGTACAGAGCAGGAGATATGTGGTGAGATCGGAGAAAGTTGTGAACAGAACAGTGTAGTTGTGTTGGGAGACTTCAAGTTTGCTCTTAATACCGTGGAATCGGGATAAGAGGCATTTGTAAGGTGTGCCTAAGAGGGCTTTTTGAGACCATGTATTCACAAGCCAACCTGAGAGGAGACCATAGCAAACTTTGTATTAAGGGATGAGCCAAGTGATCAAAGGTTTCAATGCGAGAGTCTGTTTAGGCTTTGTGAGCATATTTCCATAATATTTAGAGTCATCATAGACAATTGCAAGAGTGAACCTCGGCTGAGGATGCTTAGTTGGGCAACGGCCAATGACAACAGGAACTGGAGAATATGGTTTTGGAACATTTACTTGTGGGAACGTCTACGTGTGGCATGTGGGAGTCTTTCAAAAACCAATTGATTAAAGTGCAGGGCACGCACAACCCTGCAAAACTGAAGAAAAAGAATGGCATTATTGAAGAAACATCGATGACAAGTGAAATTGCACGATTTGTCAAATGACGAAAGATGCATACGAATGGTCCAGGCAGCTACAAACCGACGAGGCCTTTGAGGAGCATAGAGAAATTAGGAAGGAAATTAAATGCAGAATTAGGAAGGCTGAAAGGGAGCATGAAATGTCCTTGGAAGCAGGTTCAAGCTGAATTTTAGGGCATTTAATGCGTAATTTAGAAGAAAGAGTATAGCAAAGGGAAAAATAGGCCAAATCAAAGAGAAAGGAAAAAAAAAGCTATGCGTGGCGCCACAGAAATAGGGAGACCCTATTAATGAGTACTTTACATTAGAATTCACTAAGGAGATGGATATGACTGATGTTGAAATCAAGAGTGTTTTGTTCATACTCTTGTGGTAATGAAAATGTTGAAGACAGAAGTTTTTGGCATCCTAAATTGCATTAATGTGGAAAATTCCAAAGGACCAGTTGGTATCTATTCATGTTCATTCATTAGCAGATATCTTCAAACTCCCTTTGAACACAGGCAGGTTTCCAGAGGACTGAAAATTAACCAATGTTGTTTCCTGGTTGCAGACAGGAAATAGGGATAATACAGGAAATTATAGGCCAGAGAGCCTGAGCATTGTAGAAGCTGTTGGAGAATATACTGGGGGATAAGATATATGCATATTTGGACGGGAAACGAATAGTTAGTAACAGGAAACATCGTTTTGTATGGGGAAAGTCATGGTTCATCAACTTGATTAAATCTTCTGAAGCGTTGACAGAGGTAAATGATGAAGCGTGGCATGTGTGTGCAGTGTGTATCGACTTTACTAAGTCATTTGTTGAAGTCCCACGTTGTCCAAAAGTTAGAATTACAATGTATTCGGGCTGTGCTGGCCAGATGGAAACAAAATTGGCTTGTTTATAGAAGAAAAATGAGAGTCGTTGAAAGGGTGTTTTTTTTCTTTCAAAATGAAGGCTGTTCGGTACAGATGTTCTTCAGGATTAAGTCTGAGGTATTCTGTTGTTTGTCATATGTACAAATGATTTGGAGAAAGATGTGGTTAGTCTCATTACTAGTTGGACGATGACACGAAGATTGATGGAGTTGGTGGTAGTTCTGATGACTGTGAAAGCATGTAGTAGAAAAAGAATGCATATTGGCAAGCTGGTCTCAGAAATTGTTGATTAATTTCGAGAATGTAGAGGAGATGCATTTTTGGGGAGCAAATTTAGGTGTGAATTATATGTAAATGACACAACCCTCATTAACATAAACTTGCAGTTGGATCTGAGTGTGTGGGTCCACAGTGCCTAAAAGTGGCAACGCAGTTGACCAAAGTAATAGAGAAGGGATATGGCATATTTGCCTTCATGAACTGAGGCATGAACGACAAGTGTTGACAACCCAGGTTGCAGCTACACAAAACTCTTGTAAGTCTTTATTTGGGGTTTTGAATGCCGTTTGGTCTCGAAATACCAGATCCACGGAGAAAATTTGGAGACAGTGAACAGAAGATTTACCAGGATGTAGCCTGGTATTGAGGGCATTGCCTATGAGTGAAGTTTAAAAGGACTGGAATTGTTTTCACTGGAAAAAACTACGACTGGGAGGTGACCTAACAGAGGTCTACAAACATTATGAGACCCTTACAGAGGGTTGAGGTTTTAACTGCAAGTGGGCACACGTGCAAGTTAAGAGGGGGAAAGTTTAAGTGAGATGTGCGCAGCAAGGATTTCCTGCAAAGTGTGGTAAGAGCCTGGAACGCACTGCCAGAGTAGGAGGTGCAAGCAGTCAAGGTGGCGGTATTTAAGAGGCATCTGGACGTTTACATGAGGAAGAATGGTATAGAGGGATATGTGTCGAGTAAGAAAAAATATAATGAATTATCATTAGTTTAGTTAGGGCACAATGATCGACCTCGGTTTGGAGGACCAAACTGTACTTATACTCGTTCTTATTTTCGTTTTTTTTTATTTTGCCTCTCACTGAAAAATGCCAGCATGATACCAAATCACACATTTCCCTTCACTATGAAAATTATTGCCATGACGTCCTATCTAACACAATGCAAGTCATTCATGTGACATCATTCAATGCCTAATTAACAGTTTGGTACAGCCACATAACATACATCTGCAAACTACCTCCATCACATCCCGTAATTCACTCATTAACACTGCATAAGTCAGCCCGAATTTCTATCGTGTAAGACTTTTTAAAACTTCATTCACAAGATCAGGGTACCACTGGATAGGCCAGTATTTATTGCACATCCATAAGTGCGCCGATGGCAGTTTCAGAGTCAATGAAATTTCTGTGGATCTCAACTCACATGCAACACAGATAACGCAAAGTTAGCAGTTTCCTTCCCTGAAGAGATTTCCTGAACCAGATGCTTTCCTTTCCACTACAATTGGTAACGGTTAACCACTTAAGACCAGGCGTGCCTTGAATTAAAGTTCAAACAGCCATTCTAATGGTATTGAAACCCAGGTACAAAGCAATTCCTTGGACTTTGCATTAACAACTCGACAATAACATAATTAGGCCATCACTTCCTCATGCTTCATTTCATTCTGTAAATTACCAACAATTATGTCCTATCACTCACTCCCTATTATTGTAATAATTCCTCAATGACACCATATTAAGCACACCATTATACACTGTCAATTAGCCACATGTCCTCCTGCATTAATTCCTCATCACTGTTTCAAAGAAGTTGTTGTATCCTTCAAGTCATGCCCGATCAGAAAGTTACCACATGAGACTGTCTAAATGACTCCCCGTCACTCTGTAAATTAGCCGAAAGGAGTACCATCACCCAATCCTCTCACTCTGTGAATTACCACCAATGGCACTCCATCAATCCTTTTATATCACAGGGTATGTCACCCCCATGATGGACAAGCAACTTTCCTTATCATGGTGTAAATTAAGCCTCTGCTGTCTTTCGAACAATGCACGACTGCTCTCTGCATATTACCCCATTACGCCCTCTATGCCACTTCTTACCACTCAATAAGTTACTCCATAAACACATACGGCTCTAAAATTCACACCAAGGAATTCCTCCAAATCACTCCCTATTATCCGGTCATCTAACTATATAACACACTCTCACTTATGTTTGCTGACTGCCGAATTTATTCCAGGATGACCTCTAAATTGCACCCAAAATTTGTAAATTACTCCAATTATGTCTTATCAAACACTCACTTTCACTGTAAGTTGCTCACATGAAATCCCATCTACTACTCTCAATCACTATGCAAATTACTACAATGACAACGTGTTAATCTCAATCATTCTGCAAATTGACTCCATGAACGTCCTTTCAATCACACCAAACAATAATATCATTGAATCGCTTGGCTTCCTATCATGCATCGCCTCTCATAGGCAGCGGGGACCTGGGTTCGATTCCAGGCTCGGGTGGCATTTCCAAATTCTCCCAGTGCTTCAGTGGGGCTTCCTAAAACTGTCCAAAATTGTGTGCATGCGAAATTCAAGGCTGCAGATTGACCGTAGAATGGTCACTCTGTAAATTACTGCCAAGTGTCTTTGTCATTCTATAAATCACACGAAGCTCTGGCGACCCGTGTTGTTACACATGATCAATTACATTTTTTAAATTCACTTCCTTGGCGCCCCACCAATCGCACCCACCATTCTTCACATTGCGAACGTTTTCTGTACACTGACGCTGTCCATATCACGGCATTAATTTCGCCATAACTCCCGTCAATCACACTCAAACATCCTACAATTCAGCACATAATATCTGCTCGATTACCTCATGTTCTGCAATTAACATGGTGACATTCTATCCATTAATCATTATCACTCTAAATTGTCAAAGTGCTGTCCTCTAAATAACTCCTTGCCAGTATGCAAATTAATCACATGATGTCCTTTAAATCACATCTTTTATGTCTGTAAATTGTCCCATGACTCCACCAAAACACTCACTATGATTATCACTGTCACTATGCTAATTATAGCAAAAGCACTGATTCAATCATTCTCTATTGTGGCTATTGAGGCAGTACAATGCAGGTTCACGAGGTCAATTCCTGGAATGGGGGGACTACCTTATGGTGAAAGACTGGAGCAACTGGGCTTGCAGATCCTATAGTTTAGAATACTGAAAGGGGATCTGATTGAGACCTATAAGATTATTAAAGGATTTGACACTCTGGAGGCAGGTAACATGTTTCCGCTGATGGGTGATTGCCGAACCAGAGGATGCAGCTAAGAAATACGGGGTAGACCGTTTAGGGCAGAGATGAGGAGAAACTTCTTCACCCAGAGGTTGTTGGCTGTGTGGAATGCTTTGCCTCAGAGGGCAGTGGAGGCCCAGTCTCTGGATTCATTTAAGAAAGTGTTTGACAGAGCTCTCAAGGATAGTGGAATCATAGCTTATGGAGATAAGGCAGGAACAGGATACTGATTAAGGATGATCAGCCATGATGATATTGAATGGTGGTGCAGTCTCGTAGGGCAGAATGGCCTACTCCGGCACCTATTGTCTATTGTCTAATTGTCTATTGCTTCTTATCTATGCCTCTATAAACTAACCAGTCATTTCCTCTAATATTACTCCCTTTGATTCCGTTAGTTATTACAATGACATACATTTTGCGTATCCATGTGTATGCTCCGTGCCAAGTTCTATAAATCACTCCCTCATGCTCGAGAAAATTAACCTACTGACATCCTATCCATCACTCTGTCACTCGGTAGTTACCCCTAATTATGAAATTATACCCTTTAGTTTTGAATTACCCCATGTCCTCCAGTAAATTCTCCATAGTCTTTGCTCTATGCCAGCTCACACTTCGCTTTTCACTTCCTTATTCTGTGATAAATGGAAGCAATCTGCAAAACTGTATTTTGGTCAAAACAAGGATTTAAATTCAGAGTCCCCATCCATTCAAAGTATCAGGGATTCGCTGCGAGGACTTTTATTTATGGTCTGTCTATAATTGTCATTTAGCAATATGTATTGTTTGTCACTTCAGAGGCAATATATAAGTCAGTCACGTTGTCTTTGTGAAGTCATATCAAGTCGTCAAGTTTAATGAAAAGTTACATGGATCGAACAATAGTGGTCTATCTAAAGGCAACTGAGCCTGGGAGGGATCAGGAACTGGTGTTTAATTGCGAAAGCGATGCCTAAGTGATTTGGTGCACAAGATATATTACTTGGAAATGCAAGGGAAATGAGAATCAAATTGGATTTGATAGTTTACACATGGGCTGAGATCGGTATGAGCCAAAGGAAATTGATGCAATTAGGAGCGATGTACCTGGGTTAAATATTTAAAAAAGAAACACACTTCAATCTCTTTTGCACTGATATTGGGGACGAGATATGAACAGTCCATACAAGTGAGACAAGGTTCATCCTAGACTAATGGCCATTGAGCTACATTTGTCTGACAGCCCTGTTTCTCTTGCAGCAAATTGTGTTTGCACACTCATGAAATTGAGAAACTCTGGCTCAGTTTGTGGAAAAAAACGATAATGGCCATATTCATTGGGTTTCAAAGGGAAACGTCTCTACCAAAGCTTGCAATATTAAATAAATCTGGATCACGAAATGCAGAGCACTCTCAGTGATATAAGCATTGTTCACTCCATTGATTTAACGAATTGATTCATTGATGTCAACAGTTACTTTAACATGAACCGTTAGCCACAATCTGATTTCAGTCGGACATCCCGAATCTCAGCACCAATGGACTAAATGATACAGAATTGTACTTTATTCATGATGGCAAAACACACAGAAACATTCGAAATGTTGACCAATGCAGATCAAATTTTCTCTATACTACAATTTATCAAATAAGTGATTACTTTTGACTGTCTCCACATTACCTCATCGTGCCCAGAGATCTCTGCTGGTCTGGAAGAAGAAAAGTGTTGCACGTTGACAATGCTGAACAAAAGATCGTTGATGAATGGAAGATAGAGATAAAGGATCTGACGGAAGAATTCAACAGTTTTGCAGAAAGCAGGGTATGAAGAATATACGTCTGCATAAGGAGACCGGGGAGTTCAATTACCTGATATTGACCTGTGAGCATCGGCATTTGTAGTTTGCACAAATTTCAATCTGCATTGGTCAACATTTATGAAGTTTCTGTGTGCATTTTGTTATCCGCCAATCTGGTGACTTGGCTTACAAACTGAGAAGATTGGTATAGTTACTGTTCCACGTCTAAGGCTGCCGATTTCTCTCTGCTATATCTAGTTTTCAAATGTTGTCCTTAAACGGAGAGAAACTCATTACTATGAATGGTACAGTGAACCAGACAGAACTGCCTGTGTCTGCATAAATTAGGAGTTCTTGACGATTACTCAAGCATCCAGAATCCCCCTGGAAAAGATATGTTCCACAAAAGAAGACGCAATATTTTTCAATACCAAGCCCCAATTAAAATTGCCAGTCAATCTAGTAAAGGTATGATGATCAGGTAACCACTGATTCATTTGTTGACATCATGATTTTCGAACGACTGGAACATAATTACCGACATGCCGAATGTGAGGACGGAAAACGGACAATTAAGTTACAACCCAGTCTGTGAACAGATTGACAGAACACTTGCCATAGCAAATGTGTTACTTTTTCCTGTCATGCACCAGAATGACTGCAGCTGAACGAATAACCAGAAAGGGATTCACTCTTCGGAACGCAGGCTAGCGAAAAACAGAATAAACACGGTTTATACACGGGCGGCACGGTGGCACAGTGGTTAGCACTGCTGCCTCACAGCGCCTGTAGACCCGGGTTCAATTCCCGACTCAGGCGACTGACTGTGTGGAGTTTGCACGTTCTCCCCGTGTCTGCGTGGGTTTCCTCCGGGTGCTCCGGTTTCCTCCCACAGTCCAAAGATGTGCGGGTCAGGTGAATTGGCCATGCTAAATTGCCCGTAGGGCTAGGTAAGGGGTAATGTAAGGGTATGGGTGGGTTGCGCTTCGGCGGGTCGGTGTGGACTTGTTGGGCCGAAGGGCCTGTTTCCACACTGTAAGTAATCTAAAAAATAAAGTATTCCCGTGCACTGGTCAGTGAATGATGATGAGAATACAAACATGACAGTCGAAACAGGAATAAATGAGGAAGAGCAAAAACAGAAATTGCTGCAAAAGCTCAGCAATTCTGGGATCATTTGTGGAAAGAAGTGAGAATCAATATTTCGAATCCTTGCTCAGAACTGCTGATCGCTCTAAAATGTCAGTTTGTGCAGAACACATGGTGTGAGTTGAGGAAACGAAAAAGGAGAGATCAAGCTCTAAATATCTTAAAACTGCGACTGAATCCAACAACAAATTTCGGGCTTGAGCTCTCTTATGTTCACACCCAACACACTCACAGACGATCTTGTTATCACTTCGTCTACAGTTACTCACAACGCATTGTTAGACACTAGCCTAACATACTTCGTTCGCCTTAACGTCTATTCACTCTCCTGGTCATATCGTTGTCCACTTCTTTGTGAGTCCGACCATTCTGCTGTCCCTATGCCTTTTTCCTCTCCTGCCATTTATGGCGAATCCACTTGCCCCCATCAACGTACCTCCGACATGTAAACTTAAAATTTCCTCTGTTTCATCAGTACTGAGGAAGGGGACACTCGACAATAATGTTAAGTCCGATTTCTCTTCACAGATGCTAAAAGACCTGCTGAACATTTCCAACAATTTCTATTTTTGCTTCTGATTTCGAACATATCGCAGCTCTTTCGATTTTGAGAAATCAGCAAGACAGAGTGGGGCAGGAATTTTGAAGCGATTGGGTAGCCAGGCAACACAAGGGGCAAGGCCGTGACCAAAGGTGAGCTCGAATGTCAGCGAGTAACTGGGAGAGCCCGGGATTGATGCAATATTCCAGCTGGGATCGCCATCATCTGAGGCGATTTGCACGAGAGAGCATTGCAGTTTTCCTGTTGTCTTCAAGAGCTCAGCCCAGTGCAGCCTCTTCATTTACTGTGAATAATCCAAAATTGAAAGTAAGAAAAAAAAGATATGAGTTCTGTGCAGTAATCTCAGTTTGGAGCTGGCAGATCCTCGTGGAGCTCCCGACTGGACTGTGCAAACGACAACTCTGGCATTTTGACTTAATAGAAATGACAATTACCCTTCCTGGTTTTGTGGGCCCTATGACGACGCTGCTCCTTGGTTTGGTTTATTTTTTAACAGGGGACCGAAAGAAACAGCTGCAGTGAAAAAGAAAATTTCTTTGCTGAT
This sequence comes from Hemiscyllium ocellatum, assembly GCF_020745735.1. Classification (NCBI taxonomy): domain Eukaryota; kingdom Metazoa; phylum Chordata; class Chondrichthyes; order Orectolobiformes; family Hemiscylliidae; genus Hemiscyllium; species Hemiscyllium ocellatum. The sequence continues at coordinate 2,744,972 of NC_083448.1, read as the reverse complement.
TCTCTCTCTACCATCTTTCTGGAAAGAGCCTGTGTTCGACTTTACCATTTTGATAAATGGTGTGTTTATGGGAATATTGCAGAAAATTTGAGCAGTATTATTAAGTGCGTTTTCTTTTCACGTAGGTTACCTTTTTCTATATTCTATTCTCATTTGTTTCACTTGGTATCCCCCGTAAATATTCAGTTATTTTCAAAACTGAGTGCTTTGACCAGCTGGATGTGTGGAACGAGGCCCTTCAGCCAAACAAGCCCACACCGACCCGGCGAAGCACAGCCCACCCAGACCCATATCCCTTTATTTACCACTTCACCTAACACTACGAGCAATTTTGCATGGCTAATTCACCTAGCCTGCACATGTTTGGATTGTGGGAGGAAAACGGAGCATCCAGAAGAAACCCATGCAATCAGAGGGAGAAGGTGCAAACTCCACACAGCGAGTTGCCTGAGGTGGGAATTGAAACCGGGTCCCTGGCGCTGTGAGGCAGCAGTGCTAACCATAAAAAATCGATTTACAAACCACAACCCTGTGATGGCCGGAAATTGAACCCGTTCCAACTGCTTGGAAGGCAACTATACCACCATCACCCTGCTAAACATTCACTGCACACCTGCTTAAATTAACTGGAAAAGTTGGTGTCTGAGTGACTTTTATGAAACGTTCTGGCATTTTTCATGACATCGCTTTTCGCATGTAATAAAGCATACCATAACGGCTGTAATAAAGACTTACATAAGGGCTGAAGACTCTCGAAGATGTAAACTCAGAACGGACCCTTATAATTCTGGAGAATCTCAACTTGTCAGTTGTCTTTTCCTTTCCAAATTCTGACGAAGGACAATAATACCAGATCCGAAACTTTCAGCCAGACCTGCATAGAAATTCACCTTTATTTGTGTTTGTTTCATTAATGCTACGTCTGTCGGTGGGTTCGAGCTAAACTGTTCCACATTTCGAAAATACAACACATATGATGATGCATGCAGCTGCTTCGCAGGACAACTGTGGAATCGAGAGTGTATGTTCTGAATCATATACGTTCAGATTAGCACAAATGAGAAATGCAAAGAGGTAGGTATTAAGGTTATAGATATGGATAAAACATTTTCATATTAAGGAGGATTATTAAAAGAAATTCCACAATTAATGTTCAAGGATTCTGATGGCCTATCACGAAAATGGATGAGGGAAAAACGAAGGGTTTTCAGAGCTAAGTAAACCGAAAACAGTGCCGTCATCACAAATTAACATTAAGTCTGCATGGAAAAATGTCCATGGAAACAGAAGAAGGAAAAAAGAAAACTGTTCTTAATATTAAATTCACAACATTGACTTACTGCAGCCATTGTTGGTTTGCAAGCACATGGCGTGAAATGTGGTCAGGAATGTTGCAATTCAAAACATGAATAACAGATTTTGCGAGATCATCTGTTCACAGAGGATATCATGTTGAGGTCTTAGAAGGAGTGCCTTCCAACAATCATGCATCAAAGTTACAATAATATTGAGATATTTTCCCAGAAAATGATGGAAACAGCGAAAATAGTAACAGGAAAAGGGCTTGCATCTATTTGAGCCTGTTCCTACATTCAATCTTATGATGGTTGATCATTAGACACTGTCCCTGGCTTCTTTATGAAAATAGACAAAGCACTCCTCTCGTTGCACGTCTTGATACTGTATCTGTCATGTGTTTGCGCACTCCCTCAAAATTAAAGAATCGCATTGAAGCATATGTGCATCCTCTTCACAATTCACTTTCCTTTGCATCGGCTACAGAGTTGCAGATATAATCATAGAATCATGGAGTCTTACAACATGGAAACAGACCCATCAGTGCAACTCGTCCATGCCGAACAGATATCCCAACACAATCCATTCCCACCTGACAGACCCTGGTTCATATCCTTTCAAACCCTTCCCCTTCATATACACATCCAAATCTTTACTGAAACCTTTACAGATCCACAACAAATCAGTAGTTCTCCCTGTATTTCCTGAGATGTAACCATGCTAACCAGCCTCCCATGTTGCACGCTGTTCTTGTATCTAATCATTTATATATTTTAGGATTAGCTAGGAGCCAATCAGCGATCCTTGCAGTTCTGTGATGGTCACTAGCTGAGAGTTGGAAGCTTGCTAAGTTATTAAGGAGACAGTGACCAAGTAAGAAGGATGGTGTGGAATGATAGGGAAGAGGTTTTGGAGCGTGTAATGAAAAGTGTGCCTTCAGTGCATTCAGTAGTTAATGAAATATCAGTTGCGTGAGGATGTGCAATGTTGAATCCAATATGAGAGGAGACAGGCATTCTGAAATTGAGCAATCTCTTCGTCCTCCTTTAAGTTCCCTGGTTCCCTGATAAATAGATGCATGCTTCAAAATTGAACCCCTTAAGTTAGCACAGGCGCTATTTGACCTAAGCTCAGTGTTTAAGTTCAAGGTCCTTCGCTATCAAAGCACGTTCGTTTCCTCATCTTCCAAAGATTTTAAGGTAATTTGCAAAACGTTCATTCGTGGTCTGTCCCTCATTGTCATAGTGCAGAATTTATCGTTTTCTCACTTCAAATGCAATTTCGTCGTCAGTCACGTTTTCGTGTTTCTGGACTTACGTGAACTTTAAGTCGGGCAACGATGTCAAATTCGCTTCTCCATTGAAGTCAAAATGATATTTATGACATTAATCGATTTGGACTGGAGTAACTCGAGGCAATTGAATGTGGGAGGCAATGTTAAAGGAAATGGGATGATCAAGAGCTGGTGTTTTATTGTGAGAACGATGCAGTATGGTTTATTCAAGTGAAGTGTTGGACAAGAGATATTACTTGCACTTGCAGATGAAATGGGAGTTAATCTGCAAATTAACAGTTTACAGATGAGGCTGAGAGGGCTATTCACTGAAGGAGATTGACACAACTAGGAGCAGTGCGTGAGCATTAAATATTCTAAAAAGACACAGTTCACCTTTTTTGCACTAACATTGTGACTGAGGTGGAGCAGGACATACAATTGAGACAGGATCCATACGAGATCAATGGTCATTGAAATTAATTTCTCCAATAGCCATGTTTCTATTGCAACAAATGATGCTTTCTCTCCCATAAAATTGAGAAATTCTGTCTCATTTTGTGAGACAAACGATAATGACCATGTGTATTAAGTATGAAAATGAAAGCTCTCCAACAAAGTTTCCAATGTGGAACAAATCGAAGTCACGAAATAGTCAGCACTTTCAGTGATGTAACTATTGATCAATCAAATAATTTAACGAATTGATTAATTCAGCGTGAATGTTAGCCACAATCTGATTTCAGTCACACATTCTTTATTGCAGCAAAATAGATTTAGGGATGCTCATTTGTACTCTGTACATGCTATGAAAATTCACAGAAACATACTAAACGTTGAACAATGCAGTTGAAATTTCCCGAAGCTGCAAATGATCCAATAATTGATTATATTTGACTCTCGATCTCCGTGTTTACAGAACTCTTCCACTGACTATGTGCCCAGAGAGCGCTGCTGGCACGGAAAAATGGAAGTGTTGGACAACAACAACTTTTCACAAAAGAATTGGACGATAATAAGACAGAGAAAAAAAATGGAAGAACTCTACTGTTTTCCAGAAAGCAGCGGACTAATTATGTGTTCTTGCTTCATGGACAGGGAGTTCCATCAGCGCATATTGATCTGTGAGCATTTAGGGAAATAGAAGGCTGCATTGTTGAACATTAATGATGTTTTTGTATGAATTTTGATCTCCATCAATCCGGTCAATTGGCTTACAGACTGAGCATATCGGCACAATTACTGTTCCACTTCTAATACTGCCGTTTTCTCTCTGCCAAGTTGAGCTTTCAAATTCGGGCCAGAAAGAGCCACAAAGGTGAAAGTGACAGTGACCCAGACAGTATAGTCAGCGTCAGCGTAAATTACAAGATCATGGATATTACTCATGCGTCCAAACTCCCTCTCGAAAAGAAACGTATCACAAAACATTTCTCAATGGTTGTCAATATCAAGCCACGTGGAGAATTTCCAGTAAATCCTGTGAAAGCATGGCGCTTAGAAATAGGGTGATGCATTTGGAGACATCATTATTTTCGACATAGTTATACATAATTACAAATATGTTAACTGCGAGGACAGGGAATGGATAAATAAATTACAACTAAGTCTGTGATCAGATTGATGGAGGACTTATCAATTAAATGTATTGTTTCTTCCTGCATTGCAGGGGAATGAAGACAGCTGAACAAATAAGGATGGATGGTTTCAATCGTCAGAATGCAAAGGAGACAATAATAGAAAAGGTGATAAAGAATTCCCGTTGAACCTGGTCAGGCTAAGTATTAACTTTAGCAATTTTTGTTAGCCGCCGGTGGCACCGTGGCTCAATGGTTAGCACTGCTGCATCACAGCGCCTGAGTCCCGGTTTCAATTCCTGCCTCGTGAATCTTTCTTTGTGGCGTTTGCACATATCCCTCCGTGCCTTCAATAACTTGCCAGTTTCCTCCCATAATCCAAAGGTGTGTAGTTTAGCTGAATTGTCCACACTGTTAGGTGCATGAGTCAGGGGGCAATGTATGTGGAATAGCTCTGGGTGTGTTACACTTCGGAGGGTAGGTGTGGACGTGTTAGGCCTTCGGGCCTGTTTCTCCCCAGACAAATGGGAAACTCAACTTTTTGCAACTCCTCGTGAAAAAAATGAAATGGTTGTGAAATAAGCAGCGTTTTCACAGGGCTCACACAACTAAAAAGTGGAATGCACAGTTCTGTTAAGTCAAAAAACAAGATTTGTAGCATGAATATTTCAAACGTGATTCCACGAGGAACTGTCCGCTGCAATCTTAGATTACTGCTCAGAAATTTAATTTTTTTTCCTCAAGTTGTGTTTCGGATTACTCAGGGTGAATGGAAAATTTTACACTTGTAAAATGAAAGGGCATGGTCCAGTACTGCCACTTCAGGGATTTTTCACTTCTGGTTTGAAGTTTTAGCTGGGGACCCAAAGAAAACCTACAATGAAAAATGTTTCCACGCTGATCGCTTTCCAACATTTCTCTTGCAGTAGCCTGCGTTCGTATTTACCGTTTTGTTCAGGTTATATATATACATGGGGATGTTGCAGAAAATTGATAGTTGTGATATAATTGGTTTCAGTTTCAGACAGTATAAGTTACTCTACATATTATTCCGGTTTGTTCGTGTTTCATTCGGTAGTCCACATATAGAAACTGTTCTGTTAAAAAAAAAGTGGTTTCAGCAGTTGCATGACCCCTGGAATATCCAATGTAAACATGCTTAAAAGAACTAGAAAAGACAGGGTTTGGGAGCCGTTGACAGCCCTATCAGGTTGCAATAAAGCCAATCATAATTACTCAAGACTGAACGAAGAGAGAGAATTCTGGAGATTCTCAACATATCCAAAATCCTTTCTTTTCCAGGTTCTGAAGAGGACAAAAATGCCAGAATCCAAATTTAAACACTTTTTATTTCTCCACAGATTCTGCCGGATCTGAACAGTGCCTTCACCATTCTCAGTTTTTGTTTCATCAACGCTATATCTCTCCGCTGGTTCGAGCTAAACTGCTTCCAATTTCGAAAATACCACATGTTGATGAACAAATAGGTGATGATGCCCACTTCACAAGAGATTTGAGGAATCACGTCTGGACACTGAATCATATATGAACAGATGAGCACAGGAAAAAACTGCTCATAATATTAAATTCACGACATTAACCGAGCGAAGCAATAAAATATGATGGTGAAATATGATCAGGAATGCTATGACTTAGAAAATGAGTGGAGGACTTTGCATGATCATGTGCTCATGGAAGATGCCATGTCGAGCTCTCAGCTGGAGCACCTTGTGACAATCAGGTATCAAGTCACAATAACATTTGTACCTTTTCTCAGAGGTAAATGGAGCATAGAACATCGGAGCAGGGAAAGGACTTTCATCTATTTGAACCTGTTCCTTTATTCAATCAGGACATGTATGACCATCAAACTCATTCGCATTTCCAATTTTTTCGATATCCCACGAACGTTTTTGCCTGAATAACGACTCCTTTCTGAAAACAGCCAAAAGATACCTTTCGTTGTAGCACTCCCTTTCGCCAATTAATCAGCATTTCGACAATGTGTCAACCCTCGTTTTCTGCTGAGCTGTACAGTCTTATGCTGATCCTTATGAAACTGTGTCTGTCATGCATTTACCCACTCCCTCAAATTTTGCAAATCGCACTGCAGCATTTCTACATCTTCCTCAAAATTCGCTCTACTTTGTGTCCTCTACAGAGTTGCCGAAATTATATGTTGTTCCGACATCCAATCATTAATATATTTCTGGATTAGTGAGAACCAAGCATTGATCTGTGTAGTTCTGTACTAGTCATGAGCTGGCAGTTGGAAGCTTGCTAATTTATAGAAGAGACTGTGACCAGGGAAGCAGAATGGCGTGGAGTGATGGGAACGAGATCTTGGACGAAGTAATGGAAAATGTGGCATCTGGTTCCGTAAAAGTTAATGATATATCAGTTGTTGAGAATATGCAAGTTTCATTCAATATGAAGGAAGACAGCGATCCTGAATTTGACCGAAGTGCAAAGGGTAAGAGTTGTTGAATGAATCGTTTGTGAGTTGCGGAAAAGACAACAGTTAACTCCACTTTCTTATGTGAATCAAAGCAGAAGCACATTGGAATACTCGAGCCTCGAAGAAGCAGCCAAATGCATGATGTTTTCAGAGATGAAGCGAGAGATAGGCTTGTGTGAAGAGGGAGAAATAGCCATGACACAACAGCAGAAATGAAATGATTTATGGATGAAGAAACATATTTGTCGATGTGCTGTTATTGTACATAAACATCTGACATCAGGTGATTTGCAGCATGCACAGGATTTGATTTTACAAACATATGTCCCCTTGTTTCAGCATTTGTGCGAAGATTACAATCGAACCAAGTGAGAATGGTGGAGAGGCTGCAACAGTTCCTTCACTGCTTGCTCTGCAGGAGTTGCAGTAACGCTCCTCATACTCACTGCATATATGTGACCGTGGAAAGGTAGCAATCTGTGCTTTGTTGATGTATCTTTTGCATGTCTGACTTTTCTTGTTAATGTCAGGCTTCAGTTCTTCTCAATTCATCACAGTAATGGCTAAATGTCTTCATCTTAAGATCATTAAGCAATTTGGGGATCGTGAAGAGAAAGATTGGAACCAGTTGATTAGCCATGACATCAGTGAATTTTGGAACAGACTCAAACGAATGCATGATATCCCGAAGTCTCAATTTCTTATCCTTTCATACACATCCAGCTTGCTGTTTGTCGAGTCTTTCATTGATTGTTCTTTACCATGCTTGTATCCTATTTCTCAGTCACTTCAGATCTTTTTATTCATTACTAACAGTTGTTTACTTCACTTTGCCATTATCTTTAATTCATTTAACTGGCTTCACCGTGCTTCCCCGACCTTGGTGCTGCTCTCACTTTTGCATTTATTTTTGTTTAATTCATGATTTAAAAATAGCTTCCAGTGGTTTCCTGAACTTCTCTCTGAATTTGGAGAGTGTTGCTACATAGACAATAGTGTTCGTGCAACAATTCAAATTCCGCAACATATATGCAACATGTTTAAATGTATACTCACCATTACTATCTAAAGGGTCATCAACATCAAAATAATATAAAATATACCATAACCAGAGAAAAATGAAGGAGCCGGATACAGAGAAGAGCAAAATAATGGACTGTTTTCGCTTCTCCATCTCTGGGTCCCTGGGAATGTTTCCATTATTTTTACACTTCAGACCCTTACGGACTCGACTGGCGACAAAAATATGCTTCACTGTCAGAGCGTTGAGAAACAGTATTAAAGCAAATGGGATTATTGGAGTCAAAATCTTTTCAAAGTCGTTAAATGCTTCCCAAACAGGTTTGTCAGAATATGCATCTGAATTAGAACAGCCCCATTTTATATTGTCTACAATTTCTGATGGTCGAAATCTAAAATAGATAGGAATGTTTTTCAAACAGAAGAGGATTCCAGTTGTTGCGAGTACCACTGTTGCAGTTTTTTGAGTGCAGTACTTAGATTTCAATTTCTCCCAACATATCGTGATGTGTCGATCGAGAGTGAATACAATAGTAAACCAAACAGAACATTCTGTGATTGCACGGCGGAGAGCATAACGAACACTGCAAACTGGGGTGATGTCTAGGAACGATGCAGGGAAATAATCATTCTTGATTTTGCTGAGTATGATCTCAAATATAACGAACAGTAGATCCACCGTTGCCATGGCCAGCAGATAGCGAGTAGTGCAAGCAGAGAGTCCACACTTTCCTCGGGACAAGATTGCAATTGTAATTACATTTACTGCAAAAGGAACAGAGAGAGAATTTAAAAACAAACACACTGGAAAATACAAATAATTCAAGTCGCCGAGTTAAAGATAGTAATACTTAGAATGTCACACCCTGAAAATGTGACTGAATCAGACATAAGATCTGCGATAACAGTTATGTTATCCACATCTCTCCAATTGTCAACCACCACACTGAACATATTTGAAACGTTGGAGTGCAACAAGGTGTTTCACAGAAATCATACACCCCCTCGTGTTGGAAACAGGCAATTTGGCTGAAGAAGTCTTTGCTGCTACCCCATTACTCTGCATTTCCAATAACTAACGCACTTAGCCTGCGCATTCCTGAGTATTACGTCTAGTTTGATATGTCCAATTCAACTAACCAACGCATTCTTGGACTGGAGGAAGCAACCGGAGCACACGGGCAAAGTCCACATAGCACAGACAGTCGCCCTCAGCTGGAATTAAACCCAGGTCCCTCGCGCTGTGAGGGAACATTGCTAACCCCTGAGCCACCGTGCCACCACTTTCAAGATGCAAGTATACCAGTGAATATTTGAAAGAGGCACAGAAAACTGTCGTTTTGGAACCAACTAGTGCCTTCAGATGAATTCCTGGAATGTCCCTGCCTAAGTTTAGTTACTCAACAGAATAAGAAAACACTCCTTCCACACTTGGATCACTCCTTTGGAAGAGAAACCCTCGTAATTTTCAGAGGAAATCATTTTACTGGTATACCATGGTGGTGGGATAAACATTTAAAAATGAACCTAACATCACTATGTGATCACCATCAAAAAACCATTGGACCACTTCACCAATCAGAAGACACGAGTGAACGTAAGGGTCTCCACATTTTAAGACATGTGGAAGCATCATTGAAAATGTATCTACTTTATACAAGAATAACTTCCTATGTAATTGTAAACATTGGACAACATCGAAGTGAACGTGACTATATTCCTCGAATACTACAATTCTGATGTCTAATCCACTACACCCTCTTCCAATTGCAACGGTATTTGTGAGAAGAACTCAGAAACACATGTCCACTTGAACAGGGTTCAATGTCTAATCACAGCAATAGAGACAACAATGAAAAGTTTTTGTTATCAACGTAGATGCCAAAGTCGTTTGCTCTGAAGACGTGGAACTGGAGAATTCATGAAATAGATCAAAGTCGTTTTCTCTGAAGACGTGGAACTGGAGAATTTCTGGAGTAGGGCCCTGATAATTCAATGAAGATGGAGCGACGTTTGTTCATAAAGCTGAGAGGAATGTCAGGGTGCGCTCGGAAGGTTCAAAGCGCTGTGTTGGAAAGACGGCTGTGTGGAGCTAAATCCTGCCACAGCCCAATTTGTTGAAATTCGAAATTTTTTAGCTAATCAAAATCATTCGTAATTTCCTCTCAATGAAGTTTCATCTGACATAGGGCAAGTGATTTCAGGCTTGTGCCAAGAGCAGGAAAGGAATTAACACCAGAAGGTACTGAACCTTCAGTTGGTTGGAAAAAATAATACAGTAATACAAATGTAAAGGAATGGATACGAAAATCAGTGCAGAGTCAGTTCAATGTTGTGTCTCAATCCAGTCAGGCACCCAGCCTCAGTATAATTCCAGACTCAGAGTATCTCAGAACCAAACTCTACAGAAAAGGCTTCTTGGTTCATCGAATCTGTCCAACCAAAAATACAAGTAAGCTACAGTAGTCTCACTTTCCTACATTGGGCGCATAGCGTTGACAAGACTTCAAGTCCTCACCAAGTTCTTTAGAACGTTTGTGACGTTTACCGTCTCAAACAGTTTCCCAGGCACTACAGTCCAGAAAACAACCAACCACTTGCTGAGAATTATTTTCAAACAATCCCCTCGAAATAACATTCCTTTGACTTTTAACTTATGACCCCTGTGATTGATCATTTGACAAATGCTTCTCATATTCTTATCCAAATCTTTGCATTGGAATCTTACTTCAAAGGAAACAATCCGCACTTATCTCGTGTCACTTCATGTCCGAATTGCTCCAACCCAGGTAACACCGTGGTGAATCTCCACTGCTTCCGATCCAGAGCAATCACATTCTTTCTGCAATGCGAAGACCAGAACTGTACACAGTACAATAGTTGTGATCTCAACAAAATTGTGAATTCCTCCAGCATGAAATATCTATTCTTATAATCAATTGCACGACTGTTAAATGGAAAAACACCAATTGACTTCTAAAGGAGCTTATGAATTTGTCTGCCCACTTGTCGTTCCTTCCCCCAACAATGAAAAATGTGGGAGCCAGCACTGGCTCCTGTGGACATCCATTTCACATTGTGCTCCTCAAATTATGGAATTGTCACTGGGGGAGATTTGTACATTATCATTTGTTATGTACATGAATTTGTTATCAGCTGATGTGAATGCTGAAATCATCGGACCCCAGAGTGACGCACGTCTTGGTAGACCACACGTTTTCCTGTCCACTTGCTGCAAGAGAACTGTCATAGGAAGTCTTACAAAAGGTTGTCACTGTACTTTATATGATAAACAAATTTAGAAATTATTGCACAAGAAGGCATTAAACATGTCACAGAGTTCACAACTCCTCCAAATGAGTCCAATCGAAAGATCACCATTTAATATTTAATCCACTTACACTGCATCGAAATACTTTAGATCCTCGAAACTGAATGAAGAGCCATTCGCGCTTCATGTGTAAGCTTGATGTTGTTTTGATATTGCTGCAATATGGTACACTTAAGCTAACTTTATGCATTCTCCAGATGTTATTCTCTTCAAATAATATCTCCTCTCTGGAGCTTTAAGCAAACTCTTTATAATTTAGCATGTGTTCTTTCACCTTATGTCTCCAGTAATTTATTTTAATATACCTTCCTCTTTGTCACTCGAAAATATTTTGTGAAGAATTTCAACTGAACAATTCAAAAAGGGTTTTCCAACATAGCTGTGTTGTCTACTGCTCATACCATCTGGTGCTGAAACGAATGATTTACCTTTGCCTGATTGCCTTTTTCTGGAACAACATATTTCTGGGCAAATTTCTCAACAAAAAGCCCCCAGTTGTAAAAGCTCAAGTTAGTAAAATCTCGAACAATAATCTTAACAGATTTGCTTGCTTCGTTAATCTAAATGCACCTGATTTCTTGAAGTTATGTTTTTAACTCGCTCTGAAAATAATTTTTTGACCCTTGCTGAACTGATTCAAAGAATATCATGTGAAGGTTCCGTATTCATCAGTCTACAATTCTTCAGGCCTCAGGATAGTATTAAGGAGAAACGTGTTGTTTATTTTAATCAGAAGGAGACTGATGAAAATAAACACAAAGTGGGAGACCTGAAATAATGGAAGTTGTACAATAAAACTTAATTATTAAGCACGTTTGAAATAATATTGCAAGAAGACATCGTTGCTCACAGAAAAACAGTCGAATGAGTTCAGACATAGATTTAAACAAACTCAGCGATCCAAGTCACTTACTTGGAACACCAATTACGCCCAGGACCATGTAGAATATTTTCCTCAGCGTTTGGACGGGACGGTGCATGTCATGTGTGCTGTACCTTGTCCCACACTTCTGCTGGTAATTTCCCGAATTGTAATTCTGTCTTATGCCATTCATATGGACTTATATATATATATATATATATATACACACACATCAGGATCTCCACAGGGACATTTTTGTTGCATAATTTTACGAAGTGATTGTTTTTGTACTGAAAAGGTGTGACAAACAGATGATGATAGCAGAATTAATCCTTTGACGCCAAAAGATTTACCATGGGGAATGAAGTGGGTGAACAACAACTGAATGACGAGAGGAAAGCACTGATCACATGCAGTAACTGGCCATAGCCAAATCGAGGTGATCATTCAATTCCACATCCACCTGCCACCCGATAACATTACCCCAGTGGCCATTCACTGATTGAATTCGTGCCATCAGTGTACGCAGTTGAGGTACGTCACGGCTGTCTTAGCTCATGGTGGGTAGTGGACATTTTCGCAGAAATAAAAGAGCAAAACAGAATTTGACAAGTTGCACGCTTTTGTTTAGATGTGAGCCAATCTCACTCCTTTCATGCTCCAACATTACCTGACTTTCTACCAGATGTTTCATATTAATTTCTCCAAAATTGCATATGTCTTCGTCAACTCTCAAGGCATTCATGTCAAATCCTCAACACGAGCTGTGTAAAACGTAATGTGTCACCAAATCATTCGTGACTCTGTTGCCAAACTGCTGCTGCAAACGCTATCATCAATCCACTATGAAATCTCTGTGCATAAGTTAAGTTTATCTTGAGAGTGCGAGACGTGGTGTGCAGAATCAGTATAAATGCCGAAATCATGAGTGGATTGTTTTATTCTGCTTTAAAAAAAACCTAGGATTTGTAATGTTTGGCTGTACATCACAGGCATGGAGCTCGTCAGATTCAAGATGTACATCGGCATTTGATGCACTGGTGGTCTTACCAGTGGAAACACAATAAGTGTCTCTCACTCGCTCAGATGCAGTCCAACAGTGACTCTTCCCTTTAATTCCACGAATGCAATATGTCCAATATGAGCATACATTGGATTTCCATTTATCAGAAACTGTAATGTACTAGTCATACAAATGCAATAGCTACGACAGCAATTTAGATTTTAGAGACGCTGTAGCAAGCAACTCAAATCATGATTCCCAAGAAAAGTTACAATGTCTGCAAAGTGGAAGTCACGTGATTGGAATGAAACGAACATTTGACCAAAAGGGTGAAGTTCCAGCTAAAAAATACAAGAAACTCGAAACCATTTCGGAAAACCACCACATTTAATCGGTATCATAGCTCAAAAAAACAGTCTGTCGAGAAATGTTGCAAAGTAGAAACATGCTGCACCATTGAGGTGATTGTGGGCAGCAACTCACCATGCATTTGTAGGCGGCATGGTGGCACAGTGCTTAGCACTGCTGCCTCACAGCGCCTGAGACCTGGGTTCAATTCCCGACTCAGGTGACTGACTGTGTGGAATTTGCACGTTCTCTCCGTGTCTGCGTGGGTTTCCTCCGGGTGCTCCGGTTTCCTCCCACAGTCTAAAGATGCGCGGGTCAGGTGAATTGGCCATGCTAAATTGCCCATAGTGTTAGGTAAGGGATAAATGTAAATATATGGGTGGGTGGCGGGTCGGTGTGGACTTGTTGGGCCGAAGGGCCTGTTTCCACACTGGAAGTAATCTAAAGGAAATGCGCTGAACGATTTTGAAGCTTTTTCCCAATGCAGAAACACGGCGTGAGACTTTCTGAGAAAGTCGATGCCTCCGAATAAGGAAAATATCATCTGCTCAAAAGCATTGTTCATTAGGAAATCAGACATCAGCATGGACGACTGTCTGAGTAATAGAGGGATTATGTGCCTTCTCCAAATGCTCATGAATCTGAATCAATCACAGGAAATTTAACCAAGTCCCTACTTACTACTTGCTGCACCCTGATCAACGTGAGTCTGCTTGCTGGATTTGAGTATGACAGTTTACTCTTCTCCCTGCACATGCCCACCAATGATGGCACATTCCAACAAATATTTATGTCATTCTGTATGAAGAGCTGTTCTCCTTTTTCAAGCACATTGTATACTTCCCAATTCTGATGACAGCGAGATGACGGTAAATTTCCAACACACAGCGTAAAGGATTTTTTTGTATTTTATTATCATACTGACCTTGTTAATTCATCCAATTAACGATTGAATTACCCTTGCCTTTGATGTTGGCTGTTTAACTCTGTAGTTTCTGCAGGATTTTCCTTTGTCAGATTTCCCACCTTGAAGAAAGAAAGCTAGATAGTCATCTCTTGTGACCAAATTGAGATGTTTTGAGATCGATTTATCCCTTTACTTCATTACTCCGTGTGTTTCGAATGGAAGGGTTCAATATGAACTGTCAGAAAATGTGATCCGTGGCTGTGGTGAGTTGTTTTATTCCAGGTTAAGAGAAGCATGATCCATGAAGAATATTCAGGAATTAGCTCTGGATTTGTTTGGAAGATTTCAGATTATTTGTTAGCGAGACTGAGAGTATGGGCACATCATTGACTGACGCTTTTCGAAAGGCAATTCTAAATTGACATTCACCTTCTAAAATATGTCTTCATTGTCGACAACTACTGCTTCACATTTACGTACAACCGAGAAAAAATACAGACATAATCAGTGGATTTCAGCATAAACAAGACAGTTTACGGTTTTTCGCACGTTCTTAGGTACTTTGCAAGCACTTTTTCTGCCCTGGATTCTTTAACGAGACAAACAGCATCGATTGTCTTTGTGATGGATGTAATTGTGATCAAAAGTTTTAAAGTTTAACCTCCAACTTTAAAAAAGTACAACTTTTTAGAGTAAAGTTCGCTGGAATGTGCAAACATATTGATCAGGTATTTGAAACTCACTCTCAATTTCACTTTTTCACTTAATTTTGCAGTCATAATGATCCTGTCTTTGAAGAAAGTGTGATCTTTCCTCACTTACGACCTGACATTTGGTGGCCATGCCAACAGTGAGATGTCTGTGTCCATGTGAATGCAGTCGTTCTATTGTGCTTCACGCATTATTTATCCCAGGATCCTTTCTGGCGATTTCATCAGTATGGGTTAAATTTGATTTGTTCAACATGATTTTAAGATCATTGTTCCCCATTACTTTACATTATTTTGTTAAGCCATCATCGACAGACAATCTGACTTACAATCACTTTTTCCTTTGATCGAATGTAGCTACCTGTTGCTGCACGTTTACAAAGTAATAGTGCACAAGGAATGCTATAATTATGTTTATTGGATCCAGCTATCTTTTACCATGTGGAGACCTTATCTGCATGTATTTTGCAGCTTAGGTTTGTGCATATATTAACGATAGACCCCGTTTCTGTGTTACCACTTGAAGCGACTATACAGACACAGGATAGGTTAAATTTGATTTGTTCAACATGATTTTAAGATCATTGTTCCCCATTACTTTACATTATTTTGTTCAGTTTTCGGACCATCAGATACATTGTGGGGGCCAGTCATATGAGACGAAAAATTTTCAGCACCAGAACAAAAGCAGTATTCCCAAGGACTCAAAGATTGCAAGGAGAAGGAAAGATGTGACTTTGCACTTCAACGTATCTGGAAGTTATGCCTTCTGAGTTTTCCAAATGCCAGTTATTGATTGAATGAGTAGAAGCAGTGTCCAACTTGAGAGGGAGAAGTCAAGCAGGAGCTAGCACTTGGCTAAAGTTGCCCAGTTGAAGAGCTTCTTTCAAACATAATGTCCCGAATAGCCTCATTCCGTTCCATATTATTTTCTGTGAATTCTGTGACTCATAGTGATCTGAATCGTGCTTTACACCGTTTTAACGAAACCTCCCGAAATGTAAAGTCACGATTTTAAAATTAAAGATGAACATTTCATTTGCAAATCCCAGTTCGTTGCAGATCTTCCTCGAGAATTCCAAAATCACTCTGTTCTCTCGTTTTGATCTGTTTTCCGACATTTAAACTCCATTAGGCTCTTCTCCTTTTCTTTCCAGAGAGCATCACCTCACATTTTCTCACAGAGGATACCATTTCCCACGTTTATCACTGTTCACTTAACATACCCTTACCTTTGCATACACTTTGCATCGTCCTCACGTCTGGCCTTCATACATGATTTTGTGTTATCTGCACATTTGGCTGTAGTACATTCACCGACGTCGGTCGTGTATAGCAAACAAAGAAATATGATCCTGCTCTGAACTCCGTGTATTAAACTGGCGACTCCCTACAATGATAAAAAGAATCAGCTTTCTGCCACAACCCTTTCTCCTATCAGACTCTGTTCTACTGCCCACGCAAATACGTTAACGCCAAAAACATGGCCTTTCACCTTGTTTAATAGTTTAATGTGCGGTATCATATCGAATGCCTTCTGTCAATCCAAGCACATTATATGGACTACTTCCCCTGTATGAATTTGGCATTTTTACCAGCTCTATTTGTCTCATAAAGTTGATACTTATTATTTTCCCTTCTGAATCCATCTGAATATGCTAGATCACCTTTGTATTTCTTAAATTCAATTGCTCTTGCATTCTTAACAATAAACTCTGACATTTTCCAAATGACAGTTGTCGTTTTATGGAATCCCTGCAGTTTGACAACAAGCCATTTGGCCCAAGAAGCACACTACGATGAGTGATTCACCCAAACCCATTTCCCTACGTCTACCTCTGACTAACGCATCTAATCTACACATCACTGAACAGATGGGGAACTTAGCATGATCAATTCATCTAACATGCAGATCTTTGGAATGTGAGAGGAAATTGCACCACCTGGAGGAAACCCATGCAGACAGTGGGAGAATTTTCAAACTCCATACAGACAGATGCCCGAAGCTGGAATCGAATTCATATTCCTGGCGTGGTGAAGCAGAGATGTTATCCACTGAGTCACCGTGCAGTCCCACCATTGGATAATCACATTATTTTTTTCAATCAAACGCATTGATTTTCCAGGTTCCTAGTACTTTTCGGAAATCGATGGATTCCTGGAAGATCACTTCCAATGCATTCCCTATCTCTGAAGCTGCTTTCTCTAAAATCCTTCGTATGGAACACATCAGCTCCGAAGGACCTATATTCCTTGGCTCATCTGCTACTTTTCTTTCAGTAGTTTTATATTTATTTACATGTCTTCTTGATTTTCATTCAGATGCATCATCCTCAGTGAGAAAAATATGCTTCAGCTCTTTGTTAAACAGGCGGTTTCCAGTAATGAAGCAAAGCATTCCAGTTGACCACACTTGCTGGATAATTCTCAATGTATGCTGATATCCATATTTAGGTGTACATTTTAAATCTGAAAGCGATGTTTAAGACGACTACATTCTGTTCTTTGTACATTTAAATCATTACGTGGTTGCTTCAACGCAGCAAATTGGTAATAGCCAATCGTTGTTTCGTTTCTTTGTGTAAGACAATGACCATTCAGAGTAAACCTGGTTGGTTTAAAATTTAACCAATAGTTAACTTTACATAAGCATTCTTTACATCAATGGTATTAAGTGCCTGCAAAACGTTGCAGTGCAGGTGGTTCAAATTTAGCAACATTTCAGAGGCATTTGGACAAACATGTGAAGAACCGAAGAATTGTGAAATCGTTCCAAACCAACTCAGGCCAGGAAAAATACAAGAAGCTTGGAGAAGGCAAAATATGGGGTGAGCTAACTCGTCATAAAACAAAACGGCAAGAGTTTTCTTTCAGACCAATAAAAGGCACGAGAGAGGCTAGCGTGGAAACTGCATCACTGTAAATTGAGATTAGATTACTTACAGTGTGGAAACAGGCCCTTCGGCCCAATAAGTCCACACCGACCCACAACCCACCCATACCCCTGCATTTACCCCTTAACTAACACTGCGGGCAATTTAGCATGGCCAATTCACCTGACCCGCACATCTTTGGGCTGTGGGATGAAACTTGAACACCCGGAGGACACGTGGAGAACGTGCAAACTCCACACAGACATCACCTGAGGCAGGGAATTGAACGCAGGCCTCTGGTGCTGTGAAGCAGCAGTGCTAACCACTGTGCTACCGTGCCTCCCTAAGTGAGGCTGGAGAAGAATTGGGGAACAAAGAAGTAACCAAAGAACTAAAATGTGCAACCGAATTCACAACGGAAGACTCCAGCAGTGTGCCTAAACTTTAAGATAGTCATGGATAAAACGGTTGTCAGTGGCCAAATCTTGGTCGAAGTTGGATTGGACGGATTATGCCAAGATTTATGAACGGGATGCCTGAGGAACATCTCGGAGCGATGGTAGTGACCTTTCAGGATTAACGAGAATCCAAAGTGAGTGGAACGACTTCCTTAGGACATGGGAGATGAAGGCATAGTTATAAGCTTTGCAAGTCACTTGCATAAGTACACGAAAATGATGGGTTTGGAGTGATTAGGTTTAGAGTTCTGAGGATGGGTTACTCGAACCGAGCTGGTCGCAGAGCACTGTCACCTCCTTCAAAACGACCTGCAGCTTCACATGTTATCTTGGATAAATGCCCGTGAAGTAGTTATTTTACCTATACCACGATCTACTCCGAACAATTTCTGACTTAGTATCCACCATTGTCTGCACACGTGTCTAAATACTGTGCAACATATAGGAACTATGTTGTTTGATTTGAGAGGCTACAGCAATGATTTATAAGGCTGTTGCCACGATCAAGGAACTGAGTTACAGGGAAACACTGAATAGAACAGACCTTCTTTTCTTTCAGTCTGGAGCATCAGAATCAGGGCAATGTTCAAATATGGTTCTTAAGATCAGTAGAGGCACGCATACGATGGATAGCCAAAGTTTCTGTCTTGGCTGGTGCGAGTCCAAAACTCGAGGACAGATTTCAGCTGAGTGCGAACAGATATATAGGAGACTTGACGGATAGCTTTTGGAAAGAATGTGGAATCAACTGTCAGTGGAAATGGTGGAGACATTCAAAAGGTACCTGGATGTTATCTGAAGATGAAGGACGAAGAGATATATGGACCAAATACTGGCACCTGGAACACGATCAGATTCGAATACCTAATCAGCATGGAAAAGTTGGTCAAAAGTGTCTGTTTCCCTGCTGCATTATTCTAATTCGGTATAAGAGCTGATGGATATGTGAAAACTATTTTCTTCTCCTTTACACAGAAGGTTGGATTCCACTTGTAAGGAGTCCCGATCTCTGGTTTGCATACACTAAACATCCCAACTTCATAAACCTCTATGGTAAATTATGATATAGATACAAGACCCACCAAAGGACCTAATTCCTCCATACCTGTTTCTTAAATTAGCAGCCCAGGTCATTATGCAAGGCGTGGCACTGTGGCAAGTACGGCTGTCTCACATCATCAGGGATCTGGGTTCGAATCCAGCCTCGACCAGCTCCGTGTAGTCTACACGTTCTCCCGTCTGCAAGTGTTTCCTCCCACAGTCCAAAGGTGTGCAAGTTAAGTGAATTGGGGGGGCTAAATTGCACACAGAGTTCAGGTATGTGTAGCTTTAATGCATTACTCAGGGGAAAATGTTGGGGAATGGTGCTGGGTGAGTTACCCTTCCGTGTGTCGGTGTAACTTGCTGTCATGCTTAGGGATTCAATGGATTCTCATAGAAGGGGGCACAATCTCAGCGCATCTGCCACATCAAGTCCCAGAAGAATCCTGCGTGTGACAATATGCACCCTCACATTATTCGAATCTCTGCTGAATTCAATCTGTGAAAAATCTCCTCATGAGACAGTCTCTCTCATAGCCAGTGTCAGACGAGTGAAGCAACTCTTAGCTACTTTTAATTCTAAGTATATGCGCCCTGTCATTCTAGAGAGGAAAGTGTGGAATTCAGAAACGAGGCGAAATTATAGAACATTAGAATTGGAATTTATAATTAATTTTCATTTTTATTTTTATAACAAAATCATGACGACAAGTGATGTAAATCTGCCTACAATGTCGCCCTTGTTCATATCAATACAAATATAAAATAACCTTCACCAAAGTCCATATAAAGGCTCATGGGCTGATACAAGGGTCCATGAGTTCGAATAAAGGCGTGCAAGAGATGTTAGACATAGCTGGAATGAGAACGACATCCACAACGAGAATGGCAAGACAGGACAAAAGTTGAAATGCTGGGATGCATTGGTCCAAATGCCTCTGAAGAAAATCTGATCCCTAAACAGTCAATGAAAAAATGCGATGGGTGGTTGTATGACTGTGGTCAGCCAAGACCGTCAGGCGTGAAGTAGACAACATGCCAAGACATTAGAACATGGAGCTGGAAGTGCTCTACAAAGATTATGAGTGAGCCAGACCGCAGTTGAGCTAATAAATCAGGACAAACTGTTCCATCAGAAATTGTTCTGCAGGAATACAGGAGCAATAGAGTAATAGGAATCATAATGCAATAAAAGTTCAATATTAAGTCGAGAAAGCATAAATGTCAGTCAAGTTTAGAGTCCAGATTTGTAAAATGCAGAAAGTTGCAGCCTTATAGATGAACTGGCGTATTTAGTTTTTTTTAAAAAAAATACGTTTTGGTGGGTAAAACAGTGGATGAATAAAGCGAAAATTTCAAAAATGCAATGAACAGCATGCAACTTCGATACATATCCACGAGAAATAAATATGGGTTATTCCAAGCTGGAGCTTGAAAAGCAGGTGGTTATGATTTAATCATTAATTGCTTATTGGAAAATGCAATAAGCACCGAAAGGAAAATAAGTGAAAACTGACATAATTTAAAAACAGGTTGTTTTTGACTCGATGGTAACTGCCGTGACCTCAGCTTACTTGAGAATGAACTATTGAACAAAACATTGCGAGACACCTTGATTTGATGATATGCAAAGACATATATGGGATAGGTCATCAGCGATGGCAACAGAGCTGATCAGAATAGCTTTGATCCCATGAAGGTTTCCATTTTTGGGGATCTTACACTGTTAGACTCAGCTTGCTGAGACTGTGGTTGTAGAAACTGAGATATCGATGCAATATGCCAGCTACCGTTTGGCGTCCTCAGTTTGCAAAAGGAAATAAGATTACTTGTTCGATATGTCTGAAGTCCTTTAATTAAATAATCTAAATATGCACAAGATAGGTGGATTGGCCATTCTAAATTCATGTTATTTGGAGATCTCCATTCTAAGTGTCTGAGGGTAGTGTAGGATTTCAGACTCCGAGTTGAATGCCCTTTGGCAGTTTAGTGTGGATTCAATGGGACGAATGGCCTGCTTCCACGTGCAATTCAATGATTCTATCATTTACACATTCTTCTGTGTGTAGCCAAAATTGCTTAAGCGACAACATAGGCATTAAATCAATTCTCGCGTGTCTTCTTTTCCTCATTTTGTTCAAAGATTAAATGACCTTTTTAGGCACTTTCAGTCTTATAATACATTCGACTGACTAAGGAAATTAGAGATAAAATAAGGAATGGTACAGAGGCATATGAAGCATACTAAAAGAATGATGGCAACAGAAATTAGAAAGAGTGCTTCAAATGCAAATGAGAATCTAAGGAATGAATCAGGAAGGCGAACTGCATTAATAGGAAAGGATCACAGGTTGCAGTAAATCGAAAAAGTAAAATAATCTTCAAATATCTAATGAAAGATAGAATGAGACCCAGAAGGAATAAATAGGTTAAGATGCTTACTGTAGCAATGGGTTAAGCAGTGCTGCTTGATGAGCACTTTGCTTGTGTCCTGGCTAGTTTCGCAAATGCTAGTAATGGCCCAATTGAAAATGTTGGCGTTGAGCAAATGAGCAATGTCATGAGCGATACAGATAGAAAATCCTTTAAGAACAGATCGATGTATTCCATCTTAATGGCAGAGCTCAGGGAACAAATTGTAGATTCGTTGAAGTTAGCTGCAAGGTGGAGCAATGAGGAGGATGCGGAGATCATGATGTGCACTGTCGACATATATTACACGTGTAAGTAAAGCGTGACTTGGTGACGGTATAATGGCCACCATGGAGTTATTTCACAACACAAAATGGGTTTCAATGTGTTCAAACAGAGAGGGGTGAGTGTGGAAAACATTGCCTGGGACTGTGGTGTTGGCAGTTTCATTTGAGACATTAAACAGGATTTTAAAGAGTTATGTTGCTAGAAATCGTGTCGTAGGATATGAGGCATTGTCAAGAGACTGGGGAAGATGAAGCAGAAATGGGGAACAGGCATCGTAATAACTTCTCTTTTTCTGTGACATAGGATCGTATGCTTCGCAATATCACAGTTCTGTGTTTGCAATGGATATGGGCCTTAAAGTATTGAATATTTATTAACAGCAATAAACTTGCGTCCCAGGCGTGAATACATTGTACCTGCCAGCCCTCTTAACAAATCAATTGTGTGCCCACGTTTTGTGGAAGTCTCGAGCATTATTGTTCCATTGTCGTCTTCAAGTGAAAGAAAGGTTGTTATTTATAAGAAGATAAATTTTAGAAGACGTCGATAGGAAGAATGGGATACACTCACCATTATCAATGAGGTAATTTATTGGTTAGTCTATGATTATCAAGTATTTAATTTATTTGTTAAAGACAAGAATGCGACCTTCAAGCCGAAATGAAGTCGCTCATTCTTTGAGCACTGAAAAAACCAAAGGTGAAAACTTACTCTTTGGAGTAGTTCATCAGAAAATATTGAACAATCCTTCATGATTCTGTGTTGAACTCAATTGCCAACTCACTTTAGTAAATGTATGGACATATTTTTCTTGGGTAATGCAACCAGACCAACAGTCCAGATGGTATTGAGAAATCAGTTTGGATTCTTTTATTATGGGGAAGTTATCATTTCATTAGAGAAGGTTCGTTAGAGGTTCATGGGATTAATGATGGTCTGGAGGGATGATCTCATGAGCAAAGTCTAGGCCGGACTGGACTCTACTCACAGTAGAATCAAGAGTGAGAGGTAGTCTGTTTTGATCGTAAAGAATAATTAAGAGGCCGTTTCTCTTCATGAGAGAGTCTGGAACCAGATGCAATCATCTGAATAGAAGGCAAAAATTTAAGCCCAGGGTAAGGAAGAATTTCTTCAATTAAAGGAATGCCTTGCCAGAAAGGTGGGGTGGGGACAACGTCCCTGTACATATTTAAAGCTAACATCATTCCTTGACCAGTTAAGCTAAAAAGAATTACGTGAAAAGGCAAGATGGTGTACCTGAGGAAAGTCGGATCAGCTATGATTTTAATGCAGGGTAGAGCAGGCACGAGGAACCAAATAGGCGCCTTCTACTCATATTCCTCATGGTTTTATGACTGTAGAGCCAGTGGAGATGGCGTATCTGCAGTGATGGGCCAGCCACCCCAACCCCTCTACCACCATATTATATTATTAAGATAAACTAGACGCAACTTGTTTTTGTGTAAAGGAAAACTCAAGGGTAAGCTGTAAAGTTCCAGAGATTATTCGATTGATCCATTGCTAAGCTTTAATCAAAAAGCGCTTCACTCTTTCAACACAATTAATTTACAATGAAAAACGAATTGGTGTACCTTTATTCAAATATTAAACAAGGCAAGGTATTATGTAACTGCCAATTCTCAATCATTCCTCTTTAGGCAGTAATTCATAAGCATGAACTGAGAAAACGTAATTAAGCAATAGATCCATTATTCTCAAGTACTGCCCGTCTTTGGCCATTTGGAAAGAAACACATAAACGGGAAATCTACCCTATTTGTTTTTTAAGAGTCCATGTCTAAGATTTCACTCTGACAGACAAGAACTCAATCCCTAGCTCAACCAGCCAGCTGCAACTGCCAAAAATGTGAGGACCAAAATCCTCTCTTTGCGGGAGCCTGAAACCGCATATTAATGATTACGCAGGGAGATGTTAAACCCTGGACGATCTGTCTGTCTGAATGAGACATTTCTGCAGCACTCTGAAAAGATTCCTCCGCCAGAGATAAAGCACAGAACGCATCTGTATCAGGCACAGTACATAACACGTTGAAAATCATGGATAGTCGGAAGACATGAGTTCAGAACATTTGCGAGACATATTCTTTCAGAGCAGCAGATGTTGTTGGTTGTTTGCTGATCGGAATATACCACAATTCATTAAGCAGAATGGATTTTTCACCCTTTTCTTGCAGCTGTTGAACTCTCTGGTAGGAGATATAGTTACAATGCAGTGATTAATGGTAATGATAATGTGTGTACAAATTAATTTGCAGAGATTACGATAATGAAAGCAGAATCTATGGAAGGACGAAGGATTTCTCAGCAGACTACCTGGCTGTAAAAATGATGTGAGGGCGAGTGTTTTAGATCTCTACCATATTGGGACTGTTTCTGGGGTGGGTGGAACCAGAATAACTCTACACTTGGTAAAACGGGGATTGATATTTTAACAGGGACTGTTTACAAGAGCACTTGGAGAAGTATTATGTAAAAGTGGTAGCGGTGGGTCGGTGGTAACCTATACACAGTGATGCAAGAGAGAGGGACCTCAGGCATAACTGAAAGACCCAATGTGAAATCATGTAAGTGACTGGAGATGATTTCAAGCCACAGCGCTAAATGATGATAACAGATTTAAAAATGTTAAGAAGTCAAGAATTAATTGATTTTAACTTAAAGTACAGCACTTTTACACTAACATTAATGAATTAGACATATGAACAGATATAAATGCATCAGTTGTAGCTGGGATTACAGAGTAAAGCTGAAGGATGAACAGGGGCAGAGAGTTGAGTATCCAGTGGTATTGAAGTTTTAGGATAGACAGATAAAGAAGAAATCGAGGTGGGCAACATTGTTGCTGAAAAATAACATCAGCAGAGTAGTACTCATCCGGATCATTAACATCTTTACACTCTCGCCTTAAGCATGTGCCGTCTTGTTTGGTCTGCGCTGAACTTTGGAAAATACATAAGTCATTCATTCTATTTATACCACTCATGATTTTGTAAACGTCCAAAAGGTCACGATTAACCTGCAAATCTCTAGGAAAAATAGTTCCAGTCTATTCCACCTCTCCCTATATGTCATAACCTCCAAGCTGGAAGTATCCTTGCAAATCTTTTCTGAAAATTTTCAAGTGTCACATCCTTTCTGCAGCAGGGAGACTTGAACTGAACTCATTATTCGAAAAGTAGCTTAACCAATGTCCTGTGCAATTGCAGCATTCCCAAGTCCTATTCACTGATCAATGACGGCAAGTGCACTAAACGCCTTTCTCAATTTCCTCTGGTGACAGAACGGAAAATCATAAGTTCCAGAGAACAATGAAGCGTTGGATTGTGAGGTTTTCCTCAAGATTACTTCTTGAGGAGAAATCTATACTGGGATCCGATTTTAAGAAAAAGGTTTGACTATTTCAGACAGAGATGAAGAAACATTGCTTTGTCTCCAATGTTGAACTCTTCACACTTCCTTCCTCAAAAGACAGTGGTTCCTGAATCTTTCAAGATTTCTACTGCAGTGTGAGGTCGATTTCTGAAGGATGAAGACGAAGACATATTATTAGGATTATGCAGTTCTGTGGGGTTGTAATGGAAATTAGATTAACCACGATCATATTGAATTCTGGACAGGGCTCTCGGTTACAGGGGCCTCCTTGTGTTTATTTTTTGTGTAGTTGTCAAACCATTTGAAATCATTACTGCATAGAGTGAAATGTTTTTGTTTTAAATGGTGCAATATTGATTGACATTCATTCATACAAATACATTCATAGACCACTGTGAACATGATTGTTGATTCATCGTTATAGAAACTAAACTGCAAATGAGAAATATGTGACCTATCAAGTTCGCAACTGTTTTCGGGACAATGACTTCCCTTAAGGAGTGGTCAGGTTTCCTTCAGAGAGACAACAAATGAATGAATTGTAGGGGTTAGTGGGGCTTGAATACGTCTGTCAAATAAGTGGGTCAGTTCAGAGATCTTCGAAAGAGTCAGGATATTAGATCTTTAGCCTCACCACTCCACCCCATCTGCTTCCATCGTCTCTCACCGTGTATTAATCTTTCATTGGATTGACTCTCTGCTTCTGAACACGGATCGGGTAAATGTTTCTTCAAAGCAGTGCAACTATGGACAAGCTCAGGACAGACTTTAAAGAAATTGACACATTTCCTGCTGCGTTGAATCAGAAACATGAATAATACCAAATAATTGAATGTGATTTCACGTAAATGTGTTTGATGCCAGATTATGACTGCAAGTTTCCATGCACAGCATACCATTCATTCGAATAAAGATGAGACAGAGAGACGGAGACTAACAGACACAGAAGTGAAAAATCTCATTCAGAAATATCTTGATATCCACCGTCTGTTTTGCACTGATCGTTGTTGACCAGCAGATGGCCTGAATGGTCAACTAGCATGCTGTTGAAGTCTATGAAATTCTGAGTTGAACCTGTCATGTCTTTTGATGCATATAAGGGTCTAAGTTGTTAAGTTGTGATTCCAAAATTCGAATATTCAGTGATTAATGTCAGTGGTTCCTAATTGTGCCCTTCGAGGGTTTCCCTCTTATAATAATTAGGTAACATTTCCAACGTGGTACGCCATACCTTCAGTTGGGAAACACACCTCTGACACAAACAGTGATCGGCACCTTACTAGAGAATGACAGGAAAGATCCAAATCTGAGAACAAGATATTGGAATGTTCGAAAAATGGATCAGAATCTGAGAACAAGAGATTGAAATGTTGCAACATTTTATACGATACCCTCACTTTCACTATCTATTCAATATATTTCCTATCCCATCCTGACTTGGTCACCATCAAGCTATTGATTCTAAGAATCTTGTCTAACAGCAATTTTGATCTGGTCATTCATTCAGACATTATCATTATTAGTGCTGTTCCTACTGCGAATCGTTGAGATATAAACTTCTCCTTTTCAACGTCAGATTCTGCATTGACCCTCTAATACGAGCCTGTCAGATCTTTACCTCATCCTTTAGCTGGTTAGAGAGCATCTAGCTCTAGCAACAAATAATTCAAGAATTAAAATATTTTCCAGCTCTCCATTTACTTGGAATGCGTCTTCAATATTTTTCCAACTGTCTTACCGAATTGTTTTCTTTGAGCATTAAATAACACTAACCCCCACCCACCAATCCGTGCAACAATTTTAAATGTTTCAAAAGTATTCTACAGATTATGTGTCTGTATTCTGTTCACAGAAACTTATAATCAGAGGTGCTTTATTTTAACCTATCCTCATTTTTGAAAGTTGGCCAACTCCTCAATCCCTGCTGCTACAAGGCCAAACAAGCCCAGTCTATCAAATCTCTCTTCAAATCTAAACCTCTCTATTCCAGTCAGTTTCCACATAAGTTTCTCTTGCACTCTCTCCAGTCAGGTGCATCATTCTCCAATGTGGTTGCAGACAATGCTAGGTCTAACCAAATATTCATAAAGATGTATAAAAAGTGCTTTATGAGTTCCAACAAGACTTTCATTGCATCAGGGGACAGAGTCGTATAATCACTTGTGAGCATAGTGAAAGGCACAGCCTAATCAATAGTCCCAGTGGCTCACTCCTAGTCCAATTATCTAAGTTTATCTAAACTATGTAGAGATGAATGCATTGGTTTTTGTGGTCAGCATTAAATGCATATGATGGGTCGCTCTGCTGAGAAACAAGAAAGTTGTTTGGACAAGAGGGTGTCGAATTAAATTGGAGGTTCGGCTCCACTGAATGGGGCTGAACAGACTGATCTATTATTTAGCTCACCCACATCCTTGTTGTATTCATACTGAAAATTCTATTCAATCAAACCTCATCAACACTCCCATTCCATTCACTTGTCGCAATATCGACCGTCACTCTCCACATCTTACCCTTAAATCTCATCAAACTTTCAAGTCTCCAAAACCATCATTACCCTCCTCTCCCTATTCATTACCTCACATAATCCATGATCCAGTCTCATTGAATATTTTCACTCCCTCCTTCCACTCGATCATCTCTTACACATGGGCCAGTTACTGTCCATCATCATACTCCCCTCCCACGCCACCATTTCTCATAATCTATGGGGCAATATTCACGTTTGTTATCACTCTCCCCTTCTGCTCCATCATTCCTGAGACATAGCAAGCTGTTGACCATGTACATCAGGCTTCTCCGGTGCACCTCCACAGTCTCTCATACACAATGGACAGGTCTTTATGTCCGCTGTCACTCAACTATCCCCACTTACTTAACTATCCCTCAGAAACTTAGTGACGGTTATCATGGCCAGCATCACTTTTTCGAACATTTCGCCTATCACTACCATCCCTCATTGCTCTGTCCCTCATTGTTCTCCCTCACATTTTACCATCCAGTCCCAATGGCCAGACAACTAATCCACCATTGTCCATCAGCTCTCTGCTTACCCACAAACACTGCAGAAGGTGGTATCATTAGAACAGATGTGATGGAGACAGAAAAACATGAATACGGAAATGGTCTGCCAGAAGAATTAGCGTCTGAGGATATATAGTCTCGGGAACTGTGTGAGTAGGTGGATTTCTCGTGGGTATTGAAGGCCAGCCAATCTCCAGAAATTAAAACAGAGATTTCGGGGAAGGGAAGTGAGGAATAAGAAATGGACCAGGTCAATGTGAGAGCAAAGTGAAAAATGGAAGGAGAATTGACATAGAACATAGAACAGTACAGCACAGAACAGGACCTTCAGCCCACGATGTTGCGCTGATCATTTGTCCTCAAGTATTCAGCCATAAATTGCTGTGAACATATGTATGTCCAGCTGTCTCTTAAGTGTCCCCAGTGACCTTGCTTCCACAGCTGCTGCTGGCAACGCATTTCATGCTCTCAGAACCCTCTGTGTAAAGAACCCGTCTCTGACATCCCTTCTATACTTTCCTCCAACCAGTTTAAATCTATGACCCCTCGTGTTAGCCATTTAAGCCCTGGGGAAGACTCTGGCTATGAACTATACCTGGGCCTCTCAGTATCTTATAATCCGCAATTAGGTCCCTTCTCATCCTCCTTTACTCCAATGACAAAAGTCCGAGCTCAGTCAACCTCTCTTCATAAGATAAGCCCTCCAGTCCAAGCAGCATCCTGTTAAACCTCCTCTGAACCCTCTTCAAAGCATCCACATCTTTCTTATAATAGGGCGAACAGAACTGGACGCAGTACTCCAAATACGATCTAACCAAAGTAATATAGAGCTGCAACAAGATATGGTGTTTTGGTTTTCATTGACAGGGGGATTGAGTTGAAGACTCTTCAACTCAATCCCCCTGTTAATGAAAGCCAAAACACCATATGCTTTCTTAACAACCCTGTCCACTTGAATGGCCATTTTCATGGATCTATGTACCTGCACCCCTAGATCCCTCTGTTCCTCCACACTGCCAAGAATCCTATCCTTAATCCTGTACTCAGCTTTCATATTCGACCTTCCAAAATGCATCACCTCGCATTTATCTAGGTTGAACTCCATCTGCAACCTCTCAGCCAATCTCTGCATCCTTTCAATGTCCTGCTGCAGCCTACAACAGCCCTCTATACTGACAACGACACCTCCAACCTTTGTGTCATCTGCAAACTTGCTGACCCATCCATCAATCCACTCATCCAAGTCATTAATAAAAATTGCAAACAATAGAAGCCCAAGGTCCCTGAAGAACACCACTCACCACAGACTTGCAGGCAGAATATTTTCCTTCTACTACCATTCGGTGTCTTCTGTTGGCCAGCCAATTCTCTATCCAGACAGCTATGTACCCCTGAATCCCATTCCTCCTTACATTCTGAATGATCCTACCATGGGGAACCTTATCAATTACCTCGCTGAATCCATATGCACCACATCCACAGCTCGACCCTCATCAACTTTTCTAGTCACATTGTCAAAGAACTCTAAAAGATTTGTGAGGCATGACCTGCCCCTCACAAAGCCGTGTTGACTGCATTTAATTAAGCCATGCTCTTCCAAATGGTCATAATTGCTATCCCTCAGAATCCTTTCTAATACCTTGCAGATGACAGACCTGAGACTTACTGGTCCGTAATTGCCAGAGATTTTCCTATTTCATTTCTTGAAGAGGGTAATTACATTTGCCTCTCTCCAGTCCTCAGGTTCGATTCCAGTGGAGAGCGAGGATGAAAAGATCTTCGCAAGTGGCGAAGCAATTGCATTTCTCGTTTCCCAAAGCAGCCAAGGACAAATCTGGTCTGGGCCTGGCGACTTGTCAATCTTAATGTTTGACAACATTTTCAGCACATCAGCTTCCTCTATCTCTATCCATTTCAACATGCACACTGCTCTTCAAAGGTTTCATTCACTACAAAGTTCGTTTCTTTCGTCAAGACAGAAGCAAAAAACTTATTTGAGGCCTTCCCCTCCCTCCTCAGACTCTATACACAAAATCCCTATGCCATCCCTGATCGGCCCTACTCTTTCTTTGACCATTCTTTTATTCCTCACATAAGTGAAAAGTGCCTTTGCGTTCTCCGTAATCCGTTCTGCCAAGCCTTTCTCGTGCCCCCTCCTGGCTCTCCTCAGACCATTTTTAAGCTCCTTCCTCACCTGCCTGTAATCATGTAGAGCTGAGCTTGATCCTAGCTTCCTCCAACTTATGCAAGCTACCTTTTTCCTTTTGACGGGAAGCTCCCCCGCTCTCGTCATCCAAGGTTCCTTTATCTTACCACTTCTTGCCAGTCTCAGAGGGACATATTTATTCATCACTTGCAACAACTGTTCCTTAAACAGTCTCCACATGTCTATAGTGCCTTTACCATGAAACAATTGCTCCCAATCCATGCTTCCTAACTCATGTCTAATCGTATCATTGTTTCCTCTTCTCCAATTAAATATCCTCCCATTTTGCTTAATCCTCTCCTCGATAGCTATGTCGAATGTGGGGCAGTTGTGGTCACTACCACCAAAATGCTCTCCCGTCACATGGTCTTATATCTGACCCAGCTCGTTTCCGAGCACTAAGTCTAGAATGGCTTCTCCCCTCGTCGGACTGTAGGAAGCCCTCCTGAACACAACTTACAAAAACAGCTCCATTCATATCTTCTGCTCAAAGGAGGATCCAATCAATATTGGGAACGTTAAAATCACCCATGACCACAACCCTACTACGTCCACACTTTTCCAAAATCTACCGACCTATGCTTTCTTCCATCTCCCTGCTGCTATTGGGGGGCCTGTAGTAAACCCCTAAAGAGTTGACTGCTCCCTTGCTGTTCTTAATTTCCACGCACGCTGACTCGGTAGGCATATCTTTCTCGAGAATGGAAGATTCTGTAGCTGTGGTACCCACTCTGATTAGTAGTGCTCCAGACCCTCCTCTCCCCCACACACCCCCCCTCCCCCCGCCACTATTATTTTTAAATGCTCTAAACCCTGGAAAATCCAGCAACCATTCCCGCCCCGAGAAACCCATGTCTCTGTTATGGCCACAACATCATAGCACCAGGTTCTGATTCATGCTCTAAGTTCATCACTTTTATTCCTGGTACTCCTAGCGTTAAAGCAAACACACTTTAACTGATACCTTGGCTCCTTGTCAGGAAAATCCTTCCAATAGCTGGTCTACCTCTTGCTGTTACCTCATCAGCATCAACTCGCAGTTCCAGTATGCAGCTCAGTTTCCTACCACAACCCCCACACCCCCCACCCCCACCCCCAACCCCACCCCCGCTATACTAGGTTAAACACTCTCGAACTTCTCGAGCAAACCTTCCCACCCGGGACATAGGCCCCCTTTCAGTTCAGTTGCAAACCGTCCTTCTTGTACAGGTCCCACCTTTCCCAAAAGGCATCCCAATTATCTACATATCTGAAGCCCTCCCTCCTACACCAGCTACGCAGCACTTATTAAGCTGTGCCTGCTCGCTGTTCCTCACCTCGCTATCTCGTGGCACCGGTAGTAAACTAGAGAACGCTACTCTGTTCCTCCTGCTTTGCAGCTTCCATCCTAATTCCCTGAAATCACTTTTTATATCTTCAATCCTTTTCCTGGGAATATCAATAGTGCCAATATGTAACAAGATTTCTGGCTGTTCGCCCTCCCCGTTTAGACCATTATACACCCGATCAAAGACGTCCCAGATCCTGGCACCAGGGAGATAACATACCTTCCGGGAATCCCGATCCTGACCACAGAGTGTAACAACATTTATCAGAGTCTAAAAAATGTCGATTAACAACATTTAAAAGGCATTTGTACCAATTAATGGGCAAGGAAGTTTTAGACCGTTATGCATCAGGAACAAATAAATGGCGTTCATCACATCACTCTCGAAATTAATCCGATGACGTTCTATCAATTAATCTCTTCCACTCCGAAGTTTATTTTTGAAGATGTCTTCAAAATTCTTCCTATTGCTTTGTGAATTACCCCTTTGATGTGCGATCAATCACTCCCTTTCATATTATAAATAATCCCATGTCAACCTGTCAAGAGCTGCCTTACGCTCTATTACTCCAATGGCGTTCTCTGAACCACTCTGTATCATTCTTTGGTTTGCCCCCATGCTTTCCTATGACTTAACGGGTGGGAGAGTTGTGTTACTGATGAGGGATCACATCATAGCTGTGTTGACAGTGGTCACATCAGAGGGATTTTGTGAGGCGTTATGGATGGACCTTAGAAATAGGTATAGCGAACTCACAATGCTGAGTGTGGTCTGTACACTTCCCAGTAGCTCATGGGGTACAGAGGAGCAGATATGTGGTGAGATCGGAGAAAGTTGTGAACAGAACAGTGTAGTTGTGTTGGGAGACTTCAAGTTTGCTCTTAATACCTTGGAATCGGGAGAAGAGACATTTGTAAGGTGTGACTCAAAGGGTTTTTTGAGACCATATATTCACAATCCAACCAGAGCAGAGACCATAGCAAACTTTGCATTAGGGACTGAGCCAAGTGATCAAAGTTTTCAATGCAAGAGTCAGATTAGGCTTTGTGAGCATGTTTCCATAATATTTAGAGTCGTCATAGACAATTGCAAGAGTGAACCTCGGCTGAGAATGCTTAGTTGGGCAACGGCTAATGACAACAGGAAGTGGAGAATATGGTTTTGGAACATTTATTTGTTGGAAAGTCTACATCTGCCTTGTGGGAGTCTTTCGAAAATCAATTGATTAAAGTGCAGGGCATGCACCACACTGCAAAACTGAAGAAAAAGAATGGCATTATTGAAGAAACATCGATGACAATTGAAATTGTACGATCAGTCAAATGAACACAGAAACATACGAAAGGTCTAGGCAACTACAAACCAACGAGGCCTTTGCGGAGTACAGAGAAATTAGGAAGGGAATTAAATGCAGAATTAGGAAGGTTGAAAGGGAGCATGAAATGTCCTTGGAAACAGGTTCAAGCTGAATTTCAAGGCATTTAATGGGTAAATTAGAAGAAAGTGTTTAACAAAGGAAAAAATAGGCCAATTCAAAGAGAAAGGGAAAAATAAAAGCTATGCGTGGCGCGACAGAAATGGGGAGGCGTTATTAATGAGTACTTTACATTGGGATTTACTAAGGAGATGGATATGACTGATGTTGAAATCAAGAGTTCATACTATCGCGGTAATGAAAATGTTGAAGAAGGAAGTTTTTGGCATCCTAAATTGCATTAATGTGGAAAATTCCAAAGGACCAGATAGTATCAATTCCTGGTTTATGCATTAGCAGATATCTTCAAACTCCCTTTGAACACAGGCAGGTTTCCAGAGGACTGGAAATTAACCAATTTTTTTTTCCTGGGTGAAGACAGGAAATAGGGATAATACAGGAAATCATAGGCCAGTGAGCCTGAGCGTTGTAGAAGCTGTTGGAGAATATACTGGGGGATAAGATATATGGATATTTTGACGAAAAATGAATAGTTAGTAACAGGAAACATCGTTTTGTATGGGGAAAGTCATGGTTCATCAATCTGATTAAATCTTCTGAAGAGTTGACAGAGGTAATTGATGGAGCGTGGCATGTGTGTGCAGTGTGTATCGACTTTACTAAGGCATTTGTTGAAGTCCCACGTTTTCCAAAAGTTAGAATCACAATGTATTCGGGCTGTGCTGGCCAGATGGAAACAAAATAGGTTTGACAATAGAAGAAAAATTCTAGTAGTGAAAGGGTGTTTTTTTTTCGTTCAGAGTGGAGGCTGGTCGGTACAGATGTTCTAGAGGGTTAAGTCTGACGTCGTCGGTTGTTTGTCATATGTACAAATTATTTGGAGGAAGATGTGGTTGGTCTCATTACTAGTTGGACGATGACACGAAGATTGTTGGAGTTGGTGGTAGTTCTGATGACTGTGAAAGCATACATATTGGCTGCCTGGTCTCAGAAATTGTTGATTAATTTAGAGAATGTAGAGGAGATGCATTTTTGGGGAGCAAATTTAGGTGTGAATTATACTGTAAAAGACACAACCCTTGTTAACATAAACTTGCAGTTGGATCTGAGAGTGTGGGTCCACAGTGCGTAAAAGTGGCAACGCAGTTGACCAAGGTAATGTAGAAGGGATACGGCATATTTGCCTTCATGAACTGAGGCGTGAACGACAAGTGTTGACAAACCAGGTTGCAGCTACACAAAACCATATTTGGGGTTTTGAGTGCCGTTTGGTCTCGACATTACCAGATTCACGGAGAAATTTTGGAGAGAGTGAACAGAAGATTTAGATTAGATTAGTTTAGACTTACAGTGTGGAAACAGGCCCTTCGGCCCAACAAGTCCACACCGATCCGCCGAAGCGCAACCCACCCATACCCCTAACCTAACATTACGGGCAACCTAGCTTGGCCAATTCACCTGACCCACACATCTTTGTGACTGTGGGAGGAAACCGGAGCACCCGGAGGAAACCCACGCAGACACGGGGAGAACGTGCAAACTCCACACAGTCAGTCGCCTGAGTTGGGAATTGAACCCGGGTCTACAGGCGCTGTGAGGCAGCAGTGCTAACCACTGTGCCACCGTGCCGGCCAAACCAGGATGTAGCCTGCTATTGAGTGCATGATCTATGAGTGAAGTTTAAAAATACTGGGATTGTTTTCACTGGAAAAACTACGGCTGGGAGGTAACTTAACAGAGGTCTACAAACATTATGAGACCCCTACAGAGGGTTGAGGTTTTAACTGCAAGGGGGCACATGTTCAAGTTAAGAGGGGGAACGTTTAAGTGAGATGTGCGCGGCAAGAATTTCCTACAAAGTGTGGGAAGAGCCTGGAACGCACTGCCAGAGTAGGAGGTGCAAGCAGTCAAGGTGGCGGTATTTAAGAGGCATCTGGACGTTTACATGAGGAAGAAGGGTATAGAGTGATATGGATCAAGTAAGAAAAAATATAATTAATTATCATTAGTTTATTTAGGGCACAATGATCGACCTAGGTTTGGAGGACCAAACTGTACTTATACTTTGTTCTTATTTTCGATTTTGTTTTTGCCTCTCACTGAAAAATGCCAGCATGACACCAAATCGCACATTTCCCTTCGCTATGAAAATTATTTCCATGACGTCCTGTCTAACACAATGCAAATCATTCATGTGACATCATTCAATGAATAATTAACAGTTTGAAACTGCCACATGACATACATCTGTAAATTACCTCCAATACATCCCGTAATTCACTCCTTAACACTTCATAAGTCAGCCCTAATTTCTATCGTGTAAGACTTTTTAAAACTTCATTCACAAGATAAGGGTACCACTGGATAGGCCAGTATTTATTGCACATCCATAAGTGCGCAGATGGCAGTTTCAGAGTCAATGAAATTTCTGTGGATCTCAACTCACATACAACACATATAACACAAAGTTAGCAGTTTCCTTTCCTGAAGAGATTTCCTGAACCAGATGATTTCCTTCCCACTACAATTGGTAACGGTTAACCACTTAAGACAAGGCTTTCCTTGAATTCAACTTCAAATAACTGTTCTAATGGTATTCCTTGGACTTTGCATTAACAACTCGACAATAACATAATTAGGCCATCACTTCCTCATGCTACAGATCATTCTGTAAATTACCAACAATTATGTCCTATCACTCACTCCCTATTATTATAATATTTCCTCAATGACACTATGTTAAGCACACCATTATACACTGTCAATTGGCCACATGTCCTCCTGTATTACTTCCTCATCACTGTTTCAAAGAGGTTGTTGTGTCCTTCAAGTCATGCCCGATCAGAAAGTTACCACATGAGGCCCTCTAAATGACTCCCCGTCACTCTGCAAATTAGCCGAACGGAGTACCATCATCCAATCCTCTCACTCTGTGAATTACCCTCAGTGGCACTCCATCAATCCTTTTATATCACAGGGTATGTCACCCTTATGATGCCCAAACAACTTTCCTTATCCTGGTGTAAATTAAGCCTCTGCTGTCCTTCGAACAATGCACTACCGCTCTGCATATTACCCTATTACGCCCTCTATGTCACTTCTTACCACTCAATAAGTTAATCCATAAACACAAACGACTTTAAAATTCACACGAAGGAATTCCTCCAAATCACTCCCTATTATCCGGTCATCTAACTATATAACACATTCTCACTTATGTTTGCTGACTGCCTAATTTATTCCAGGATGACCTCTAAATTGCACCCAAAATGTGTAATTTATTCTAATTATGTCTTATCAAACACTCACTCTCACTGTAAGTTACTCACATGAAGTCCCATCTACTACTCTCAATCACTTTGCAAATTACTACAATGACAGCGTGTTAATCTCAATCATTCTGCAAATTGACTCCATGAACGTCCTTTCAATCACACTAGACAATGATGTCATTGAATCGCTTGGCTTCCGATCACGCATTGCTTCTCATAGGCAGCGGGGACCTGGGTTCGATTCCAGGCTCGGGTGACGTTTCCAAATTCTCCCTGCGCTTCAGTGGGGCTTCCTCAAACTGTCCAAAATTGTGTGCATGCGAAATGCCAGGCTGCAGATTGACGGCAGTGTGGTCACTCTGTAAATTACTGCCAAGTTTCTTTGTCATTCTATAAATCACACGAAGCTCTTGCGTCCCCGTGTTATCACACATGATGTGTTTTTTTTTAAATCAACCTCCTTGGCGCCCCACCAATCGCACCCTCCATTCTGCACATTGCGAACGTTTTCTGTACACTGACGTTGTCTATTTCACGACATAAATTTTCCCATAACTCCCGTCAATCACACTCAAACATCCTACAGTTCACCACATAATATCTGTTCAATTACCTCATGTTCTGCAATTACCATGGTGACATTCTATCCATTAATCATTATCACTCTAAATTGTCAAAGTGCTGTCCTCTAAATAACTCCTTGCCAGTATGCAAATTAATCACCTAATGTCCTTTAAATCACATCTTTTATGTCTGTAAATTGTCCCATGACTACACAAAAACACTCCCTATGATTATCACTGTCACTATGCTAATTATACCAAAAACACCGAGTCAATCATTCTCTATTCTGCCTATTGAGGGAGTACAACGCAGGTTCACGAGGTTAGTTCCTGGAATGGTGGGACTACTTAACGGTGAAAGACTGTAGCGTCTGGTCTTGCATACCCTATAGTTTAGAAGACTGAAAGGGGATCTGATTGAGACATAGAAGATTATGAAAGGATTGGACACTCTGGAGGCAGGAAACATGCTTCTGCTGATGGGTGATTGCCGAACCAGAGGATACGGCTAAAAAATACGGGGTAGACCATTTAGGACAGAGATGAGTAGAAACGTCTTCACCCAGAGGTTGGTGGCTGTGCGAAATGCTCTGCCTCAGAGGGCAGTGGAGACCCAGTCTCTGGAATCATTTAAGAAAGAGTTTGACAGAGCTCTCAAGGATAGTGGGTTCAAAGGTCATGGAGATAAGGCAGAAACAGGATACTGATTAATGATGATCAGCCATGATGATATTGAATGGTGGTGCAGTCTCAAAGGGCAGAATGCCTACTCCTGCACCTATTTTCTATTGTCTATCGTCTAATTGTCTATTGCCTCTTGTCTATGCCTCTATAGACTACCCAGTCATTTCCTGTAATATTACTCCCTTTGATTCCGTTAGTTATTACAATGACATACATTTTGCATATCCATGTGTATGCTCCATGCCAAGTTCTGTAAATCACTCCCTCACGCTCGAGAAAATTTACCTACTGACATCCTATCCGTCATTCTGTCACTCGGTAGTTACCCCTAATTATGAAACTATACCCTTTAGTTTTGAATTACCCCATGTCCATCAGTTAATTATCCATAGTCTTTGCTCTATACCAGCTCACAGTTCGCTTTTCAATTCCTTATTCTGTAATAAATGGAAGCAAGCTGCAAAACTGTATTTGGGTCCAAACAAGGATTTAAATTCAGAGTCCCCATCCGTTCAAAGTTTCAGGGGTTCGCTGCGAGGACTTTTATTAATGGTCTGTCCATAATAGTCATTTAGCAAAATATATTGTTTGTCACTTCAGAGGCAATATAAAAGTCAGTCACGTTGTCTTTGTGAAGTCATATCAAGTCGATGTAGGGTAAGAATGGCAGATTCGCATCACTATTGAAGTCACTATTTATGATATTCAGCATTCAATGTTTGCGACATTACTGGTAATAGATAATTGAACGTGGAACCTTGAGTTAAGTGCCCAGCCAAAAATGATCTTGGAGAGGGTAAAGTCCTATTTAATGAAACGTTACATTTAATGAAACTATACTGGTCTATCTAAGGCAACTGAGCCTGGGAGGGTTCAGGAACTATTGCTTAATAGCGAAAGCGATGCCTAAGTGAGGTGGTGCACAAGGTATATTACTTGGAAATGCAAGGGAAATGAGAATCAAATTGGATTTGATAGTTTACACATGGGCTGAGATCGGTATGAGCCAAAGGAATTAGAAGCGATGTACCTGGGTTAAATATTTAAAAAAAGAAACACACTTCAGTCTCTTTTTCAATAATATTGGGGATGAGATATGAGCAGACCATACAAGTGAGACAAGGTTAATTCTAGACTAATGGCCATTGAGCTACATTTGTCTGACAGCCCTGTTTCTCTTGCAGCAAATTGTGTTTGCAAACTCATGAAATTGAGAAACTCCTGCTCAATTTGTGGGAAAAAAAACGATAAGGACCATATTCATTGGGTTTCAAAGGGAAACGTCTCTACCAAAGCCTGCAATATTAAATAAATCTGGATCACGAAATGCAGAGCACTCTCAGTGATATAAGCATTGTTCACTCCATTGATTTAACGAATTGATTAATTGATGTCAATAGTTACGTCCTACATTCCGAATCTCAGCATCAATGGACTAAATGATACAATATTGTACTTTATTCATGATGGCAAAACATATGGAAACATTCGAAATGTTGACCCATGCAGATCAAAATTTTATCTATACTATAATTTATCAAATAAGTGATTACTTTTGACTGTCTCCAGAATACTTCCTAGTGCTGTGTACCCGGAGATCTCTGCTGGTCCAGAAGAAGAAAAGTTTT
Source organism: Hemiscyllium ocellatum (assembly GCF_020745735.1). NCBI lineage: Eukaryota > Metazoa > Chordata > Chondrichthyes > Orectolobiformes > Hemiscylliidae > Hemiscyllium > Hemiscyllium ocellatum. The sequence goes on along the minus strand of NC_083448.1, from coordinate 2,705,583 downwards.
GGACGTTGACAACGCTGAACAAAAGTTCGGGGATGAATGGAAGATAATACCAAGACCCGAATAAAATTGCCAGTCAATCTGGTAAAGGCATGATGATCGGGTAACCACTGATTCATTTGTCGATAACATGATTTTCAACGACTGGAACATAATTACCAACATGGCGAATGTGAGGACGGAAAATGGACAATTGAGCTACAACCTAGTCTGTGATCAGATTGACAGAACACTTGCCATAGCAAATGTATTACTTTTTCCTGTCATGCACCAGAATGACTGCAGCTGAACGAACAACCAGAAAGGGATTCACTCTTCGGAATGCAGGCTAGCAAAAAACAGAATAAACAATAAAGTATTCCCGTGCACTGGTCAGTGAATGATGATGAGAATACAAACATGACAGTCGAAACAGGAATAAATGAGGAAGAGCAAAAACAGAAATTGCTGCAAAAGCTCAGCAATTCTGGGATCATTTGTGGAAAGAAGTGAGAATCAATATTTCGAATCCTTGCTCAGAACTGCTAATCGCTCTAAAATGTCAGTTTATGCAGAACATATGGTGTGAGTTGAGGAAACGAAAAAGGAGAGATCAAGCTCTAAATATTTGAAACTGCTACTGAATCCAACAACAAATTTCGGGCTTGAGCTCTCTTATGTTCACACCCAACACACTGACAGACGATCTTGTTATCACATCGTCTATTGTTACTCACAACCCAATGTTAGACACTAGCCTATCATAGTTCGTTCGCCTTAACGGCTATTCACTCTCCTGGTCGAATCGTTTCCACTTCTTTGTGAGTCCGACCGTTCTGCACTCCCTATGCCTTTTTCCTCTCCTGCCGTTTATGGTCAATCCACTTGCCCACACCAACGTACCTCCGACATGGAAACTTATCATTTCCTCTCTATCATCAGTACTGAGTAAGGGGCCACCCGACCATAATGTTAAGTCTGATTTCTCTTCACACATGCTAAAAGACCTGCTGAGCATTTCCAGCAATTTCTATTTTTGCTTCTGATTTCGAACATATCGCAGCTCTTTCGATTTTGAGAAATCAGCAAGACAGAGTGGGGCAGGAATTTTGAAGTGATTGGGTAGACAGGCAACACAAGGGGCAAGGCCGTCATCAAAAGTGAGCTAGTGATGTCAGCGAGTAACTGGGAGAGCCCGGGATTGATGCAATATTCCAGCTGGGAATGCCATCATTTGAGGCGATTTGCACGAGAGACCATTGCAGTTTTCCTGTTGTCCACAAGAGCTCAGCCCAGTGCAGCGTCTACATTTACTGTGAATAATCCGAAATTGAAAGTAAGGAAAAAAAGATCTGTGCAGTAATCTCAGTTTGGCCATGGTCAATCCTCGTGGAGTCCCACGACTGGACAGTGCAAACGACAAAGCTGGCACTTTGAATTAACAGAAATGACAATTATCCTTCCTGGTTTTGTGGGCCCTATGACCTCGCTGCTCCTTGGTTTGGTGTATTTTTTAACAGGGGACGGAAAGAAACAGCTGCAGTGTAAAAAAAAAGTTTCTTTGCTGATTCTCTCTCTATCATCTTTCTGGGAAGAGCCTGTTTTCGACTTTACCATTTTGCTAAGGGGTGTGTTTATGGGAATGTTGCAGAAAATTTGGAAAAGTATTATTATTATTCAAAACAAGAATAACAGATTTCGCGTGATGATGTGTTCACATAGGATATCATGTTGAGGTCTTAGAAGGAGTGCCTTCCTACAATCATGCATCAAAGTTACAATAACATTGAGATATTTTCCCAGAAAATGATGGTAACCGCGAAAATAGTAAGAGGAAAAGGGCTTGCATCTATTTGAGCCTGTTCCTACATTCAATCTTATGATGGCTGATTATTAGACACAGTCCCTGGCTTTTTTATGAAAATAGACAAAGCACTCCTCTCGTTGCACGTCTCGATACCGTGTCTGTCATGTGTTTGCGCACTCCCTCAAAATGTAAGAATTGCATTGAAGCGTATGTGCATGTTCTTCACAATTCACTTTACATTGCATTGGCTACAGAGTTGCAGATAGAACCATGGAGTTTTGGAGTCATACAACACGATAACAAACCCATCAGTGCAACTCGTCCATGCCGAACAGATATCCCAACCCAATCTATTCCCACCTGACAGAACCTGGTTTATATCCTTCGAAACCCTTCCGATTCATATACCCATCCAAATGCCTTTGAAATGGCACAATTGTACGAGCCTCCACCATTTCCTCTGGCAGCTCTTTCCATACATGTACCACCCTCTGTGTGAAAAATTGACTCTTATATCGCATTGATATCTTTCCCCTCTCACACTAAATCCATGCCCTGTAGTTCCGGACTCTCCACCTTACGGGAATTTTTTTGTTTGCCTATTTATCTTATCCATGCAACTCATAATTTTGTAAACTTCTATAAGGTCACCCCCTAGCCAGCGATGCTTCTTGTAAAACAGTACCAGCCTCTTCAGCCTCTCACTATAGCCCCAATCATCTAACGCTGGCAACATCCTCGCAAATCTTTACTGAAACCTTTACAGATCCACAACATCTTTCCGATAAGAAAGAGACCAGCATTGCATACACGCAATATTACAATAGTCATCGAACCAATCTCCTGTAGAGCTACAACATGCCCTCCCAACTCCTTTAATCAATATACTAACCAATAAAGGAAAGCATACCAAAGGCGTTCTTCACTATCCTATTTACCTGCGACTGCACTTTGAAGGAGCTATGAACCTGCACTTCAAGTTCTCTTTGTTCATCACCATTCACTGGGATTTACCATTAAGTGTATAAGTCATGTTAAGATTTGCTTTCCCAAAAAACAGCATCTCGCAATTGTCTGAATTAAACTCCATTTGCGACTTCTCAGCCCATTGACCCATCTGATCAAGATTCCGTTGCAATCTGAGGTAACCTTCTTCTCTGTCTACTGCACCTCCATGTTTGGTGCCACCTGCAGATTTCCTGTCTATACCTTTTAAGCTCACAACCAAATTATCGATATAAATGACGAAAGGTAGTTGACCCAAAACCTATTCTTTTGGTACTCCACTGGTCACAGCCTAACAGTCTGTAAAACAGCCATCCACCTAAACACTCTGTTTTCTACCTTTGAGACAGTTCTATGACCAAATGAGTAGTTCTCCCTGTATTTCCTGAAATTTAACCATGCTAACCAGCCTCATATGTTGCATGCTGTTCTGGCATCTCACCATTTAAATATTTTAGGATTAGCTCGGAGCCATTCAGCGAATCTTGCAGTTCTGTGATGTTCACCAGTTGAGAGTTGGAAGCTTGCTAACGTGTTAAGGAGACAATGACCAAGGAAGAGGGATGGTGTGGAGTGATGGGAAGAGGTTTTGGAGGGTGTAATGAAAAGTGTGGCTTCAATGCATCCAGTAGTTAATGAAATATCAGTTGCGTGAGGATGTGCAATGTACAATTTAATATGAAGGGAGACAGGCATCTGAATTTGAGCAATCTCCTCGTCCTCCTTGAAGTTCCCTAGTTTCCTGATAAACAGATGCATGCTTCAAAATTGAATCCCGAAAGTTAGAACAGGCGCATTTTGACCCAACCTAAGTGTTTAAGTTCAAGGTCCTTTGCTATCAAAGCACGTTCGTTTCCTCATCCTTTCAAAGATTGTAAGGTCATCGGTAAAACGTTTATTCATGGTCTGTCCGTCATTGTCATAGAGCAGAATTTATCGTTTTCTCACTCCAGACGCAATTTAGTGGTCAGTCACGTTTCTGTGTTTCTGGAGTCACATGAACTTTAAGTCGGGCATCGATGGCAAATCGCTTCTCCATTGAAGTCAAAATGATATTTGCGACATGAATCGAGCTGGACTGGAGTAACTCGAGGCAATTGAATGTGGGAGGCAATGTTCAAGGAAGTGGAGTGATGTGGAACTGGTGTTTTATTGTGAGAACGATGCAGTATGGTTTGTTCAAGTGAAGTGTTGGACAAGAGACATTACTTGCACCTGCAGATGAAATGAGAGTTAATCTGGAAATTAACAGTTTAGGCATGAGGCTGAGAGGGCTATGCAATGAAGGAGATTGACACAACTAGGAGCAGTGCACGAGCATTACATATTCTAAAAGGACGCAGTTCATCTCTTTTGCACTAACATTGTGACTGAGATGGAGCATGACATACAATTGAGACAGGATCCATGCGAGATCAATGGTCATTGAAATCAATTTCTCTGACAACCATGTTCCATTGCAACAAATGATGCTTGCTCTCCCATAAAATTGACAAACTCTGTTTCAGTTTGTGAGACAAACAATAGTGACCATGTCTATTAAGTATGAAAATGATAGCTCTCCAACAAAGTTTCCAATGTGGAACAAATCGAAGTCACGAAGTGTTCGGCATTTTCAGTGATGTAATTATTGATCAATCAAATAATTTAACGAATTGATTACTTCAGCGCGAATGTTACCCACCATCTGATTTCAGTCACTCATTCTCAGTTCCAGGAAAATAGATTTAGGGATGCTCATTTGTACTCTGTACATGCTATGTAAACTCACAGAAACACACTAAACGTTGAACAATGCAGTTGAAATTTCCCCAAACTACAAATGATCCAATAAGTGATTATATTTGACTCTCGATCTCCTGGTTTACAGAACTCTTCCCTGGCTGTGTGCCCAGAGAGCACTGCTGGCACGGTAAAAGTGAAGTGTTGGACAAAAACAATTTTGAACAAAAGAACTGGACAATAACAAGAGAGCGGGAAAAATTGAAGAACTCTTCTGTTTTCCAGAAAGCAGCGTAATAATTATGTGCTGTTGCTTCATGAGACGGGGACTTCCATTAGTGCATATTGATCTGTGAGAATTTGGGGAAATAGAAAACTGCATTGTTGAACATTTATGATATTTTTGTGTGAATTTTGATCTACATCAATCCCGTCACTTGGCTTACAGACTGAGCAGATCGGCACAATTACTGTTCCACTTCTACGACTGCAGTTTACTCTCTGCCAAACTGAGTTTTCAAATTCGGGCCAGAAAGAGCCACAAAGGTGAAAGTGACAGTGACCTAGACAGCATAGTCAGTTTCAGCATAAATTACGAGATCATGGATATTATTCATGCGTCCAAACTCCCTCTCGAAAAGAAACGTTTCACAAAAGATTTCTCAATGTTTGTCAATATCAAGCCACGTGGAAAATGTCCAGTTAACCCAGTGAAAGCATGGCGCTTAGAAATAGGGTGATGCATTTGGAGACATCATTACTTTCGAAATAGTTATGCATAAGTACAAATATGTTCACTTTGAGGAAAAAGCATGGATAAATAAATTACAACTAAGTCTGTGATCAGATTGATGGAGGACTTGTCATTTAAATGTATTGTTTCTTCATGCATTGCAGGGAATGAAGACAGTTGAACAAAAAACGAAGAATGGTTTCAATCGCCAGAATGCAAAGGAGACTAAAACAGAAAAGGTAATTTACGTTGAAGCTGGTCAGGCAATGAGGATGGAGATGCAAAGGTGATAGTAGTAGCAGGGAGTAATGAGAAAGACAGACAGACAGACAAAAACTAAAATTGCTGCAAATTCTCAACAGGTCTGATCGTATCTGTGGGGACAAATCAGAGTCAAAGTTTCTGGTCGAATGACCCTTGCTCAGAAACAGTGGTCTCTATAACATGTCGGTTTATGAATAACATGTGATGGGGGTTGGAAAACGAAAAAGAGGAACTCAACCCACTCATTTGTTCGACTTGCTATTGAGAGAAACAACAAACTTGGAGCTCTCCTGTCTTATGTCCACACTTCTACACACACCTCAGGCCTTGATATTACATCGTCTACAATTACAAGCAACTCATTTTTACTGACTCTCCGAGCCGTAACGTTATCCAGTTCTTTGTGTGTCCGACTTTTCAGATCATCTCCATTTGCCATTTTCCCCGCCTGTCATTTCTGTCTAATCCACTCCCCCCCACCTACGGATCTCCGGCATGTAAACTGACATTTTCCTCGCTAAAATCAGCACTGAGAAAGGGGTTATTCGACCAAGATGTTAACTCTGACTTACCTTTACAAGATGTTTGCAGACCTGCTGAGCTTTTCTCGCCATTTCTCTTTTTATTTCTGATACTGATAATATCACAGTTCTTCGTTGATGATAAGTCAGGGAGATAGAGTGGGAGAGTACTTTTCAATGGTCAGGCAGTCAGGTAACACAAGGGACAAGGTTATGACCGGAAGTGAGCAAGTGTTGTCAGCGAGTAATGGACTGGAAAGAATATCTGTTGGGGTTAATGCAACATTGCAGCCAGAAATGCTACCATTTGAGACGATTCGCACAAGTGAGAGCATTTCTGTTTTACTGTTTTCTTCAAGAGCTTTGCCCATGGCAGCGTTTCCATTCACCCGGAGTAATCCGAAACACTTTGTGAGGAAAAAAAATAAATTCCTCAGCAGTAATCTCAGGTTGCAGCGGAGTGTCACGTTTGAACTGTTCATGCTACAAATCTTGTTTTTTGACTTAATAGAATTGCACATTCCACTTTCTAGTTGTGTGAGCCCTGTTAAAACGCTGTTCCTTTCACAACCATTTTATTTTTTCAGGAGCAGTTGCAAAAAGTGGAGGTTCTCGGGTAAACAGGCCATAAGGGCGAACACGTCAAAATCTACCCTCCGAAGGGTAACCCAACCAGAGCTATTCGGCATACATTGACACCTGACTAATGCATCTAACAGTGTAGACAATTCAGCTAATCTCCACATCATTGGAGTATGGGAGGAAACTGGCAAAGTGTAGCAAGCACAGGGGGATATGTGCAAACTCCACACAGATGGATTCACGATGCAGGAATCGATCCTGGGATTCTGGCGGTCCGAGGCAGCAGTGCTAAGCATTGAGCCACCGTGCCACTGCTAACTAACAGAAATTGCTAAGGTTAATACTTAGCGCAAAGGCTTTCAAAGTTCAAAAGAAAAACACTTGCAAAATAAAAGGGCATGGTCCAGTTCTCCCACGTCAGAGATATTTCACTTCTGGTTTTAAGTTTTAGCAGGGGACCCAAAGAAACACCTACAATGAAAAAATGTTTCCATGCTGGTCGCTCTGCAACGTTTCTCTTGCAGTAGCCTGCGTTCGTATTTGCCATTTTGTTAAAGTGTACACATATTGGGATGTTGCAGAAAATTGATAGTTGTGATATAATCGTTTTCGGTTTCAGATATGATAAGTTACTCTACGTTTTATTCCCTTTTGTTCGTGTTTCATTCTGCAGTCCATATATAAAAACTGTTCTGTTAAAAAAAGTGGCTTGACCAGTTGCATCAATCCTGGAATATCCGCTGTAAACATGCTTAAAATAACTAGAAAAGGCAGGGTGTTTGAGACGTTAATAGCCCTTTTAGGTGATAATATCCGTTGTAAACCTTCGGAAAATAAGATGGGAATGTAGGGTCTGGGAGACGTTGACAGCTCTTTCAGGTTGCAATAAAGCCAACCATAATGACTGAAGACTGAACTAACAGAGAGAATTCTGAAGAATCTCAACTTATCAACGGGATTGTCAACGGGAATAGTACCAGAGGACTGGAGGATAGCGAATGTGGTCCCATTGTTCAAGAAAGGGAGTAGGGATAGCCCTAGAAACTATAGGCCAGTGAGTCTGACTTCAGTGGTGGGCAAAGTCTTAGAGAGAATGGTAAGGGATAAGATTTATGAACATCTGGGTAGGAATAACGTGATCAGGGATAGCCAGCATGGTTTTGTGAAGGGCAGGTCGTGCCTCACAAACCTTATTGAGTTCTTTGAGAAGGTGACTATGGAAGTGGATGAGGGTAAAGCAGTAGATGTTGTGTATATGGATTTTAGTAAGGCGTTCGATAAGGTTCCCCATGGTAGGCTAATGCTAAAACTTCGGAGGTATGGCATTGAGGATATATTAGAGGTTTGGATTAGGAATTGGCTGGCTGGAAGGAGACAGAGGGTAGTAGTTGATGGATTATGTTCATCTTGGAGCGCAGTTACTAGCGGTGTACCACAAGGATCTGTTTTGGGACCATTGCTTTTTGTTATCTTTATAAATGATCTAGAGGAAGGACTTGAAAGCTGGGTAAGCAAGTTTGCGGATGACACGAAAGTCGGTGGAGTTGTGGATAGTGAGGAAGGAAGTGGTAGGTTACAGCGGGATATAGATAAGTTGCAGAGCTGGGCGGAAATGTGACAAATGGAATTCAATGTAGCTAAGTGCGAAGTCGTTCACTTTGGTAGGAATAACAAGATGATGGATTACTGGGCTAATGGTAGGCTACTTGGTAGTGTGGATGAGCAGAGGGATGTTGGTGTCTATGTACACAGATCTCTGAAAGTTGCCACCCAGGTAAATAGTGCTGTGAGGAAGGCATATGGTGTACTGGGCTTTATTGGCAGAGGAATTGAGTTCCGGAGTCCTGAGGTCATGTTGCAGTTGTATAAGACTCTGGTGCGGCCTTATCTGGAGTATTGTGTGCAGTTTTGGTCGCCATACTATAGGAAGGATTTGGAGGCATTGGAACGAGTGCAGAGGAGGTTTACTAGGATGTTGCCTGGCATGGTAGGAAGATCATATGAGGAAAGGCTGAGGCACTTGTGGCTGTTCTCATTAGAGAAAAGAAGGTTTAGGGGAGATTTGATCGAGGTGTACAAGATGATTAGGGGTTTAGATAGGATTGACAGTGAGAACCTTTTTCCGCTAATGGAGTCAGCTGTTACTAGGGGACACAGCTTTAAATTAAGGGGTGGTAGGTATAGGACAGATGTTAGGGGTAGATTCTTTATTCAGCGGGTTGTGAGTTCATGGAATGCCCTGCCCGTATCAGTGGTGAACTCTCCTTCTTTATGTTCATTTAAGCGGGCATTGGATAGGCATTTGGAAGTTATTGGGCTAGTATAGGTTAGGTAGGACTCGGTCGGCGCAACATCGAGGGCCGAAGGGCCTGTACTGCGCTGTATCCTTCTATGTTCTATGTTCTATGTTCTATTATCCAAAATCATTTCTTTTCCAGGTTCTGAAGAGGACAATAATACCAGAATCCAAATTTTAACACTTTTTATCTCTCCACAGTTTCTGCCGGATCTAAACTGTGCCTTCACCATTCTCTGTTTATTACATCAATGCTATATCTCTCTGTTGGTTCGAGCTAAACTGCTTCCTATTTCGAAAATGCTACATGTTGATGACCAAATAGGTGATGATGCCCACTTCACAGGAGAATTGTGGAATCAAGTCTGGACACTGAATCATATATGAACAGATGAGCACAGATGAAAACTGCCTCGAGCAAAGACATCGATTTTAAGGTCTTCAATATGGAAAGACATTTCGAGATGCAGGAGGGTTTTGAGAGAGAATTACAGAGTTTATGTCCAAGGCATCATATGGTCTACTACTAAGACCAATGAGGGACAAATAAAGATTTTTCAGAACTAAGTAAAGCTAGAATAGTGGCAGGGTCACGAATGAACGTTGCATCGGTATGGGAAAGGGACGGAATCGGGAAAAAAAAAACTGGTCATGATATTAAATTCACCACATTAACCGAAGGAAGCAATGAAAAATTATGGTGAAATATGATCAGGAATGCTGTGACTTAGAAAATGAGTGGAGGACTTTGCATGATGTGTTCATGTAGGATGCCATGTCGAGCTCTCAGCTGGATCACCTTGTAACAATCAGGTATCAAGTCACAATAACATTGGTACTATTTCTCAGAGGATAATGGAGCACACAACATCGGAGCAGGAAAAGGACTTTCATCTATTTGAACCTGTTCCTTTACTCAATCAGAAGATGGATGATCATCAAACTCATTTGCATTTCTAATTTATTCGATATCCTACGAACGTTTTTGCCGGAAAAACGACTCCATTCCGAAAACAGCCAAAAAATACATTTCGTTTGAACTCTACCTTTCGCCAATAATTCAGCACTTCGATCATGTGTCAACTCGCGTTTTCTGCTGAGCTGAACAGCCTTATGCTGATCCTCATGAAACTGTGTCTGTCATGCATCTGCCCACTCCTTCAAATTTTGCGATCGTGCTGCAGCATATCTGCACATTCCTCAAAATTCGGTCGACTTTGTGTCGTCTACAGAGTTGCCGAAATTGTCTGTTTTTTCGACATGCAATCATTAATATTTTTCTGGATGAGCTGAGAACCAAGCATTCATCTTTGTAGTTCTGCACTAGTCATGAGCTTACTAATTTATTGAAGAGACTGTGACCAGGGAAGCAGGATAGTGTGGAGTGATGGGAAAGAGATCTTCTAGGGGGTAATGGAAAACGTGGCATCAAGTTCCGGAAAAGTTAATGAAATATCAATGGTTGAGAATATGCATGGTTTATTCAATATGAAGGAAGACAGTGATACTGAATTTGGACAAAGAGCACAAGGTTGTTGAATGGATTGTTTGTGAGTTGAGGAGAAGACAACAGTTAACTTCACTTTCTTATGTGAGTCAAAGCAGAAGCACACTCGAATACTCGACTCTCGAAGAAGCAGCCAAATGCATGATGTTTTCAGAGATGAAGCGAGAGACAGGCTCATGTGAAGAGGGAGAAACAACAGTGACACAACAGCAGAAATGGAATGATTTATGGATGAAGAAACGTATTTGTCGATGTGTTGTTAGTATACATAAACATGTGGCATAACGTGATTTGCATCATGCACAGGATTTGGTTTTACAAACATATGTTCCCTTGTTTCAGCATTTGTGCAAATATTACAATCAAACCAAGTGAGAATTTTGTAGAGGCTGCCACACTTGCTTCACTGCTTGCTCTGCAGGAGTTGCAGGAACGCTCCTCATACTCACTGCATATATGTGGCTGTGGTGGCAAGGTAGCATCGTGTGCTTTGTTGATGTATGTGTGTGCATGTATGTATGATTTTTCTTGTTAATGTCAAACTTCATTTCATCTCAATTTATCACTGTAATGGTTAAATGTCTTCATCTTAAGAAAATTAAGCAATTTGGGGATCGTGAAGAGAAAGATTTTAACCAGTTGAATGGCCATGACATCAATGAAGTTTGGAACACGCTCAAACGAATGTGTTATATCCCGATGTCTCAATTTCTTATCCTTTCATAAACATCCAGCTTGCTGTTGGTCGAATCTTTAATTGATTGTTTTTACCATGCTTGTATCCTCTTTCTCAGTCACTTCAGATTTTTTTTTATTACTAACACTTGTTTACTTCATTTTGCCGTTATCTATAATTCATTAAATTGGCTTCACCGTGCTTCACCGACCTTGGTGCTGCTATCACTATTGCATTTATTTTTGTTGAATTCTTTATGTAAAAATAGCTTTCAGTGGTTTCCTGAACTTCTCTCTGAATTTGGAGAGTGTTGCTACATAGACAATAGTGTTCGTGCAGCAATTCAAATTCCGCAACATATATGCAACATGTTTAAATGTATACTCACCATTACTATCTAAAGGGTCATCAACATCAAAATAATATAAAATATACCATAACCAGAGAAAAATGAAGGAGCCAGATACAGAGAAGAGCAAAATAATAGACTGTTTTCGCTTTTCCATCTCTGGGTCCTTGGGAATGTTTCCATTTCTCTTACACTTCAGACCCTTACGGACTCGACTGGCTACAAAAATATGCTTCACTGTCAGAGCGTTGAGAAACAGTATTAAAGCAAATGGGATTATTGGAGTCAAAATCTTCTCAAAGTCGTTAAATGCTCCCCACAAAGGGCTGTCAGAATATGCATCTGAATTTGAACAGCCCAATTTTATATTGTCTACAATTTTTGATGGTCGAAATCTAAAATAGATAGGAATGTTTTTCAAACAGAAATGGATTCCAGTTGTTGCGAGTACCACTGTTGCAGTTTTTTGAGTGCAGTACTTAGATTTCAATTTCTCCCAACATATCGTGATGTGCCGATCAAGAGTGAATGCAATAGTAAACCAAACAGAACATTCTGTGATTGCACGGCGGAGAGCATAACGAGCACTGCAAACTGGGGTGATGTCTCGGAACGATACAGGAAAATAATCATTCTTGATTTTGCTGAGTATGATCTCAAAGATAACGAACAGTAGATCCACCGTTGCCATGGCCAACAGGTAGCGAATGGTGCAGGCAGAGAGTCCACACTTTCCTTGGGACAAGATTGCAATTGGAATTACATTTACTGCAAAAGGAAGAGAGAGAGAAGTAAAAAACAAATACACTGGAAAATACAAATAATTCATGTCACTGAGTTAAATAATAATAGCTTTTCACGCAATGAAAATGTGTCTGAATCAAACAAAAAGTTCTGCAATAACAGTTATGTTATCCACATGTCTCCAATAGTTAACCACCAGACTGAACATATTTGAAACTTTGGAGTGCACCAAGGTGTTTCTGAGAAATTATACATCCGCTTGTGTTGCAAACAGGCAATTTGGCTGAAGAAGTCTATGCTGCTACCCCATTGCTCTGCATTTCCATGAACTAATACACTTAGCCTGCGCATTCCTGAGCATTATGTCCTGTTTGGTATGTCCAGTTCAACGAAATAACACATCCTTGGACTGTAGGAAGCAACCGGAGCACACAGGCAAATTCCACACAGCACAGACGACGGCTGGAATCAAACCCAGGTCCCTAACGCTGTGAGGCAACATTGCTAACGCCTGAGCCACCGTGTCACTGCTTACAATATGCAAGTATACCAATGATTTTTTTGAAAACTGTCATTTCAGAAACAACTAGTGCCTTCAGATGAATTCCAGGAATGTCCCTGCCGAAGATTAGTTACTCTACAGAATAAGAAAACAGTCCTTCCACACTTCCATCACTCCTTTGGAAGAGAAACCCTCGTAATTCTCAGAGGAAATCATTTTACTGATATGCCATGGTGGTGGGATAAATATTTAAGCATGAACTTGACGTCACTATGTGAACACCATCAAAAGACCATTGGACGACTTCACCATTCAGAAGACACGAGTAATCGTCAGGGTCTCCACATTTTAAGACATGTGGAGGCATCAATGAAAATTTATCTATTTTATACAAGAATACCTTCCTATGTAAACAATGGACAACATCGAAGTAAACGTGACTATATTCTTCGAATACTGCAATTCTGATGTCTAATCCACTACACCCTCTTCCAATTGCAACAGTATTTGAGAGAAGAACTCAGAAACACATTTCCACTTGAACTGGGTTCAAAGTCTAATCTCAGCAATAGAAACAACAAGGAAAAGATTCTGTAATCAACGTAGATGCCAAAGCCGTTTGCTCTGAAGACGTAGAACTGGAGAATTTATGAAGTAGGGACAAAGTCGTTTTCTCTGAAGTCGTGGAACTGGAGAATTTCTGGAGTAGGGACGTGCTAATTCAATGAAGATGGAGTGAAGTTTGTTCATAAAGATGAGAGGAATATCATTGTGCCATAAAAAGGTTCAAAGCGCTGGGATGGAAAGACGGCTGTGTGGAGCTAAATCCTGCCACAGCCCAACTGGTTGAAATTCGAAATTTCCAGTTGTTAAATCTGGAATACTTTAGTTAATCAAAATCATTCGTAATTTCCTCTCAATGAAGTCTCATCTGACATCTGACATAGGACAAATGATTTCAGGGTTCTGTGAAGAGAAGGAAAGGAATTAACACCGGAAGGTACTGAACCTAACGTTGGTTGGAATAGAATAATACCGTGTAATACAGAATAATACAAATGTAAAGGAATGGATATACAAATCAGTGCAGAGTCAGTTCAATGTTGTGTCTCAATCTAGTCAGGCACCCAGGCTAAGTACAATTCCAGAGACTGAGAATCTCAGAACCATACTCTACAGAAAAGGCTTCTTGGTCCATCGAATCTGTACAAACAAAAATACAAGTAATCTACAATAGTCTCACTTTCCAACATTGGGCGCACAGCATTGGCAAGACTTCAAGTCCACATCCAAGTTCTTTTGAACGTTTGTGACGTTTCCCGTCTCAAATAGGCAGTACAGTCCAGAAAACAACCAATCACTTGCTGAAAATTATTTTCAACCAATCTCCACTAAATAACATTCATTTTACTTTTAAATTATGACCCTTGTGATTGATCATTTGATAAATGCCTCTCATATTCTTATGCAAATATTTGCATTGGAGTCTTACTTCAAAGGAAACATTCTGCACTTTTCTAGTGTCACTTCATGTCCGAATTGCTCCAACCCAGTTAACACCGTGGTGAATCTCCACTGCTCCCGATGCAGAGTAATCGCATTCTCTCTGCAATGTGAAGACCAGAACTGTACACAGTACAATAGTTGTGATCTCAACAAAATTCTGAATTCCTCGAGCATGACATATCTGTTCTTATAATCAATTGCACGACTATTAAATTCAAAAGCACCTTTTAACGATCTTATGAATTTGTCTGCCCACTTTTCGGGATCTGTGGGCAAATGTAAAAGGTCACTCACTTACTGCTACCTTTCTCGCATCTGTCATTTATTGACTATTTACTTTGTCTCTCTCAATATTCCAACGTGCAGCACTTCACATTTATCAGGGTTTCGTTCCATCTGCGATTGATATGCCCATCTGATCAATCTGTTCATTTCCTCCTGCAACCTTACGTCTTCCTACTCACTGTCCACCACCGGTTAATTTTTGTGTTCTTCTCAAAATGTATTGTCGTTCCTTCCCCCAACACCACGTTCTTCTGTGCAGAATTTGTAAACACAACGAATAATGAGGGAGCCAGCATTGGCTCCTGTGGACGTTCATTTCACATTGTGCTCCTCAAATTATGGAATTGTCACTGGGGGAAATTTGTACATTACCATTTGTTAAGTACATGATTTTGTTATCAGCTGATGTGAATGCTGAAATCATTGGACCCCAGAGTGATGCATGTCTTGACAGACCACACGTTTTCCTGTTCACTTGCTGCAAGAGAACTGTCATTGGAAGTCTCACAAAAGATTGTCCCTGTACTTTATAAACAAACTTAGAAATTATTGCACAAGAAGGCAATAGCATTAACTATGTTACAGCGTTCACAACTCCTCCAAATGAGCCCAATCGAAAGATCATCATGTAATATTTAATCCACTTACACTACATCCACCCACTTTAGATTCCCAAAACTGAATGAAGAGTCATTCGCGCTTCATGTGTAAGCTTGGTGTTGATTTGATATTGCTGCAAAATGTTACACTTTTGCTCACGTTATACATTCTCCAGATGTTATTCTCTTCAAATAATGTCTCCTCTCCGGAGCTTTAAGCAAACTCTTTCTAATTTAGCATGTGTTCTTTCACCTTATGTCTTCAGTAATTTATTTTAATATACCTTCCTCTTTGACACTCGAAAATATTTTGTGAAGAATTTCAACTGATCAATAACAAAAAGGTTTCCCAACATAGCTGTGTTGTCTACTGCTTAGACCACCTGGTGCTGAAACGGATGATCTCTCTTTGCCTGACTGTATTTTTCTGGAAGAACCTGTTTCTGGGCAAATATCTCCTTCAAAAGCCTCCAGTTGTAAAAGCTCAAGTTAGTAAAAGGTTGAACAATAATCTTCACAGATTTACTTGCTGTTCGTTAATCTAAATCCACCTGATTTCTTGAAGTTATTTTTAAGTCGCTCTGAAACTAATTTTCTGATCCTTGTTGAATTGAATCAACGCATATCATGTGAAAGTTCTGTATTCATCAATCTACAATTCTTCAGACTTCAGGATAGTATTACGGAGATATGTGTTGTTTATTTTAATCAGAAGGAGACTGATTAAAATAAACACGAAGTGGGAGACCTGAAATAATGGAAGTTGCACCATAAAACTTAATTATTAAGCACGGTTGAACTAATATTTCAAGAAGACATCACTGCTCACAGAAGAACAGTCGAATGAGTTCAGACATAGATTGAAACAAACTCAGCGATCCAAGTCACTTACTTGGAACACCAGTTATACCCAGGATCATGTAGAATATTTTCCTCACAGGCTCGACCGGACGGTGCATGTCATGTGTGCAGAACCTTGTCCCACACTTAGGCTGGTAATTTCCCGAATTGTAATTCTGTCGTATGCTGTACATATGGACTTACTTATATATGCATCAGGATCTCCACAGGGATATTTTTGTTGCATAACTTTACGAAGTGATTGTTTTTTTCCTGAAAAGGTGCGACAAACAGATGACGATAGCAGAATTAATCTTTTGACGCTAAAACATTTTTCCATGGGGAATGAAGTGGCTGAACAACAACTGCCTGACGAGAGTAAAGCACTGATCACATGGAGTAACTGACCAGTATTGGAAACTGTTCTAAAGCCAAATCGAGGTGATCGTTCAATTCCACATCCACCTGCCACCCGATAAGTTTCCCCCAGTGGCCATTCACTGAGTGAATTCATGCCATCAGTATAAGCATTCACGGTTGTTTAACTTAGTTGAGGTACGTCACAGCTGTCTTTAGCTCAGGGTGGGTTGTTGAAATTTTCACAGAAATAAAAGAGCACAACAGAATTTGACAAGTTGCACGCTTTTGTTTTGATGTGAGACAATCTCACACCTTTCATGCCCCAACATTACCTGGCTTTCTACCAGATATTTCATATTAACTTCTTCAGCATTGAATATGCCTTCGTCAACTCTCAAGGCATTCATGTCAAATCCTCAACACGAGCTGTGTAAAACGCAATGCCTCACCATGTCATTCGTGACTCTGTTGCCAAACTGCTGCTGAAAACTCTGTCATCAATCCACTCTGAAATCTCGATGCATAAGTTAAATTTATCTTGAGAGTGCGAGGTGTGGTGTGCAGAATCAGTATAAATGCCAAAATCATGAGTGGATTGTTTTATTCTGCTTTGGAAAAAAAAAGCTAGGATCACAGGCGTGGAGCTCGTCATTTTCAAGATGCACATCAGCATTTGATGCACTGGTGGTCTTACCTGTGGAAACAGAATAAGTGTCTCTCACTCGCTCAGATGCAGTCCAGCAGTGACTCTGCCCTTTAATTCCACGAATGCAATGTATCCAATGTGAACATACATTGGATTGCCATTTATCAGAAACTCAACTGGACTAGTCATACAAATACATTAGCTACGAGAGCAAGTTAGATATTAGAGACAATTTAGATGTTAGATATTGCAAGCAACTCAAATCCTGATTCCCCAAAAAAGTTGCAAAGTCTGCAAAGTGGAAGTCACGTGATTGGAAATAAAACGAACATTTGACCAAAAGGATGCAGTTCCAGCCACACACAAGAAACTCGACACCATTTCGGAAAACCACCATACTTAACCGGTATCAGAGCTCAAAACAAAAGTCTGTCGAAAACTGTTGCAAAGTAGAAATATTCTCCACCATCTAGATGATTTTGGGCAGCAACTCACCAAGCATTTTCTTCAGGAAATGCGCTGAACGATTTTGAAGCTTTATTCCAGTGCAGAAACACGGCATGAGACTTTCTGAGAAAGTCAATGTCTCCGAATAAGGAAAATATCATCTGCTGAAAAGCATTGTTCATTACGGAATCAGACTTCAACAGAATCAGACTGTCTGAGTAAGAGGGGGATTATGTGCCTTCTCCAAATGCTCATGAATATGAATAAATCGCAGTACATTTAACCCAGTCCCTATTTATTACTTGCTGCGCCCTGATCAATGTGAGTCTGCTTGCTGGATTCGAGTATGACAGTTTCCTCTTCTCCCTGCACCTCCATATCAATAATCGCCCATTCCAGCAGATATTTATGTTATTCTGTATGAAGGGGTGTTCTCCTTTTTCAAGTCTATTGTATACTTCCTAATTCTGATGACAGCGATATGAAGATAAATTTCCAACACACATGACTACGCTCAGCAGCGTTAAGGATTTTTTCGTGTTTTATTATCGCACTGAGCTTGTTAATTCGTCCAATTAACGATTGAATTACCCTTGCCTTTGATGTTGGCTGTTTAACTCTGTAGTTTCTGCATGATTTTCCTTTGGCAGATTTCCCACCTTGAAGAAAGAAAGGTAGATAGTCATGTCTTGTGACCAAATTAAGATGTTTTGAGATTAATTTACACCTTTAATTCATTACTCCGTGTGGTTCGAGTGGAAGGGTCCAATATGAACTGTCAGAAAATGAGATCCGTGGCTGTGGAGATCTGTTTTACTCCAGATGAAGAGAAGCATGATCCATCAAGAATATTCAGGAATTAGCTCTGGATTTGTTTGGAAGATTTCGGGTTATTTATTAGTGATACTGAGAGTAAGGGTATATGTACTCGGTAAGGGACTGAGACTAACTTTGCCTGTTCTAAAGGCAATTCAAAATTGACATTCACCTTTTAAAATATGCCTTCATTGTCGACAACTGCTGCTTCCCATTTACTTACAAACGAGAAAAAATACAGACATGATCAGTGGATTTTAGCATAATCAAGACAGTTGATGGTTTTTCTCCTTTCTTAGGCATTTTGCAAGCACCTTTTCTGCCCTTGATAACGAGACAAACAGCATCAATTGTCTTTGCGACGGATGGAATTGTGACAAAAAGTTTTAAAGTTTAATGTCCAACGTAAAAAAAGTACAACTTTTGAGAGTAAATTTCTCTGGAATGTGCAAACATATTGATCAGGTATCCCGAAACTCACTTGCAACTTCACTTTTTCAGTTAACTTTGCAGTCATAATGATCCTGTCTTTGAGGAAAGTGTGATCTTTCCTCACTTCCTACCTGACATCTGGTGACCATGCCAACAGTGAGATGTCTGTGCCCATATTAGTGCAGTCGTTCTATTATGCTTCATGTATTATTTTCCCGATGATCTTTTCTGGTGATCACACCAGTGTGCAATTTCATCAGTATCTTCAATTATGCCATCATCGACCAGACAATCTGACTCACGATCACTTTTTTTCCTTTGATCGATTGTAGCTACCTGTTGCTGCAGGTTTACAAAGTAATAGTGCACAAGGAAAGCAATAATTATGTCTCGTGGTTCAAACTATCTTTTGCCATGTGGAGACATTATCTGCATGTATTTTGCAGCCTACTTTTGTGCATATATTAACGATAGACCACGTTTCTGTGTTGCCACTTGAAGCGACTATACTTACAGAGGATGGGTTAAATTTGACTTGTTCAACATGATTTTAAACCCATTGTTCCCCTTTACTTTACATTATGTTCCTCAGTTTTCTGACCATCAGATACATTTTAGTGGCCAGTCGTATGAGTAAAAATTTTCAGCTCCAGAACAAAACGGGTATTCCCAAGGACTCAAAGACTGGAAGGAGCAGGAAAGATGTGACTTTGCACTTCAACATATCTGGAAGTTATGCCACCTGAGTTTTTCAAATGCCAGTTATTGATTGAGTGAGTAGAAGCAGTGTCCAACTTGAGAGGGAGAGTCAAGCAGGAGCTAGCACTTGGCAAAAGTTGCCTAGTTGAAGAGCTTCTTTCAAACATAATGTGCCAAATAGTTTCATTCCGTTCCACATTATTTTCTGTGAATTCTGTGACTCATAGTGATCTGAATCGTACCTTACACCGTTTTAACAAAACCTCCTGAAATGGAAAGTCACGATTTTTAAAATAAAGATGAACATTTCATTTGCATTTCCCAGTTCGCTGCAGATCTCCCTTGAGATTTCCAAAATCACGCTGTTCTTTCGTATTGATCTGTTTTCCGACATTTAAACACCATTAGGCTCTTCTACTTTTCCTTCCAGAGTGCATCGCCCCAGATGTTCCCACAGAGAATTCCATTTGCCAAGTTTATCACTGTTCACTTAGCATGTCCTTACCTTTGCAAACTTTTTGCATCGTTCTCATGTCTGGCCTTTATACATGATTTTGTGTTATCTGCACACTTGTCTGTCGTACATTCATCGACGTCGTCGTCTTGTATAACAAACAAAGAAATATGATCTTGCTCTGAACTCCGTATATTAAACTGGCTACTTCCTGCAACGATAAAAAAAACAGCTTTCTGCCACAACCCTTTCTCCTGTCAGACACTGTTCCACTGCCCATGCAAATATGTTAACGCGAAAAACATGGCCTTTCACCTTGTTCAGTAGTGTAACGTGTGGTATCATATACAATGCCTTCTGTCAATCCAAACACATTATGTGGAAAATATTTTCGACAATTCATACAAGTCTAAAATATATGAATTCGACATTTTCACCAGCTCAATTTGACTCATAAAGTTGATACTTATTATTTTCCATTTATGAATCCATTTGAATCAGCTAGATTATCTTTTGCATTTCTTAAATTCAATTGCTCTTGCATTGTTAACAAGAAAACTCTGACAATTTCCAAAGGACATTTGTCGTTTTATGGAATCCCTGCAGTTTGACAACAAGCCATTTGGCCCAAGAAGCACACGACGATGAGTGAGCCACCCAAACCCATTTCCCTACATCTCCGTCTGACTTACGCATCTATTCTACACATCTTCGAACATTTGGGGAATTTAGCATGATCAATTCATCTAACATGCAAATCTTTGGAATGTAAGAGGAAATTGCACCACCACGAGGAAACACAAACAGACAGTGGGAGACTTTGCAAACTCCATACAGACAGATGACCGAAGCTGGAATCGAATCCATATCCCTGGCGTGGTGAAGCAGAGGTGCTAACCACTGAGTCACCATGCAGTCCCACCATTGAATAATCACATTATTTTTCAATCAAACGCATTGAATTTCCTGTTTTCCAAGTTCCTAATAATTTTCGGAAATCGATGGATTCCTGGAAGATCACTACCAATGCATTCATTATCTCTGAAGTTGCTTCCTCTAAAATCCTTCACATGGAGCACATCAGCACGGAAGGACCTATATTCATCTGCTCCTTTTCTTTCAGTAGTTTTATATTTATTTACATGTCTTCTTGATTTTCATTCTGATGCATGTTCCTCGGTGAGAAAAATATGCTTCTGCTCTTTGTGAAACAGGCGGTTTCCAGTAATGAAGCAAATCATTCCAGTTGACAACACTTGCTGGATAGTTCTGAATATATCTGAAACTGTGCTTATTTCCAGATTTGGGCGTACTTTTTTTTAATCTGAAAGCGATGTTTAAGATGACTACATTCTGTTCTTTGTACAATTAAATCATTACGTGATTGCTTCAACGCTGCAAACTAGGTAATAGCCAATCGTTCTTGCGTTTCTTTGTCTAAGACAATGACCATTCAGAGTAAACCTGGTTGGTTTAAAATTTAACCAATAGTTAACTTTACATAAGTATTCTTTATATCAATGGTACTAAGTGCCTGCAACACGTTGCAGTGCAGGTGGTTCAAACTTAGCAACATTTCAGTGGTATTTGGACAAACATATGAAGAACCGAAGAATTTTGAAATCGTTAGAAATCAGCAGAGGCCAGGAAAAATACAAGAAGTTGGGAGAAGGCAAAATATGGGGTGAGCTAAACGTCATAAAACAAAACTGCAAAAGTTTTCTTTCAGACCAATAAAAGGCACGAGAGAGGCTAGCGTGGAAACTGGATCACTGTAACGTGAGGCTGGAGAAGAAGAAATGGAGAACAAAGAAATAACCAAGGAAGTAAAATGTGCAACCGACTTCACAATGGAAGACTCCAGCAGTGTGCCTAAACTTTAAGATAGTCATGGATAAAAAGGTGGACAGTGACCAAATCTTGGTAGAAGGTGGATCAGATGGATTATGCCAAGATTTCTAACGAGATGCCTGAGGAACCTCTCGGAGCTGTGGTAGTGACCTTTTAGGAGTCACTAGAATTAATGCGAATCCAAAGTGCGTGGAACGACTTCCGTAGGACATGGTAGATGTAGGCATAGTTACAATCTTTACAAGTCACTTGCAAAAGTAAACTAAACGGATGGGTTTGGAGTGATTAGGTTTAGAGTTCTGAGGATGGGTTACTCGAACCGAGCTGGTCGCAATCACTGTCACCTCCTTCAATACGACCTGCAGCTTCACATGGTATCTTGGATAAATGCCCGTGAAGTAGTTATTTTGCCTACCCACGATCTACTCCGAACAAGTTTCTGACTTAGTATCCACCATTTTCTGCACTCGTGTCTAAATACTGTGCAACATATAGGAGCTATGTTGTTTGATTTGCGAGGCTACAGCAATGATTTATAAAGCTGTTGCCACGATAAAGGAACCGAGTTACAGGAAAACACTGAATAGAACAGACCTTCTTTCCTTTCAGTCTGGAGCATCAGAATCTGAGCAATGATCAAATACATATTCTTAAGATCAGTAGAGGCACGCATACGATGGATAGCCAAAGTTTCTGTCTCGGTTGGCGCGAGTCCAAAACTCGAGGACAGATTTCAACTGAGTGAGAACAGATTTATAAGAGACTTGAGGGATAGCTTTTTGAAAGAGTGTGATATCAGCTGTCAGTGGAAATGCTGGAGACAGGTATTTGAAGAAGAAGGTTGTAGAGATATACCGGCCAAATACTGGCACCTGGAACACGATCAGATTGGAATGCCGAGTCAGCATGGAAAAGTTGGTCCAAAGTGTCTAGTCTAATATGGTACAACAGCAGATGGATATGTGAAAACTATTTTCTTATCATTTACAGAGAAGGTTGGATTCCAATTGTAAGATGTCCCAATCTCTGGTTTGCATACACTAAACAACACAACTTCATAAAGATCTATGGTAAGTTATTTTATCGATACGAGACCGTCCATTTGACCTAATTCCTCCATACCTGTTTCTTAAATTTACAGCCATGGTCGCTAAGACCAGGCGTGGCACTGCTGCGAGCACTGCTGCCTCACAGCATCAGGGATCTGGGTTCGAATCCAGACTTGAGCGGCTCTATGGAGTTTGCACGTTCTCCCATCTGCAAGGTTTCCTCCCACAGTCCAAAGGTGTGCAGGTTAAGTGAATTGTTGGGGCTAAATTGCACACAGAGTTCAGGTATGTGTAGTTTTATCGCATTACTCATGGAAAAAAATGTTGGGGAATGGTGCTGGGTGAGTTCCTCTTCCGTGTGTCGGTATAACTTGCTTTTGTGCTGAGGGATTCAATGGATTCTCATAGAAGGGGCACAATCTCAGTGCATCTGCCACATCAAGTCCCTTAAGAATCCTGCATGTGACAATATGCACCCTCACATTATTCCAATCTCTGCTGAATTCAATCAGTGAAAAATCTCCTCATGAGACAGTCTCTGTCATGGCCAGTGTCAGACGAGTGAAGCAATTTATAACGATTTTAAATGCTAAGTATATGCGCCCTGTCATTCTAGAGAGGAAACTGTGGAATTCAGAAACGAGGTGTCCAACTATAGAACAATAGAATTGGAATTTTAATTAATTTTCATTTGTTTTTTAATAAGAAAAACATGATGACAATTGTTGTAAAACTGCCTACCATGTCGCCATTTTTCATATAAATATAAATATAAAATTACCTACACCAAAGTCCATATAAAGGTTCATTAGCTAATACAAGGGCTCATGAGTTCGAATAAAGGCGTGCAAGAGATGTTAGACATAGCTGGAATGAGAACAACATCCAAAACGAGAATGGCAAGACAGGACGAAAGTTGAAATGCTGGGATGCATTGGGCCAAATGCCTCTGAAGAAAATCTGATCCCAAAACCGCCAATGAAAGAAAGCGATGGATAGTTGTATGACGGTGGTCAGCCAAGACAGAAAGGCGTGAAGTAGACAACATACCAAGACATTAGAACATGGAGCTGGAAGTGCTAAACAAAGATAAGAAGTAAGCCAGACCGCAGCTGAGCTCATAAATCAGGACAAACTGTTCCATCAGAAATTGTTCTGCAGACGGAGAACAGGTGTACAGGAGCAATACAGTAATAGGAATCATAATGCAATAAAAGTTCAATATTAAGTCGAGAAAGCATAAATGTCAGTCAAGAGTTTAGAATCCAGACTTGTAAAATGCAGAAGGCATATATGGGAAAGGTCATCAGCGATGGCAACAGAGCTGATCAGAATAGCTTTGATCTCATGAACGTTTCCGTGCCTGGAGATCTTACAGTGTTAGACTCCGCTTGCTGAGACTGTGGTTGTAGAAACTAAGATAGCGATGCAATATGCCAGCCACCGTTTTGCATCCTCGGTTTGCAAAAGGAAATAAGACTGCTTGTTCGATATGTCTGAAGTCCTTTAATTAAATAGTCTAAATATGCGCAAGATAGATGGATTGGCCATTCTAAATTCATGGTATTTGGAGATGTCCATTCGAAGTGTCTTAGGGTAGTATAGACTTTCTGACTCTGAGTTGAATGTTCATTGGAAGTTTAGTGTGGATTCAATGGGATGAATGGCCTGCTTCCACTTGCAATTCTATGATTCTATCATTTACACGTTCTTTTGTGTGCAGCCAAAATTGCTTAAGCTACAACATCTGCATTGAATCAAATCTCACACGTCTTCTTTTACTCATTTTGTTCAAAAATTAAATAACCTTTTCGGCACTTTCAGTCTTATAATACATTCGACTGACTAAGGAAATTCGGGAGAAACTAAGGAATCGTACGGAGACATATGAAGCATACTAAAAGAACGATGGCAACAGAAATTAGGAAGAGTACTTCACATGCAAATGAGAGTCTAAGGAATGAATTAGGAAGGCGAAGTGCATTGAGAGGAAAGGATCACAGGTTGCAGAAAATCGAAAAAGTAAAATAATCTTTAATTATCTAATGAAAGATAGAATGGGGCCCAGAAGTAATAAGTAGGTTAATATGCTCAATGCAGCAATGGGTTAAGCACTGGTGCTTGATGAGAACTTTGCTTGTGTCCTGGCGAGTTTCGTATATGATAGTAATGGCCCAATTGAAAATGTTGGCGTTGAGCAAATGAGCCATATTATGAGCGATATAGAAAGAAAATCCTTTCAGAACAAATCGATGTATTCCATCTTAATGGCATTGCTCAGGGAACAAATTGTAGATGTGTTGAAGTTAGCTGCAAGTTGGAGCAATGAGGAGGATGCAGAGATCATGACGTGCACTGTCAACATGCATTACACGTGTAAATAAAGCGTGACTTGGTGACGGTATAATGGCCACCATGGAGTTATTTCACAACACGAAATGGGTTTCAATGTGTTCAAGCAGAGATTGGCGAGTGTGGAAAACATTGCCTGGGACTGTGGTGTCGGCAGTTTCATTTGAGACATTAAAGAGAATGTTGCCAGAAATGGTGTCCAAAGATATGAGGCAATGTCAAGAGACTGGGGAAGATGAAGCAGAACCGGAGGACCGGCATCGTAATATCTTCTCTTTTTCTGTGACATAGGATCGCATGCTTTGCAATATCACAGTTCTGTGTTTGCAATGCATATGGGCCTTAAATTATTGAATATTTATTAACAGCAATAAACTTTCATCCCAGGCGTGAATAAATTGTACCTGCCAGCCCTCTTAACAAAGCAATCGTGTGCCCAAGTTTTATGGAATTTTCGAGCATTATTGTTCCATTGTGGTCTTCAAGTGAAAGAAAGGTTGTTATTTATGAGAAGTTCAATTTTAGAAGACGTCAACAGGAAGAATGGCATATACTCAGCATTATCAATGAGGTAATTTATTGGTTAGTCTATGATTATCAAGCATTTTAATTTATTTGTTAAAGACAAGAATGCGACCTTCAAGCCTCAATGATGTCGCTCATTTTTTGAGCACTGTAAAAACCTAAACGTTAAAATTTACTCTTTGGAGTAGTTCATCAGAAAATATTGAACAATCCTTCATGATTTTGTGTTGAACTCAATTGGTAACTCACTTTGGTAAATGTATAGACATATTTTTCTTGGGTAGTGCAACCAGAGCAACAGTCCAGATGGAAGTGAGAAATCAGTTTGGATTCTTTTATTTCGGGCAAGTTATCATTTCATTAGAGAAGGTTCGTTGAAGATTCATGGGATTAATCGTGGTCTGGAGGGATGATAAGACCATAAGACATAGGAGTGGAAGTAAGGCCATTCGTCTCATCGATTTCTATGATCTCATGAACAAAGGCTTGGACAGACTGGACTTTACTTACTGTAGAATCAAGAGTGAAAGGTAGTCTGTTTGGATCATGGCAAATAATTAAGCGGCCGTTTCTCTTCATGAGAGAATCTGGAACCAGATGCATTCATCTGGATAGAAGGCGAAAATTTAAGCCCAGGGTGAGGAAGAATTTCTTCAATTAAAGGGAATGCCTTGCCAGAAAGGTGGGGTGGGGACAACGTCCTTGTACATATTTAAAACTAACATAGTTCCTTGATCAGTTAAGTTAACAAGAGTTACGGGAAAAGGCAAGATGGTGTACCTGAGGAAAGTCAGATCAGTCATGATTTTAATGCAGGGTAGAGCAGGCACGAGGGACCAAGCAGGCGAACTCTTCGCATATTCCTCATGGTTTTATGACTGTAGAGCCAGTGGAGATGGCGTATCTGCAGTGATGGTCCAGACCAGAACACAGCCACCCCCACCCCTCTACCACCATATTATATTATAGAAATAAACCAAACCCAACTTGTTTTTTGTGTAACGGAAAACCCAAGGGTAAGCTGTAAAGTTCCAGAGATTATTCGATTGATCCATTGCTAAGCTTTAATCAAAATGCACTTCAATCGTTCAACACAATTAATTTACAATGAAAAACAAATTGTGTAACTTTATTCAAATCTTAAACAAGACGAGGTATTATTTAAAAAAAACAATTCTCAATCATTCCTCTTTAGGCAGTATTTCATAAGCATGAACTGAGAAAACGTAATTAAGCAACACAGCCATTGTTCTCAAGTACTGTCCATCTTTGGCCATTTGGAAAGAATCACAAAAACGAGCAATGTACACTATTTGTTTTTTTAAGAGGAATTATCTCGGTCTAAGATTTCACTTCCTCTTGAGTTCTTGTCTGTTCACTCGAACAGACTAGCTCAACCAGCCAGCTGCAACTGCCAAAAATGTGAGGACGCAACCAAAATCCTCTCTTTGCAGGAGCCTGAAACCACATTCTAATGATTACTCAGGGAGAAGTTAAAGCTCTGGCTTAGCTGTCTGTCTGAATGGGATATTTCTGCAGCACTCTGAAAAAATTCCTCCACCACAGATAAAGCATAGAACACATCTGTCTAAGGCACAGCACAGTAACACGTTGAAAATCATGGAAACTCGGAAGACATGAGTTCACAGCATTTGCGAGACATATTGTTTCAGAGCAACAGATGTTGTTGGTTGTTTGCTGATCGGAATATTCCACAATTCATAAGGCAGAATGGATTTTCCACCCTCTTCTTGCAGCTGTTGAACTCTCTGGTCGGAGATAAAATTACAACGCAGTGACTACTGGTAATGATAATGTGTGGATAAATTAATTTGCAGAGATTTAGATAATGAAAGCAGAATCTGCAGAAGGACGAAGGAATTCTCAGCAGACTACCTGGCTGTAAAAATGATGTGTGGGCTAGTCCTTCAGATCCCTAGAATATTGGGACTGATTCTGGGGTAGGTGGAACCAGAATAACTCTAGACCTGGTAAGACTGGATTGATGTTTTAACAGGGACTGTTTACGGGAGCACTTGTAGAAGTTTTGAATGAAAGTGGTAGCGGTGGGACGGTGGTAGCCTATACGCAGAGGTAGAAGAGAGAGGGACCTCAGGCAAAACAGAAAGACCGAATGCGAAATCATGTAAGTGACTGGAGATGATTTCAAGCCGCAGCACTAAATGATGATAACAGAACTAACAATGTTAAGAAGTCAAGAATTAATTGATTTTAACTTATTGTACAGCACTGTACGTTAATGAATTGGACATATTAACAGATATAAATGTATCAGTTGCAGCTGGGATTACAGAGTATGGCTGAAGGATGAACAGGGCAGAGAGTACAATATCCAGTGGTATTGAAGTTTTAGGATAGAGAAATAAAGAGGAAATCGAGGTGGGCAACATTGTTGCTGAAAAATAGCATCAGCAAAGTATTACTCATCCAGATCATTAACATCTTTACATTCTCGCCTTAAGCATGTGCCGTCTTGTTTTGGTCTATGCTGAACTTTGGAACATACAATGGTCATTCATTCTATTTATACCCCTCATGATTTTATAACGTCTATAAGGTCACCATTAGCCTGCAAAGCTCTAGGAAAAATAGTTCCAGTCTATTCCACCTCTCCCTATATGTCATACCCTCCAAGCTGGAAATATCCTTGCAAATCTTTTCTGAAAACTTTCAAGTGTCACAAACGTCCTTTCTGCAGCAGGGATACTTGAATTGAACTCCTTATTCGAAAAGTAGCTTAACCAATGCCGTGTGCAATTGTAGCATTCCTAAGTCCTATTCACTGATTAATGACGGCAAGTGCACTATACTCTGGTGACTGAATGGAAAATCGTAGGTTCTGAAGAACAATGAAGCGTTCGATTGTGAGGATTTCCTCAAGATCAGTTCTTGAAGAGAAATCGATAGTGGGATCCGATTTTAAGAATAAGGTTCAACTATTTCAGACAGAGAGGAAGAAACATTGCTTTGTCTCCAAAGTTGAACTCTTCGCACTTCCTTCCTCAAAACACAGTGGTCGCCGAATCTTTCAAGATTTCTACTGCAGTGGGAGGTAGATTTCTTAAGGATTATGACGAAGACATATTATAAGGATTGTGCCGTTCTGTGGGGTTGTAATGGAAATTAGATTAACCACGATGATATTGAATTCTGGACAGGGGTCTCGGGTTACAGGGGCCTCCATGTGTTTCTTTTTTGTGTAGTTGTCAAACCATTTGGCACCATTACTGCATTGAGTGAAATGATTGGTAAAATATTGATTGACATTCATCTATACAAATATATTAATAGACCACTGTGAATATGATTGTTGATTCATCATTACAGAAACCAAACTACAAATGAGAAATATGTGACCTATCAAGTTCGCAACTGTTTTCGTGACAATGACTTCCCTTAAAGAGTTGTCAGGTTTCATTCAGAGAGACAACAAATGAATTAATTGTAGGGATTAGTGGGGATTGAATACGTCTGTCAAATAAGTGGGTCAGTTCAGAGATCTTCGAAAGAGTCAGGACATTAGTCCTTTAGCCTCACCACTCCACCCCACCCGCCTCTAACGTCTCTCACCTTGTAATAATCTTTCATTATATTGACTCTCTGCTCCTGAACACGGAGCGGCTAAATGGTTCTTCAAAGCAGTGCAACTATGGATAAGCTCAGGACAGCCATTAAAGAAATTGACACATTTCCTGCTGCTTTGAATCAGAGACAGGAATAATACCAAATAATTGAATGTGATTTCACGTAAATGTGTTTGATGCCAAATTATGGCTGCAAGTTTTCATGCACAGCATACCGTTCATTCGAAGAGAGATGCGACAGAGAGACGGAGACTAACAGGCACAGAAGTGAAAAATCTCGTTAAGAAATACCTTGATATCCACTGTCTGTTTTGTACTGATCATTGTTGACCGGCAGATGGCCTGAATGGTCAACTAGAATGCTGTGGAAATCTATGAAATTCTGAGTTGAACCTGTCATGGGTTTAGATGCAAATAATGGTCTAAGTTGTTCAGTGGTGATTCCAAAATTCGAAGATTCAGTGATTAATGTCAGTGGTTCCTAATTGTGCCCTTCGAGGGTTTCCCTCTTATAATAATTAGGGAACATTTCCAACGTGATACGCTACACCTTCAGTTGGGAAACAAACCTCTGACACAAACAGTGATCGGCACCTTACGACAGAGTGAGAGGAAAGATCCAAATCTGAGAACAAGATGTTGGAATATTCGGAAAATGGATCAGAATCTGAGAACAAGAGATTGAAATGTTACAACAATGGCTCGGGATTTATCCGATATCTTAACTTTCGCTATTTATTTAATATTTTTCCTATCCCATCCTGACTTGCTCACCTAGTAGGTCTCTCCATCAAGCTATTGATTGTAAGAATCTTGTCTAACAGAAATATTCATCTGGTCATTCATTCAGTCATTATCTTTATTAGTGGTGTTCCTACTGCGAATCGTTGAGATATAAACTTCTCCTTTTCAACGTCAGTTTCTGCACTGAACCTACAATACGATCCTATCAGATCTTTACCTCATCCTCAGCAGGTTAGAGAGCATGTAGCTCCACCAACAAATAATGCAAGAATTAAAATATTTTCCAGCTCTACTTTCACCTGGAATGCGTCTTCAATATTTTTCCAACTGTCTTACCGAATTGTTTTCTTTGAGCATTAATTAACACGAACCCCCATCTGCCAACCCCTGCTACAATTTTAAATGTTTCTTAACTATTCTACAGATTATGTGTCTATATTCTGTTCACAGAAACTATATAATCAGAGGTGCTTTCTTTTAACCTATCCTCATTTTTTAAAGTTTGCCAACTCCTCAGTCTCTGCTGCTACAAGGCCAAACAAGCCCAGTCTACCAAATTTCTCTTCATCTCAAAACCTCTCCATTCCAGTCAGTTTCCTGATAAGTCTCTCTTGCACTCTCACCAGTCAGGTGCATCATCCTCCAATGTGGTTACAGACAATGCTATAGCTGTGGTCTCACCAAATATTCATACAGATGTATAAAAAGTGCTTTATGATATTCAACAAGACTGTTCATTGCAGCAGATGACAGAGTCGTATACTCAGTAGTGAGCATTGTGAAACGCAGAGTGTTGTCAATAGTCCGAAAGGCTCACTCCTAGGCCAATTATCTAAGATTACCTAAACTATGTAGAGATGAATGCATTGGTTTTAGTGGTCAGCATTAAACGCATATGATGGGTCGCTCTGCCGATTAACAAGAAAGCTGTTTGGACAAGAGGGTGTCGAATTAAATTTGGGGTTAGGCTTCACTGAATGGGGCTTGCTATAAACAGACTGATCTATTTTTAGCACACACACATCCTTGTTGTATTTTTGCTGAAAATACTATTCAATCAAACCTCATCAACACTCCCATTCCGTTCACATGTCGCAATGTCCACCGTCACCCTCCACACCTTACCCTTAAATCTCATCAAACTTTCCAGTCTCTACATCCAGCATTATTCTCCTCTCCCTCCGCATTACCTCCCATAGTCCATGATCCAGTCTCATTGTATATTGTCACTCCCTCCTTCCACTCGATCATCTCGAAGACATGGGCCAGTTACTGTCCATCCTCACACTCCCTTCCCACGCCCCAATCTCTCATAATCTATGGGGCAATATTCATGTCTGTTATCACTCTCCCCTCCTGCTCCATCATTCCTGAGACACAGTAAACTGTTCACCATGTGCATCATGCTTCTACCGTGCACTTCCACCGACTCTCATACACAATGGACAGGTGTTCCTGTCCCGCTGTCACTCTCCCCACTTACTCCACAATCTCTCAGACATCAAGGGACGGTTATCATGGCCAGCATCACTTATTCATACATTACCCCAATCACTACAATCCAATCGATTTAGTCGTTCTGTCCCACGTTGTTCTCCTCGCATTTTACCTTCAATAAAATCCGAATGGTCAGACAACTGATCCGCCATTGTCCACCATCTCTCTGCTCACCTACAAACACTGCATAAGGTGGTATCATTAGAACAGATGTGATGGAGACAGAAAAACATGAATACAGAAATGGTCTGCCAGAAGAAGTAACGTCTGAGGATATATAGTCTCGGGAACTGAGCTGGATTTCTCGTGCATATTGGAGGCCAGCCAATCTCCAGAAATTGAAACAGAGATTTCGAGGAAGGGAAGAGAGGAATAAGAAATGGACCAGTTCAATGTGAGAGCAAAGTGAAAATTGGAAGGAGAATTGACATAGAACATAGAACATAGAACAGTACAGCATAGAACAATCCCTTGAGCCCACGAGGTTGTGCCGAGCATTTATCCTCAAGTATGCAGCCACAAATTGCTGTGACCCAAGTGTATGTCCAGCGGTCTCTTAAATGTCCCCAGTGATCTTGCTTCCACAACTGCTGCTGGCAACGCATTTCATGCTCTCACAACTGTCTGTGTAAAGAACCCGCCTCTGACATCCGCTCTGTTCTTTCCTCCAACCAGTTTAAAACTATGACCCCTCGTGTCAGACATTTCTGCCCTGGGGAAAACTCTGGCTATCGACTCTACCTATGCCTCTCAGTATCTTGTAATCCGCAATTAGGTCCCTTCTCAGGCTCCTTTTCTCCAATGAAAAAAGTCCGAGCTCAGTCAACCTGTTTTCATGAGATAAGCCCTCCAATGCAAGCATCCTCCTGTTAAACCACCTCTGTACCCTCTCCAAACCATCCACATCTTTCTTATAATAGGGTGACCAGAATTGAACGCAGTATTCCAAGTGTGGTCTAACCAAAATTTTATGAAGCTGCCACAAGATCTCATGACTCTTAAACTCAATCCCCCGTTAATGAAAGCCAAAACACCATATGCTTTATTAACAACACTGTCCACTTGGGTGGCCATTTTCAGGGATCTGTGTACCTGCACACCAAGATCCCTCTGTTCCTCCACACTGCCAAGAATCCTATCCTTAACCCTGAACTCAGCTTTCATAATCGAATTCCAAAATGCATCACCTCGCTTTTATCCAGGTTGAACTCCATCTGCCACCTCTCAGCCAATCTCTGCATCCTGCTAATGTCCCGCTGCAGCCTACAACAGTCTTCTATACTGTCAACAATACCTCCAACTTTTGTGTCGTCTGAAAACTTGCTGACTCATCCTTCAATCCCATCATCCAAGTCATTAATAAAAATTACAAGCAATAGAGACCCAAGGACGGAGCCCTGTGGAACACCACTCATCACAGACTTCCAGGCAGAATATTTGCCTTCTATTTGCACGGGCTGTTAGACAGTCAATTCTGTATCTAGACAGCTAAGTTCCCCGGTATTCCATTCCTCCTTAACTTCTGAATGAGCCTACCATGGGGTACCTTATCAAATGCCTTCCTGAATTCCATATACACCACATCCACAGCTCGACCTTCATCAACGTTTCCAGTCACATGCTCAAAGAACTCGATAAGGTTTGTGAGGCATGACCTGCATCTCTCAAAGCCGTGTTGATTGCATTTAATCAAGCCATGTTCTTCCCGATTTTAATAAATCCTATCCCTTCCATTATATACTTTCAGTTTCCAGATCAGAGAGTAAACGGGACCGTTGATGTCATCAATTCACAAGAGAAATATTTGTGCGTGTGGCCCCAAGTAGGACGGGAACCTCAAAGCGTATTTCCAGTTGTTGGATCTAATATTTGGTCTATTCATCAAACAAATGAACAGTGTGACATGTAGAAAGGTTAAACGAATGATGCAACAAATCCTCTAAATGCTGTGTGGCACGATTTTCAAAGTCGAGTTCTGATAGAGATACTCCGTGCAGGTTCTGTTCAACTGTTTAAGACAAAGCACATGTTTTTGCTGCAAAGATGTATTCTTGCCATGAGAAAACAAATAGAGGTGGCTTAGAATTCACTGCACCACATATTATGTGAATGAATTGGTCATTCGACTGGATTTCAGAACATCCTTGTGTTTGTCAGATGCACATTTTAATTACATACTAAGAAAAGCATATTCTTTCATCGAGACGCTGAGGAGTACATCTTATCATCCAAACCCCAGCTTTGGAAGTTACCTTTTTCAGAGTACCAAATCCGTTTAGAATCCACTCCTAAACTTGAAGGAAATCTCTTAATTTTACTCAAATCATATCATTGTGCTGTTTTAAAAAATCAAACTGTTTCTGTTTTCCCGACTGTTGGGTTCACTAATTTCTGATAAAATTCATCTAAAGAGTAACATCAAAGATATTGAATGCTGTTTTTAATAATCAGAACTCAGTTCTTCAATTATTGACATTACACTCCTTCCCTGATAAATTTTAAACGGTTGAATGTTGACTGTTCACAACGCTGTCTTTGGATTGTTTTACTGGCAGCACACATGACAGACAACGAATGTGACCTCAGTTCAAATCTGCAGACCTGATATGCGTGATGTTTCTGTGCCTTGAAGAGTTGTGTGGTGTCATGTTCCTCTTTCAGAGGGGTGTTGTCACAATGATGTAAAATGACGAATCCAGGCAAGCACTTCACTCCATAAAAGGTTGGACTCACGTTCACCCAGATTCAGCTACCTTCAGTTTTGGCTTTCAGTTCCGTTGAGTTGGAGTTTGTTGACTGGCTTATGAAGCTAAAAGGTAATGTTCACTGTTGTGTTTGAAAATTCTGAATCGGAAACGTTTACTTTTTGGAATCAAAATGGGAAACTTTCTGTTCCTATTCAGCATTTAGTACAATAGCACGTGAGACTAAAACCGTTTTAATGAATTGCCTTTGCCAAAGCTTTGTTTATCGGATTATGCTACAGTGGAACAATTGAATCGTGGTTAAACATTACATTACCTTGTTAAGTAAGAAAGGAGTTATGAGAAAACCAGGGAACATCTGACTAGTGAGCCTGTCATCAGTGGTGTGTATTGTATTGGATATAGTTCTGTGGGATAGGATGTACACGCATTTGGAAAGGGAATTGCTGATTTGGGAGAGGCAACATTGCACCGTACATGGAAAATCATGCCTTGCTGACTTCAGAAATGGCGAACAAGATTTTCAACACAGTGTGTTGGACGTTGCCGTGATGGATTTCAGCAAGGTGTTCAACAAAGGTCAGTATGGTAGACTGGTTAATAAGTTTAGATCACGTGGAGTACAGTGCAAAATATCCAGTGCAATATACATTTGGCTCGAAGATAGGAAATAGAGAGCAATAGTGGGGGGTTGCTTTTCAGATTGGACGTGTCTGCCCAACAATTTGTCAGATGGGATGGTGCAGGGTCCAAGACGTTTAGTTGTCTATGTAAATGTTTTGAATGTGAATTTAGGAGGCATCATTCCGTAAGTTTGCAGATGACAACAAAACTGGTGATGCAGTGGACAAGATAGAAGGCGAATGCCGAGTACATTCTGGCCTTGATCGGATGGCCCAATGCACCAACGAATGGCAGCTGGCATTTAATTTATATAAGTGTGAAGTGTTGCATTTTACCAAGGGATGTCGGGGCAGTGCTTATGCATTCATTGGCAAATACATGCGGAGTGTTTACAAACAGGGGTCTTGGTGTGCAGGCTTAGATTTCCCTTGAAAGTGAACTCATTTGTAGACATGATAGTGAAGGAGGCATTTGATATGCTTGCCTTTGTCTGTAATTGCATTGAGTATAGGTACTGGGAATTCATAATACCGCTTTACAGGACATTTTTGATGCCACTTTTCGAACACTGCAAGCAGATGCGACCTCCCCTTCCATAAGAAAGATGTGGTGGAACCTGAAAGGACTCAGAGAAGATGTACAAGGTTGTTGCCAGGATTGGAGGATTTGAATAATAGGGCAGACTGGGGATGTTTTCGCTGGTGGGTCTGAGAATGTGGAGTTGACCTTCTTAAAGTTTGTGAAATCATGAGGTGCGTTGTTAGAGTGAAGGGTCAAGGTCTATTCCCGTGGACAGGATATACCAAAACTAAAGGGCATAGGTTTCAGGTGAGAGGAGAATGATTTAAAAGGTATCTAAGGGTTAACATTTCATGCCAGTTCTGCAAGCTGGACATGCTAAGAAGAGGCTTTGCCGTCAGGTTATAATGAACCAGGAGGAAGTGAGGACTGCAGATGCAGGAGAGGAGAGTGAAAGATTGTTGCACTTGAAAGACACAACCGGTCTCGCAGCATTAGTGACGCAAGAGCATTGGAGTTTCGAGCATAAGGTCTTCATCGTGCAATCATGCCCAAGACGATCTCTTCCTCCCAAAGCAATGACATCAGTGGGTCTCACTCTCTCACTGCCCCCAGCCTCACTCCCCTGCTATATATTTCTCAGCCCCCATGCCACCCCCTCCCTCACACTTCTGATGAAGAGGTTATGCTCTGAACGCCGATGCTCCTGCTCATCGGATGCTGTCTGGCCGACTGTGCTTTTCCAGCAGCCACATTTCGACTCTGGCCTACAACATCTGCAGTCCTCACTACATCAGACGAACGGATTGCAGCAAGTGCAACTCTTTAAAAGTGTGATGGCGAGAGTTCAATGTTCACATCGAGTGAGTGAGGTCTGCAGATGCTGGAGATCACAGTTGACAGCGTGTTTCTGGAAAAGCATAACAGGTCTGGCAACATCCAAGAACCAGGAAAATTGACGTTTCAGACTGGAGCTCTTCATCAGGAATTCTGAATTGGTCCTGTCTGAGACGTCGATTTTCCTGTTGCTCGAATGCTGCCTGACCTGCTGCGCTTTTCCGGGAACACATTCTCAACTTCAATGTCCACATGTTCATGTGAGGGTGACAAGAAATTTCGGTCGGAACAGGCAAAGCTGGATGGCAAGTGAAATTAAGAATTCAAGCAGAAAAGAAGAGGAATGGCTCACATACAGGCAGCTAGATTCACGGGAATTATGGAGGTATACGGGGATACGGAGTTTAATGGAAAAAAAAGGATGGCGAAAACGGGGTGTGCCATGACTTTGGATAATCTGGGACAATTCTCTTTTCAAAGCATAGGTGACACCAGGGGGATATTTTAGCAGGGTATATAATCATAAGAGGCAAGGATAGGGTGAATACACTCAGTCATTTTCCTTGGCTGGGGAAATCGATGATGAGAGGGCTTCAGATTAATTTCAGAGGTGGAATTATAAAAGGGAACCTGAGTGATAAACTCCTTTTCCACAGACGGTGGTACCCGTATGAAATAAGTCGCCAAAGTAATTGGTTGAGGTGAGGACATAGAACATAAAACATAAAACAGTACAGCACAGAATTGGCCCTTCAGCCCACGATGTTGTGCCGACCACTAATCCTCATGTATGCACACTCAAATTTCTGTTACCATATACATGTCCAGGAGTCTCTTAAATGTACCCAATCACCCTGCCTCCACAAATGCTGCTGGCAACGCATTCCATGCTCTCACAACTCTCTGTCTAAAGAACCCACCTCTGGCATCCCCTCTATACTTTCTGCCAACCAGCTTAAAACTACGACCACTCGTGTTAGCCATTTCTACCCTGGGAAATACTCTCTGGCTATCGACTCTATCTATGCCTCTCATTATTTTGTACAATGCAATTAGGTTCCCTCTTCTCCTCCTTTTCTCCAATGAAAAAAGTCCGAGCTCAGTCAACCTCTCTTCATAAGATAAGCCCTCCAGTCCAAGCAGCATCCTGGTAACCTCCTCTGAACCCTCTCCAAACCATCCACATCTTTCTTATAATAGGGCGACCAGAACTGGAAGCAGTATTCCAAGTGCGGTCTAATCAAAGTTTTATAGAGCTGCAACAAGATCTCACGACTCTTAAACTCAACCCCCCTGTTAATGAAAGACAAAACACCATATGCTTTCTTAACAACCCTGTCCACTCGGATGGCCATTTTAATGGATCTATGTACCTGCACCTCTAGATCCCTCTGTTCCTCCACACTGCCAAGAATCCTATCCTTAATCCTGTACTCAGCTTTCAAAGTCGACATTCCAAATTGTATCACCTCGCTTTTATCCAGGTTGAACTCCATCTGCCACCTCTCAGCCAATCTCTGCAACCTGTCAATGTCCCGCTGCAGCCTACAACAGTCCTCTATACTGACAACGACACCTCCAACATTTGTGTCATCTGCAAACTTTCTGACCCATCCTTCAATCCCCTCATCTAAGCCATTCATAAAAATTGCAAACAATAGAGGCCCAGGGACAGAGCCCACACCACTCACCACAGACTTCCAGGCAGAATATTTTTTCTTCTACTACCATTCGCTGTCTTCTGTTGAC
This sequence comes from Hemiscyllium ocellatum, assembly GCF_020745735.1. Taxonomy (NCBI): domain Eukaryota; kingdom Metazoa; phylum Chordata; class Chondrichthyes; order Orectolobiformes; family Hemiscylliidae; genus Hemiscyllium; species Hemiscyllium ocellatum. Next base: position 2,667,758 of record NC_083448.1, on the reverse strand, counting down.
CAGCCAATTCTGTATCCAGACAACTATGTTCCCCTGAACCACATTCCTCCTGACCTTTTGAATGAGCCTACCAATGGGAAGCTGATCAAAAGCCTTGCTGAAGTCCGCATACACCACATCCACAGCTCGACCCTCATCAACAATTCTAGTCACATCGTCAAAAAACTCGAATATATATGTGAGGCATGACCAGCCCCTGACAACACCGTGTTGACTGCATTAAATCAAGCCATGCTCTTCCAGATGGACATAAATCCTATCACTCAGAATCCTTTCTAACACATTGCAGATGACAGACATGAGACTTACTGGTCTGCAATTGCCAGGGATTTCCCTATTTCATTTCTTGAAGAGAGGAATTACATTTTCCTCTCTCCAGTCCTCAAATCGACTCATGCGGAGGGCGAGGATGAAAAGATATTCGCAAGTGGCGAAACAATTGCATTTCTCCTTTCCCAAAGCACCCGTGGTCAAATCTAGTCCGGGCCTGGCGACTTGTCAATCTTAATGTTTGACAAAGTTTTCAGCACATCAGCTTCCTCTATCTCTTTCCATTTCAACATGCACACCTGCTCTTCAAAGGTTTTATTCAGTACAAAGTTCGTTTCTTTCATCAAGACAGAAGCAAAATCTCATTTAGGGCATACCCTACCTCCTCAGACTCCACACACATATTCCCTATGCCATTCCTGATCGGCCCTACACTTTCTTTGACCATTCTCTTATGACTTTATAATTCACACCAAGGAATTCCTCCAAATCACTCCCTGTTATTCGGTCATCTAACGACATAACACACTCTCACTCATGTTTGATAACTGCCTAATTTATTCCAGGATGCCCTCTAAATTGCACCCAAAATTTGTAAATTACTCCAATTATGTCTTATCAAACACTCACTGTCACTGTTAGTTGCACACATAAAGTCCCATCTACTCCTCTCAATCACTATGCAATTTACTACAATGACACCGTGTTAATCTCAATCATTCTGGAAAGTGACTCCATGAAAGTCCTTTCAATCACAGCAGACAATAATGTCACTGAATCGCTTGGCTTCCTATCATGCATTGCTTCTCATCGGGAAGGATGGCAGTGGGGGGCTAGGTTCGATTCCAGGCTCGTGTGGCGTTTCCAAATTCTCCCTGTATTTCAGTGGGGCTTCCTAAAACTGTCCAAAATTGTGTGCATGCGAAATGCAAGGCTGCAGATTGACAGTAGTATGGTCACTCTGTAAATTACTGCCAAGTTTCTTTGTCATTCTATCAATCACAGGAGGCTCTGGCGTCCCCGTGTTATCACACAAAATCTGTTACTTTTTTAAAAATCACCTCCTTGGCACCCCACCAATCGCAACCACCATTCTGCACATTGCGACCATTTTCTGTACTCTGACCTTGTCCATATCACGATATAAATTTCCCCATAACTCGCGTCAATCACACTCAAACATCCTACAATTCACCACGTCATGTCTGCTCAAATACCTCATGTTCTGCAATTACCATGGTGACATTCTAACCATTACTCATTATCACTCGAAATTGTCAAAGTGCTGTCTGTTAACTAACTCCTTGCCAGTATGCAAATTAATCACGTGAAGTCCTTTAAATCCACATCTTTTATGCCTGTAAATTGTCCTATGACTCCACAAAAACACTCACTATCACTATTACTATCACTATGCTAATTATACCAAAAACACCGGGCTAACCATTCTCTATTCTGGCAATTAAGGGAGTGCAACGTATGTTCACGAGGTCAATTCCTGGAATGGCGGGACTACCTTACGCTGAAAGACTGTAGCGTCTGGGCTTGCATACCCTACAGTGTAGAAGACTGAAAGGGGATCTGATTGAGACATATAAGATTATAAAATGAGTTGATACTCTGGAGGCAGGAAACATGATTCCGCTAATGGGTGATTGCCGAACCAAAGGACATAGCTTAAAATTACGGGGTAGATCACTTAGGACAGAGATGAGGCGAAACACCCAGAGGTTGCTGACTGTGTGGAATGCTCCGCCTCAGAGGGCAGTCGAAGCCCAGTCTCTGGGTTCATTTAAGAAAGAGTTTGACAGAGCTCTCAGGATAGTGGAATCAATGGTTATGGAGATAAGGCAGGACCAGAATACTGATTAAGGGTGATCAGTCATGATCATATTGAACGATGGTGCAGTCTCGAAGGGCAGAATGGTCTACCTGCACCTATTGTCTATTGGCTATTGTCTAATTGTCTATTGCCTCTTGTCTATTCCTCTATAAACTACCCAAACATTTCCTCTTATGTTCCTCCCTTTGATTCCGTTAGTTAATACAATGGCATACATATTGCATATTCATGTGTATGCGATGTGCCAAGTTCTGCAAATCACTCCCTCATGCTCGAGAAATTAACCTACTGACATCCTATCCATCATTCTGTTACTCTGTAGTTACCCCTAATTATGTAATTGTTCCCTTTAGTTTTGAGTTACCCCATGTACTCCATTAAATTATCCACAGTCTTTCTTCTATGCCAGCTCACAGTTCTCCTTTAACTTCCTTATTCTGTGATAAATGGAAGCAAGCTGCAAAACTGAAATCCAAAACTTAGCATGAGCGGTATTTGGGTCAAACCAAGGATTTAAACTCAGAGTCCCCATCCGTTCAAAGTTTGAGGGTTTCGCGGCCAGGACTTTTATTTATGATCTGTCCATCATTGTCATTTAGCAAAATATTTTGTTTGTCGTTTCAGCGGCAATGTAAAAGTCAGTCACGTTGTCTTTGTGAAGTCATATCAAGTCGATGTAGGGTAAGGATGGCAGATTCGCATCACTATTGAAGACTATTGATATTTATGATATTCAGTTTTCAATGTTTGCGACATTACTGATAATGGACAATTGAACGTGGAACCTTGAGTTAAGTGCCCAGCCAAGAAGGATCTTGGAGGGGGTAAAGTGGTATTTAATGAAAAGTTGCATGGATCGAACTATACGGGTCGAACGAGAGGCAATTGAGCCTGGGAGGGATCAAGAACTGGTGCTTAATTGCGAAAGCGATGCCTAAGTGAGGTGGTGCACAAGACATATAACTTGGAGATGCAAGGGAAATGAGAGTTAAACTGGATTTGACAGTTTACACATGGGTTGAGATCGATATGAGCCAAAGGAAATTGATGCAATTAGGAGTGATGTACCTGGTTTAAATATTTAAAAAAGAAACACACTTCAGTCTCTTTTGCACTGACATTGGGGATGAGATATGAGCAGTCCATACAAATGAGACAAGGTTCATCCTAGACTAATGGCCATTGAGCTACATTTGTCTGATAGCCCTGTTTCTCTTGCAGCAAATTATGTTTGCGCACTTCTGAAATTGAGAAACTCTGGCTCAGTTTGTGGAAAAAATGATAATGGCCATATTCGTTGGGTTTCAAAGCTAAACGTCTCTACCAAAGCCAGCAATATTAAATAAATCTGGATCACGAAATGCAGAGGACTCTCAGTGATATAAGCATAGTTCACTCCAGTGATTTAACGAATTGATTAATTGATGTCATGAACCGTTAGCCACAATCTGATTTCAGTTGGACATTCCGAATCTCAGCACCAATGGACTAAATGATACAGAATTGTACTTTATTCATGATGGCAAAACACACGGAAACATTCCAAATGTTGACCAATGCAGATCAAAATTTTCTCTATACTACAATTTATCAAATAAGTGACTGCTTTTGACTGTCTCCAGATTACTTCATAGTGTTATGTGCCCGGAGATCTCTGCCGGTCTAGAAGAAGAAAAGTGTTGCACGTTGACAACGCTGAACAAAAGATCGTTGATGAATGGAAGACAGTGATAAAGGATCTGACAGAAGAATTCAACTGTTTTGCAGAAAGCAGGGTATGAAGTATGTACTTCTGCATCAGGAGACCGGGGAGTTCAATTATCTGATATTGACCTGTGAGCATTGGCATTTGTAGCTTGCACAAATTTCAAACTGCATTGGTCAACATTTATGATGTTTCTGTGTGCATTTTGTTATCCGCCAATCTGGTCACTTGGCTTACAAACTGAGAAGATTGGTATAGTTACTGTTCCACGTCTACGGCTGCCGATTTCTCTCTGTTATGTCTAATTTTCAAATGTTGTCCGTAAACGGAGAGAAACTCATTAAATATGAATGGTATAGTGAAGCAGGTAGAACTGCCTGTGTCTACATAAATTAGGAGTTCTTGACTATTACTCAAGCGTCCAGACTCCCCCTGGAAAAGACATATTCTACAAAAGAAGTCGCAATATTTTTCAACACCAAGCACCAATAAAAATTGCCAGTTAATCTCGTAAAGGCATGACGATCAGGTAACGACTGATTCATTTGTCGATATCATCATTTTCGAACGACTGGAACATAATTACCAACATGTCGAATGTGAGGACGGAAAATGGACAATTAAGTTACAACCCAGTCTGTGATCAGATTGACAGAACAATTGTCATAGCAAATGTATTAACTTTTCCTGTCATGCAGTACAATGACTGCAGCTGAACGAACAACCAGAAAGGGACTCACCCTTCGGAACGCAGGCTAGCAAAAAGCAGAATAAACAATAAAGTATTCCCGTGCACTGGTCAGTGAATGATGATGAGAATACAAACATGACAGTCGAAACAGGAATAATTGAGGAAGAGCAAAAGCAGAAATTGCTGCGAAAGCTCAGCAACTCTGGGAGCATTTGTGGAAAGAAGTGAGAATCAATATTTCGAATCCTTGCTCAGAACTGCTGATCGCTCTAAAATGTCAGTTTATGCAGAACATATGGTGTGAGTTGAGGAAACGACAAAGGAGAGATCAAGCTCTAAATAGCTTGAAACTGCTACTGAATCCAACAACAAATTTCGGGCATGAGCTCTCTTATGTCCACACCCAACACACTCACAGACGATCTTGTTATCACATCGTCTGTTGTTACTCACAATCCAATGTTAGACACTAGCCTATCATAGTTCGTTCACCTTAACGGCTATTCACTCTCCTGGTCGAATCGTTTCCAATTCCTTATGAGTCCGACCGTTCTGCACTCCCTATGCCTTTTTCCTCTCCTGCCGTTTATGGCCAATCCACTTGCCCACACCAACTTACCTCCTGCATTGAAACTTATAATTTCCTCTCTATCATCAGCACTGAGTAAGGGGCTCCTCGACCATAATGTTAGGTCTGATTTCTCTTCACACATGCTAAAAGACCTGCTGAGCAGTTACAGCAATTTCTATGTTTGCTTCTGATTTCGAACATATTGCAGCTCTTCCTATTTTGAAAAATCAGCAAGACAGAGTGGGGCAGTAATTTTGAAGCGATTGGGTAGCCAGGCAACACAAGGGGCAAGGCCGTGATCAAAGGTGAGCTAGTGATGTCAGCGAGTAACTGGGAAAGCCCGAGATTGATGCAATATTCCAGCTGGGAATGCCATCATTTGAGGCGATTTGCACGAGAGACCATTGCAGTTTTCCTATTGTCCACAAGAGCTCAGCCCAGTGCAGCGTCTACATTGACTGTGAATAATCCGAAATTGAAAGTAAGAAAAAAAGGATATGAGTTCTGTGCAGTAATCTCAGTTTGGCGCTGGTCAATCCTCGTGGAGTCCCACGACTGGACTGTGCAAACGACAACGTTGGCATTTTGACTTAACAGAAATGACAATTATCCTTCCTGGCTTTGTGGGCCCTATGACGTCGCTGCTCCTTGGTTTGGTTTATTTTTTAACACGGAACAGAAAGAAACAGCTGCGGTGAAAAAAAAGTTCTTTGCTGATTCTCTCTCTATCATCTTTTTGGGAAGAGCCTGTGTTCGACTTTACCATTTTGATAAGGGGTGTGTTTATGGGAATGTTGCAGAAAATTGGAACAGTATTACTATTATTCAAAACATGAATAACAGATTTCACGTGATGATGTGTTCACAAAGGATATCATGTTGAGGTCTTAGAAGGAGTGCCTTCCAACAATCATGCATCAAAGTTACAATAACATTGAGGTATTTTCCCAGAAAATGATGGAAACAGCGAAAATAGTAAGAGGAAAAGGGCTTGCATCTATTTGAGCCTGTTCCTACATTCAATCTTATGATGGCTGATTATTAGACACAGTCCCTGGCTTTTTTATGAAAATAGACAAAGCACTCCTCTCGTTGCACGTCTCGATACCGTGTCTGTCATGTGTTTGCGCACTCCCTCAAAATTTAAGAATCGCATTGAAGCGTATGTGCATGTTCTTCACAATTCACTTTACATTGCATCGGCTACAGAGTTGCAGATAGAATCATGGAGTCATGGAGTCATATATGATTGAAACGGACCCATCTGTGCAACTCGTCCATGCCAAACAGATATCCCAACCCAATCCATTCCCACCTGACAGAACCTGGTTCATATCCTTCCAAACCCTTCCGATTCATGTACCCATCCAAATGCCTTTGAAATGGCACAATTGTACGAGCCTCCACCATTTCCTCTGGCAGCTCTTTCCATACATGTACCACCCTCTGTGTGAAAAATTGCCTCTTATATCTCATTGATATCTTTCCCCTCTCACACTAAACCCATGCCCTGTAGTTCCGGACTCCCCACCTTACGGGAAAATGTTTTTTTGCCTATTTATCTTATCCATGCCCCTCATAATTTTGTAAACTTCTATACGGTCACCCCTTAGCCAGCGATGCTTCTTGTGAAACAGTACCAGCCTCTTCAGCCTCTCACTATAGCCCAAATCATCTAACGCTGGCAACATCCTCGCAAATCTTTACTGAAACCTTTACAGATCCACAACATCTTTCTGATAAGAAAGAGACCAGCATTGCATACACGCAATATTACGATATTCATCGAACCAATGTCCTGTAGAGTCATAACATGTCCTGCCAACTCCTGTACTCAATATACTAACCAATAAAGGAAAGCATACCAAAGGCGTTCTTCACTATCCTATTGACCAGCGACTACACTATGAGGAGCTATGAACCTGCACTTCAAGTTCTCTTTGTTCACCACCACTCACTGGGACTTACCATTAAGTGTATAAGTCATGTTAAGATTTCCTTTCCCAAAAAACAGCATCTCACAATTGTCTGAATTAAACTCCATTTGCGACTTCTCAGCCCATTGACCCATCTGATCAAGATCCCGTTGCAATCTGAGGTAACCTTCTTCTCTGTCTACTGCACCTCCATTTTTGGTTTTCACCTGCAGACTTCCTGTCTATACCTTTTATGCTCACAACCAAATTATCGATATAAATGACGAAAGGTAGTTTACCAATCACCTATTCTTTTGGCACTCCACTGGTCACAGCCCAACAGTCTGAAAAACAGCCATCCACCTACACACTCTGTCTTCTACCTTTGAGACAGTTCTATGACCAAATGAGTAGTTCTCCCTATATTTCCTGAGATTTAACCATGCTAACCAGCCTCCCATGTTGCATTGTGTTCTAGCATCTCATCATTTAAATATTTTAGGATTAGCTAGGAGCTAATCAGCGAATCTTGCAGTTCTGTGATGTTCACCAGTTGAGAGTTGGAAGTTTGCTAAGGTGTTAAGGAGACAATTATCAAGGAAGAAGGATGGTGTGGAGTGATAGGGAAGAGGTTTTGGAGCGTGTAATGAAAAGTGTGGCTTCAATGCATACAGTAGTTAATGAAATATCAGTTGCGTGAGGATGTGCAATGTTCAATTCAATATGAAGGGAGACAGGCATTCTGAATTTGAGCAATCTCCTCGTCCTCCTTGAAGTTCCCTAATTCCCTGATAAATAGATGCATGCTTCAAAATTGAATCCCGAAAGTTAGAACAGGCGCATTTTGACCCAAACTAAGTGTTTAAGTTCAAGGTCCTTTGCTATCAAAGCATGTTCGTTTCCTCATCCTTTCAAAGATTGTAAGGTCATCGGCAAAACGTTCATTCATGGTCTGTCCCTCATTGTCATAGAGCAGAAATTATCGTTTTCACACTCCAGACGCAATTTAGTAGTCAGTCACGTTTTTGTGTTTCTGGAGTCACATAAACTTTAAGTCGGGCAACGATGCTAAATTCGCTTCTCCATTGAAGTCAAAATGATATTTGCGACATGAATCGAGCTGGACTGGAGTAACTCGAGGCAATTGAATGTGGGAGGCAATGTTCAAGGAAGTGGAGTGATGTGGAGCTGGTGTTTTATTGTGAGAACGATGCAATATGGTTTGTCCAAGTGAAGTGTTGGACAAGAGACATTACTTGCACCTGCAGATGAAATGAGAGTTAATATGGTAATTAACAGTTTACGCATGAGGCTGAGAGGGCTATGCAATGAAGGAGATTGACACAATTAGGAGCAGTGCACGAGCATTAAATATTCTAAAAAGACGCAGTTCATCTCTTTTGCACTAACATTGTGACTGAGATGGAGCAGGACATACAATTGAGACAGGATCCATGCGAGATCAATGGTCATTGAAATTAATTTCTCCGGCAATCATGTTTCCATTGCAACAAATGATGCTTGCTCTCCTATAAAATTGAGAAACTCTGTCTCAGTTTGTGAGACAAACAATAGTGACCATGTGTATTAAGTATGAAAATGAAAGCTCTCTAACAAAGTTTCCAATGTGGAATAAATCGAAGTCACGAAATGTTCGGCATTTTCAGTGATGTAATTATTGATCAATCAAATAATTTAACGAATTGATTACTTCAGCGCGAGTGTTACCCACAATCTGACTTCAGTCACTCATTCTTAGTTCCAGCAAAATAGATTTAGGAATGCCCATTTGTAATCTGTACATGCTATTAAAACTCACAGAAACACTCTAAACGTTGAACAATGCAGTTGAAATTTCCCCAAACTACAAATGATCCAATAAGTGATTATATTTGAATCTCGATCTCCTGGTTTACAGAACTCTTCCCTGGCTGTGTGCCCAGAGAGCGCTGCTAGCACGGTAAAAGAGAAGTGTTGGACAAAAACAATTTCGAAAAAAGAACTGGACAATAACAAGACAGCGGGAAAAATTGAAGAACTCTTCTGTTTTCCAGAAAGCAGCGTAATAATTATGTGCTCTTGCTTCATGAGACGGGGACTTCCATTAGTGCATATTGATCTGTGAGAATTTGGGAAAATAGAAAACTGCATTGTTGAACATTTATGATGTTTTTGTGTGAATTTTGATCTACATCAATCCCGTCACTTGGCTTACAGACTGAGCAGATCGGCACAATTACTGTTCCACTTCTACGACTGCAGTTTTCTCTCTGCCAAATTGATTTTTCAAATTCGGGACAGAAAGAGCCACAAAGGTGAAAGTGACAGTGACCGAGACAGCATAGTCAGTTTCGGCATAAATTAAGAGATCATGGATATTATTCATGCGTCCAAACTCCCTCTCGAAAAGAAACGTTTCACGAGAGATTTCTCAATGTTTGTCAATATCAAGCCACGTGGAAAATGTCCAGTTAACCCAGTGAAAGCATGGCGCTTAGAAATAGGGTGATGCATTTGGAGACATCATTACTTTCGAAATAGTTATGCATAAGTACAAATATGTTCACTGTGAGGAAAAGGCATGGATAAATAAATTACAACTAAGTCTGTGATCAGATTGATGGAGGACTTGTCAACCCGCTCCGAGGCAGCAGTGCTAAGCATTGAGCCACCGTGCCACCGCCAAAAAACAGAAATTGCTAAGGTTAACACTTAGCGCAAAGGCTTTCAAAGTTCAAACGAAAAACACTTGCAAAATAAAAGGGCATGGTCCAGTACTCCCACGTCAGGGATGTTTCACTTCTGGTTTTAAGTTTTAGCAGGGGACCCAAAGAAACACCTACAATGAAAAAATGTGTCCATGCTGGTCGCTCTGCAACGTTTCTCTTGCAGTAGCCTGCGTTCGTATTTGCCATTTTGTTAAAGTGTACACATATTGGGATGTTGCAGAAAATTGATAGTTGTGATATAATTGGTTTCGGTTTCAGATAGGGTAAGTTACTCTACGTTTTATTCCCTTTTGTTCGTGTTTCATTCTGCAGTCCATATATAGAAACTGCTCTGTTAAAAAAAAGTGGTTTGACCAGTTGCATCAATCCTGGAATAGCCACTGTAAACATGCTTAAAATAACTAGAAAAGGCAGGGTGTTTGAGACGTTAACAGCCCTTTTAGGTGATAATATCCGTTGTCAACCTTCGGAAAATAAGATGGGAATGTAGGGTCTGGGAGACGTTGACAGCCCTTTCAGTTTGCAATAAAGCCAACCATAATGTCTGAAGACTGAACTAAAAGAGAGAATTCTGCAGAATCCCAACTTATCCAAAATCATTTCTTTTCCAGGTTCTGAAGAGTACAATAATACCAGAATCCAAATTTTAACACTTTTTATCTCTCCACAGTTTCTGCCGGATCTAAACTGTGCCTTCACCATTCTCTGTTTGTTACATCAATGCTATATCTCTCTGTTGGTTCGAGCTAAACTGCTTCCTATTTCGAAAATGCTACATGTTGATGACCAAATAGGTGATGATGCCCACTTCACAGGAGAATTGTGGAATCAAGTCTGGACACTGAATCATATATGAACAGATGAGCACAGATGAAAACTGCCTCGAGCAAAGACAACGATTTTAAGGTCTTCAATATGGAAAGACATTTCGAGATGCAGGAGGGCTTTGAGAGAGAATTACAGAGTTTATGTCCAAGGCATCATATGGTCTACTACTAAGACCAATGATGTACAAATAAAGAGTTTTCAGAACTAAGTAAAGCTAGAATAGTGGCAGGGTCACGAATGAACGTTGCATCATTATGGGAAAGGGACGGAATCGGGAAAAAAAAACTGTTCATGACATTAAATTAACCACATTAACCGAGGGAAGCAATGAAAAATTATGGTGAAATATGATCAGGAATGCTGTGACTTAGGAAATGAGTGGAGGACTTTGCATGATGTGTTCATGTAGGATGCCATGTCGAGCTCTCAGCTGGATCACCTTGTAACAATCAGGTATCAAGTCACAATAACATTGGTACTATTTCTCAGAGGATAATGGAGCACACAACATCGGAGCAGGAAAAGGACTTTCATCTATTTGAACCTGTTCCTTTACTTAATCAGAAGATGGATGATCATCAAACTCATTCGCATTTCTAATTTATTCGATATCCTACGAACGTTTTTGCCCGAAAAATGATTCCTTTCCGAACACAGCCAAAAAATACATTTCGTTTGAACTCTCCCTTTCGCCAATAATTCAGCACTTCAATCATGTGTCAACTCGCGTTCTCTGCTGAGCTGAACAGCCTTATGCTGATCCTCATGAAACTGTGTCTGTCATGCATTTGCCCACTCCTTCAAATTTTGCCAATCGTGCTGCAGCATACCTGCACATTCCTCAAAATTCGGTCGACTTTGTGTCGTCTACAGAGTTGCCGAAATTGTATGTTTTTTCGACATGCAATCATTAATATTTTTTCTGGATTAGCTGAGAACCAAGCATTCATCTTTGTAGTTCTGTACTAGTCATGAGCTTGCTAATTTATTGAAGAGACTGTGACCATGGAAGCAGGATAGTGTGGAGTGATGGGAAAGAGATCTTCTAGGGGGTAATGGAAAACGTGGCATCAAGTTCCAGAAAAGTTAATGAAATATCAATGGTTGAGAATATGCATGGTTTATTCAATATGAAGGAAGACAGTGATCCTGAATTTGGACAAAGAGCATAAGGTTGTTGAATGGATCGTTTGTGAGTTGAGGAAAAGACAACAGTTAACTTCACTTTCTGATGTGAGTCAAAGCAGAAGCACATTGGAATACTCGAGCCTCGAAGAAGCAGCCAAATGCACTATGTTTTCAGCGATGAAGCGAGAGATAGGCTCATGTGAAGAGGGAGAAACAGCAGTGACACAACAGCAGAAATGGAATGATGAAGAAACGTATTTGTCGATGTGCTGTTAGTGTACATAAACATCTGGCATAAGGTGATTTGCAGCATGCACAGGATTTGGTTTTACAAACATATGTTCCCTTGTTTCAGCATTTGTGCAAATATTACAATCGAACCAAGTGAGAATGGTGGAGAGGCTGCCACACTTGCTTCACTGCTTGCTCTGCAGGAGTTGCAGGAACGCGCCTCATACTCACTGCATATATGCGGCCGTGGTGGGAAGGTAGCATCGTGTGCTTTGTTGATGTATCTTTTGCATGTATGACTTTTCTTGTTAATGTCAAACTTCATTTCATCTCAATTTATCACTGTAATGGTTAAATGTCTTCATCTTAAGAAAATTAAGCAATTTGGGGATCGTGAAGAGAAAGATTGGAACCAGTTGAATTGCCATGACATCAGTGAATTTTGGAACACGCTCAAACGAATGCATGATATCCCGATGTCTCAATTTCTTATCCTTTCATAAACATCCAGCTTGCTGTTGGTCGAAACTTTAATTGATTGTTTTTACCATGCTTGTATCCTCTTTCTCAGTCAATTCAGTTTTTTTTTATTACTAACGATTGTTTACTTCATTTTGCCGTTATCTTTAATTCATTAAATTGGCTTCACCGTGCTTCCCCGACCTTGATGCTGCTCTCACTATTGCATTTATTTTTGTTGAATTCTTTATGTAAAAATAGCTTTCAATGGTTTCCTGAACTTCTCTCTGAATTTGGAGAGTGTTGCTACATAGACAATAGTGTTCGTGCAACAACTCAAATTCCGCAACATATATGCAACATGTTTAAATGTATACTCACCATTACTATCTAAAGGGTCATCAACATCAAAATAATATAAAATATACCATAACCAGAGAAAAATGAAGGAGCCAGATACAGAGAAGAGCAAAATAATAGACTGTTTTCGCTTTTCCATCTCTGGGTCCTTGGGAATGTTTCCATTTCTCTTACAATTCGGACCCTTACGGACTCGACTGGCTACAAAAATATGCTTCACTGTCAGAGCGTTGAGAAACAGTATTAAAGCAAATGGGATTATTGGAGTCAAAATCTTCTCAAACTTGCTAAATGCTCCCCACAAAGGGTTGTAATAATACGCATCTGAATTAGAACAGCCCCATTTTATATTGTCTACAATTTTTGATGGTCGAAATCTAAAATAGATAGGAATATTTTTCAAACAGAAAAGGATTCCAGTTGTTGCGAGTACCACTGTTGCAGTTTTTTGAGTGCAGTACTTGGATTTTAACTTCTCCCAACATATCGTGATGTGCCGATCAAGAGTGAATGCAATAGTAAACCAAACAGAACATTCTGTGATTGCACGGCGGAGAGCATAACGAGCACTGCAAACTGGGGTGATGTCTAGGAAAGATTGAGGGAAATAATCATTTTTGATTTTGCTGAGTATGATCTCAAAGATAACGAACAGTAGATCCACCGTTGCCATGGCCAACAGGTAGCGAATGGTGCAGGCAGAGAGTCCACACTTTCCTTGGGACAAGATTGCAATTGGAATTACATTTACTGCAAAAGGAAGACAGAGAAGTAGAAAACTAATACACTGGAAAACGCAAATAGTTCACGTCACTGAGTTAAAGATAATAATAATAGATTTTCACACAGTGAAAATGTGTCTGAATCAAATAAAAAGGTCTGCAATAACAGTTATGTTATCCACATGTCTCCAATAGTCAATCACCAGACTGAACATATTTGAAATTTTGGAGTGCACCAAGGTGTTTCACAGATATCATACAACCGCTTGTGTTGCAAACAGGCAATTTGGCCGAAGAAGTCTTCGCTGATACCCCATTGCTCTGCATTTCCACTAACTAATACACTTAGCCTGCGCATTCCTGAGCATTATGTCCTGTTTGGTATGTCCAATTCAATGAAATAACACATCCTTGGACTGGAGGAAGCAACCGGAGCACACAGGCAAATTCCACACAGCACAGACAATAGCCCACGGCTGGAATGAAACCCAGGTCCCTAGCGCTGTGAGGGAACATTGCTAAAGCCTGAGCCAACGTGTCACTGCTTACAATATGCAAGTATACCAGTGATTTTTTGAAAGAAGCACAGAAAACTGTCATTTCGGAACCAAAGAGTACCTTCAGATGAATTCCAGCAATGTCCCTGCCGAAGATTAGTTACTCTACAGAATAAGAAAACACTCCTTCCACAATTCGATCACTCCTTTGTAAGAGAAACCCTCGTAATTCTCAGAGGAAATCATTTCACTGATATGCCATGGTGGTTGGATAAACATTTAAGCATGAACTTGACGTCACTATGTGATCACCATCAAAAGACCATTGGACCACTTCACCAGTCAGAAGACACGAGTGAACGTAAGGGTCTCCACATTTTAAGACATGTGGAGGCATCAATGAAAATTTATCTATTTTATACAAAAATAACTTCCTATGTAAACAATGAACAACATCGAAGTAAACGTGATTATACTCTTCGAATACTGCAATTCTGATGTCTAATCCATTACACCCTCTTCCAATTGCAACAGTATTTGAGAGAAGAACTCAGAAACACATTTCCTCTTGAACTGGGTTCAAAGTCTAATCTCAGCAATAGAGACAACAAGGAAAAGATTTTGTCATCAACGTAGATGCCAAAGCCGTTTGCTCTGAAGACGTAGAACTGGAGAATTTATGAAGTGTGGACAAAGTCGTTTTCTCTGAAGTCGTGGAACTGGAGAATTTCTGGAGTAGGTACGTGATAATTCAATGAAGATGGAGTGAAGTTTGTTCATAAAGATGAGAGGAATGTCAGGGTGCGCTCATAAGGTTCAAAGCGCTGGGATGGAAAGGCGGCTGTGTGGAGCTAAATCCTGCCACAGCCCAACTGGTTGAAATTCGAAATTTCCAGTTGTTAAATCTGGAATACTTTAGTTAATCAAAATCATTCGTAATTTCCTCTCAATGAAGTCTCATCTGACATAGGACAAATGATTTCAGGATTGTGCCAAGAGAAGGAAAGGAATTAACACCAGAAGGTACTGAACCTAACGTTGGTTGGAATAGAATAATACCGTGTAATACAGAATAATACAAATGTAAAGGAATGGATAGGCAAATCATTGCAGAGTCAGTTCAATGTTGTGTCTCAATCTAGTCAGGCACCCAGGCTCAGCACAATTCCAGAGACTGAGAATCTCAGAAACATACTCTACAGAAAAGGCTTCTTGGTCCATCGAATCTGTACAAACAAAAATACAAGTAATCTACAATAGTCTCACTTTCCTACATTGGGCGCACAGCGTTGACAAGACTTCAAGTCAACATCCAAGTTCTTTTCAACGTTTGTGACGTTTTCCGTCTCAAATAGTTTCCCAGACAATACAGTTCCGAAAACAACCAACCACTTGCTGAAAATTATTTTCAACCAATCTCCACTAAATAACATTCATTTTACTTTTAAATTATGACCCTTGTGATTGATCATTTGATAAATGCCTCTCATATTCTTCTGCAAATCTTTGCATTGGAGTCTTACTTCAAAGGAAACATTCCGCACTTTTCTAGTGTCACTTCATGTCCGAATTGCTCCAACCGAGTTAACACCGTGGTGAATCTCCACTGCTCCCGATGCAGAGCAATCGCATTCTTTCTGCAATGCGAAGACCAGAACAGTACACAGTACAATAGTTGTGATCTCAACAAAATTCTGAATTCCTCGAGCATGACATATCTATTCTTATAATCAAATGCACGTCTAGTAAATTCAAAAGCACCTTTTAACGAACTTATGAATTTGTCTGCCCACTTTTCGGGATCTGTGGGCAAATGTAAAAGGTCACTCACTTACTGTTACCTTTCTCGTATGTGTCATTTATTAAATATTTACTTTGTCTCTCTCAATATTCCAACGTGCAGCACTTCACATTTATCAGGGTTAGGTTCCATCTGCGATTGATATGCCCATCTGATCAATCTGTTCATTTCCTCCTGCAACCTTACGTCTTCCTACTCACTGTCCACCACCGGTTAATTTTTGTGTTCTTCTCAAAATGCATTGTCGTTCCTTCCCCCAACACCACGTTCTTCCGTGCAGAATTTGTAAACACAATGAATAATGAGGGAGACAGCATTGGCTCCTGTGGACGTTCATTTCACATTGTGCTCCTCAAATTATGGAATTGTCACTGGGGGAAATTTGTACATTACCATTTGTTAAGTACATGATTTTGTTATCAGCTGATGTGAATGCTGAAATCATTGAACGCCAGAGTGATGCATGTCTTGACAGACCACACGTTTTCCTGTTCACTGGCTGCAAGAGAACTGTCATTGGAAGTCTCACAAAAGATTGTCCCTGTACTTTATATGAAAAACAAACTTAGACACTATTGCACAAGAAGGCAATAGCATTAACTATGTTACAGCGTTCACAACTCCTCCAAATGAGCCCAATCGAAAGATCATCATGTAATATTTAATCCACTTTCACCACATTCACCCACTTTAGATTCTCGAAACTGAATAAAGAGTCATTCGCGCTTCATGTGTAAGCTTGGTGTTGATTTGATATTGCTGCAATATGTTACACTTTTGCTCACGTTATACATTCTCCAGATGTTATTCTCTTCAAATAATGTCTCCTCTCTGGAGCTTTAAGCAAACTCTTTCTAATTTAGCATGTGTTCTTTCACCTTATGTCTTCAGTAATTTATTTTAATATACTTTCCTCTTTGTCACTCGAAAATATTTTGTGAAGAATTTCAACTGAGCAATACCAAAAAGGTTTCCATCATAACTGTGTTGTCTACTGCTAAGACCACCTGGTGCTGAAACGGATGATATCTTTTTGCCTGACTGTATTTTTCTGGAAGAACCTGTTTCTGGGCAAATATCTCATTCAAAAGCCTCCAGTTGTAAAAGCTCAAGTTAGTAAAAGCTCGAACAATAATTTTCACAGATTTACTTGCTGTTCGTTAATCTAAATGCACCTGATTTCTTGAAGTTATTTTAAAACTCGCTCTGAAAATAATTTTCTGACCCTTGTTGAACTGAATCTAAGCATATCATGTGAAAGTTCCGTATTCATCAATCTACATTTCTTCAGACTTCAGGATAGTATTACGGAGATATGTGTTGTTTATTTTAATCAGAAGGAGACTGATTAAAATAAACACGAAGTGGGAGACCTGAAATAACGAAAGTTGTACAATAAAACTTAATTATTAAGCACGTTTGAACTAATATTGCAAGAAGACATCATTGCTCACAGAAGAACAGTCGAATGAGTTCAGACATAGATTGAAACAAACTCAGCGATCCAAGTCACTTACTTGGAACACCAATTATGCCCAGGATCATGTAGAATATTTTCCTCACAGGCTCGACCGGACGGTGCATGTCATGTGTGCAGTACCTTGTCCCACGCTTCTACTGGTAATTTCCCGAATTGTAATTCTGTCATATGCTGTTCATATGGACTTACTTATATATACATCAGGATCTCCACAAGGATATTTTTGTTGCATAACTTTACGAAGTGATTTTTTTCCTGAAAAGGAGCGACAAACAGATGATGATAGCAGAATTAATCCTTTGACGCTAAAAGATTTTACCATGGGGAATGAAGTGGCTGAACAACAACTGCCTGATGAGAGTAAAGCACTGATCACATGGAGTAACTGACAAGTATTGGAAACTGTACTAAAGCCAAATCGAGGTGATCGTTCAATTCCACATCCACCTGCCACCCGATAAGTTTCCCTCAGTGGCCATTCACTCAGTGAATTCATGCCATCAGTGTAAGCATTCAAGGCTGTTTAACTTAGTTGAGGTAAGTCATGGCTGTCTTTAGCTCAGGGTGGTTGTTGGAATTTTCACAGAAATGAAAGAGCACAACAGAATTTGACAAGTTGCACGCTTTTGTTTTGATGTGAGACAATCTGACACCTTTCATGTTCCAACATTACCTGGCTTTCTACCAGATATTTCATATTAACTTCTCCATAATTGAATATGCCTTCGTCAACTCTCAAGGCATTCATGTCAAATCCTCAACACGAGCTGTGTAAAACGTAATGTCTCACCATATCATTCGTGACTCTGTTACCAAACTGCTGCTGAAAACTCTGTCATCAATCCACTCTGAAATCTCGATGCATAAGTTAAATTTATATTGCGAGTGCGAGGTGTGGTGTGCCGAATCAATATAAATGCCGAAATCATGAGTGAATTGTTTTATTCTGGTTTGGAAAAAAAAGGCTAGGATTTGTAATGTTTGGCAGTACATCACAGGCGTGGAGCTCGTCACTTTCAAGATGCACGTCAGCATTTGATGCACTGGTGGTCTTACCTGTGGGAACACAATAAGTGTCTCTCACTCGCTCAGATGCAGTCCAGCAGTGACTCTGCCCTTTAATTCCACGAATGCAATGTATCGAATGTGGACATACATTGGATTGCCATTTATCAGAAACTGAATTGGACTAGTCATACAAATGCATCAGCTCAGATAGCAATTTAGATATGAGAGACAATTTAGATAATAGATATTGCAAGCAACTCAAATCCTGATTCCCCAAAAAAGTTGCAAAGTCTGCAAAGTGGAAGTCACGTGATAGGAAATAAACCGAACATTTGACCAAAAGGGTGCAGTTCCAGCAACACACAAGAAACTCGACACCATTTCGTAAAACCACCATATTTAACCGGTATCAGAGCTCAAAAAAAAGTATGTCGAGAACTGTTGCAAAGTAGAAACATTCTCCACAATCTAGATGATTTTGGGCAGCAACTCACCAAGCATTTTCTTCAGGAAATGCGCTGAACGATTTTGAAGCTTTATCCCAATGTAGAAACACGGCATGAGATTTTCTGAGAAAGTCGATGCCTCCGAATAAGGAAAATATCATCTGCTGAAAAGCATTGTTCATTACAGAATCAGACTTCAACATGGACGACTGTCTGAGTAAGAGAGGGATTATGTGCCTTCTCCAAATGCTCTTGAATATGAATAAATCGCAGTACATTTAACTCAGTTCCTACTTATTACTTGCTGCACCCTGATCAATGTGAGTCTGCTTGCTGGATTCGAGTATGACAGTTTACACTTCTCCCTGCACCTCCACACCAATAATCGCCCATTCCAACAGATAGAACATAGAACAATACAGCACAGAACAGGCCCTTCGGCCCACGATGTTGTGCCGAACATCTATCCTAGATTAAGCACCCAACAAATATTTATGTTATTCTGTATGAAGAGGTGTTCTCCTTTTTCAAGTCCATTGTATACTTCCTAATTCTGATAACAGCGACATGACGATAAATTTCCAACACACATGACTACTCTCAGCAGCGTTAAGGATTTTTTCGTGTTTTATTATCGCACTGAGCTTGTTAATTCATCCAATTAACGATTGAATTACCCTTGCCTTTGATGTTGGCTGTTTAACTCTGTAGTTTTTGCCGGATTTTCCTTTGGCAGATTTCCCACCTTGAAGAAAGAAAGGTGGATAGTCATGTCTTGTGACCAATCTAAGATGTTTTGAGATCAATTTACACATTTAATTCATTACTCTGTGTGTTTCGAATGGAAGGGTCCTTTAGGAACTGTCAGAAAATGTGATCCGTGGCTGTGGAGAGCTGTTTTATTCCAGATGAAGAGAAGCATGATCCATCAAGAATATTCAGGAATTAGCTCTGGATTTGTTTGGAAGATTTACGGTTATTTGTTAGTGAGACTGACAGTAAGGGAACATGTACTCAGTACGGGACTGAGACTAATTGTGCCTGGTCTAAAGGCAATTCAAAATTGACATTCACCTTTTAAAATATGCCTTCATTGTCGACAACTGCTGCTTCCCATTTACTTACAAACGAGAAAAAATACAGACATAATCAGTGGATTTTAGCATAAACAAGACAGTTTACGATTTTTCTCACTTTCTTAGGCATTTTGCAAGCACCTTTTCTGCCCTTGACAACGAGACAAACAGCATCAATTGTCTTTTCGATGGGTGGAGGTGTGACAAAAAGTTTTAAAGTTTAATGTCCAACTTAAAAAAAGTACAACTTTTGAGAGTAAATTTCTCTGGAATGTGCAAACATATTGATCAGGTATTCCGAAACTCACTTTCAACTTCACTTTTTCAGTTAACTTTGCAGTCATAATG
This sequence comes from Hemiscyllium ocellatum, assembly GCF_020745735.1. NCBI lineage: Eukaryota > Metazoa > Chordata > Chondrichthyes > Orectolobiformes > Hemiscylliidae > Hemiscyllium > Hemiscyllium ocellatum. The sequence goes on along the minus strand of NC_083448.1, from coordinate 2,647,649 downwards.
ATCCTGTCTTTGAGGGAAGTGTGATCTTTCCTCACTTACTACCTGACATCTGGTGGCTATGCCAACAGTGAGATGTCTGTGTCCATATTAGTGCAGTCGTTCTATTGTGCTTCATGTATTATTTTCCCGATGATCTTTTCTGGTGATCACACCAGTGTGCAATTTCATCAGGATCTTCAGTTATGCCATCATTGACCAGACAATCTGGACTGTCTCAGACGACCTCAAATTCACCTGGGCTGTCTCAGAGGACCTCAAATTCACCTGGACTGTCTCAGACGACCTCAACTTCACCTGGATTGGCTCAGACTCCTCCCTCCCCTTCCTAGACCTTTCCATTTCTATCTCAGGCGACCGACTCAACACAGACATCTACTATAAACCGACTGACTCCCACAGCTATCTGGACTACATCTCCTCCCACCTTGCACCCTGTAAAAACTCCATCCCGTATTCCGAATTCCTTCGTCTCCGCCGCATCTGCTCCCAGGAGGACCAGTTCCAACACCGCACAGCCCAGATGGCCTCCTTCTTCAAGGAACGCAGATTCCCCCCAAAACGTGATCGACGATGCCCTCCACCGCATCTCCTCCACTTCCCGCTCCTCCGCCCTTGAGTCCCGCCCCTCCAACTGCCACGAACACAGAACCCCACTGGTTCTCACCTACCACTCCACCAACCTCCGTATACAGCGTATCATCCGCCGTCATTTCCGCCACCTCCAAACGGACCCCACCACCAGGGATATATTTCCCTTCCCTCCCCTATCAGCGTTCCGCAAAGACCACTCCCTTCGTGACTCCCTCGTCAGGTCCACACCCCCCACCAACGCAACCTCCACTCCCGGCACCTTCCCCTGCAACCGCAGGAAATGTAAAACTTGCGCCCACACCTCCTCCCTCACTTCCCTCCAAGGCCCCAAGGGATCCTTCTATATCCGCCACAAGTTCACCTGTACCTCCACACACATCATCTGTTGCATCCGCTGCATCCGATGTGGCCTCCTCTACATTGGGGAGACGGGCCGCTTACTTGCGGAACGCTTCAGAGAACACCTCAGGGACGCCCGGACCAACCAACCCAACCACCCCGTGGCTCAACACTTTAACTCTCCCTCCCACTCCACCGAGGACATGCAGGTCCTTGGACTCCTCCACCGGCAAAACATAACAACACGACGGTTGGAGGAAGAACGTCTCATCTTCTGCCTGGGAACCCTCCAACCACAAGGGATGAACTCAGGTTTCTCCAGTTTCCTCATTTCCCCTCCCCCCACCTTGTCTCAGTCGGTTCCCTCAACTCAGCACCGCCCTCCTAACCTGCAATCCTCTTCCTGACCTCTCCGTCCCCACCCCACTCCGGCCTATCACCCTCACCTTGACCTCCTTCCACCTATCACAAATCCATCGCCCCTCCCCCAAGTCCCTCCTCCCTACCTTTTATCTTAACCTGCCTGGCACCCTCTCCTCATTCCTGATGAAGGGCTTATGCCCGAAACTTCGAATTTCCTATTCCTTGGATGCTGCCTGACCTGCTGTGCTTTAACCAGCAACACATTTTCAACAGACAATCTGACTGACGATCACTTTTTCCTTTGATCGATTGTAGCTACCTGTTGCTGCAGGTTTACAAAGTAATAGTGCACAAGGAAAGCAATAATTATGTCTCGTGGATCAAACTATCTTTTGCCATGTGGAGACATTATCTGTATGTACTTTGCAGCTTACTTTTGTGCATATATTAATGATAGACCCCGTTTCTGTGTTTCCACTTGAAGCGACTATACTGACACAGGATGGGTTAAACTTGACTTGTTCAACATGATTTTAAACCCATTGTTCCTCTTTACTTTACATTATATTGTTCAGTTTTCTGACCATCAGATACATTGTGGTGGCCAGTCGTATGAGTAAAAATTTTCAGCTCCAGAACAAAACGGGTATTCCCAAGGACTCAAAGACTGGAAGGAGAAGGAAAGATGTGACTTTGCACTTCAACATATCTGGAAGTTATGCCTCCTGAGTTTTTCAAATGCCAGTTATTGATTGAGTGAGTAGAAGCAGTGTCCTATGTGAGGGAGAAGTTAAGCAGGAGCAACCAATTGGCAAAGGTTGCCTAGTTGAAGAGCTTCTTTCAAACATAATGTGCCAAATACTCTCATTCCGTTCCACATTGTTTTCTGTGAATTCTGTGACTCGTAGTGATCTGAATCGTGCCTTACACCGTTTTAACGAAACCTCCTGAAATGGAAAGTCACGATTTTTAAAATAAAGATGAACATTTCATTTGCATTTCCCAGTTCGCTGCAGATCTCCCTCGAGATTTCCAAAATCACTCTGTTCTTTCGTTTTAATCTGTTTTCCGACATTTAAACACCATTAGGCTCTTCTACATTTCCTTCCAGAGTGCATCACCCAAGATGTTCCCACAGAGGAATCCATTTGCCAAGTTTATCACTGTTCACTTAACATGTCCTTACCTTTGCAAACTCTTTGCATCGTCCTCACGTCTGGCCTTTATACATGATTTTGTGTCATCTGCACACTTGGCTGTCGTACATTCACCGACGTCGTTCGTGTATAACAAACAAAGAAATATGATCCTGTTCTGAATTCTGTATATTAAACTGTCTACTTCCTGCAATGATAAAAAAAATCAGCTTTCCGCCACAACTCTTTCTCCTATCAGACACTGTTCCACTGCCCATGCAAATATGTTAACGCGAAAAACATGGCCTTTCACCTTGTTCAGTAGTGTAACGTGTGGTATCATATCCAATGCCTTCTGTCAATCCAAATGCATTATATGGACATTATTTTCAACAATTCATACATTTGGAAAATGTATGCATTCGACATTTTCACCAGCTCAATTTGACTCATAAAGTTGATACTTATTATTTTCCCTTTAAGAATCCATTTGAATCAGCTAGATTATCTTTTGCATTTCTTAAATTCAATTGCTCTTGCATTGTTCAAAAAAAACACTGATAATTTCCCAATGACAGTTGTCGTTTTATGGAATCCCTGCAGTTTGACAACAAGCCATTTGGCCCAAGAAGCACACGACGATGAGTGAGCCACCCAAACCCATTTCCCTACGTCTCCGTCTGACTTACGCATCTATTCTACACATCACTGAACAGTTGGGGAAACTAGCATGATCAATTCATCTAACATGCAGATCTTTGGAATGTGAGTGGAAATTGCACCACCACGAGGAAACACAAACAGACAGCGGGAGAATTTGAAAACTCCATACAGACAGATGCCCGAAGCTGGAATCGAATCCATATCCCTGGCGTGGTGAAGCAGAGGTGCTAACCACTGAGTCACCATGCAGTCCCACCATTGGGTAATCACATTATTTTTTCAATCAAACGCATTGAATTTCCTGTTTTCCAAGTTCTTAATAATTTTTGGAAATCGATGGATTCCTGGAAGATCACTACCAATGCATCCATTATCTTTGAAGTTGCTTCCTCTAAAATCCTTCGCATGGAGCACATCAGCACGGAAGGACCTATATTCCTTCGCTGATCTGCTCCTTTTCTTTCAGTAGTTTTATATTTATTTGCATGTCTTCTTGATTTTCATTCAGACACATGATCCTCGGTCAGAAAAATATGCTTCAGTTCTTTGTGAAACAGGCGGTTTCCAGTAATGAAGCAAAGCATTCCAGTTGACAACACTTGCCGAATCGTTCTGAATGTATCTGAAACTATGCTTATATCCAGATTTGGGCGTGCATGTTTTAATCTGAAAGCGATGTTTAAGATGACTACATTCTGTTCTTTGTACATTTAAATCATTATGTGGTTGCTTCAACGCTGCAAACTAGGTAATAGCCAATCGTTCTTGCGTTTCTTTGTCTAAGGCAATACCATTCAGAGTAAACCTGGTTGGTTTAAAATTTAACCAATAGTTAACTTTACATAAGTATTCTTTACATCAATGGTACCAAGTGCATGCAAAACGTTGCAGTGCAGGTGTTTCAAACTTAGCAACATTTCAGTGGTATTTGGACAAACATGTGAAGAACCGAAAAATTTTGAAATCGTTAGAAATCAGCAGAGGCCAGGAAAAATACAAGAAGTTGAGAGAAGGCAAAATATAGGGTGAGCTAACTCGTCATAAAACAAAACTGCAAGAGTTTTCTTTCAGACCAATAAAAGGCACGAGAGAGGCTAGCGTGGAAACTGGGTCACTGTAAAGTGAGGATGCAGAAGAAGAAATGGAGAACAAAGAAATAATCAAGGAAGTAAAATGTGCAACCGACTTCACAATGGAGATTCCTGCAGTGTGCCTAAACTTTAAGATAGTCATGGATAAAAAGGTGGACAGTGACCAAATCTTGGTCGAAGGTGGATCAGATGGATTATGCCAAGATTTCTGAACGGGATGCCTGAGGAACCTCTCGGAGCTCTGATAGTGACCTTTTCGGAGTCACTAGAATTAATGCGAGTCCAAAGCTCGTGGAACGACTTCTGTAGGACATCGTAGATGTAGGCATAGTTACAACCTTTGCAAGTCACTTGCATAAGTACACGAAAATGATGGGTTTGGAGTGATTAGGTTTAGAGTTCTGAGGATGGGTTACTCGAACCGAGCTATCGCAGAGCACTGTCACCTCCTTCAAAATGACTTCACATGGTATCTTGGATAAATGCCCGTGAAGTAGTTTTTTGACCTATCCCACGATCTATCCCGAACACGTTTCTGCACCATTTTCTGCACTCATGTCTAAATACTGTGCAACATATTAGGAACTATGTTGTTTGATTTGAAAGGCTACAGCAATGATTTATAAGGCTGTTGCCACGATAAAGGAACTGAGTTACAGGGAAACACTGAATAGAACAGACCTTTTTTTCTTTCAGTCTGGAGCATCAGAATCTGAGCAATGATCAAATACAGATTCTTAAGATCAGTAGAGGCACGCATACGATGGATAGTCAAAGTTTTTGTCTCGGTTGGCGCGAGTTAAAAACTCGAGGACAGATTTCAACTGAGTGGGAACAGATTTATAAGAGACTTGAGGGATAGCTTTTTGAAAGAGTGTGGAATCAACTGTCAGTAGAAATGGTGTAGATAGGTAAAATTGCAACATTCAAAAGGTACTTGGATGGTATCTGAAGATGAAGGATGTAGAAATATACTGGCCAAATACTGGCACCGTGAACACGATCAGATTGGAATGCCTAGTCAGCATGGAGAAGTTGGTCCAAAATGTCTGTTTCCCTGCTGCATTCTTATCATTTTCAGAGAAGGTTGGATTCCAATTGTAAGATGTCCCAATCTCTGGTTTGCATACACTAAACAACACAACTTCATAAAGCTTTATGGTAAATTATTTTTTAGTTACGAGACCCTACAAGAGACCTATTTACTCCATACCTGTTTTTTAAATTGGCAGCCACGGTCCCTAAGACGGCGTGGCACTGCCGGGAGCACTGCTGCCTCACAGCATCAGGGATCTGGGTTTGAATCCAGCCTCGAGCGGCTCCGTGGAGATTGCACGTTCTCCCGTCTGCAAGGTTTCCTCCCACAGTCCAAAGGTGTGCAGGTTAAGTGAATTGTTGGGGCTAAATTGCACACAGAGTCCAGGTATGTGTAGTCTTATTGCATTACTCAGGGGAAAAATGTTGGGGAATGGTGCTGGGTGAGTTACTCTTCCGTGTGTCGGTATAACTTGCTTTCATGCTGAGGGATTCAATGTATTCGCATAGAAGGGGCACAATCTCAGCGCATCTGCCACTTCAAGTCCCATAAAAATCCTGCATGTGACAATATGCAACCTCACATTATTCCAATCTCTGCTGAATTCAATCCGTGAAAAATCTCATGCGACAGTGTCTGTCATAGCCGGTGTCAGACGAGTGAAGCTATTCGTAACTACTTTTAATGCCAAGTATATGCGCCCTGTCATTCTAGAGAGGAAACTGTGGAATTCAGAAACGAGACGTCCAACTATCGAACATTAGAATTGGAATTTTAATTAAATTTCATTTTTATTTTTATAAGAAAAACTTAAAGACAAGTGTTGTAAATCTGCCTGCCATGTCGCCTTTGTTCATATAAATATAAATACAAAATAACCTTCACCAAAGTCCATATAAAGGCTCATTAGCTAATACAAGGGCTCATCAGTTCGAATACAGGCGTGCAAGAGATGTTAGACGCAGCTGGAATGAGTACAACATCCACATTGAGAATGGCAAGACAGGACGAAAGTTGAAATGCTGGGATGCATTGGGCCAAATGCCTCTGAAGAAAATCTGATCCCAAAACCGCCAATGAAAAAAAGCGATGGATGAATGTATGACTGTGGTCAGCCAAGACCTTCAGGCGTGAAGTAGCAACATGCCAAGACATTAGAACATGGAACCGGAAGTTCTCTACAAAGATTAAGTGTGAGCCAGACCGCAGTTGAGCTAAGAAATCAGGACAAACTGTTACATCAGAAATTGTTCTGCAGACGGAGAACAGGTGTACAGGAGCAATACAGTAATAGGAATCATAATGCAATAGAAGTTCAATATTAAGTCGAGAAAGCATAAATGTCAGTCAAGAGTTTAGAGTCCAGACTTGTAAAATGCAGAAAGCATATATGGGAAAGGTCATCAGCGATGGCAACAGAGCTGATCAGAATAGCTTTGACCCCATGAACGTTTCCATGCTTGGGGATCTTACAGTGTTAGACTCAGCTTCCTGAAACTGTGTTGTAGAAACTGAGATAGAGATGCAAAATGCAAGCCACCGTTTTGCATCCTCGGTTTGCAAAAGAAAATAAGACTGCTTGTTCAATATGTCTGAAGTTCTTTAATTAAATAGTCTAAATATGCGCAAGAGAGATGGATTGGCCATTCTAAATTCATGTTATTTGGAGATGTCCATTCTAGGTGTCTGAGGGTAGTGTAGGATTTCTGACTCTGAGTTGCATGTTCTTTGGAGGTTAAGTGTGGATTCAATGGGACAAATGGCTTGCTTCCACGTGCAAATCTATGATTCTATCATTTACACATTCTTTTGTGTTGTAGCCAAACTTGCTTAAGCTACAACATCTGCATGAAATCAAATCTCACACGTCTTCTTTTACACATTTTGTTCAAAAATTAAATAACCTTTTCGGCACTTTCAGTCTATTAATACTTTCGACTGACTAAGGAAATTCGGGAGAAACTAAGGAATCGTACAGAGACATATGAAACATACTAAAAGAATGATGGCAACAGAAGTTAGGAAGAGTACTTCAAATGCAAATGAGAGTCTAAGGAATGAACCAGGAAGGCGAAGTGCATTATGAGGAAGGGATCACAGGTTGCAGAAAATCGAAAAAGTAAAGTAATCTTTAAATATCAAATGAAAGATAGATTGGGGCCCAGAAGGAATGAGTAGGTTAAGATGCTCACTGCAGCAATGGGTTAAGCAGTGATGCTTGATGAGAACTTCGTTGTGTCCTGGCGAGTTTCATAAATGGTAGTAATGGCCCAATTGAAAATGTTGGCGTTGAGCAAATGAGCAATATCATGAGCGATACAGAAAGAAAATCCTTTAAGAACAGATCGATGAATTCCATCTTAATGGCAGAGCTAAGGGAACACATTTCGTTGAAGTTATCAGCAAGTTCGAGCAATGAGGAGGATGCAGAGATCATGATGTGCGCTGTCAACATGTCTTACACGTGTAAATCAAACGTGACGTGGTGACGGTATAATGGCCACCATGGAGTTATTTCACAACACGAAATGGGTTTCAATGTGTTCAAGCAGAGAGTGGCGAGTGTGGAAAACATTGCCGGCGACTCTGGTGTCGGCAGTTTCATTTGAGACATTAAAGAGGATGTTAAAGAATTATGTTGCTAGAAATGTCCAAAGATATGAGACAATGTCAAGAGACTGGGGAAGATGAAGCAGAACCGGAGGACAGCCATCGTAATATCTTCTCTTTTTCTGTGACATAGGATCGCATGCTTCGCAATATCACAATTCTGTGTTTGCAATGGATATGGACCTTAAAGTATTGAATATTTATTAACAGCAATAAACTTTCATCCCAGGCGTGAATAAATTGTACCTGCCAGCCCTCTTAACAAAGCAATCGTGTGCCCAAGTTTTATGGAATTTTCGAGCATTATTGTTCCATTGTCGTCTTCAAGTGAAAGAAAGGTTGTTATTTATGAGAAATTCATTTTAGAAGACGTCGACAGGAAGAATGGGATACACTCAGCATTATCAATGAGGTAATTTATTGGTTAGTCTATGATTATCAAGCATTTTAATTTATTTGTAAAAGACAAGAATGCGACCTTCAAGCAGCAACGAAGTTGCTCATTCTTTGAGCACTGTAAAAACCTAAACGTTAAAATTTACTCTTTGGAGTATTCATCAGAAAATATTGAAAAATCCTTCATGATTTTGTGTTGAACTCAATTGGCAACTCACTTTGGTCAATGTAAAGACATATTTTTATTGGGTAGTGCAACCAGAGCAACAGTCCAAATGGTAGTGAGAAATCAATTTGGATTCTTTTATTTCGGGGAAGTTATCATTTCATTAGAGAAGGTTCGTTGAAGGTTCATAGGAGTAATCATGGTCTGGAGGGATGATCTCGTGAGCAAAGGCTAGGCCGGACTGGACTCTACTCACTGTAGAATCAAGAGTGACAGGTAGTCTCTTTGGATCATGAAGAATAATTAAGAGGCTGTTTCTCTTCATGAGTGAGTCTGGAACCAGATGGAACCATCCGGATAGAAGGCAAAAATTTTAGCCCAGGGTAAGGAAAAATTTCTTCAATTAAAGGGAATGCCTTGCCAGAAAGGTGGGGTGGGGACAACATCCCTGTACACATTTAAAGCTAACATAATTCCATGATCAGTTACGTTAACAAGAATTACTGGAAAAGGCAAGATGGTATCCCTGAGGAAAGTCGGATCAGCCATGATTTTAATGCAGGGTAGAACAGGCACGAGGGACCAAATAGGCGACTTCTACTCATATTGCTCACTGTTTTATGACTGTAGAGCCAGTGGAGATGGCGTATCTGCAGTGATTGTCCAGCCACCCCCAACCCTCTACCACCATTATATATTATAGAGATAAACTAGACCCAACTTGTTTTTGTGTAAAGGAAAACCCAAAGGTAGGCTGTAAAATTCCAGAGATTATTCGAATGATCCATTGCTAAGCTTTAATCAAATTAATCAAAATTAATTTACAATGAAAAACAAATTGATGTAACTTTATCCCATCGGATAGTATCGATTGATACTATAGTGGAACAATTGAATAGTGGTTAAACATTACATTACCTTGCTAAGTACGAAAGGAGTTATGAGAAAACCAGGGAACATCTGACTCGTGAGCCTGTCATCAGTGGTGAGTAATGTATTGGATATAGTTCTGTGGGATAGGATGTCCACGCATTTAGAAAGGGAATTGCTGATTTGGGAGAGGCAACATTGCACCGTACATGGAAAATCATGCCTTGCTGACTTCAGAAATGGCGAACAAGATTTTCAACACAGTGTGTTGGACGTTGCCGTGATGGATTTCAGCAAGGTGTTCAACAAAGGTCAGTATGGTAGACTGGTTAATAAGTTTAGATCACGTGGAGTACAGTGCAAAATATCCAGTGCAATATACATTTGGCTCGAAGATAGGGAAGAGAGAGCAATAGTGGGGGTTTGCTTTTCAGATTGGACGTGGCCGCCCAACAGTGTGTCAGATGGGATGGTGCAAGGTCCAAGGCGTTTAGTTGTCTATGTAAATGTTTTGAATGTGAATTGTGGAGGCATCATTCCGTAAGTTTGCAGATGACAACAAAACAGGTGGTGCAGTGGACAAGATAGAAGGTGAATGCCGAGTACATTCTGGTCTTGATCGGATGGCCCAATGCACCAACGAATGGCAGCTGGCATTTAATTTATATGAATGTGAAGTGCTGCATTTTACCCAGGGATGTCGGGGCAGGGCTTATGCATTCAATAGCAAATGCATGCGGAGTGTTGACAAACAGGGATCTTGTTGTGCAGGCTTAAATTTTTGATGCCACTTTTCTAATACTGCAAGCAGATGAGACCTCCCCTTCCATAAGAAAGATGTGGTGAAACCTGAAAGGACTCAGAGAAGATGTAAAAGGTTGTTGCCAGGGTTGGAGGATTTGAGCAATAGTGCAGACTGGGGATGTTTTCGCTGGTGGGTCTGAGAATGTGGAGTTGACCTTCTTAAAGTTCGTAAAATCATGAGGTGCATTGTTAGAGGTATATTCCCGAGCACAGGATATACCAAAACTAAAGGGCATAGGTTTCAGATGAGAGGAGACTGATTTAAAAGCTATCTTTTCCAGATTAGATTAGATTAGATTAGATTACTTACAGTGTGGAAACAGGCTCTTCGGCCCAACAAGTCCACACCGACCCGCCGAAGCGCAACCCACCCATACCCCTACATTTACCCCTTACCTAACACTATGGGCAATTTAGCATGGCCAATTCACCTGACCCGCACATCTTTGGACTGTGGGAGGAAACCGGAGCACCCGAAGGAAACCCACGCAGACACGGGGAGAACGTGCAAACTCTACACAGTCAGTCGCTTGAGTCGGGAATTGAATTCGGGTCTCTAAGGGATAAAATTTCATGTAAGTTCTACAAGTTGGACATGCTAACAAGAGGCTTTGCCGTCAGATTATAATGAACCAGGAGGAAGTGAGGACTGCAGATGCAGGAGAGGAGAGTGAAAGTTTGTTGCACTTGAAAGACACAACTGGCCTCGCAGCAATAGTGAAGCAAGAGCTTTGGAGTTTCGAGCACAAGGTCTTCATCGTGCAAGCATGACCAAGACGTTCTCCTCCTCCCAAAGCAAGGATCTCAGTGAGTCTCACTCTTTTACTGCCCCCAGCCTCACTCCCATGCTACATATTTCTCAGCCCCCTTGCCATCCCCTCCCTCACACTTCTGATGAAGAGGTTATGCTCTGAACGCCGATGCTCCTGCTCATCGGATGCTGTCTGGCCGACTGTGCTTTTCCAGCAGCCACATTTTGACTCTGGCCTACAACATCTGCAGTCCTCACTACATCAGACGAACGGACTGCAGCAAGTGCAACTCTTTAAAAGTGTGATGGCGAGAGTTCAATGTTCACATCGAATCAGTGAGGTCTGCAGATGCTGGAGATCACAGTTGACAGCGTGTTTCTGGAAAAGCATAACAGGTCTGGCAACATCCAAGAACCAGGAAAATTGACATTTCAGGCTGAAGCTCTTCATCAGGAATTCTGAATTGGTCCTGCCTGAGACGTCGATTTTCCTGTTCCTCTAATGCTGCCTGACCTGCTGTGCTTTTCCGGCAACACACTCTCAACTTCAATGTCCACATGTTAATGTGAGGGTGACAGGAAATTTCAGTCGGAACAGGCGAAGCTGGATGGCAAGTGAAATTAAGCATTCAAGCAGAAAAGAAGAGGAATGGCTCACATACAGGCAGATAGGTTAACGGGAATTATGGAGGTATACGGGGATACGGAGCTTACTGGAAAAAGAAAGGATGGCGAAAACGGGGCGTGCCATGACTTTGGACAATCTGGGACAATTCTCTTTTCAAAGCATAGGTGACACCAGGGGGATATTTTAGCAGGGTATATAATCAAAAGAGGCAAGGATAGGGTGAATGCACTCAGTCATTTTCCTTGGCTTGGGAAATCGATGATGAGAGGGCTTCAGATTAATTTCAGAGGTGGAAGTACAAAAGGGAACCTGAGTGATAAACTCCTTTTCCACAGACGGTGGTACCCGTATGAAATAAGTCGCCAACGTAATTGGTTGAGGTGTGGACACAGAACATAAATCATAGAACAGTACAGCACAGAACTGGTCTTTCAGCCGACGATGTTGTGCGGACCACTAATCCTCATGTATGCACACTCAAATTTCTGTTACCATATGCATGTCCAGGAGTCTCTTAAATGTACCCAATTACCCTGCCTCTACAAATGCTGTTGGCAACGCATTCCATGCTCTCACAGCTCTCTGTCTAAAGAACCCGCCTCTGACATCCCCTCTATACTTTCCTCCAACCAGCTCAAAACAATGACCGCTCGTGTTAGCCATTTCTACCCTGGGAAATAGTCTCTGGCTATCGACTCTATCTATGCCTCTCATTATTTTCTACAATGCAATTAGGTCCCCTCTTCTCCTCCTTTTCTCCAATGAAAAATGTCCGAGCTCAGTCAACCTCTCTTCATAAGATAAGCGCTCCAGTGCAAGAAGCATCCTGGTAACCTCCTCTGAACCCTCTCCAATCCATCCACATCTTTCTTATAATAGGGCGACCAGAACTGGACGCAGTATTCCAAGTGCGGTCTAATCAAAGTTTTATAGAGCTGCAACAAGATCTCACGACTCTTAAACTCAATCCCCCTGTTAATGAAAGCCAAAACATCACATGCTTTCTTAACAACCCTGTCCACTTGGGCGGCCGTTTTAATGGATCTATGTACCTGCACCCCTAGATCCCTCTGTTCCTCCACACTGCCAAGAATCCTATCCTTAATCCTGTACTCAGCTTTCAAAGTCGACATTCCAAAATGCATCACCTCGCTTTTATCCAGGTTGAACTCCATCTGCCTGCCACCTCTCAGCCAATCTCTGCAACCTGTCAATGTCCCGCTGCAGCCTACAACAGACCTCTATACTGTCAACGACACCTCCAACATTTGTGTCATCTGCAAACTTGCAGACCCATCCTTCAATCCCCTCATCCAAGCCATTAATAAAAAATACAAACAATAGAGGCCCAGCGACAGAGCCCTGAGGAACACCACTCACCACAGACTTCCAGGCAGAATATTTTCTTTCTAATACCATTCGCTGTCTTCTGTTGGCCAGCCAATCCTGTATCCAGACAACTATGTTCCCCTGAGCCACATTCCTCCTGACCTTTTAAATTAGCGTACCAATGGGAAACTGATCAAATGCCTTGCTGAAGTCCGCATACACCACATCCACAGCTCGACCCTCATCGACAATTCTAGTCACATCGTCAAAAAACTCGAATATATTTGTGAGGCATGACCTGCCCCTCACAACACCGTGTTGACTGCATTAAATCAAGCTATGCTCTTCCAGATGGACATAAATCCTATCATTCAGAATCCTTTCTAACACATTGCAGACGACAGACGTGAAACTTACTGGTCTGCAATTGCCAGGGATTTACCTATTTCCTTTCTTGAAGAGAGGAATTACATTTGCCTCTCTACTGTCCTTAGATTCGACTCCAGCAGAGAGCGAGGATGAAAAGATCTTCGCAAGTGGCGAAACAATTGCATTTCTCCTTTCCCAAAGCAGCCGAGGACAAATCTGATCCGGGCCTGGCGACTTGTCAATCTTAATGTTTGACAAAATTTTCATTACATCAGCTTCCTCTATCTCTATCCATTTCAACATGCACACCTGCTCTTCAAAGTTTTTATTCACTAAAAACTACGTTTCTTTCGTCAAGACAGAAGCAAAGAACTCATTTAGGGCATACCCTACCTCCTCAGACTCCACACACAAATTCGCTATGCCATTCCTGATCGGCCCTATTCTTTCTTTGACCATTCTCTTACTCCTCGCGTAAGTGTAAAATGCCTTTGTGTTCTCCGTAATCCGTTCTGCCAAGCCATTCTCGTGACCCTTCCTGGCTCGCCTCAGACTATTTTTAAGTCCCTTCTCACCTGCCTGTAATCATGTAGAGCTGAGCTTGACCCTAGCTTCCTCCACCTTACGTAAGCTACCTTTTTCATTTGGACGAGAAGCTCCACCACTCTCGTCATCCAAGGTTTCTTTATCTTACCACTCCTTGCCTGTCTCAGAGGGACATAGGTATTTATCACTTGCAACAACTGTTCCTTAAACAGATGTCTATAGTGCCTTTACAATGGAACAATTCCTCCCAATCCATGCTTTCTAACTCATGTCTAATCGCATCATAGTTTCCTCTTAATAAATTAAATATCCTCCCATTTTGATTAATCCTCTCCTTCTCCATAGCTATGTAGAATGTGAGGCAGTTGGTTTCGCTCTCACTAAAATGCTCTCCCATCACAATATCTTATACCTGCCCCGGCTCGTTTCCGAGCTCTAAGTCTAGAATGGCCTTTCCCCTCGTCGGACTGTCAACTTACTCAGTCCGGAAGCCCTCCTGAACACACCTTATAAAAACAGCTCCATACAAATCTTCTGCTCGAAGGAGGTTCCAATCAATATTGGGAAAGTTAAAATCACCCATCACAACAACCCTACTACGTCCACACTTTTCCGAAATCTGCCAGCCTATGTTTTCTTCCATCTCCCTGCTGCTATTGGGGTGCCTACAGTCAATACCTAAAGAGGTGACTGCTCCCTTGCTGTTCCTAATTTCCACCCAAACTGATTCGGTAGGCAGATCTTCCTCGACATTGGAAGGTCCTGTCGCTGTGATACCCTCTCTGATTAGTGGAGCTACACCCCCTCCTCTCCCCCCACCATTCTTTTTAAATGCTCTAAACCCTGGAACATCCAACAAATATTCCTGCCCCTGAAAAACCCATGTCTCTGTATGCCCACAACATCATAGCACCAGGTGCCTGTCCATGCTCTACGTTCGTCAATTTTATTCCTGATACACAATGCATTAAAGCAAACACACTTTAACTGATACCTTGGCTCCTTGCAAGGAAAATCTTTCCCATTAGCTGGTCAACCTCTTGCTATTGCCTCATCTGCATCAACTCTCACTTCGGGTATACAGCTCAGGTTCCCACTTCCTGCCATACGATGTTAAACCCTCTCGAACTACTCGAGCAAACATTCCACCCAGGACATTAGTCCCCTTTCAGTTCAGATGCAAACCGTTCTTCTTGTACAGGTACCACCTTCCCCAGAAGGCATCCCAAGTATCAACATATCTGAAGCCCCCCCACCACCCCCCCCCACCACACCAGCTGTGCAGCCACGTATTAAGCTGCACCCTTTCCCTGTTCCTCGCCTCGCTATCTCATGGCACCGGAAGTAAACTAGAGAACATTACTCTGTTCATCCTGCTTTGCAGGTTCCATCCTAACTCCCTGAAATCACTTTTTATATCTTCGATCCTTTTTCTGGCAATATCATTAGTGCCAATATGTAACAAGATTTCTGACTGTTCGCCCTCCCCTCTTAGAACCTGATACACCCGATCAGAGACGTCCCGGATCCTGGCACCAGGGAGGCAACATACCTTCCGAGAATCCCGATCCTGACCACAAAGTGTAATAACACTTAACATAGTTTAACAAATATAGATTAACAATATTTAAAAGGCATTTGTACCAATTAATGGGCAAGGAAACTTTTGACAGTTTTGGGTCAGGAACAAATAAATGGGGCCAATCACATCACTCTCGAAATTGCTCCGATGACGCCCTATCAATTATTCTCTTCCAATCCGAAGGTTATTTTTGAGGACGTCTTCAAAATCCTTCGATTGCTTTGTGAATTAACCCTTTGAGGTGCGATCAATCACTCCCTGTCATATTGTAAATAATCCCATGTCAGCCTGTCAATAGCTGCCTTACACTCTAATACTCCAATGGCGTTCTCTGAATTACTCTGTATCATCCTTTGGTTTGCCCCCCTGCTTTCCTGCGACTTAACGGGTGGGAGAGTTGAGTTACTGATTAGGGATCACATCATAGCTGTGTTGACAGAGGTCACATCAGAGGGATCTTGTGAGGCTTTATGGATGGACCTTAGAAATAGGAATAGCGAACTCACAATGCTGAGTGTGGTCTGTACACCTGCCAGCAGCTCCCAGTACAGAGGAGCAGATATGTGGTGAGATCGGAGAAAGTTGTGAACAGAACAGTGGAGTTGTGTTGGGAGACTTCAAATTTTCTCTTAATACCTTGGAATCTGAAGAAGAGACATTTGTAAGGTGTGCCTAAGAGGGCTTTTGGGGACCATATATTCACAATCCGACCAGAGAGGAGACCAAAGCAAACTTTCTTTTAGGTAATGAGCCAAGTGATCAAAGGTTTCAATGCGAGAGTCAGTTTAGGTTTTGTGAGCATATTTACGTAATATTTAGAGTCATCATAGACAATTGCAAGAGTGAACCTCGGCTGAGCATGCTTAGTTGGGAAACGGCCAATGACAACCAATCTTAAACAGGAACTGGAGAATACGGTTTTGGAACATTTACTTGTGGGAAAGTCTACGTCTGGCATGTGGGAGGCTTTCAAAAACCAGTTGATTAAAGTGCAGGGCACGCGCCACCCTGCAAAAGTGAAGAAAAAGAATGGCAGTATTGAAGAAACATCGATGACAAGTGAAATTGTACGATTAATCAAATGAAGAAAGAAGCACACGAAAGGTCCAGGCAGCTACAAACTGAAGAGGCCTTTGCGGAGTATAGAGAAATTAGGAAGGAAATTAAATGCAGAATTAGGAAGGCTGAAAGGGAGCATGAAATGCCCATGGAAGCAGGTTCAAGGTGAATTTCAAGGCATTTAATGCATAAATTAGAAGAAAGAGTACAGCAAATGAAAAAAATAACCAAATCAAAGAGAAAGGGAAAAGAAGCTATGTGTGGCGCCACAGAAATGGGGAGGCGTTATTAATGAGTACTTTACATTGGGATTCACTAAGGATATGGATATGACTGATGTTGCAATCAAGAGTGTTTTTGTTCATACTCTAGCGGTAATGAAAATGTTGAAGACGGAAGTTTTCAGCATCCTAAATTGCACTAATGTGGAAAATTACAAAGGACCAGATGATATCTATGCCTGGTTCATGCATTAGCAGGTATCTTCAAACTCCCTTTGAACCCAGGCAGGTTTCCAGAGGACTGAAAATTAACCAATGTTGTTTCCTGGTTGAAGACAGGAAATACGGATAATCCAGGAAATTGTCAGCCAGTGAGCCTGAGCGTTGTAGAAATTGTTGGAAAATATACTGGAGGATTATATGCATATTTGGGCAGAAAACGAATAGTTAGTAACAGGAAACGTCGTTTTGTACGGGAAAGGTCATGGTTAATCAACCTGATTAAATCTTCTGAAAGGTTGACAGCACAGTGTGCAGTGCGTATGGACTTTACTAAGGCATTTGTTGAAGTCCCACATTGTCCAAAATTTAGAATCACAATTTATTCGGGCTGCGCTGGCCAGATGGAAACAAAATTGGCTTGAACAAAGAAGAAAAATGATAGTAGTGAAAGGGTGTTTTATTTTCTTTCAGAATGGAGGCTGGTCGGTACAGATATTCTACAGGGTTAAGACTGAGGTCGTCTGTTGTTGTCATATGTACAAATGATTTGGAGGAAGATGTGGTTGGTCTCATTACTAGTTGGACAATGACACGAAGGTTGGTGGAGTTGGTGGTAGTTCTGATGACTATGAAAGCATGCAGTAGAATAAGAATGCATATTGGCTACCCGGTCTCAGAAATTGATAA
Source organism: Hemiscyllium ocellatum (assembly GCF_020745735.1). Lineage (NCBI taxonomy): Eukaryota > Metazoa > Chordata > Chondrichthyes > Orectolobiformes > Hemiscylliidae > Hemiscyllium > Hemiscyllium ocellatum. The sequence continues at coordinate 2,630,190 of NC_083448.1, read as the reverse complement.
TGAATTTAGAGAATGTAGAGGAGATGCATTTTTGAGGAGCAAATTTAGGTGTGAATTATATTGTGAATGACACAACATTTATGAACATAAACTTGCAGTTGGATCTGAGAGTGTGGGTCCACAGTGCCTAAAAGTGGCAACGCAGTTAACCAAGGTCATGTCGAAGGGATATGGCATATTTGCCTTCATGAACTGAGGCATGAACGACAAGTGTTGACAAACCAGGTTGCAGCTACACAAAACCATATTTGGGGTTTTGAGTGCCGTTTGGTCTCGACACTACCAGATGCACGGAGAAAATTTGAAGAGTGTGAGCAGAAGATTTACCAGGATGTAACCTGGTATTGAGGGCATTGTCTATGAGTGAAGTTTAAAAAGACTGGGATTGTTTTCGTTGGAAACCTAGGACTGGGAGGTGACCTGACAGAGGTCTACAGACATTATGAGACCCCTACAGAGAGTTGAGGTTTTAACTGCAAGGGGGCACACGTTCAAGTTAAGAGGGGGAACGTTTAAGGGAGATGTGCGCCGCAAGAATGTCCTGCAAAGTGTGGTAAGAGCCTGGAACGCATTAGGAGGTGCAAGTAGTTAAGGTGGCGGTATTTAAGAGGCATCTGGACGTTTACGCGAGGAAGAGGGGTATAGAGGGATATGGATCGAGTAAGTAAAAAAGAAAGAATTATCATTAGTTTATTTAGGGCACAATGATCGACATAGGTTTGGAGGGCCAAACTGTACTTATACTTGTTCTTATTTTCGGTTTTTTTGCCTCTCACTGAAAGTCCACCATGACACCAAATCACGCATTTCCCTTCGCTATGAAAATTATTGCCATGACGTCCCATCTAACCCAATGCAAATCATTCATGTGACATCATTCAATGACTTATTAACATTTTGATACTGCCACATGATATACATCTGTAAATTACCTCAATCACATCCCGTAATTCACTCCTTAACACTCCATAAGTCAGCCCGAATTTCTATCGTGTAAAACTTCATTCACAAGATAAGGGTATCACTGGATAGGCCAGTAATTATTGTACATCCATAATTGCACAGATGGCAGATTCAGAGTCAATGAAATTTCTGTGGATCTCAAGTCACACACGACATAGATCACGCAAAGTTTGCAGTTTTCTTCCCTGAAGAGATTTCCTGAACCAACGGTTTTCCTTCCCCCTACAATTGGTAACCGGTTAACCTCTTAAGACCAGGCTTGCCTTGAATTCAACTTCAAACAACTGTTCTAATGGTATGGAAACCCAGTTTTCCAAAGCAATTCCTTGGACTCTGCATTAAATACTCGACAATAACATAATTAGGCCATCACTTCCTCAAGCTTCATTTAATTCTGTAAATTACCAACAATTAAGTCCTATCACTCACTCCCTAATATTATAATAATTCCTCAATGACACCATATTAAGCACACCATTATACACTGTCAATTAGCCACATTTTCTCCTGTATTAACTCCTCATCACTGTTTCAAAGAGGCTGTTGTGTCCTTCAAGTCATGCCCGATCAGAAAGTTTCCACATGAGGCCTTCTAAATGACTCCCCGTCACTCTGTTAATTAGCCAAAAGGAGTACTATCACCCAATCCCTCTCACTCTGTGAATTACACCCAATGGCACTCCATCAATCTTTTTACATCACAGGGTATGTAACCCCCATGATACCCAAACAACTTTCCTTTTCATGGTGTAAATTAAGCCTCTGCTGTCCTTCTAAAAATGCATTACCGCTCTGCATATTGCCCCATTACGCCCACTATGTCATTCTTACCACTCAATAAGTTACTGTATAATCCCATACGACTTTATAATTCACACCAAGGAATTCCTCCAAATCACTCCCTGTAATGCGGTCATCTAACTACATAATACACTCTCACTTATGTTTGATGACTGCCTAATTTATTCCAGAATGTCCTCTAAATTGCACCCAAAATTGGTAAATTACTCCAATTATATCTTATCACTCACTGTCACTGTAAGTTGCTCACATAAAGTCCCATCTATTACTCTCAATCACTATGCAGTTTACTACAATGACACTGTGTTAATCTCAATCATTCTGGAAATTGACTCCATGAACGTCCTTTTAATCACACCAGATAATAATGTCTTTGAATCGCTTGGCTTCCTATCATGCATTGCTTCTCATAGGGAAGGATGGCAGCGGGGAGCTGGGTTCAGTTCCAGGCTCGTGTGGCGTTTCCAAATTCTCCCTGTGCTTCAGTGGGGCTTCCTAAAACTTTCCAAAATTGTGTGCATGCGAAATGCAAGGCTGCAGATTGACAGTAGTATGGTCACTCTGTAAATTATTGCCAAGTTTCTTTGTCATTCTATAAATCACAGGAGGTTCTGGCGTCACTGTGTTATCACACAAAATCTGTTATTTTTTTAAAATCACCTCCTTGGCACCCCACCAATCGCACCCACCATTGTGCACATTGTAACCGTTTTCTGTACTCTGACCTTGTCTATATCACGATATAAATTTCCCCATAACTCGCGTCAATCACACTCAAACATCCTACAATTCACCACGTCATGTCTGCTCAATTGTCTCATGTTCTGCAATTAACATGGTGACATTCTATCCATTACTCATTATCACTCGAAATTATCAAAGTGCTGTCCCCCAAATAACTCCTTGCCAGAATGTAAATTAATCACGTGATGTCCTTTAAATCACATATTTTATGTCTGCAAATTGTCTCATGACTTCACAAAAACACTCACTATCACTATCACTATCACTATCACTATGCTAATCATACCAAAAACACCGAGTCAATCATTCTCTATTCTGGCTATTGAGGGAGTGCAACGTAGGTTCACGAGGTCAATTCCTGGAATGGCGGGACGACCTTACGCTGAAAGACTGTAGCGTCTGCGCTTGCATACCCTAGTGTTTAGAAGACTGAAAGGGGATCTGATTGAGATATATAAGATTATAAAAGGATTTCATATTCAGGAGGCAGGAAACATGTTTCCGCTGATGGGTCATTGCCGAAGCAGTGTACACAGCTTAAAAATACTGTGGAGACCACGTAGGACAGAGATGAGGAGAAACTTCATCACCCAGAGGTTAGTGACTGTGTGGAATGTTCTGCCTCAGATGGCAGTGAAGGCCCAGTCTACGGATTCATTTAAGAAAGAGTTTGACAGAGCTCTCAACGATAGTGGAATCAAGGGCAATGGAGATAAGGCAGGAACAGAATACTAATAAAGGGTGATCAGCCATGATCATATTTAACAATGGTGCAGTCTCGAAGGGCACAATGGCCTACTCCTGCACCTATTGTCTATTGTCTATTGTCTAATTGTCTATTGCCTCTTGTCTATGCCTCTATAAACTACCCAAATATTTCCTCTCACCTTACTCACTTTGATTCCGCTAGTTATTACAATCGCATACATATTGCACATCGATATGTATGACATGTGCCAAGTTCTGTAAATCACTCCTCCATCCTCGAGAAATTAACCTACTGACATCCTATCCATCACTCTGAAACTCTGTAGTTACCCCTAATTATGTAATTTTTCCTTTTAGTTTTGAGTTAACCCATGTCCTCCAGTACATTATACACAGTCTTTGCTCTATGCCAGCTCACAGTTCTCCTTTAACTTCCTTATTCTGTGATAAATGGAAGCAAGCTGAAAACGGATATCCAAAACTTAGCATACGCGGTATTTGGGTCAAAACAAGGATTTAATCTCAGAGTCCCCATCCGTTCAAAGTTTGAGGGGTTCGCTGCCAGGACTTTTATTTATGATCTGTCCATCATTGTCATTTAGCAAATTATATTGTTTGTCACTTCAGAGGCAATGTAAAAGTCAGTCACGTTGTCTTTGTGAAGTCATATCAAGTCGATGTAGGGTAAGGATGGCAGATTCGCATCACTATTGAAGTCTGATTGATATTTATGATATTTAGCTTTAAATGTTTGTGACATTACTGGTAATAGATAATTGAACGTGGAACCTTGAGTTAAGTGCCCAGCCAAAAATGATCTTGGAGAGGGTAAAGTCCTATTTAATGAAAATTTACATGGATCGAACAATACTGGTCTATCTAAAGGCAACTGAGCCTGGGAGGGATCAGGAACTGGTACTTAATTGCGAAAGCGATGCTTAAGTGAGGTGGTGCACAAGATATATTATTGGAAATGCAAGGGAAATGAGAATCAAACTGGATTTGATAGTTTACACATGGGCTGAGATCGGTATGAGCCAAAGGAAATTGATGCAATTAGGAGCGATGTACCTGGGTTAAATATTGAAAAATGAAACACACTTCAGTCTCTTTTGCACTAATATTGGGGACGAGATATGAGCAGACCATACAAGTGAGACAAGGTTCATCCTAGACTAATGGCCATTGAGCTGCATTTGTCTGATAGCGCTGTTTCTCTTGCAGCAAATTGAGAAACTCTGGCTCAGTTTGTGGAAAAAAAACGATAATGGCCATATTCATTTGGTTTCAAAGGGAAACGTCTCTACCAAAGCCTGCAATATTAAATAAATATGGATCACGAAATGCAGAGCACTCTCAGTGATATAAGCATAGTTCACTCCATTGATTTAACGAATTGATTAATTGATGTCAACAGTTTCTTCAACATGAACCATTTACCACAATCTGATTTCAGTCCGACATTCCGAATCTCAGCACCAATGGACTAAATGATACAGAACTGTACTTTATTCATGATGGCAAAACACATGGAAACATTCTAAATGTTGACCAATGCAGATCAAAATTTTCTCTATACTATAATTTATCAATTAAGTGATTACTTTTGACTGTCTCCAGATTACTTCCTAGTGCTGTGTACCCGGAGATCTCTGCTGGTCTAGAAGAAGAAACGTTTTGGCCGTTGACAACGCTGAACAAAAGTTCGGGGATGAATGGAAGACAATACCAAGCCCCGATAAAAATTGCCAGTCAATCTAGTAAAGGCATGATGATCAGGTAATCACTGATTGATTTGTCGACATCATGATTTTCGAACGACTGGAACATAATTACCAACATGGCGAATGTGAGGACAGAAAACGGACAATTAACTTACAACCCAGACTGTGATCAGATTGACGGAACACTTGCCATAGCAAATGTATTACTTTTTCCTGGCATGCAGCAGAATGACTGCAGCTGAACGAACAACCAGAAAGGGACTCACTCTTCGGAACGCAGGCTAGCGAAAAACAGAATAAACAATAAAGTATTCCCTTGCACTGGTCAGTGAATGATGCTGAGAATACAAACATGACAGTCAAAACAGCAATAAATGAGGATGAACAAAATCAGAAATTGCTGCAAAGGCTCAGCAACTCTGGGAGCATTTGTGGAAAGAAGTGAGAATCAATATTTCGAATCCTTGCTCAGAACTGCTGATCGCTCTAAAATGTCAGTTTATGCAGAACATATGGTGTGAGTTGAGGAAATGACAAAGGAGAGATCAAGCTCCAAATATCTTGAAATTGCTACTGAATCCAACAACAAATTTCGGGCATGAGCTCTCTTATGTCCACACCCAACACATTCACAGACGATCTTGTTATCACATCGTCTATTGTTACTCACAACCCAATGTTAGACACTAGCCAATCACAGTTCGTTCGCCTTAACAGCTATTCACTCTCCTGGTCGAATCGTTTCCAATTCTTTGTGAGTCCGACCGTTCTGCACTCCCTATGCCTTTTTCCTCTCCTGCCATTTATGGCCAATCCACTTGCCCCACACCAACGTACCTCCTGCATGGAAACTTATAATTTCCTCTCTATCATCAGTACTGAGTAAGGGGCCACTCGACCATTATGTTAAGTCTGATTTCTCTTCACACATGCTAAAAGACCTGCTGAGCAGTTCCAGCAATTTCTATTTTTGCTTCTGATTTCGAACATATCGCAGCTCTTTCGATTTTGAGAAATCAGCAAGACAGAGTGGGGCAGTAATTTTGAAGCGATTGGGTAGCCAGGCAACACAAGGGGCAAGGCCGTGATCAAAGGTGAGCTAGTGATGTCAGCGAGTAACTGGGAGAGCCCGGGATTGATGCAATATTCCAGCTGGGAATGCCATCATTAGAGGCGATTTGCACGAAAGATCATTGCAGTTTTCCTGTTGTCTTCAAGAGCTCAGCCCAGTGCAGCGTCTTCATTTACTATGAATAATCCGAAATTGGAAGTAAGGAAAAAAAGATATGAGTTCTGTGCAGTAATCTCAGTTTGGAGCTGGTAGATGCCCGTGGAGTCCCATGACTGGACTTTGCAAACGACAACTCTGCCATTTTGGCTTAACAGAAATGACAATTATCCTTCCTGGCTTTGTGGGCCCTATGACATCGCTGCTCCTTGGTTTGGTTTATTTTTAAACAGGGGACCGAAAGAAACAGCTGCAGTGTAAAAAAAAAGCTTCTTTGCTGATTCTCTCTCTATCATCTTTCTGGAAAGAGCCTGTGTTCGACTTTACCATTTTGATAAGGGGTGTGTTTATGGGAATGTTGCAGAAAATTGGAACAGTATTATTATTATTCAAAACATGAATAGCAGATTTCGCGTGATGATGTGTTCACAGAGGATATCATGTTGAGGTCTTAGAAGGAGTGCCTTCCAACAATCATGCATCAAAGTTACAATAACATTGAAATATTTTCCCAGAAAATGATGTTAACCACGAAAATAGTAAGAGGAAAAGGACTTGCATCTATTTGAGCCTGTTCCTACATTCAATCTTCTGATGGCTGATTATTAGACACATTCCCTGTCTTTTTTTATGAAAATAGACAAAGCACTCCTCTCGTTGCACGTCTCGATATCGTGTCTGTCATGTGTTTGCGCACTCCCTCCAAATTTAAGAATTGCATTGAAGCGTATGTGCATGTTCTTCACAATTCAGTTTACATTGCATTGGCTACAGAGTTGCAGATAGAATCATGGAGTCATGGAGTCATACAACACGATAACAAACCCATCAGTGCAACTCGTCCATGCCAAACAGATATCCCAACCCAATCTATTCCTACCTGACAGAACCTGGTTCATATCCTTCGAAACCCTTCCGATTCATATACCCATCCGAATGCCTTTGAAATGGCACAATTGTACGAGCCTCCACCATTTCCTCTGGCAGCTCTTTCCATACATGTACCACCCTCTGTGTGAAAAATTGCCTCTTATATCGCATTGATATCTTTCCCCTCTCACACTAAACCCATGCCCTGTAGTTCCTGACTCCCCACCCTACGGGATTTTTTTTTGCCTATTTATCTTATCCATGCCCCTCATAATTTTGTAAACTTCTATAAGGTCACCCCCTAGCCAGCGATGCTTCTTGTAAAACAGTACCAGCCTCTTCAGCCTCTCACTATAGCCCAAATCATCTAACGCTGGCAACATCCTTGCAAATCTTTACTGAAACCTTTACAGATCCACAACATCTTTCCGATAAGAAAGAGACCAGCATTGCACACACGCAATATTACAATAGTCATCGAACCAATGTCCTGTAGAGCTACAACATGTCCTCCCAACTCCTGTACTCAATATACTAACCAATAAAGGAAAGCATACCAAAGGCGTTCTTCACTATCCTATTTACCTGCGACTACACTTTGAAGGAGCTATGAACCTGCACTTCAAGTTCTCTTTGTTCACCACCACTCACTGGGACTTACTGTTAAGTGTATAAGTCATGTTAAGATTTGCTTTCCCAAAAAACAGCATCTCGCAATTGTCTGAATTAAACTCCATTTGCGACTTCTCAGCCCATTGACCAATCTGATCAAGATCCCGTTGCAATCTGAGGTAACCTTCTTCTCTGTCTACTGCACCTCCATTTTTGCTGTAACCTGCAGACTTCCTGTCTACACCTTTTATGCTCAAAACCAAATTATCGATATAAATGACGAAAGGTAGTTGACACATCACCTATCCTTTTGGCACTCCACTGGTCACAGCCTAACAGTCGAAAAGCAGCCATCCACCTACTCACTCTGTCTTCTATCTTTGAGACAGTTCTGTGACCAAATGAGTAGTTCTCCCTGTATTTCCTGAGATTTAACCATGCTAACCAGCATCCCATGTTGCATGCTGTTCTGTCATCTCATCATTTACATATTTTAGGATTAGCTAGGAGCCAATCAGCGAATCTTGCAATTCTGTGATGTTCACCAGTTGAGAGTTGGAAGCTTGCTAAGTTGTTAAGGAGTCAGTGACCAAGGAAGAAGGATGGCGTGGAGTGATAGTGAAGAGGTTTTGGAGCGTGTAATGAAAAGTGTTGCTTCAGTGCATCCAATAGTTAATGAAATATCAGTTGCGTGAGGATGTGCAATGTTCAATTCAATATGAAGGAAGACAGGCATTCTGAATTTGAGCAATCTCCCAGTCCTTCTTTAAGTTCCCTAGTTCTCTGATAAATAGATGCATGCTTCAAAATTGAATCCCGAAAGTTAGAATAGGCGCTATTTGACCCAAGCTAAGTGTTTAAGTTCAAGGTCCATTGCTATCAAAGCACGTTCGTTTCCTCATCCTTTCAAAGATTGTAAGGTCATTGGCAAAACGTTCATTCATGGTCTGTCCCTCATTGTCGTAGAGCAGAATTTATTGTTTTCTCACTCCAGACGCAATTTAGTAGTCAGTCACGTTTTTGTGTTTCTGGAGTCACATCATCTTTAAGTCGGGCAACGATGGCAAATTCGCTTCTCCATTGAAGTCAAAATGATATTTGCGACATGAATCGAGCTGGACTGGAGTAACTCGAGGCAATTGAATGTGGGAGGCAATGTTGAAGGAAGTGGAGTGATGTGGAGCTGGTGTTTTATTGTGAGAACGATGCAGTATGGTTTGTCCAAGTGAAGTGATGGACAAGGGACATTACTTGCACCTGCAGATGAAATGAGAGTTAATCTGGAAATTAACAGTTTACGCATGAGGCTGAGAGGGCTATGCAATGAAGGAGATTGACACAACTAGGAGCAGTACACGAGCATTAAATATTCTAAAAAGACGCAGTTCATATCTTTTGTACTAACATTGTGACTGAGATGGAGCAGGACATACAATTGAGACAGGATCCATGCGAGATCAATGGTCATTGAAATTAATTTCTCTGACAACCATGTTTGTATTCCAACAAGTGATGCTTGCTCTCCCATAAAATTGAGAAACTCTGTCTCAGTTTGTGAGACAAACAATAGTGACCATGTGTATTAAGTATGAAAATGAAAGCTCTCCAACAAAGTTTCCAATGTGGAACAAATCGAAGTCACGAAATGCTCAGCACTTTCAGTGATGTAATTATTGATCAATCAAATAATTTAACAAATTGATTAATTCAGCGCGAGTGTTAGCCACAATCTGATTTCAGTCACACATTCTTTATTCCAGCAAAATACATTTAGGGATGCTCATTTGTACTCTGTGCATGCTATGAAAACTCACAGAAACACACTAAACGATGAACAATGCAGTTAAAATTTCCCCAAACTGCAAATGATCAAATAAGTGATTATAGTTGACTCTCGATCTCCAGGTTTACAGAACTCTTCCACTGACTATGTGCCCAGAGAGCGCTGCTGGCACGGAAAAAGGGAAGTGTTGGACGACAACAACTTTGAACAAAAGAAGTGGACGATAATAAGACGGAGGGAAAAATGGAAGAACTCTACTGTTTTCCAGAAAGCAGCAGACTAATTATGTGCTCTTGCACCACGGACGGGTAGTTCCATCAGCGCATATTGATCTGTGAGCATTTGGGGAAATAGATGACTGCATTGTTGAACATTTATGATGTTTTTCTATGAATTTTGACCTCCATCAATTGGCTTACAGACTGAGCATATCGGCACAATTACTGTTCCACTTCTGCGGTTTTCTCTCTGCCAAGTTGAGCTTTCAAATTCAGGCCAGAAAGAGCCACAAAGGTGAAAGTGACAGTGACCCAGACAGTATAGTGAGCGTCAGCATAAATTATGAGATCGTGGATATTACTCATGCGTCCAAACCCCCTGTCGAAAAGAAGCGTATCACAAAAGATTTCACAATGTTTGTCAATATCAAGCCACGTGGAGAATTTCCATTAAATCCTGTTACAGCATGGCGCTTAGAAATAGGGTCGTTATTTAGAGACATCATCGTTTTCGAAATAGTTGTACATAATTACAAATATGTTAACTGTGAGGACAGGGCATGAATAAAAAAATTACAACTAAGTCTGTGATCGGATTGATGGAGGACTTATCAATTAAATGTATTGTTTCTTCCTGCATTGCAGGGGAATGAAGATAGCTGAACGAATAACGAGGAATGGTTTCAATAATCAGAACGCAAAGGAAACAAAAAATAGAAAAGGTAGTAAAGAATTTACGTTGAACCTGGTCAGGCAATGAGGATGGGGATGCAAAGGTTACCGTAGTAGCAGGGAGAATTGAGAGAGACAGACAAAAACAAAAATTGCTTGAAATACTCAACAGGTCTGGTCGTATCAGTGGGGACAAATCAGACTCAAAGTTTCTGGTCGAATGACCCTTGCTCAGAAACAGTGGTCGCTATAAAATGTCGGTTTATGAATAACATGTGATGGGGGTTGGGATAACGAAAATGGGGAGCTCAACCCACAAATTTGTTCGACTTGCTATTGAGAGCAACAACAACTTTAGAGCTCGCCTGTCTTATGTGCATACTCCTACGCACACCTCAGGCCTTGATATTACATCGTCTACAGTTACAAGGAACTCATCGTTCGCCAATAACAATTCCCATTAGCAGCTACTGATTCTCCTAGCCGTAACGTTATCCACATATTTGTGTGTCCGACTTTTCAGATCATCTCCATTTGTCTTTTTCCCCGACTGTCATTTCTCTCTAATCCACTGCCCCCACCAACGTATCTCCTGCCCATAAACTGACATTTTCCTCACTAAAATCAGCACTGAGAAAGGGGTTATTTTACCAAGATGTTAACACTGACTGATCTTTACAAGATGTTTCCAGACTTACTGAGTTTTTCTAGCAATCCCTCTTTTTTTTCTGATACTGATCATATCACAGTTCTTTGTTTGTGATAAGTCGGGGAGATATAGTGGGAGAGTACTGTTCAGTGGTCGGGCAGATTCCTGAAGAAGGGCTTATGCCCGAAACGTCGAATCTCCTGTTCCTTGGATGCTGCCTGACCTGCTGCGCTTTTCCAGCAACACACTTTCAGCTGGAAAGAATATCTGTTGGGGTTAATGCAACATTTCAGCTGTAAATGCTACCATTTGAGATGATTCGCACAAGTGAGAGCATTTCTGTTTAACTGTTTTCTTCAAGAGCTCTGCCCAGTGCAGCGTTTCCATTCACCCTGAAAAATCCGAGACACAACGTGAGGAAAAAAACTAAATTTCTGAGCAGTAATCTAAGGTTGCAGCGGACAGATCCTCGTGGAATCACATTTGAAATATTCATGCTACAAATCTTGTTTTTTGACTTAACAGAACTGTGCATTCCACTTCCTCGTTGTGTGAGCCCTGTGAAAACGCTGGTCCTTTCACAACCCGTTTATTTTTTTCACAAGGAGTTGGAAAAAGTGGAGTTTCCCATTTGTCTGGGGATAAACAGGCCCTAAGGCCGAACACGTCCACACCTACCTTCCGAAGTGTAACCCACCCAGAGCTATTCCCCACACATTGACCCCTGACTCATGAACCTAACAGTGTGGACAATTCAGCTAACCTACACAGCTTTGGATTATGGGAGGAAACTGGCAAGTTAATGCAGGCAAGGAGGGACATGTGCAAACACCACACAGAAAGATTCACGAGGCAGGCATTGAAACCGGGACTCAGGCGCTGTGATGCAGCAGTGCTAACCATTGAGCCACGGTGCCTCCCCCCGCTAAAAAAAATTGCTAACGTTAATACTTAGCGCAAAGGCTTTCAGAGTTCAAAAGAAAAACACTTGTAAAATGAAAGGGCATGGTCCAGTACTTCAGGGACTTTTCTCTTCTGGTTTGAAGTTTTAGCTGGGGACCCAAAGAAACACTTACAATGAAAAATGTTTCCATGCTGATCGCTCTGCAACTTTTCTCTTGCAGTAGCCTGCGCTCGTATTTACCGTTTTGTTCAGTTGTATACACACATACTCACACACACACACACACACAGATATATATATATATATATATATATATATATATATATAGACACACACATATATATAGGGATGTTGCTGAAAATTGATTGTCGGTTTCGGTTTCATATACGATAAGTTACTCTACATATTATTCCGTTTTGTTCGTGTTTCATTCGGTAGTCCATATATAAAAACTGTTCTATTAAAAAAAAATGTGGTTTGAGCAGTTGCATGATTCCTGGAATATCCGCTATAAACATGCTTAAACTAAGTAGAAAAGGCAGGGTTTGGGAGCGGTTGACAGCCCTTTCAGGTTGCAATAAAGCCAACCATAATAACTGAACACTGAACGAACAGAGAGAATTCTGGAGACTCTCAACTTATCCAAAATCCTTTCTTTTCCAGGTTCTGAAGAGGACAAAAATGCCAGAATCCAAATTTTAGCACTTTTTATCTCTCCAAAAATTCTCCCGTATCTGAACAGTGCCTTCACCATTCTCTGTGTTTGTTCCATCAATGCTATATCTCTCTGTTGGTTCGAGCTAAACTGCTTCCTATTTCGAAAATACCACATGTTGATGACCAAATAGGCAATTTCACAGGAGATTTGTGGAATAAAGTCTGGACACTGAATCATATATGAACAGATGAGCACAGGTGAAAACTTCCTTGTGCAAAGATATCGATTCAAAGTTCTTCAATATGGAAAGACATTTCGAGATGCAGGAGGGCTTTGAGAAAGAATTACAGAGTTTACGTCCAAGGCATCTTTTGGTCTACCACTAAGACCAATGAGGGACAAATAAAGGGTTTTCAGAAATAAGCAAAGCTAGAATAGTGTAAGAATTACAAATGACCGTTTCATCGGTATGGGAAAGGCATGGCAACGGGGAAAAAACCTGCTCATTATATTGAATTCACCACATTAACCGAGCGAAGCAATGAAATACGATGGTGAAATATGAACAGGAATGCTATGACTTAGAAAATGAGTGCAGGACTTTGTATGATCATGTGCTCATGGAGGATGCCATGTCGAGCTCTCAGCTGGAGCACCTTGTGACAATCAGGTATCAAGTCACAATAACATTTGTACCTTTTCTCAGAGGATAATGGAGCATTGAACATCGGAGCAGGGAAAGGACTTTCATCAATTTGAACCTGTTCCTTTATTCAATCAGAAGATTGATGATCATCAAACTCATTCGCATTTTCAATTTATTCGATATCCCACGAACGTTTTTGCCTGAATAACGACTCCTTTCTAAAAACAGCCAAAAGATACCTTTCTACAACTTCCTCAAAATTCGCTCTACATAGTGTCGTCTACACAGTTTCCAAAATTGTATGTTGTTCCGACATCCAATCATTAATATATTTCTGGATTAGTGAGAACCAAGTACTGATCTTCTTAGTTCTGTACTAGTCATTAGCTAGTAGTTGGAAGCTTGCTAATTTATTGAAGAGACTGTGACCAGGGAAGCAGGATGGCGTGGAGTGATGGAAAGGAGATATTGGATGGCGTAATGGAAAATGTGGCATCAGGTTCCGGAAAGGCTAATGAAATATCAGTTGTTGAGAATATGTATGTTCCATTCAATATGAAGGAAGACAGTGACCCTGAATTTGACCGAAGTGCACAGGGTAAGAGATGTTGAATGGATCGTTTGTGAGTTGCGGAAAAGGCAACAGTTAACTCCACTTTCTTATGTGAGTCAAAGCAGAAGCACATTGGAATACTCGAGCCTCGAAGACGAAGCAAAATGCATGATGTTTTCAGAGATGAACCGCGAGATAGGCTCGTGTGAAGAGGGAGAAATAGCAGTGACACAACAACAGAAATGAAATGATTTATGGATGAAGAAGCATATTTGTCGATGTGCTGTTAGTGTACATAAACATCTGGCATAAGGTGATTTGCAGCATGCACAGGATTTGGTTTTACAAACATATGTTCCCTTGTTTCAGCATTTGTGCAAAGATTACAATCGAACCAAGTGAGAATGGTGGAGAGGCTGCCACAATTGCTTCACTGCTTGCTCTGCAGGAGTTGCAGGAACGCTCCTCATACTCACTGCATATATGTGGCCGTGGTGGGAAGGTAGCATCGTGTGCTTTGTTGATGTATCTTTTGCATGTATGACTTTTCTTGTTAATGTCAAGCTTCAGTGCATCCCAATTCATTACTGAAATGGCTAAATATCTTCATCTTAAGAACATTAAGCAATTTGGGGATCGTGAAGAGAAAGATTGGAACCAGTTGATTAGCCATGACATCAGTGAATTTTGGAACAGATTCAAACAAATGCATGATATCCCGATATGTCAATTTCTTATCCTTTCATAAACATCCAGCTTGCTGTTGGGAGAATCTTTCATTGATTGTTCTTTACCATGCTTGTCTCCTATTTCTCAGTCACTTCAGATCTTTTTATTCATTACTAACAATTGTTTACTTCACTTTGCCGTTATCTTTAATTCATTTAACTGGCTTCATCTGGTACCCCGACCTTGGTGCTGCTCTTAGTTTGTATTTATTTTTGTTTAATTCATGATTTAAAAATAGCTTCCAATGGTTTCCTGAACTTCTCTCTGAATTTGGAGAGTGTTGCAACATAGACAATCGTGTTCGTGCAACAACTCAAATTCCGCAACATATACGCAACTTGTTTAAATGTATACTCACCATTACTATCGAAAAGGTCATCAACATCAAAATAATATAAAATATACCATAACCAGAGAAAAATAAAGAAGCCAGATACAGAGAAGAGCAAAATAATAGACTGTTTTCGCTTCGCCATCTCTGGGTCCCTGGGAATGTTTCCATTACTCTGACACTTCAGACCCTTACGGACTCGACTGACTACAAAAATATGCTTCACAGTCAGAGCGTTGAGAAACAGTATTAAAGCAAATGGGATTATTGGAGTCAAGATCTTCTCAAAGTTGTTAAATGCTTCCCACACGGGATTGTAATAATATGCAGCTGAATTAGAACAGCCCCATTTTATATTGTCTATAATTTCTGATGGTCGAAATCTAAAATAGATAGGAATGTTTTTCAAACAGAAAAGAATTCCAGTTGTTGCGAGTACCACTGTTGCAGTTTTTTGAGTGCAGTACTTAGATTTCAACTTCTCCCAACAAATTGTGATGTGTCGATCCAGAGTGAATGCAATAGTAAACCAAACAGAACATTCTGTGATTGCACGGCGTAAAGCATAACGAACACTGCAAACTGGGGTGATGTCTAGGAACGATGGAGGGAAATAATCATTCTTGATTTTGCTGAGTATGATCTCAAAGATAACAAACAGGAGATCCACCGTTGCCATGGCCAATAGGTAGCGAATGCTGCAGGCAGAAAGTCCACACTTGTCTCGGGACAAGATTGCAATTGGAATTACATTTACTGCAAGAGGAAGAGAGAGAGAAGTAAAAGAAAAAAACAAAGACACTGGAAAATACAAATAATTCATGTCGCTGAGTTAAAGATAATAATACTTAGATTTTCACACCATGAAAATGTGCCTGAATCAGTTAAAAGGTCTGCAATAACAGTAATGTCATCCACATGTCTCCAATAGTTAACCACCAGACTGAACATATTTGAAACGTTGGAGTGCACCAAGTTGTTTAAATGAAATCATACATCCGCTCGTGTTGGAAACTGACCGTTCGGCTGAAGATGTCTATGCCGCTACCCCATTGTTCTGCATTTCCACTAACTAATGCACTTAGCCTGCACATTCCTCAGCACTATGTCTGGTTTTGCATGTACAATTCAACTAACCAACACATCTTTGGACTGTAGGAAGCAACCGGGGCACAAAGTCGACACAGCACAGACAGTCGCCCTCGGCTGGAATCAAACACAGATCCCTAGTGCTGTGAGAGAACATTGCTAACCCATCGTGCCACCGCTTACAAGATGCAAATATACCAGTGAATATTTGAAAGAGGAACAGCAAACTGCCATTTTAGAACCAATCTAGTGCTTTCAGATGAATTCCAGGAATGCCCCTGCCTAAGATTAGTTACTCAACACAATAATTAAACACTCCTTCCACAATTCGATCACTCCTTTATACTTGAAACTCTCCTAATTCTCAGAGGAAATCATTTTACTGGTATGCCATGGTGGTGGGATAAACATTTAAGCATGAACCTAACGTCACTATGTGAACACCATCAAAAGACCATTGGACCACATCACCAGTCAGAAGACACGATTGAGCGTAAGGGTCTCCACATTTTAAGACATGTGGAGGCATCAATGAAAGTTTATCTACTTTATACAAGAATAACTTCCTATGTAATTGTAAACCTTGGACAACATGGAAGTAAACGTGACTATATTCTTCGAATACTACAAATCTGGTGTCTAATCTCGTACATCCTTTTCCAATTGCAACGGTATTTGAGAGAAGAATTCAGAAAAACTTGAACAGGGTGCAAAGTCCAATCTCAGCAATAGAAACAACAATGAAAAGATTTTGTAATTAACGTAGACGTGGAGCTGGAGTATTTTAGGAGTAGGGACGTGATAATTCAATCAAGATGGATCGAAGTTTGTTCATAAAGATGAAAGGAATGTCAGGGTGAGCTCAGAAGGTTCAAAGCACTGGGATGGAAAGACGGCTGTGTGGAGCTAAATCCTGCC
Organism: Hemiscyllium ocellatum; assembly: GCF_020745735.1. Classification (NCBI taxonomy): domain Eukaryota; kingdom Metazoa; phylum Chordata; class Chondrichthyes; order Orectolobiformes; family Hemiscylliidae; genus Hemiscyllium; species Hemiscyllium ocellatum. The sequence goes on along the minus strand of NC_083448.1, from coordinate 2,613,390 downwards.
ACAGCCCAATTGGTTGAAATTAACAATTTAGTTGTTAAATCTGGAATACATTAAGTAATCAAAATCATTCGTAGTTTCCTCTCAATGAAGTCAGATCTGACATAGGACAAATGATTTCAGGATTGTGCCAAGAGAAGGAAAGGAATTAACACCAGAAGGTACTGAACGTAACGTTGGTTGGAATAGAATAATACAGTGTAATGCCGTGATACAAATGTAAAGGAATGGATACGCAAATCAGTGCAGAGTCAGTTCAATGATGTGCCTCAATCCAGTCAGGCATCCAGTCTTAGTACAATTCCAGAGCCTGAGAATCTCAGAACCATACTATTCAGAAAAGGCTTCTTGGTCCATCGAATCTGTACAACGAAAAATACAAGTAATCTACCACAGTCTCATTTTCCTTCACTGGGCGCACAGCATTTACAAGTCTCAAGTCCTCATCCAAGTTCTTTAGAACGTTTGTGACGTTTCTCGTCTCAAACAGTTTCCCAGGCACTACAGTCAAGGAAACAACCAACCACTTGCTGAAAATTATTTTCAAACAATCCTTTCTAAATAACCATCCTTTGACTTTTGAATTATGACCGTTGTGATTGATTATTTGATAACTGCCTCGCATATTCTTTTGCAAATCTTTGCATTGGAGTCTTACTTCAAAGGAAACAATCCGCACTTATCTCGTGTCACTTCATGTCCAAATTGCTCCAACCCAGGTAACACCGTGGTGAATCTCCACTGCTCCTGATCCAGAGCAATCAGAGCAATGCGAAGACCAGAACTGTACACAGTACAATAGTTGTGATCTCAACAAAATTCTGTATTTCTCGAGCATGACGTTTCTATTCTTATAATCAATTGCACGACTGTTAAATGCAAAAGCACCAATTGACTTCTTAACGAGCTAATAAATTTGTCTGCCCACTTTTCGGGATCTGTGGGCAAAGTATAAAGGTGACTCACTTACTGCTAGCCTTCATGTGTCTGTCATTTATTGAATATTTACTTTGTCTCTCTCAATAGTCCAACGTGCAGCACTTCACATTTATCAGGGAAACGTTCCATCTGCGATTTAAATGCCCATCTGATCAATCTGTTCATTTTCTCCTGCAACCTGACGTCTTCCACCGGTTAATTTTTGTGTTCTCCTCAAAATGTATTATCACTCCTTCACCCAACACCACGTTCTTCCATACAGAATTTATAAACACAATTTGTAATGAGGGAGCCAGCATTGGTTCCTGTGGACGCCCATTTCACATTGTCCTCCTAAAATTATGGAATTGTCACCGATTTTAGAATGTTGAAATCATCGGACCCTAAAGTGATACACGTCTTGGTAGACCACACGTTTTTCTGTTCACTTGCTGCAAGAGAACTGTCATTGGAAGTCTCACAAAAGGTTGTCCCGGTACTTTATATGATAAACAAACTTAGAAATTATGGCACAAGAAGGCAATAGCATTAACTATGTTACAACGTTCACAACTCCTCCAAATGAGCCCAATCGAAAGATCATCATGCAATATATAATCCACTTACACTACATCCACCCACTTTAGATTCTCGAAACTGAATGAAGAGTCATTCGCTCTTCATGTGTAAGCTTGATTTTGATTTGATATTGCTGCAATATGTTACACTTTTGCTAACTGTACGCATTCTCCAGATGTTATTCTCTTCAAATAATGTCTCCTCTCTGGAGCTTTAAGCAAACTCTTTGTAATTTAGCATGTGTTCTTTCGCTGTTTGTCTTCAGTAATTTATTTTAATATACCTTCCTCTTTGTCACTAGAAAATATTTTGTGAAGAATTTCAACTGAGCAATTCCAAAAAGATTTCCCAACGTAGCTGTGTTGTCTACTGCTGAGACCACCCGGTGCTGAAACAGATGATTTTCTTTGCCTGACTGCATTTTTCTGGAAGAAACTTTTTCTGGGCAAATTTTTCCTTAAAAAGCCACCAGTTGTAAAAGCTCTAACAATAATCTTCACTGATTTACTTCCTGTTCGTTAATCTAAATGCACCTGATTTCTTGAAGTTATTTTTTAACTCGCTCTGAAAATAACTTTCTGACCCTTGTTGAACTGAATCAAAGCATATCATGTGGAGGTTCCGTATTCATCAGTCTACAATTCTTCAGAACTCAGGATAGTATTACAGAGAAATGTGCTGTTTATATTAATCAGAAGGAGACTGATGAAAATAAACACGAAGTGGGAGACCTGAAATAATGAAAGTTGTACAATAAAACTTAATTATTAAGCACGTTTCAACTAATATTGCAAGAAGACATCATTGCTCACAGAAGAACAGTCGAATGAGTTCAGACATAGATTGAAACAAACTCAGCGATCCAAGTCACTTACTTGGAACACCAATTACGCCCAGGACCAAGTAGAATATTTTCCTCACCGTTTGGACCGGACGGTGCATGTCATGTGTACCTTGTCCCACGCTTCTGCTGGTAATTTCCTGAAATTTAATTCTGTCATATACCGTTCATATGGACATAATTATATATACATCAGGATCTCCACAGGGATATTTTTGTTGCATAATTTTACGAAGTGATTGTTATTGTACTGAAAAGGTGCGACAAACAGATGACAAGAGCAGAATTAATCCTTTGGCGCTAAAAGATTTTACCATGGGGAATGAAGTTGGTGAACAACAACTGCCTGACGATAGGAAAACACTGACCACATGGAGTAACTGACTAGCATTGGAAACTGTGCTGAAGCCAAATCGAGGTCATCATTCAATTTGACATCCACCTGCCACCCGATAACTTTCCCCCAGAGGCCATTCACTGAGTGAGTTCATGCCATCAGTGCACGCATTTGCGGTTGTTAAACTTAGTTGAGGTATATCACGCCTGTCTTTAGCTTATGGTGGGTAGTTGAAATTTCCACAGAAATAAAAGAGCACAACAGAATTCGATAAGTTGCATGCTTTTGTTTAGATGTCTGTCAATCCCGCTCCTTTCGAACATTTCCTGGCTTTCTACCAGATGCTTCATATTAATTTCTCCATAATTGAATATATCTTCGTCAACTCTCAAGGCATTCATGTCAAATCCTCAACACGAGCTTTGTAAAACGTAATGTCTCACCTTATCATTCGTGACTCTGTTGCCAAATTGCTGCTGCAAAAGCTATCGTCAATCCACTATGAAATCTCTATGCATAAGTTAACTTTATCTTGAGAGTGTGAGGTGTGGTGTGTGAAATCAGTATAAATGCCGAAATCATGAGTGGATTGTTTTATTCTGCTTTGAATAAAAACCTAGGCTTTGTAATGTTTGGCTGTACATCACAGGCGTGGAGCTCGTCACTTTCAAGATGCACGTCAGCATTTGATGCACTGGTGGTCTTATCTGTGGAAACACAATCAGTGTCTCTCACTCGCTCAGACGCAGTCCAACAGTGACTCTTCCCTTTAATTCCACGAATGCAATGTGTCCAATATGAACATACATTGGATTGCCATTTATCAGAAACTGAACTGGACTAGTCAGACAAATGCCATAGCTATGAGAGCAATTTAGATTTTAGAGACGCTTTAACAAGCAACTCAAATCCTGATTCCCAAAAAAAGTTTACAATGACTGCAAAGTGGAAGTCACGTGACAGGAAAAAACTGAACATTTTACCAAAAGGGTGCAGTTCCAGCAACACACAAGAAACTCGACATCATTTCGGAAAACCACCATATTTAATCGGCATCTTAGCTAAAAAAAAAACAGTCTGTCTAGAACCGTTGCAAAGTAGAAGCGTGCTCCCACATCTAGATGTTTGTGGGCAGCAACTCACCAAGCATTTTATTCAGGAAATGTGCTGAACGATTCTGAATCTTTATCCGAATACAGAAACACGGCATGAGACTTTCTGAGAAAGTCAATGCTTCCGAATAAGGCAAGTATCATCTGCTGAAATTCATTGTTCATTACGGAATCAGACTTCAACATGGACGATTGTCTGAGTAAGAGAAGAATTATGTGCCTTCTACAAATGCTAATGAATCGGAATAAATCGCAGGACATTTAACCCAGTCCCTACCTACTACTTGATGCGCCCTGATCAATGTGAGTCTGTTGCTGGATTTGAGTATGACAGTTTACTCTTCTCCCCGCACCTCCACACAAATGATGGCCCATTCCAACAGATATTTCTGTCATTCTGTATGAAGAGCTGTTCTCCTTTTTCAAGTCCATTGTATACTTCCTAATTCTGATGACAGCGACATGATGATAAATTTCCAACACACATGTCTTCCCTCAGCAGCGTTAATGATTTTTTTTGTATTCTATTATCACACTGAACTTGTTAATTCATCCAATTAACGATTGAATTACCCTTGCCTTTGATTTTGGCTGTATAACTCTGTAGTTTCTGCAGGATTTTCCTTTGGCAGATTTCCCATCTTGAAGAAAGAAAGGTAGATAGTCCTGTCTTGTGACCAAATTAAGATGATTTGAGATCAATTTATCCATTTCCTTCATTACTCCGTGTGTTTAGAATGGAAGGGTTCAATGTGAACTGTCAGAAAATGTGATCCGTGGCTGTGGAGAGTTGTTTTATTCCAGATTAAGAGAAGCATGAAACATGAAGAATATTCAGGAATTAGCTTTGGGTTTGTTTGGAAGACTTCGGGTTATTTGTTAGTGAGACAGAGAGTAAGGGCACATGATTGACTGACTCTGTTTTAAAGGCAATTCAAAATTGAAATTCACCTTCTAACATATGCCTTCCTTGTCAACAACTGCTGCTTCCCATTTACGTACAAACCAGAAAAAATACAGACGTAAGCAGTGGATTTTAGAATAAACAAGACAGTTCACGATTTTTCTCACTTTCTTCGGCGTTTTGCAAGCACCTTTTCTGCCCTGGATTCCTTAACGGGACAAACAGCATCAATTGTCTTCTCGATGGGTGGAATTGTGATAAAAAGTTTTAAAGTTCAAATTCCATCTTTAAAAAAGTACAACTTTTGAGAGTAAATTTCTCTGGAATGTGCAAACATATTGATCAGGTATTCCGAAACTCACTTGCAACTTCACTTTTTCATTTAACTTTGCAGTCATAATGATCCTGTCTTTGAGGAAAGTGTGATATTTCCTCACTTACTACCTGGCATCTGGTGGCCATGCCAACAGTGAGATGTCAGTGTCCATATTAGTGCAGTCGTTTATTGTGCTTCATTATTATTTTTCCCAGGATCTTTTCTGGTGATCACAGCAATGTGCAATTTCATCAGTATCTTCAGTTATGCCATCATCGACCAGACAATCTGACTCACGATCACTTTTTGCTTTGTTCGAAAGTAGCTCCGTGTTGCTGCAGGCTTACAAAGTTATAGTGCACAAGGAAAACTATAATTACGTTTCTTGGATCAAACTATCTTTTACCATGTGTAGACCTTAGCTGCATGTATTTTGCAGCTTAATTTTGTGCATATATTAACGATAGACCCCGTTTCTGTGTTGCCACTTGAAGCGACTATACAGACACAGGATGGATTAAATTTGACTTATTCAACATGATGGTAAACTCATCGTTCCCCATTACTTTACATTATTTTGTTCAGTTTTCTGACCATCAGATACATGGTAGTGGCCAGTCGTATGAGTCAAATTTTTCAGCAGCAGAACAAAAGGGGTATTCCCAAGGACTCAAAGATTGCAAGGAGAAGGAAAGCTGTGATTTTGCACTTCAACATACCTGGAAGTTATGCCTCCTGAGTTTTCCAAATGCCATTTATTGATTGAGTGAGTAGAAGCAGCGTCCAACTTGAGTGGGGGAAGTCAAATAGGATCTAGCACTTGATTAAAGTTGTCCTGTTGAAGAGTCTCTTTCAGACATAATGTGCCAAATAACCTCATTCCGTTCCATATTAATTTCTGTGAATTATGTGACTCATAGTGATCTGAATCGTGCCTTACACCATTTTAACGAAACCTCCTGAAATGTAAAGTCACGATTTTTAAAATAAAGGTGAACATTACATTTGTATTTCCAAGTTAGCTGCAGATCTTCCTCGAGAATTCCAAAATCACTCCGTTCTCTCGATTTGTTCTGTTATCCGACATTTAAACACCATTAGGCTCTTCTACTTTTCCTTCCAGAGTGCAACGCCTCACATGTTCCCACAGAGGATTCCATTTCCCAAGTTTATCACTGTTCACTTAACATTACCTTACCTTTGCAAACATCGTCCTCACGTCTGGCCTTCATACATGATTTTGTGTTTTCTGCACACTTGGCTGTAGTACATTCACCAATGTCGTTCATGTATAACAAACAAAGAAATTTGATCCTGCTCTGAACTCTGTGTATTATCTGGCTACTCCCTGATATGATTTTAAAAAATCTTTCCGCCACATCTCTTTCTCCTATTAGTCACTGGTCCACTGCCCATGCAAATATGTCAACGCCAAAAACATGGCGTTTCACCTTGTTTAATAGTTTAACGTGTGGTATCATATCCAATGCGTTCTGTCAGTCCAAATACATCATATGGACTAATTCCCCTTTATTAATTGGACATTTTTACCAGCTCAAATTGTCTCATAAAGCTGATACTTATTATTTTCCCTTTGTGAATCCATCTGAATCTGCTAGATTATCTTTTGCATTTCTTAAATTCAATTGTCCTTGCGTCCTTAACAACAAATCTGACATTTTCCAAATGACAGTTGTCGATTTTTGGAATCCCTGCAATTTGGCAACAAATCATTTGGCCCACAAGCCCTCCAAACTCATTTGCCTACGTCTACCTCTGACTAACGCAACTAACGCAACTAATGCGTGGGCGGCACGGTGGCACAGTGGTTAGCACTGCTGCCTCACAGCGCCTGTAGACCCGGGTTCAATTCCCGACTCAGGCGACTGACTGTGTGGAGTTTGCACGTTCTCCCCGTGTCTGCGTGGGTTTCCTCCGGGTGCTCCGGTTTCCTCCCACAGTCCAAAGATGTGCGGGTCAGGTGAATTGGCCAAGCTAAATTGCCCGTAGTGTTAGGTAAGGGGTAATATGTAGGGGTATGGGTGGGTTGTGCTTCGGCGGGTCGGTGTGGACTTGTTGGGCCGACGGGCCTGTTTCCACACTGTAAGTCTAATCTAATCTACACATCACTGAACACTATGGGCAATTTACCATGATCAATTCACCTCACATGCAGACCTTTGGAATGTGAGGGGAAATAGCACCACCCAAAGGTAACCCATATAGACAGTGGGAGAATTTGTGAACTCCACACAGACAGATCCCCGAAGCTGGAACCGAATCTACATCCCTAGAGTGGTGAAGCTTCCTAGATTCCTGGAAGATTACTACCATTGCATCCACTGTCTTTGAAGCTGCTTCCTCTAAAATCCTTCGCTTGCAACACATCAGCTCCAAAGGACTTCTATTCCTTTGGCTCGTCTGCTCCTTTTCTTGTAGTAGTTTTATGTTTATTTACACGTCTTATTGATTTTCATTCGGACTCTGTGAGAAAAATATGTCTCAGCCCTTTGTGAAACAGACGGTTTCCAGTAATGAAGCAAAGCATTCCAGTTGACAATACTTGCTGGATAGGCCTAAATGTATCTGAAATTATGCTGAAATCCGGATTGGGGTGTATTTTGTTTGAATCAGAAAGTGATATGTAAGACTACTGTGGATTATTTTCTTTGTACATTTAAATCATTATGTAGTTGCTTCAACGCAGCAAACTACATAATAGCGAGTCGTTATTTCATTTCTTTGTGTAAGACAATGATTAATCAGAGTAAAACTGGTTGGTTTAAAATTTAACCAATAGTTGACTTTTCATCAGTATTCTTTACATTAATGGTACCAAGTGCCTGCAAAGCGTTGCCAGTACAGGTGGTTCGAGTTCAGCAATATTTCAGATGTATTTGGATAAACGTGTGAGGAACCGAAGAATTGTGAAGCCTTTAGAAATCAGCAGAGGCCAGAAAAAATGCAAGGGGTTCGGAGAAGGTAAAATATGGCGTGAGCTGACACATCATAAAACAAAACTGCAAGAGTATTATTTTAGACTCATAAAAGGCACGAAAGAAGCTAGCGTGGATACTGGACCACTGTAAAATGAGGCTAGAGAAGACGAAATGGGAAAATAGGAATAACCGAGGAACTAAAATGTGCACCCGACTTCAGAGTGGAAGACTCCAGAAGTGTGCCTAAACTTTAAGTTAGTCAGGGATAAAATGTTGAGCGGTGCCCAAATCTTGTTCGAAGGTGGATTGGATGGATCATGCTAAGATTCTGAACGGGGTATGCCGGAATTATGGTTGTGACCTTTCAGGAGTTGCTAGAAATAGCGAGAGTCCCAAGTGAATGGAACGACTTCCTGAGAAAATAATAGATATCAGCACAGTTACAACCTTTGCTAGTCACATGCTTGCATGCAAGAATATGATAGGTTTATTGTGATTAGGTTTAGAGTTCTGAGGATGGATTACTCGAACAGAGTTGGTTGCAGAGCAGAGTCGGCTCCTACAAAGCGACGTGCAGTTTCTGACCTGGTGCCCAACATCTTCTGCACTCGTGGCTAAATACTGAGCAATATATAGGAGTAGTGTTGTTTGACGTGAGAGGCTACAGGAATGATTTATAAGGCTGTTGCTGCGATGGAGGGACTGGGTTACAGGGAAGCACTGAACAGAATAGGCCTTTTTTTTTCATCCTAGAGCATCAGAATCTGAGCAAAGTTCATATAGTGGTTCCGAAAATCCGGCGAGGCACACATACCATAGATAGTCTTTTTCTTTCTGTTTCTGTTGGCACGAGTCCAAAACTCGACAAAAGATTTCAGCTGTGTGGGGAAAGATTTATAAGAGACTTGAGGGTTAACTTTTTCTAAGACGGTGGATTCAAATGCCAGTGGAAATGGTGGAGACAGGTAAAATTGCAACATTCGAAAGGCACCTGGATTGTATTTGAAGATGAAGGGTCTAGAGATATATGGGCCAAATACTGGCACCTGAAACACGATCAGATTGGAATGCCTATTCAGCATGTAAAAGTTGGACCGAAGTGTCTGTTTCCTTGCTGCATGATTCTATTACTGTGTAACAGTGATGGACATGTAAAAACAATGTTATTGTCACCTTATACAGAAGCTTCGATTCCAATTGTAAGAAGAACCTATCTCAGGTCTGTTTACACTTAGCCACTCAACTTCACAAAACTCTATGGTAAATTACTTCCAGATACAAGGCTCTCGAAAGGAGGGAATTCCGCCATTCCTGTTTCTTAGTTTGGCAACTTTTATGAACTAGAAAGGGCTGGCACTGTGGCTCAGTGGCGAGCACTGCTGCCTCACAGGGCCAGGGAGCTGTGTTCGAATCTAGCATGACGCTGCTGCCCATGTGAAGTTTGCACGTTCTCCCTGTGCCTGCTCCCTGTGTGGCTTCCTCCCACAGTCCAAAGGTGTGCAGGTTAGGTGAATTTGTCAGGCAAAATTGCACACAGTGTTCAGGGATGTGTAGGTTAGGTGCATTACTTCGGGGTTAAATGATGGTGCATGGGTCTGTGTCAGCTACTCTTCCATAGGTCGGTGTAACTTGTTTCCACGCTGTTGAGATTCAATGGATTCTCATACAAGGGGATTCTCCTATCTCAGCGCATCTACTCCATCAAGTCCCATAATAATCTGCACTCTCGCACTACTCGAAGATCTGCCGAAGGCAAGCCCAATCTGCAAAACATCTCCTGATGAGACAGACTGTCTCTGACACGGTGTCAGCCGAGTGAAGCAACTCTAATTTGCTTTTAATGCCAATATATGCATTCAGTCATTCTCGAGAGGAAACGATGGCATCCGAAACGAGACGTCCAATTAGAGAACATTAGAATTGGAATTTAGAATTAATGTCATTTGTATTTTTTATCTGAAAAATATAATGACAAATGTTCTAGACCACTTACCACGTCGCCTCAGTTAAATAAATATGAAACAACGTTCACCAACATCGATATAAAGGCTCATGGGGGCATATAGAGGCTCACAGGCTCGAATAAAGGCGAGCAAGAGTGAGAACAACATTCACAACGAAATTGAAATATAACACGAAAAAAAATTGAAATGCTGGGATGCATTGGGCCGAATGCCTCTGAAGAAAATCTAATCTCAAAACCGCTAATGAAAAATGTGCTGGGCATTTTTATCACTATAGTCTGGAAGACCGCTACGCGTGAAGTGGACGACATGACAAAGCATTAGAACATGGAGCCGGAAGTGCTCTACAAAGATTAAGAGTGAGCCATATCATAGACAACATCAAAAATTACAACAAACCGTTCCATCACAGATTGTTCTGCAGACGGAGAACAGGAGTACCGGAACAATGCAGAAGTAGGAATCATAATGTAATTAACGTTCAGTATTAAGTAGAAAAAGCATAAATGCCAGTCAAGGGTTTAGATTCCAGTCTGGTAAAGTGCAGAATTTAGTGGTCTGAAAGATGAACTTGAGTATTTAGTTTTTTAAAAAAGGGCATTTTGTTGGATGAAACAGTAGATGAATAATGGGAAAATTTCAAAAGAGTGATGAGCAGCATGCAGCCTAGATAAATATCTATCAAATATATATATAGGGTATTTCAAGCGGGAGCATCCTGGTGTCATTTTCAGCTTTAGAATAATGTGTCCAACCCAGGCGGTTAAGATGTAATCGTTAATTACTTATTTGTAATTCAATAAGCAACGAAAGGAAAACGAGTGAAGACAAGCATAATTTCAAAACAGGCTGTTTTTGGCACAATGGTAACTGATCTCAGCTGACTTGAGAACGAACTATTCAACAAAACAGGCAGAGACCTGGATCTGTTCATGGGTAGAGACACGTATGGGAAAATACATTAATGATGGCAATAGTGCTGGTCAGAATAGCATTGACATCATGAACGCTTGGGGATCTTACAGTCATAGACTCATCTTCCTGAGACTGGTGTTGTGGAAAACGAGAAAGCGATGCAATATGGCCGCCGCCATTAGGATTCCTCGATTTGAAAAAGGAAATAGGACTCGCTTGTTGGATATATTTGAAGTCGTTTAACTGAATAATCTAAATATGTGCAAGATAGGCGGATTGGCCATTCAAAGTCGCTCATATTAATTGAAGATATCCAACCTAGTCGTTTGAGGGTCATCAGGTAGTGTAAGGTTTCTGACTCTGGGTTGAATGCTCCTCAGAATGTCAATGTGGATTCAATTGGACGAATGGCATGCTTTCACGTGCAATTCAATTATTCTGTCATTTAGATCATTGTTTTTTGTGTTCCTACTACATCTGAATTAAAGCAAATCTCACGTGTCTTCTTTTATTGATTTTGTTCAAAAAATAAAATATGTGTAAGGCACTTTCAGTCTAACAATACACTCGGCTGACTAAGGAAATTAGGGAGAAAATAAGGAATGAATTGGAGACAAGTTATGATAGCAACAGAAATCAAGAAGAATCCTTCAAATGCAAGTGGAAATCTAAGGTATGACTAAGGAAGGCGAAGAGGAGTATGAGGAAAGGATCACACGTTGCAGTAAATCAAGAAAATAAAATGGTCTTTAAATATTTAATGAAAGATAGAATGGGGCGCAGAACGAATACGCAGTTTAAGATGCTCACTGAAGCAATGGGTTAGACAGTGGCCCATAATGAGAACTTCTTTTGTGTCTTAGCTAGTTTAGTAAATGGTAAACATGGCCTAATTGAAAATGTTGGCTTTGAGCAAGTGAGCAGTATCATGAGCGATATAGATAGGAAGTCGTTCAAGAAAAAGATAGATGCATTCCATCTTAATGGCAGAGGTAAGAGACCGAATGCAGATTCCTTGAAGTTAGCTGGAAGGTGGAGCAATGAGGAGGATGCGGAGATTATGATGTGAGATTTGGACAGGTTCAAAACATTGGCAAATGCATAGTAGATGCGGAAGAATGCACATAAACTCGTGGTTATCCAACTTGGTTAGGAAGATAGCTATTATTTGAAGAATCAAGTAATTATTTGAGAGAGGTGACTAATCAATGAGATCTAGTGTGATCTTTCAACAATCACTTTGTAAGCAAGAGGATCATACAGCATGCAGAAATGAAGACAAATCTGGATGTTGGCCTTGATTGTAAGGGAATAATATTACAATAACGACGATGCCTTGAGGCCAGTATATTCAATATTAATTAGGCTTTTCCTGGAATATAATGTGTAGTTTTAAGGATGATTTTCCGATGAAAGGTGTTCTGACTACACAGAGAGTGAAACTAATATTTATCAAATTCTGTCCTGGGATCGAAGAGGTGACAAATGAGGATAGATTGGTGTGGTTAAGATTACAACCACTGGAGTTCAGAACAATGAAGGTGGGACCTCTGCGAAAACTACAACATTCCAGTCGGACGAGACAGTTTAGATGAAGGAAGAATGCTAACAATGTTGGGCGAGCCAGAAACAAGAGTCAACATTTGTGGACAAGGCTTAATAACATTACCATTGAAACGAGAAGTTTGCTCACGCAGAGAAGGGCGAACCTGAGGTACTTATGAACAATCAATTATGTATTTCCTCGAAGGAATTACAATTCTTTCTGCCAATAAAGGCATCCTGAAATATCCTGAAAATGGGTTAATGCTTTTGAGCTGGATAAACTCTCAGGATGGCAGAAGAAGCTGGAGTGGTCGAAGGCTTACACCTACTCCTATCTATTATGTTTGTTTCACGAGTATACTGGCTCCTTAAAGGAAAGGAAGAAGGGCAGATAGCAGAAAAAAAAGAATGGGTCACTTCGTATCTTTCCTGGTATTGGGAAAGCACCATAATCTATGGCATATTCAATGGCATGTATTTTACGAAAGCATAATACATTCAAAGTGCTTCAGTGAGAGAGAAATATATTAAAATTTGAGAAAATTAGAAACATGCTTGTTAAAATCGAATCATTAGATGAATGGAGCTTGCAGTTTCAAACGAGAAGTGTTCAACAAGGTACCACACAAAATATTTGCTCCCAGAGGAGAATTCGTGTTTTGCAGGCATTATCTTTGCATTGCTGGACGACACTTAACTAACAGGAAAGACTCAGAAGACATGGACAATCTTCAGAGTGACAAACTGTAACCATTCAGATACGATCGGGTTTGGTGATTTGTTACATTTTTGTGGGACAGCAGGAGTGTCAGACAACAACGCTCAGATTGTTTGAGCTCAGCTTTGCTCCAATCTGCCAGAATTATTGCAACAATGGGAACACAGGCAAATGGGAACAGAGACTATTGGGAATAACTAGCAAAGAAATCACTTGATTTCATCTTTATTGAAGTAACAAAACAAAAATCTGAGCAATGCTACTTCAAAAGATATATCTCATGCACATATTGTCCTAAATCCAACTGGTGCGCTGTCAATCCAAAAGCACACGTACTTTTAAACTAACTTGTGTTTGAGCATTGTTAAGCATTAATAAATACGGAGACAATTTTTTTTAGTTATTATAATGCACCTGCTGTACTTCAGAATGATCTCTCCCATGCCTATATTGTTTGCATTTGTTATATTTGATTCAAACTAACTTCCTCATTTGCGAATTAATTTACGTGTTTGCATTTGAGTTCTAAAGAGGGATCCAAATCAATCTCTAACGGCCAATAATTCAAGCATTTCAGGAAAAAAGAAAGCAACAATAACACGCATAGAGGAGAAGATATCTATGACTGGTATCAGTAATTCATCATGCCCCAACCACAAGCTATTGCATGTTTGTTGTTTTTACGTGCATGCTTAGAAAGAAAGGTAACCTTCGACTCTGATGAAGTCAGATAAGGGGTAATTACTATCTGACATTAGGAGTAGCTGTCCTGTTGCCATTGGAAGATACGGTTCAGACAATTGACGGAATGAGATAAAACAACTTGCGAGTAGAAATATGATATTTAAAAATATAATCCATGACCTGAGAGGAGTACTCAGGCAAGGAGGCGCTCAGAGAAGTCCAGTTCCGCGCCTAAAGACCCACGCATTGGTCAAGGAATTTGGCGAATGCAAATGTATGCTGGAAAATATCCAGAGGGAGAAACAGAGGTCTGAATATAGACTCCACACTAGAGTAAACCCGCGATGGCAAGATTAAATCTGTACTACAGGATCTGAAAAAGGAACGAGACTGGAATAGTCTTTAGGTGGAGGATGTCCGTTTATTGAGATTAGAGGATGTGAGGTTTAGCACAGAAAATACTTCACCAGACCGATAAAAGACGGAGAATGAGGACAGGAGAGAGACAGAAGGAAGTGTTCCTTCACGCCTTGCAGAGAACAGGATGCTATCCCCACCAATTTAACAAGAATAAAAATTTTACTGAGAGAATGTTAACCCTGTGATGGCAATTTGGGTTGGTGACAACCAAAATTCTCATCGTGTATGCTTTCATTACCTAATTAATTAATTTATTCTGTCTGAACATTTTTTATTACCAAACAAACTCAATAAACTGGCAAATGAACTGTTGTCATGCGATAGTAGGGAACTGCGTTCACAAACCATTAGATGCAACAAAACTATGAGTCTTGATGTCAGTTCAGTTCGGAGAAGACAAAAATTCAGTCTCGAAGCAAGTTTTATCCCTCTTCTCGAAGGCTGTTACCGGAGATTGGGGGAATTAGTTAACTTGTCAGAAGGACATAGTTTCTGAAGTTTCCAAACTACTACAGTCTGATTTGGAAATCAGTTTTGTTTGGAATTGAAAAAGGTTAAGCTCCCATGCTTCTGAAACATCAATTTCTGAAAACTCAGCACTTCACTTAGATTGCCTTCATACTCTATGCCAAATAACCTGTAAGGAGTCAGGAATGCAGAGCATTATCGAATGCAATAGAATATTCTGCCGAATCTAAGCCTCAAAACCTGACAATTATCATCGGAGACACAATGCTTGTCAGGGGAATGCTCGGCAATCCTCAACCATGTCGGATTCAAAATCCAATCAATCTGCTGCTGTCATTCTCTTTCCTGGTCGATATAGACAGGGGAACGTTGAAATGGAAGTCAGCTGTGGGAAAATTTGACGCTGTTTAGTTTGGAAGTGAGAACAACTGAAAAGGTTTACTGAAATGGAGAAAGACTTCAGAAACCGTCAACATAGTGGACGGGGGAGGAGGAATGTGAATACTGAGAGGGTATCTACCCTCATGGGAAAATATAGAACCAGAGGGCACAGTCCCAGAATAAATGGGTTCTAATCCAAGGTTCAGATGAAGAGGAATTTCTTCTCGAGGAGAGTTGTGAGTCTTTGTAACTCGTTGTCACAGAGAGCTATAGTGGTTGTGTTGTTTATATGTAAGGCTTAAATACGTTTTAATAAATAGAGAAATCATGCCATAAAAGTAAAATCAGGAAAGTGGATGTGAAGAAAGTGGATCTGACATGGTCGGTTTAATCCTATTTCTTATGGTTTTATGGTTTATCGGCATTGAGGTGACATATTTCTACTTTCTTACTTTATCTGATAACCTTATGACCTGCACTTGAAAAATATCTGCAGCTCATATGGAATTTATTTTATTGAATAAGCATTGTGTTAAACAATCAAGCACAAAAAGGAAACATATGATGTCAGCACCTGGGGAGAGAAATGAGATTTAATCTTTCGGCTCGAGTGATCCTTCCTCAGAACTGTTCTTCAGCTATTTCTATTTTCGTTTTTGACTTACAGCATCTGCAGTTCTTTCATTTTGTATATAATCTATCATGTCAGCTCTCATTTTGGGATGAGACATTAGCAGTTGTAACATCAACAGGAATCAAACAATAAAGTGTTTATTACCAAAAGCACTGATGTGTCCTTGTGCAGGAATAATCGAAAATGAACATGCTGGTAAAGCAAGCAGGTCAGAAGGTAGATGGCATGTTGGTCTTTAACGCGACAGGATTGCAATGCAAGACTAAAGACATCTTGGTTCAAGTGAATCGAACACTCATAAGACTGTAGCTAGAGTATTATACGCAGTTATGGTGCCCTTGCCATAAGATGGGGGAGACTGAAATTTCTGGAATGAGAAGCATTTGGTAATATCAAAGAAAAGTGCAATCTTTTTCAAAGGGTTGACAGCAACTGCAAGATGAATGTTTCCACTTTTATAAGGGCTAGTGCCTGAGAATCATTTCGGAGTGATATGAGGAGGAATGTCTTCAGTCAGGCGATGATGGATCTTTGAAATTCTCTGCCCCAGTGAGCTGTGGAAGCTCCATCATCGAGAAGGATATTTGTAAATCTCGATTTAGTAATAATGTCAATGCACGCAAATATATACTGAACGGCCATGATTCGGAAGAAACAGGACTGGTTTGATGTTACTGTCAGCTGAATGTGGCTACACATACCATTCTTCTGTATGCTGTCTGAACAACTGCTCGTTTGTTTTTATCAGTTCAACCTTCGTGTCATGCCTCATGTTCTCCTTCGTGTCTTGACCCTTGGCTTTCAATTACTCAGTAAAATGCTGCTTTCATTCATTTTCTTAAACAGAACTCAACATTTGTAAAGCTCAGACGGTAGCCGTACTCCAGTTGTACACACTAGTATATTCACTGATCGCATCACAATTTCAACAGCCAAGCTATTATGTTTCAATGGTGAAAAAATCATTTGCTTCTGGCACAGAGGGAGTTGTATTGAAAGGAGGTAAGTGCACCTGTTTGTTTAAAAACTATCTCCAATAGCAGACTCCAATGATTATATTGTGTCACGGCAAAGTATCTATTCATAAAGGACATCATTCAATTTGTAATTTTATAAAGTCAATTGGAGCAGGACTAACACACACGCGCGCGCGCACGCACACACACACATAGAGAAAGAGAGAGAGAATGGGATTTTTGTTTGTAATTAGCGACTGAGAGAGTAGAGTGACGCAACAATATACGGGGATCTGGCAACGATACATTAGATTGATAGAACGTTGAATTCGGGTGAAAAGTTTTACAATGGATTTGAATGTCAGAACAATCGATTGGAATGCTCCAACAATGTACTGGAACGTTACAGCAGATTGTAATGGCACGACAATGGGGAGGATTTTCTTTGAAATGCTGAGTTGTCTTTCGAACAATGTTGATCAGATGCCAGTAAACCACTGCATTAGAAAGGTCCTTTGGATTATCCGATTCATTCATTTTCCTATTCTCGTTACTTTTGCAGTCCCTGTTAAATCCTTTGTATTTTTATAAACTGCGATGTTTGCAGTGCACCTGCTATTGCTGTGGTTTTGTATCTTCTCTGTTATTCTATCACATAATCTTTCAGAAGGATCTGAAAATGCTTGAAATTTCGTATTTTACTTTGGCTGCTTCTCGACATCCCCCCTCACTTTCTATGAGTGGATGTTCCAACTATAATCCTTGTTGTCCGTAGGTCTAATTGAGTATTCACCCATATACCTATTGACATCATATTCATACATACAATTTACATATTTAATTGATGTAATCTATCATCTTTGTTTTTATTGCAAGCATCATAGCTTACCTATTGGCTCAATCACCTACTTGCAATAGGATAATACATCATAAACTTTCTCCATTTCCAAAACGTATTGGCTCACATATCTGGACTGATATGCCTCATTGCTCAACTCTGTGCACACACTCGGAGTTCTCTGCTCATCCTTTTCAAGAGGAAACGGAAAGCGATAGAGCTGCCCAGCTGCTCTGGCGGCATTTATAGAAAGCAACATAATCAGCATTTCTGTTACAAAGAACAAAGAAAGTTTACAGCCCAGGAACAGGCTCTCGGCCTTCCAAGGCCAGTCCAAATCTACTGTTCAAACCAGTCTCCCAGTTCCTCGGAATCTATATCCCTCTGCTCCCCATCTAGTCACCCATCTGTCCAGACGCATCTTAAATTGATCTACTGTGCCTGCTTCTACCACTTCTGTTGGCAACGCATTCCGGACGCCCATCACCCTCTGTGTGAAGTACTTGCCACGTGTATGCCCCTTGAACTTTTCACCTCTCGCCTTGAAAGCGTGACCTCTCGTTATTGAATTCTTCACCCTGTTAAAACGTTTGTCTTTATCCACCCTGTCTATACCCTTCATAATTTTGTAAACCTCAATCAGCTCCCCTCTCAATCTTCTTTTTTTCTAATGAATATAAACCTAACCTACTCAACCTGTCTTCATAGCTAGCACCTTCCATAGCAGGCAGCATCCTCGTAAACCTTCTCAACATCATCTCCAAAGCGCCTTTTGATAACGTGGTGACTGTAGTCAGTAGGTCAGTCCTGTATTCCGGGAGGTGACTCCTCCAGATCATGACAATACACATATTTCACACGCAGAGATTTTGGGACACTGGCTGGAACACTTAAGATACTGTTTATCCGAAGAATGGACCCAAAAACACATGTGCCAGAGTCAACCATTGCACCTTGGAGAGCAGCTGCAGTTCAACTTGTAAATAGCAGATAAACTGAATTTCAATGTTTTAATGATAACTTTGTCTTGGATACAATGTAATTTAATCTAGGAGTATTCGGTAACTATGAAGGGAACTCAATCTCCCTCAACCACACAGTGAACAGAAAACGAGGGTGTCATAAACCTTGGGGCACACATTTCGGGTGGCACGGTGGCTCAGTGGTTAGTACTGCTGTGTTACAGTGCCAGGAACCTAGTTTCGGTTCCAGCCTCCAGCGACAGTCTGTGCGACTATTGCACATTTTCCCTGTGTCTGCATGAGATTCTTCCAGGTTCTCAGATTTCTCCCACAGTTCGAAAGACATGCAGGTAAGCTGAATTAGCCAATGTAAATTGTCCATAGTATTCAGGGAAGTGTTGGCTTAGAAGGAAATAAAGCTGTCGAGGGATGGGAATGTGCCTAAGTGGGAATCTGTTCAGGTGGGTTGATGTGGACGTACTGGGACAAATCGCCTGTTTCCACGTTGTAGGGATTCTTGGATTAAGAAAAAAGGAACAAATTCTCAGCAACGAATCTCAATACAATATTCCATAAATTGAGTTGAGCTCGCCTGGTTTTGATGATGGTGAAGAAGTCATTGAAACAATGAGAAATATTTCATTGAACAGCAATTTTTAATTCCAACTTACATTTCCATTCAATAGTCCATTAATGGAATGGTAATAGTTGGATAGACCAACTAACCTCAGCATTTTATTTCTCATCAGCAGCACAAAAAGCCGTAGTTTGGACCAGGGTCCTGTCAGGAGCGGTGAGTCACTGAATCGAGTCGTTAAAACCTTACCTCGCGTCCGGGAATCCTCCAATTCTGTTTTTGAGCAGCAGTAGCAGCACGAAGAGGGGGAGAATTGAGCAGGGGTCAGTGATGAGTCACTGGTGAGTCACTGATTTGAGTGTTTACATCTGATATCAGATATTTGGAAAATGATAGACTCTTTTTATTTCCCTCCAGCTATGTAAGTGAATGTTTTCTAAACCCGAGACCCTACCTTTATCGAGCCTCCCACCCAACCACCTCCTCTAACTTAAACATTAGGGACGCTCCAGGTATGCTCCTCTTATTTTTTTACATTCTGATAAGGGGTTAGCAGCCATGGCTGTGCATGGAGAGGAATGTTCATCCTGTGTGATGTTTCACCTGAGGGATGCCACTGGTGTCCCACCCAAATCCAACTGCAGGAATTGTACCCAAGTCTCGCTCCTCCCAGACCGCGTGAGGGAACTGGAGCGGGTGCAGGATGAGCTTCGTATCATTCGGGAGGCAGAGGCTGTGATAGATAAAAGTTACAGGGAAGTATGTACTCCTCGGCGTGAAGAAAGCTGGATAACAGCTCCAAAATATATGAAACAATCAGTACTGTGATCCCCTTGAAAAACAAGTAAACCATTTTGGTTACCGTTGGGGGCATGCAGTGGGGTGCAGGTATCTGGCACCAAATCTGTCACCGATGCACAGAAGGGAAGGAGGAAAAGAGGAGAGTGTTAGTCAAAGGGACTCAATAGTTACAGGGTCAGATAGAAGGTTTATTGAGAATGAACAATACTCATGGTTGGTGTGGTGCCTCCCAGGTGTCAGGGTCTGTCATGTCTCGGATTGTGTCTTCCAGTCCGTGAAAGGCGAGGGTGACCAGCCCCATGTCGTGGTCCATGTAGGTACGAAAGGCACAGGTAGAAATTGGAATAAAGATGTGAGATTGGATTTCAGGAACCTAGGTGAAAACTGAGAGGTAGAACAAACAACGTTGTTATCTTTAGTTTTATTTTTACCCGTGCGAAGGCATGGAATACGGAGAGATATCAGCTAAGCACTTGGTGGCAGGGATGGTGCACGGGGTGGGTTTCATGGACATGGATACATTGGGACTCATTCAGGGGATGGTGGGAGCTCCACAAACAAGACTGTCTTCATTCGAACCAGATAATATTGCCGTGTGGGAAGTTTGCTGGTGCTATTCGGGTGGGTTTAAACTAGCTCAGGAGTTGGATGCAACCTGAGGTGTCGTTCCAGAGCACAGCAGGATCACAGTTGGGAGGGCATGGACGGGATTGCATGGTCATAGGAATGAGCTAACAGACAACACGATGGTTTGAAATGTGTCTACTTCAACGCCATTGGTATCTGAAATAAGGTAGGTGATCTTGCAGTATTTCTAGAAAACCTGGAATTCGTTATTGCAGCCATTTCAGAAGCATGGATAATGCTGAGTCAGGAATAGATGTTGCAGATTAAAAGATTTACATTTTTCATTAAGAAGAGGTAAGGCTTTTAAAGAGGAGGAGGTGTGGCCTGGTTCGCCAAGGACCATTTAACGGTGGCCGAAAGAACTTTTGACGAGGACACGATGGTATGGTGAGATGGTTCGGATGAGGATAGTAATAAGAGATGAGAGGTCGCTCTGCTGGGTGTTTTTTATAGGCCTCCACAGAGTTCCACGGATCTGGTGGAGAGGATCGGCAAAATGATTCTGGGTAGAAGTGAATGGAACAGGGAGATCACTATGGGACACTTTAACTTGCACAACATTGACTGGAAATGCTGTATGTGTATGTGTAGTACGTCGGATGAATCAGTTTATTTTACCAATGTGTGCAAGAGGATTTCCTGCCACAGTATGTCGAAGGACCGACAAACGGGAAGGACACACGCGATCTGGTGGTTACTAATGAATCCGTTGTTTGATTTAGTGGTAGGTGAAAACGTTGGAGAGAGTGGTCATACTTCAGTTCCGTTTAGTTTAGCGATGGAAAGCGATAGGTACATGCCATAGGGCAAGATTTATAGATGGCGGAAGGGCAATTGTAATGTGGGTAGGCAAGACTAGGGATGCTTAGAACTGTTAATTCAGCCATATAAGGAACATTTAAATAATCCTTGGATGAAGCACGTGGTTTATGATAGGATTCTGTAGGTGGAAGGTCTTACATGAGTTCAAAGCTTGGCGCAACATCGAGAGCCAAAGAGCCTGGTCTGTGTCATTGCTCCAATCACTTGCTGCAACAACAGATACGCAATGCGATTTGCACATCTCAACGAGTGCTCAGTCAAACTGATACTATTCCAATAAAAAATATATTCTTTGTTTTCCACACAGCTAATGAGGAAATAGATGGTTCTTGTTCCTGGAAAAGTGTGGTCTCTTGAAATATGTCACCTGATGGCCCTGGCAACGGCAGATCTCCTGGTTCTCAACTTACGTCATATTGTGACTCATTCCATTTGTCTACAAAGAAGATTTATTTCTTAAGAAGGCAACCCGCTGCTTATATCCACACTGTCTTGCTCTATGCAGCCATTTGCTGTTCTGAATGGTTTACCATCACTTTCACCTTTGATCGACTTATGGCCATGTTTTGCGCAATTCTGAAAATTAAATATTATAATGTGAAAACCACGGCTGTGGGTCTTAGAATGTTGGCTGGATTGAACTGTTTGAAAAATATTTTGGTGCATTTTACGTTCAAAGGTCAGTATTCTCTGAGGAACAGACACTGGTTTTGTCGGATGGGAAGAGATGTCAGATTTTCTAATGTGTCGGACAATTCAATGCTATCATTATATGCTAATGTCGACCTGTACCCCAAACCTAAGTCGCCTCCGGAAATCCAGTTTTACCCTTTTAGGGACATGAAACGGAGGGCCCAGTACAGACTACTGCGGCACACAATCCACCACTTATGGTGACCCGCAATAGAGGGCTATCTACGCGGGAGTCCTCCCCCTGTCTCTCAAGGACCAGGTATGGAGGGTTCTGCACGTGGCGGTCTCCTGCTAGCACAGATTGTGGTGAATCACGGACACCCAGCCTAAATGTTTGTTGATATGTGCGCTTGCACTCACTTTTCCATTTTCTACAAAACCTTCTTCTCTGTTTTTGGTTGCACTTCAGTTCCACATTCCTGATCTATGGGTACCCAGTATGAAAGGAGGAGGACAGGACTGAGGACCTCCACGTGAGTCTGCTCCTGGATCTGGCCTAACTGGCCATAAATATGTACAAGCAATGGGCCGTGGAGCGGGTCGTTAGGGCTAACTGCCTGCCTTGTTCCATAGCTACTTGAGAGATCAGGTGTCTCCGGAAAAGGAGCATGTGGCATCCACCAACACCCTTGAGCTGTTCAGTGGCAGATGGACACTGTAGGGTGTGGAGTGTTTATTTCACGGTCCAACTCTATTTTGATTTAATCCCTCCTCTCCCCTTCACTGTTTGATCACGCAGCATTGCACATTGATGTGAAGGGTACTGCTTGTCAGTGGCCACATGAGTGATTCTTTTCTTCCTGGTGATGGAAATTGAATAACGATTCATGTACCTTGTAAAACAAAAAAATATATATTTATGTCGGGTGTTGCCTTTATTCTTATTCTGCTTTTCAAAGGTTTAACGGTCAGAAACATTATACTGATCCGGAAAGTACTCAAGAGACTGCACCATCAAAGCAATTGGAAGAACGCCACAGACTCAGAGATTACGGGTAGAAAGAATATCATTATTTTATCGTTTCTCATCGCAGCAAATTTTCTACTGTTGTGGTCAGTATCAGTGGTGCTGTTCATAAATTGGAGAATTGTAAGTTTGAGATGTAAATTCATTGATCTGCTTCTTTGCGTAATGGAACTCAGCTGCATGCTCCAGTTGCTCAGTTGCTTCACAAACATTGATGCCCGAAACGTCGAATCTCCTGTTCCTTGGATGCTGACTGACCAGCTGCGCTTTTCCAGCAACACATTTTCAGCTCTGATCTCCAGCATCTGCAGACCTCACTTTCTCCTTCCAATTAAGGTTACCATACATCCTAAATTCAGCAAGCTGTCCAAAAATACGGTGGACTATCCCTTTACTCCACTTGGGAAATGGATTAAACTTTGGGCTTACTGAAAAAGTACACCGTCTGGAATCAGTTCTGCATCTATTTCGACGCAATGCCCACTTTTGTTGTCTGATTTATCGAATTCTACGAAAGTAGACTATATATATTCAGCACGTCTGATCTGTGTTTTTTATCTCTTCAAATTGATCGCTCATGCAGCATATATTTCTTGCATATAAATCTAAAAGTCTGTGAGTGCATGTGTGTGTATGTTAGAGTGAGAGAGACAGAGTGTGTGTGTGTCTGTTTTTCGTTTGCAGATCTTACCCGAGTCTGCGTCGAAGTGTAAGACTTTCGGTTGAGGAGAAGCTTCAGTAACGTGGGCTCTACTTGAGATTGATCACGAAATGATGAAATGTCGTCAGGTTTAAGGCTGATAAACATGGGAGCGATCCCAATCCATACAGTTAAACAAAAGAAATCGAAACCCATAAAAGCAAACTTCGTTTTTGTGGAGGGAAAATAAAGAGAAATGCTTGCATCGTAAATATGATGAAGGAGCAGTGCTTCAAAAGTTATTGTTTACAAATAAACCTGTTGGATTACACCTTGGTCTTGTGTTATTTTTATCATGGTAAGTAAGTCGTGGTAGGCTCTTAAAGTGACACTTCATAACTCGCAAAAAAGACATCGCTTACAAGGATACACTCCAATCAAAATCGTGCACGAGACATAGAATTTAGGAATCACTTAATGTTGAAAGAAACTGGCTAATGCTGTGAAGATGTCTGGTTAGGGAAATGTCATTTTCGAAAATTAACGGAGACAGTCGAATATACAAGTAAATTAGCAACAGTGGTTCGAAAAGAAAATGGTAAGAAATTCAACAAGGGAAGAGAAAAGGATCACGCTGGCGAAAGGAAACATTCCTCCCTGAGTGAATGGAATTCTGGAATTAACATTGTTAAACGAGGAAAATTGTGAAGACATTGGAGAAATATTTTGAAGCTCTTTGTCAAGAAAAAAGCCCAAAACAATAGAAAACCAGGCGCGAAATCAGTAGGAGAGAGAAAGGATTGCAAAGAATCATTATCATCAGTAGAGAACACATTTTGTGTTGTACTGTAATTAAAAGCATGCTTCACGAGAGAGTTTCGGAAAAGTGAGAAATTAGCATGCGGTCGTGATACTCACTTGAGCAGCCCTTGCAGATACAATGGCGCAAATGACCTCTGACTGTGCTGCAGCAAGCCTCACGTTCTATGAGGGAAATGAAGCAGGCTAAATGTTGATCAGTTCCATCCAAGTGAACATTTGTATTGTCGAATCGTAAACTAAGTGACAGTAAACATTGTACCAGATAGTGTTTCATTTTTCTAAATTATTTGGTTCTGGAAATGCCTAAGTGGATTGGAGAACAGGAGCATCAGAGATTAAGCATCTGCCAAAAGGCTTAAGTTGAAGTAATACGTCAGAGCAGCTAAGTTCAATATCAAGAGTGTGTTACTGGAAAAGCAGAGCAGGTCAGGAAGCATCCGCGCAGCAGGAGAATCGTCATTTAGGGCATAATTATTTCGTCAGTCTTAGGCCATAAATATCGATTCTCTTTCTTTTCGGATGCTGCCTGACCTGATACGCTTTCGACTATGATCTCCATCATCTGCGATCCTCATTTTCCTCTAGCGAAGTTCAAAGCCGTGGTTTGCTCCCTTTGAACTATGTAGGAATCCTGGCTCACTTCCCATTCCCAGGCTCGTGACGTGAGCAGGAGACGTCTCCAAGTGCAACTCATGGAAAACCGGGATTTGGAACTGGACTGCTGGCTGAGAATATTGTGGAGCATTCGCTGAGAGGATCACTTCTGTCACATTACCTCTCTTCCTTCTTCCCTCCTATGTAAAATACCTTAGCTCACACAATCTGTTTCTATAAGTCCACCTCTCCAATCCAGGCAGCACCTGAGCAAAACCCCTCTGCACTGTCTCTCAAGCCTCAACATCCTTCCGATAATCAGGCGACCAGAACTGGACACAATATTCCAAGCAGTGTTTAACCAGGGTTGAAAGATTTGCAGTAAAATGTCGAGACTCTTCAACTCAATGACCTAATTGATGAAACCAAAACCAACATATGACTTATGAACAAAGCTATCACATCGGGTAGCAACTTCTGGAGGTCCATGTGCTTGGACCCCAACATTAACTGTTCCTTGACACTACCAGGCTCCTGCTTTTACCCTTGTTTCAGCATTCAAATTCGGCCTTCCAAAATGAATCACTTCATACTTATCCAGGTTGAACTCCATCTGCTTCTTCTGAGCATAGCTCAGCATCCAGTCACTTTCATGTTTGAGTCTTTGACAACCCTTGACACTAGCTACAACGCCGCCAATTTTTATGTCATCAGCAAACTCACTAACCCACCCTTCCACTTCTTTATCCAAAGCAGCAATATAAACTACAAAGAGTAAAGACTCAAGAGTAGATTCTTGAGGGACACCACTGGTTACCAACATCCCGGTGAAATCTTTCCATCCTCTACCACTTGCTGCCTTCTTTCAGACAGCCAATTCTGTATCCAGCCAGATATATTTCCCCCAATCCCATATGTCTATGGGGAACTTGATCAAGTACCTTACTTAAAACCATTTACACGACATCCACAGCTCCACCTTAATTTGTCTCATCAGCTCCTCAAAGAATTCATGAAGGCTTGTGAGCCATGACCTGCCACTCACAAAGCCATGCTGACACATGAGACAATCGAAAAAAAAGTTCATTAATTAATTATGCAAATCGATGGTAATGTGTATGCTAACATTTGGATTTGAGTCATGGCTGCACAGGAACCCCGGATGGAAAATGACCATTCTGAATTTGGGAGGACAAAAATAAAGCAAAACCTATTTGAGGTGAATTACTGATTAAACTTGACATAAACACAATGCTGAGGAAATATATTAGTTTAGACAATGCAAAATCCGTGTGAGTAGAATTGAGAAATGCCAAGCGAACAAAAAAAGGTTTATGGTTTAGCGGTGATATTTGGAAATGATATTAAATAAGAAATCAGCAATTCTTCCGCTAAGCAAATGCATAAAATTATGAGTGACATGAGAATGCGTTAAAATTGGGCAATTAAGTTCCGTTACATTTGTGTTTATGGACTGATTTTCTGAACTGATGCAATAATGAAATAACCAGAGAACAGGTTACATTTGACTGGGCATCACTTAACAGGAAAGGAATAATTAGTAATGTAGGTCCAAGACATCCCTTTGGGGCTGAGTCAGCACTGTATAATGTACTTATTCATTAACACTGGGACTGAGGTATTTGAATCTGAGGTTGATATTATGAATCTTAAGAAGGGAAACGAAAATGGTTTATCGTTTGATTTACCTATGATCCATTGAGAAATCACTGGGAAAATGAGAGGAATTACAGTGAATAACAAATGACAAACATTTAAAGGCTTAACGTGTAAATTACAAAAAAATTATATGTTCCTATATGGAACAAGAGTGCAAGAAAAAACTGGGACCAAAACGTGTCTTACAAGACAAGTTAGAGATAACATTCTATGCAAAAAAACGAGGCTTTCAAATTCGTCCCTAAAGCTGTAGACCTGAGGATTGGGAACTGTTTCGAAGTCAGCAAAGGAGGAGCAAGGTATTCATAACTTGAAATAGAATTTGAGATTGCGAATGCAGGGATACTCAAAATATTCTGTAGAGGCTTCTATTACCGTTTAAACCGAAAATGTTTCATACAAGCAAGTGGATGTCGCTTTTAGCCAAGGTGGTTATAGTTGACGGATAAGGTTGAACGGTTAGGACTGAGAGTAATAGAATGTATTCACACAGGGAGTGGTGAGCCTATGCCATTCCTTTGTTCAGATATTGCAGCGCCCAAATCATATGTCTTTTGGAGATAGATACACCAACCAAGAAGAAATGAGTGGCACGATATTTGCAAAACAATCATACAATCAGTCACAGTGTACCAGATTGTTGAGGGATGCATCCTGTCACAGATGTTCATTCCTATGATTATACAACGATTTTGTAAAGGTCACAGTGTGGGCAGCAGTTGAAATAAACAAACGGAAAGTTTTCAAAGTATTTGCAAATAACATGGTCTGTTCAAAGTGAGAATCCCTGGTGAACATTCACCAAGACTGCATGAACATTCTTTAGTTTTGAGCAAATAACAGGAAAGTCTTCGAAAAAAAGCTTACCGCCATCGGAGCAGCGGCTTCCACTTTGACAGCAGCAACGGGTCCAGTGAGTGCATGGACTACGTGGCTGACAGATATGTAACTCCCTTCTTTCTTAAACGTACCTTGTGGATCGTGGAGCCCACGCTGAGCAGCAGAGGACACGGTACTGCTGAGTCAGTGGGGTAACATAGTTGGGTAGTTGCTTTAGCTGGAAGATGACTAAGGGCGGGATGGTAGTTGAGCGCCAGGAACACGCTTCAATTCCCACTTGAGGCGGACGTCTGCGTGGAGTTTGCACACTCTTCCCATTTCTGCATGGGTTTTCTCTTGGTGTTCCCAAAATCCAAAGATGTGCTGGTTAGGTGAATTGACAATGCTTAATCGACGTAGTGTTGTGGGATTAGTCAAAGGTTAATGCAGAATAATAAGTTAAAGGAATGCACTTCTGTCTGATACTTTTCAGATGGTTAGTATGGACTTGTTGGGCCAAAGGACCTGTCCTCCATTAACAAAACAAGAAAACGTTCTGTGTGTGAATTTGGTAAGGTTAATAAATTTTTTTCTATGTCTCGTTAGGAATTTCAATACAGTGGAAATAGGTTTTGGCACTTGCATGTTGATCCTGTAGTATTTGAGAAGTAAGGGTAACCATTACTGTTACCGTTAGCTTCATCTGAAGGAAGTGCACCAAACTGCAGTTCCTTCCAAACCGCATTAGAGAACTGGAGCTGGAGCAGGTTGAACCCCGGATAACTCGGGATGCTGACGGAGTAATTTCGAGGAGTTATGGGGTGATAGTGCTCTGAAGATGTAGGTGTCCTTTACTTTTGAGAGAGCTAACAGCTCACAAAACTTACCTGACAGTATCAAGGGTTCTAAATAAGACACAATATCACAGGTGCTCCAGCTACTTGGGGAGCTCGAGTACCTCAGCGCCTGGAAATGACAGAGCAGATTCTAATTAGGCTAATTAGCTTAGATTATACCCCGAAAAATACTAAACTCCAGTCCAGTTCGAATCTAGTATATTGACCGTCTTAAAAGCCACTGAATCAATCCGATGTTTTGCAGTTTTAAGACTGGGGAAATTTGAACAGTCGAGAGGAGAAATGCCAAACAATAGCATATAAAAAGTCTGCCGTAAAGGTAGCTTTATCGATCAGTAACCTGTGAAGCAGAATCCCCACGAAGAAAAGAAGATCGAGTTACAGAGAAGAATGAAAACTCCCTGGTTTTGAGATGAGACGTTTTATATTGTAAATCGGAGCCGGGAGTTTTATGAGACCAGTATTGTAGAAGTTAAGGTAACAGATAGGTTAGAGTAAAGAATTGTAAATATTTGTTAGTTAATTATTCACTGTTTTACTTAAAGAAATTTTTAAAAAATGTTAGATTTTACTTTAACTTATTCTTGGCCTATTGAATTTTCACAGATGACTGCACAACGGTAAATATTTTCTATGTTGCTGGCTTTAAGTTAAGCAGAAGAGTTTACCGCATGTGCGAACAATACTCACACCCCAGGTACAGGAATTAAGGTGAATGGGCGGGCAACCAGCAGGCATCAGTGCCGAGATGCCCTGTGGCCGTTCCCCTCAATAGTAAGTATACGATTTTGGACATCGTTGAGCTAGGGCTTTTCACACTGGAGAAAAGAAGAGAATTGACTTGATAGAGGCGTACACGTTAATGAGAGGCATAGATATAATAGACCGCAAGAGGCTTCTCCCCAAATCGGAAATCGTTTTTAAGAGGGATCATAATTTTAAGGTGATTGGAAGAAAGTAGAGGAGAGATAACAGAGGTATGATCGTTATGCAGAGAGTGGAAGCTTTGTGGAATAGACTGCCAGGTGTAGTAGTAGAGTCAGAGACATTAGGGAGATTTATGCGACTGCTGGACAAGTACATTGACCGCAGTAAATTGAGGGGTATTGTCTTTAGGTTGATCTTTGATCAGAATTAATGCTTGGCACAAGTTATTGTGTTGAAGGGCCTGTACTGTGCGGTACGGTTCTATGTTCTATGTTCAAATGTGTGATTTCCAGATTGCAAAAATGCAACTACGACAGCGCCATGTGTACATCACTCTTCACAAATTAAGGAACTGGATACAAATAAAAGTACAGATACAAATAAAAGTCTCATAATGCTGAGACACACGGAGATCACACAAATACAGCTGAGTAAAATGTTGGACCTCTTTGCTCACAAATGAATTGTTTGCATTGAATGTTGTTCAGAAAAGGTTCATGCGGGCCATTCCCAGGACGAAAGTGATTTGATAATATCGTTGAAAAAAATGAAAGGTGGTCTTAATGAAATATCAATAAAGGTTCTGAAATGGTAAGAGCTGCGTTTATTCTTTGCGGGAGAATCTAGAAATCAAGAATCAATTTCAAAATAAGTGTTCATCCATTCACCAGGCAGATGAGGAGGGTTGTCCTTTTCTGAGGTGATCACGAGACTGAAAAAATATCTTCTACAGAAGGCAGTGGATACTCCACTGTTACGTATACTGAATGCTGAGACAGGATTGTCATTCATAAGGAACTGAGTGTGATGAAGTTTCAGTCAGCAAAGTACGTTCAGGCTCCAAACAGATCGACCACTATCACATCAATTATCATACATTAAGAGGAAGAATCACCTCAGGTGCTGCATTTCCTTGTGTTTTCCATTCGTCTGCTGTATTACCAATTCCCGTCGCCTATTGCCATGCATCCCTTCTTATGTCCAATATTATGTAAAACGTTAGTCTTCTTGCTTATCGACTTCACTTCGTTACTTTATCTCTTATCCTCATATGAACTTCCCTCTGCCATTCTTGCAGGATGCTGCAATCCTTTGCTGCAAAGTTGCTGTCATGCTCTATGAGCAGAGAATGAGATGTTCTGGTTATGCCTATCCGTTAACAAAAGCCGAATGGCAAGGGGAATGCAATGAGTATCACTGTCGTTGGCCAGAGAGCCGAAGCAATGAAAGAACAGCTGTCCAGCCCTCCTGAAACATTTTGCCACTGCTACGTTAGAGCCTCGCATGTAAAATGTTAAGC
Source organism: Hemiscyllium ocellatum (assembly GCF_020745735.1). NCBI lineage: Eukaryota > Metazoa > Chordata > Chondrichthyes > Orectolobiformes > Hemiscylliidae > Hemiscyllium > Hemiscyllium ocellatum. The sequence continues at coordinate 2,582,836 of NC_083448.1, read as the reverse complement.
CAGGAAGATTAAGGGTGCATCACCATTTCACAGCAAGTTGATCGTGTTATATGGGCATCCTCCTCATTCCGAGACCAAATACGATTGCCAATCCTTTGGTGCATTAGGATTGAAAAGTAGCAGTTAAGTCTGCATTTATAGTGCTGTCTGGCCTCGCAGAACATTCTTATAAAGCTGGAAGAAATGTATCTTCAGCTCTATCGTTTGATGGACGAGTTGCATTTCAAATCTGATGAGGGGAAGACGAGAAAACATGCTTTTGTGTCTCCTTATGTCAAACAGACTATGATAAATCCCCAAACATAATGAATAATTTCACCTCAAGTTAGTAATTATGTCAATGTGGAGTCATATCAAGTGAGTAATATTTGCAGGGTGACTTCGTGCCATTACATCACTGTGTTGGGATAGTTGTTATGAAGGCGACTAGTCTTTTCAGAGATTTCATCATGGTAAGCATTGTTGTATCTGAGGGTCAGCTGTATTAGGATGATCGCTGTGTAATGGTAGCCACGTAAGGGATCGTCCTGTCAGGGTGCAATCGTGTCGGAGGGAATCACATCGAGGGGTTAGTCATTTCATTCGCAGATTTTCTCAGAGGAGGTGCATCGGTGGTTCATGGTGTCTGTGACAAGTGATATCCGTTGTAACAGGGTAGTCATATCACGAGGTAATTGTGTCTGGAGGATAGTCATGTCAAAGGATAAACACATTGGGGATAGTTGTGTCAGGATACTGTCAAATTGTGAAAGTTCTGTTTGGGTGTGGACATGTTCGAAGGTTTTTGTGAGCAGCAGATGTGTTCAGTGTAGTGACGTCAGAGATTAGGCTCATTGGCGGTACTTTTGATTGTGTAGATGTGTTGGGGATAGAGCTGCCTGTTAGCAGAAATTTTTGTGTAGTAATGTGCGGGGAGGGCAGTCGTGCCAGCGGTTGATATTTGGGAACGAGGCCGTCGTGTCATGGAGTTGGGGAAAGGTGCGTTATGATAATTGTGTCAGGAGCAGTCGTGGCAGAGTGGTCAGGGCGTGCGGCATCAATGTCATGACATCAGCATTTCCAGCGCTAACTGTGACGGGTGCAAGCGTTTCAGGTGAAACTCTGCCGGGGATAGCTGCGTAAAGCGGTTTTGTACCTGGTAATATCCGTGAGAGGGCACTGCCATGTCAGGGGGTAGTCATCTTGGTAAGATGTCACGTCAGGTAGTTGCCGTGTCAGGGTCGATTCGCAGAGTGTGGACATGTGTCAGGGTTAGCGTTGTCGGATGTAGCCATGTTGATCGCAGCTGTGTTGGTGGTTGGTGTATCAGAGGGCAGTCATGTCAGAGAATAGTCATGTTGGGATTCAATCATCCAGGTATAATTGCAAAGGACGGCAGTCGTATCATTGCGTAATTACATTGGCATGCCAGCAAATGGGGTTTTGGAAAATAGTCATATCAGTCCGTAGTTGTATCAGGGTAGTCGTGTTAGGGTAATAGTTTTCTCAGAATCGTAGTGTTAGGGAAGAGCCTTGTCGGGGCATTCATCATATGGACGGTAACCCTGTTGTCAGGTTTCCACATCAGACTAGTTATGATGGGGGCAGCTGTATTTGGGTGTTCTGCTTTTCCAGTAGTCGTGTCAGTGGCATTCATGTTGGGGCAGGAATGTCACGGGGCAGTCATGTTGGAGGGTTACTATGTCGGAGGGCAACCATCTTGTGGGCGGTCCATATAGGATGTTGCCGTACCAGAGGATTGGAGGGCAGTTGCTAAGTCGGTGCACCATTGGAGAGGAACAGGTCGTCAGATAGGTGAGAGGGAAAGTAAGTCATGGTGAGTGATTTTTGAGTCAAGTCAAAGAGAGGGAGTGAGGTGAATTAACGTTTCCACAATTTGGAATTTATAAATGCAAATAGCTGATATGCTGACAGAATTCCAAACCCAAACTGAAACCTTCTCTCTTTCTACGTCAAGATTTAGATTAGATTACTTACAGTGTGGAAACAGCCCCTACGGCCCAACAAGTCCACACCGACCTGCCGAAGCACAACCCACCCACACCCCTACATTTGCCCCTTACCCAACACTACAGGCAATTTAGCATGGCCAATTCACCTGGCCCGCACATCTTTGGACTGTGGGAGGAAACCGGAGCACCCGGAGGAAACCCACACAGACACAGGGAGAATGTGCAAACTCCACACAGTCTGTCGCCTGAGTCGGGAATTGAACCCGGGTCTCAGGCGCTGTGAGGCAGCAGTGCGAACCACTGTGTCACCGTGCCGCCCACCGGCACCAGTTTAACATTGAACCATTTCTGTAATATTTTCACTCTTGACTCTAATATCCAAAAAGAAATTGTTCACGTCTCGTTGTAATTCATCTGTAGGAGGCCAAAAGTTGGGAATGTATAGAGCCTGTTGTGTGTTTTTTGTATTCAATATCCTGCCGAATAAGGCAAGACAAGATTTTCATTCTGCCTCGGTACACGTGACAATAAATAATTTCAATTTAATTCAATTCATTCAGAAGGTGTCAGCTGATCAATCATTTCAAGTTTATTTGTGGCATCCATTTTTTGTTAGCAAATTAACGACATTGACTTGCTAAACTGGGAAAGGAAAGAAAGAAGGGAGACTTGGGATTTCATGTGTATTTGAGCGCAGCGTAGAATCACCAGAATGATAGTTGGAAAACAAGTGGTCAATGGCAGAGGAGCGAAATAACACAGGCTATGTCCCGATAATTTAGATAATACGAGATGAATAAAGTATGTATGATAATAATGGAATTTCTTGGGATCGAGGTAGAGAAAAGCAGTAGAGCAAAAACATTTTCTCCAATTCACTCTTGAACTTAAATATATTTAGTGTTGTTTCTTCTCTTTCAGCACCAATAGCAGCCATTTTGTCTTTTGTCCTTGCCCACTACAGTGATCATAGCCCCTTCTCTAACTTTACCTAAAGAATTTCAAGAAGTAATTTGCGGATATCTTTCGGCTGGGAAGAAGTCACACTATATTCAGACATTGACTCCGCTTTCTCCACTCACAGATGCTGCCGAATCTGCTGAATTTATTCACCATACTCCACTGTTTTCAGCAGATTTCCAGCACACTCAACTTTTTAGTTAAAATATTTCTCTGGATCTCGGAGCTCAATAGCATCGACTTTCTTTTTAGGAAACATGAGCTCGAAGAACGTAGTCGAATATGCAAGTAAAGGAGGAAAACCAAACTGTGGAAGCAGATGAAATAACTGACAGAGAGAAACATGTATGTGTGGGAGGATTGCAGACCAACTGAGGAAGTGTGTCATGTAGGGTCAATCACTTCACAATACATACATTGTACAGTGACATAGCATACAGAATTGCACTGGCTGTGGGAGGCCAAAAGACAAAAAGAGAGAACAGCACTCTGAAGCACATATACTCTGCTAGACAATCTTGGAATAATGTGTTTTTCGCTTCTCAGCCGACGAGAATGTGAACGCTCTCCTCAACTGCCATAACTTCTCCTGCATTTGGGGACATCACAGATGGCAGCACACCAGAACGGGAATGAGATAGCTGAACCCTGGGAGAACCCGCTTTCAATTTCAAAACTATACTTCATTCATAAAGACATGTCTTGGTACAGAAGCGGTACAGTTCTGCACATTTCAAGCACACACACAAAACTTTGGATTTGCACTCTACTCAAAACCATTGACCTCGCTTACACAGACAATACTCATTTATATATCTATATATTTGCCACAGTGGAGGGTCATATATCTGAACGCTTCTCTACTTACTTCTGCAGGAAGACCTAAGACGGTCATCTTTCCATATTGCGTCTTGATGGCAGCTGCTTCAATCTTTAGTGTGATCTCCAGCATGTTTTCATCGTTTTAGGATTGTGCCATTCTGCAATTCTCATTCAGGCTCAACTCCTTGTTTTGGAAGACCAGCATGAACATTTTTCCAAGTTGATGATTCTCCGGACGCAATTAATATTTTTAGCTCGACGCTTCCCAGGCATCAGACTATAGAGCATAGAATCCCGGGTCATGGGACAAACGGCTGTACGAATGAACCTGACAAAAAACATTTCATCTTCTTCCAGATTATATCTACCAAGGCACAATCCAGAAAGAGTCACCACTCCAAAGCTGCTTTGAGGGTAGCATGTAGTTGCACACACTGACTTGACATGTCCAACGGAATCACGCAGATAGTGCACTTCTCCACCACCAGCCAGTCCAAACCTTGATGCTGGTAAGTGCTGGAGATGAGGGACTCTGTCAAATGACTTTGACAATCTGTGCAAGGAACCACATAATTTGGGATCAAGGTTTGTTCCACTGCCAAGTAAGTCTGGCACAAACTCTGACACACTCATACCCACAACAGCCACTTCCTCACACAATCACACTCACAGATTTTCCAGCACCACCTCTTCAAAGTGCAGTGCTTGTAGAGGAGCTCTCATCCTCATTTGGATCACGGATCGTGCTCGAAATCTGCACTTCCCATGAAGTCCACACCAAATGGTGTCCCATCCGCTTATTTGAACAGCTCCCTAAAATGGAACCTTCCCCGGCCAGCTGCAAGGACAAAATGAAACATTGCTGATGCTGGAGATCAGAGTTGGAGAATGTGGTGCTGGAAAAGCAAACAGGAAAGCAGCATCCGAGGAGCAGAAGAATCGACTTTTCAGGCAGTCCTGATGAAGGGCTTGTGCCTGAAAAACGTGGATTTTACTGCTCCTTGAAATTCCTCCAGTTGCAACCTGACTTGCAGAAATAAATCTCTGACAGCGTTCAAAAGACCCTCACGTAAATGTTTAACTTCAATCCGAGATGCTGCTCAGAAATTGATGTCAACACGGATGGAAAGAAACCTCCAGATTTTAATCAATGCCCATTCATGACATAACTTACCAATATGCAGAATTCATCCTTTGTTCTGCAATCGCTAACCAAGTGCAAGAGGATTCATCGGGAAGAGGTTGCCTGGTATCATTAGCTTTAAATTGTGCAGTGCGGAAAGATGTAATTTGGCCCGTTGAGCCTGCACCAACCATTTGAAGGGAATCCCACCCTATCCCGGTAACCCTGCACTTCCCATGGCCAATCAACCGAGCCTGCAAATCTTGATGCCTGCTGGTAAGTGCTGGAGATGAGGGACTCTGTCAAATGACTTTGACAATCTGTGCAAGGAACTACATAATTTGTGATCAAGGTTTGTTCCACTGCCAAGTAAGCCTGGCCTGAGTAAGTCTGCTGAGGGAAGATGACCGAGCGTGCCACCATCACGTGTATTATGGAGGAGAAGCTGCCAACGGAGATGAGAGGTCAGCTTTTGATGGATCCCAGAATCGAGTCCCAAGCCGTATATTTAAGGAGAGGATCACAGTAGTCAAATTGGAGAAGGAGTCAGACATTCGAATCTCTCTGGAACCTATTTCATCATCGAATAGAATTATCATCGAAATCCCTAGGCAACTCTATCCTCATTGATCTCGATCAGACAGATGCTAACAGGTAGCCAGACCGCGAGAGAGTTTAAGAAAGCTTAGAAATCAAGCCAACTGTTCCACCCCCACCCCCCCCCCCCCCAGTGCCTACCCACCCACCAACCACCGTGAATGAAGTCCAGCTTTCAAACTCAATATTTTGCAATCGACTCAACTGGACAAATTCGATGGGTACAGATGAAAGGAGGTTGGGGTAGTGCAGAGGTCTGCCGATGTTTCAGCGACACAGGATCAAATTTCAACAAAGCCCCGGTTTGCAAAGTGAAATCGATTCAGAAATTTGGAATGTAAACAAAGTGTTTGCAACAATGACTGTAACTGATTATCAATTCGCAAAAAAAAAAATCAGGGTTACTCACGCCATTTCAGAAAAGAAAATATGCTGTCCTTACTTGTTGTGGCTGACACGTGACTCCAGAGTTACCCCTTTGGGGCGAAGGTGTAGATGTTTCCCTGAATAAAAGAGTCGTTTGTCTGTGTAATTATGTTCTGCCGACATCAGTTTCCTCCTGCTCCTTCACCAAATCTACGCCCTTCCCCTACCCGACCTCTGAACCCCGCAGCAAAGGGTAGGTTCCTTCCTGTCTACCCTCTCCAAACCCCTCAGAAGTTTTTTCTCCATTTTAATCATGTCCCTTCTCAAATTCCTCTGCTTGAAAGAATAGAAAAAGTCTGTTTCAATCTCGCTTGGCATCGCTAATGACCTTGCGAAGGTCATCGAGAATATCCCTGAAAATGTCATTGTCGCCGACATGAACACCTCACATCTCAACATCATTGGAGAGTAGATCTTTTGGTTCATGTATGGTTTTTCTTTGTGGAAAGTTCACGTTAAACCTTTCAGCATACATTCGCTTATACATTTCGTGATGAAGTGTGAGATGATGGTGGCATGCCAGTTTAATTTTGCCACTGTGTTCTTGAACATGGACCAGTTCACCAAATCTAAACAACCTCATTAAACCCCTTCTGTTTCCTCAGGACAGCTCTTCAGTATTTTCTATTAATTGTCAGCGCACTTCAATTTCAACTGCAAGCCTGGTGCACAAGCAGAGTGTTGTGGTCTGACGGTCCAAAATACATCTGGAGGAATAAAATTTAGGCATATTTGATGGTTTTAGGCAGCTTCTAATGTGAAGAATTTGTGATGCACTGCTAGGACAGAAAATTCCTGCGTGGTACATTGATAACCCATTCTTGAACATGCCCTGGTCGTTATAATCAGATACAATGAATGTGGCTTCCGCATTTTTCGTCCCGTGCCTGTTTGTGAAGTGGCATACTTCAACAAGTGCATTCTTCACTTCCACAAGGGAGGGGGATAGAACCCTATTACCCTGAACGCCCATAGCAGGAAGGAAGAGTGGCACATTACTGTAAGTTACTTAAGGGCCAGTGAGCATAATTGAACAGGCCACCACGTATGAGCACGAAAAGGCTTTGTACAGAAGAGCCCACAGCTCCTTGCCTGAGGACGCTGACGACTCAATGCAGTGAAGTGCGAACCCAAAGTTTCCAAAGCAATATCTCATGCAAATTAGGGAGACTGTGTATCTGGGAAACAGAATTCCGAACAGTCTCTCAATTCCCTTTTGATAGGGCCTTATGATTGGTTCGTCTTTTTTTCTCAATAGCCTGGATATTTCCTAGGTGTTTGCTGCTGAGAGGGTGGTGCTTGGAAACTCGGAGTTTCAGATCCACTTGATATTCAGTTGATGCTCCCTCGTTTCCTGCATGAGTGGTGGCACCTAGACAAAGTGGATGTCATTGAGTGAAGTTAGCTGCTCTTAGACATGCATGAGTGCTCCTGATGTGATCCTGGGAAAAGGCCTTGAATATTTTGGGATCGTTTGACATCGCTGAGGGATGTCCAGAAGTAAGTGAATGCATTTGATTGGTTCCCGGGCACCTGTCGTGACCTTGAGCGTTCTGAGTGATCTTTTGTTGGACCTGGTCGAGTCTCCTCAATATCTCCTCCTCGCAGACTCAGTTCTTATTTCTGCACTGGTCGGGCCTTAGTTCCAGCGTTCTAAGGGGAAGTCGGGCTTATGGTTCCAGTGTCGGTTATTGCGAATTCTCAATCAGAACATCCTCAGTCCTGAAAGCAGATTTATGATATGTAAGAGTAAAGTCTGCTCTGGACATATGCCAGAATTTCACCACCTTCTGGCGACATCTTGGATCACTGTTGATTAATCCTCCAAAATATTAACTTGTTCAAAACTTGTTATGCATCAGGCCAGACCTCCTCATAATATTTAAGAAAGCATTCTCGTCGCTAACATTTCCTAATTTAAATTTGTGCTGTGTATATTCAGGAGTAATGCAGCTAGTCAAACCACTTGGCTTTAAGCAAAACAGAATTTAGATAACCATTACAGTTGAAAGATGGATAAAACGAAACGAAATTTAGAATAACTCAACTAATGGAAAGTCTAAGAGAACTGACACCGCTACATAATTAAGGGGCCATTCCAATTCAATAACATTCAAGAACATAGATTCTTATATGAAGGAGGAACCAACTTTCAAATAGATTTCAGAGAGGAAAGTTCAACAGGAATCATTGCCTGAAGTTTGGGACCTTCCCTGCACATCAGCATCTTCTAACTGCGAAACCCAACCAAATTAGAAAGAAAACATTACTCAGTAAACTGGCCACTGCACCGCCCATTTTAAATTAGGCTCTTCCTAGACCCCTCGGCACCTCTGCCTTAACGACCGCTCTTTAAAAAAGCATGAAGGACAAAATAAACTTGTTGATGAAACAGTAAGGCCAAGAGCTAAATGTGTTTTCATCTTTTTTGAATTTGTGTGGAACTTTTCCCAAATGCCTGGTGAATATGATGGGTTGTTTGTCTTATCTCTGAGCTATTAATCCTGAACCCCAGACAATGTTCTCTTGCATTAAATTTCGCAAGAACCAATGGGGAAATTTGAATCAAATTAACTGTCAAGTTAAAATATTCTGAAAATAAAATGAATTCTCAGTTCATTAATGACCTTGATGGATGTACGTGAGCCATCACTGCCGTGGTTTTATATACATGTGACTCCAAATGCACAGCAATGTTGTTTCGTGTTCACTGTCCACTGAGGAATTCGGAGTGGACACTTTGGCATTGCTTTCCGCATTTCGTACATGAACACATCAGTTGATTAATTGAAGGCAGTTAAATCAATGAGATGATAAGTCATTCCAGATGCAAGTGCATGGAGGTTGGATATCAGCGAATCAATTCCCTTAATCTGTCCACCTCAATGGACCTGTAGTTTGTTTGAGGAGAGATGGATTAACCTTCATTAAGTAGACGGGGTTTAATGGTTACAGCAGAAATGCCAGGCAAGATCAGACACTCTCACCTCACCTCTGGAATTCAGCTTTTTTGTCCAAGTTTGCGTTAATTATGTAACGAAGTCTGTAGCTGAATGGCCCTGGCAGAACCCAAACCGGGCGTCACTGGATAGGTTATTGCTCTGCCCGTGCTGCTTCATAGCAGTGTTGATGACATTTTCAATCACGAGAACATACTGAAGAACCAGTAATTGAAGTGATTGGATTTGTCCTGCATTTTGTGTAAAGGTCATACTTGCGTAATTGATTACATTGTCAAATAGATAACACTGTTGCAATTGAAATGGGACAGCTTGGCTAGGGGAGCGAAGTATTTATGTATTATTGCCCGCATGTTGTCATGGCTTTAAGAGTTCCAAGAATATAATCTCTCCAAGCGTTTCTTAATAAAACATGACGTGAATCGAATCGGCTGAAGACTGTTATCTGCAATGATACGGACTACTGAAGGAGTACGAGATAGATCATTCACTCAGCAGTTCTGGATGAAGATTTTGGCAAAATCTACAGTCTTATCGCTTTCTCTGACTTGCTGTTCTCCATCATCATTGTGGATGTGGACATTTCTGGAACCTGGTCCTGCAGTGAGTTGCTTTATTGGCCAACGAAATTCACGGCTGTATGAGGCAGGACTGCAGAACTTGATCTGATTTGCTCGTAGTGGGATTGCTTAGCTCTGTCTATCACTTGCTGTTTATATTGTTTGCCATGCAAGTAATTCTGTTTGTTGGTTTTGCCACATTGATATCTTATCTTTAATTATACTTTCCTATATTAATCCCTTACCCTCCTGCACTCTCCAATTAAAGACGATTGATATCTTGGGGATTATTTTAGGATACGACCGACATTGAGATTACAGATTGTGCTAGATTATAATTCTGATGATGTTGATAGTCAACAGCGCCTCATCGATAGCCAGTCTTGAGTTTCTAGGTCTAATCGAAGTTTGACAATTTAGAACAGTGTTAGTGGCACACAACATGATGGACATTAATCTCAATGTGCAGGTGGTCTCTGACTCCATAAGGATTGTGTGGTGATCAGTCTTAGGGATACTGTCATCACCAGATATATCTGTAACAGGAAGTTTGTTATAGATGAAGTCAAGTATGCTTTTCCATCTTGTTGGTTTACCTCACCACAAGCCGTAGTGCCAGTTTAGCAGATCCTTTTGGATCCGATCAGCTCTACCTTCCAAACTGCTGCCGAATCATTCTTGGCTGTCGACATTGAAATCCCTCAATCAATGATCATTTTTGCTCTTGCCATCCTCTGTGCTTCCTCTTAGTGTCATTCTACTAAGAGGAGTGTTATTTCATCAGCTGCGGGAGGGCAGTACATGACAGTGAACATTAGGTTTCCTTGCCCATTTTGTAAATGAAACCATCAGGGTCATCGTGTCCAGAGTTAATTTTGAGGTGTCCCTCAGCAACTGCCAATGCATTGCATACCACTGTGCCACAGTCTATGCTAGGTCTGTCCAGACATTGAGACTGGACTTATTCAGGGTCGGTAATTGGCTGTAACGTACGATTCAGTGCGTATGACTATGTAAGTGTGACGAGTCTGTGAGACTGCTCTCCCATTTCTGATATTAGCCCCAAGATGGTAGTGAGGAGGACTTTGCAGTCTCGAAAGGACATATGTCTTCTGTTGCCGAAAACGATGCCAAGTGATCCGTCCAGTTTCATTTCATTCAAACTTTGTAACAATTGGGTGTAACCTAATGGCTTGTGAGAATACTTCAGAGGGTAACTGGGAGTCAACCAGATTGTTGTGGGCCTGGTGTCGAACGATGGCCAGATTAGATGAGGATGCTAGATGTCCTTCTCTGAAGGATAATGGTGAACCAGATGGGGGTTTTCGACAAACGACAATGAATTCATGACGGTCAGTAGATCCTTAATTCCAGCTTCTTTATTTTTGACTTTCAATTCCACAACTGTTTTCCACAAAGCACCAGAGGCTGAAGGGTGACCTTACAGAGATTCATAAAATCATGAGAGGCATGGATATGGATAATAGGCAAGATATTTTTCACTGGGGTGGAGGAGTCCAGACCTAGATGATATAAGTTTAGGGTAAGGGGGAAAAAATTAATGGATACCTAAATGGCAACTTGATCATGCTGACAGTGCTGCCTTTCTGGAATGAGCTGCCACGGAAGTTGTGGGGGCTCTTGCAATTACAACATTCAAAAAATATAGGTGGGTGCATGAATAGGAAGCGTGTATATAGATATAGGCGAAGTTTTGCCAAAGGGAACTAGATAGGTTAAAATATCCAGTTGTCATGGAACAGTTGAATCGAAGGTTTGGTTTGTGCTCTACTTCTCGATCACTCTATCTGCAGTGCCGTGTACGAACCTGGGTCCTGAGAACATTAGGAGAGTTTCTGAATTCATAATCTGGATTTAATTCCGCGAGGATGTCACCTAAGTGTTCCAGCCCTTGCATTTTTTTATGAGGACTTTGTACAGACAAATGATCATTTTAAAGTAATAGATTCATCTTTAATCTTATTTACTAATGCACTATGCCTGTGTTAGATGGATTTTATGGAATGTGGCAATGGGGTACTATTTTAAAACGAACCCCATGTTGTGCCTGTCTAGGGAAAGTTTGTTGAGGATCATTTGTGGGTGGCTCATTCGATAGTGAAATCTATGTCCAAGATGGCAGGGAAATTTCTGAAGGATTTCCCATAGTCAATTCTGCTATAACGCACTTTTCCACAATACAAAGGGGCTACAACGGTATTGAATAATGAAGACGGTTATTTGTAGAGTGTGAACATCCCTCGGCTGTAATACGTCTAACTCGTTTCCTGTCCCACTGGTTTAAAGGGTGCTGCCATTCACTGAATCGCATGCAATTAGCAATTGCACGGGAACAGAACTATTATGTTATATCAGAACAGACTGCAGCGATTTTTAAAAAAATGATGCTTCTCCCTCCGGAAGCAGCAAGACGCTTTTCTCTCAACATAACACGGCAGTTTCCATTATTATCTCGAAAATTATAATGACCACAAATCTTACTATATTACAGAATATAACACTGGGTGTGTATTATTTCACCCTGTCGTCATTGAAACCCTATATTCCACCCATCAGTCTGATTAATGTTCATTGAACTCCAAGGCACATAAACTGTGAATAACTTTCGTGAGTTTCCAGTTTATGAAGTAGACGTTATTGTTGTGGGAGCATCAGATGGCAGCAGTGAACAGACGTAAATTGCCTGAATCACTCGTATCGCCCTGCAAATTAAAACACATTTCACACATTGTACATTATCTTTACCTCCTGTGTGAGAAGTGCAGTGAGACGTGAAATCATGCCGTTTGGATTTTGGTTTCAGAAATAGGACAGAAACCAAATGGTCTAATGTGAAACAGAGCACCAGGCAGAGAACGTTTCACTTTGGTAATATAACTATGTCTGTAAGGGGTTGGAAGATAAAATGTGTCAAACACTATTTTAATTCGTTCAGTCCTGTATTAGAGAAATGATGGTTTCAGTTGGAGGAGTAGGATTGGGAAGGGAGGTTGGAAGGATAGGCAAGTTTTGATATGTTAAGATGCAAATTTCACAATTGACTTAGCGTCCGAGAGTCATAGCGTCATACCACACAGAAAAGGTCCCTTTGGTCCAACTACGCCATGCCGAGAACAATCCCAAGCAAAATGAGTCCCAACTGCCCGCGTTTGACCAATATCCTCCCAAACATTTCTTTCTGGATTACTTAATTTTAACTCAACTAAAACTTCCTCTAGAAGCTTTTCCAGATACAAGCAAATTCATGTTTAAAGAAAACCTTTTGCTGTCTTTTCAAAATCTTTCGCCCCTCACCTTAAAAATATGCCTCCTAATGATTGAAATCCCCCATGTGAGAGAAAAGATATCTAATATTCACCATATTTATTTTCCTCATTATTTTATCAACCACTATAAGGTCACCTCTCAAACTCATATGCCCAAGTGAAAGATGACTCAGCCTATCCAACCTCTATTTACAACTCAAACCTTCCATTCTCAGTAACATCCTAGCGAAACTCTTCGAAACCCTCTCCAGTTTGATAAAATCTTTCCTGGAACACGATGACAGGCGCTGGACGCAGTACCCCTGATGATGCCTCAACAACATACTGCATATCCTGAACAAGACATCCCAACTCTCATATAAAAGATCTGAATACTGAAAATAAGTATGCTAAATGTCTTCTTTGCCACGATGGTGCCCATACGCAACGTAAATTTGAAAGGATTATATATCTGAACTCTTGGAGATATATCTACCTTCAATTTTCTGATATATTCAGCACTTCCTCTTCTGTAGATTTTTTTTCCAAATCATCCATCCTTATTTCCTTGAGGTCTTTAACCTCCATTTATTTTTCCACAGTAAAAACCGATACAAAATATTAATTTAATATCTCTCCCATCTCCTGCGACTAAATTCAAAAATGACATCTTTGATGATTGAGGGAGGAACGTATCTGTGACATGTTTTACTGTGTGGGAGAACCTGCTCTGCTCCAGTGGAAGTGTGGAGTGGGGTGTTGAGTACCATGCAACTCAACCATGCTGACCAGAAATTCAGAATTAATCTAGCCAAACTAATCCATCATGTAAGCCACATCTCCCTAAGCCCTTACTATTCATGGACTCAGCCAGGTGACTTATAATTGTTGTAACTGAACCAGTCCCCATCACTTTCTCAACCTTCTGCGTGAAGAAAAACTGCCTCCTACGTACCCTTAAAACTTTTCCCGCTCAGCTTAAACTTATGCCATGTGGTTTTCGACCCCACCCTGGGGAACAATGCTTTGGTTATTAACTTTAAGCATGCCATTCTTGATTCTACACACTCTTATCAGGTCCACCCTCAATCTCTGATGCTCTGAGGAAAATACATCCAGCCTTGTCAGCAGCCTTTCAAGATTAACAACATTTTTCTTAAAGTGGGAAGATGAAACCAAACGCAGTGTATCAAAACTGGCCAAACCAATGATCTGTAAGTCACAAAATAACATCCCAGCTCCAGTACAGAATGCACTGGCCAATAAGAACAAATACAACAAATGCCTTCGTCAGTATCATGTCTATCCGTGACCTTCAAGTACCTATGAAGCTGTGCCACAATGTCTCTTTGCTCGACAACAGTCTCCAGGTCCTGACCATTAAGTGTAGAAGTACTGTTCTGATTTGGGTTGGAAAAACGCAACACCTTCCGTGTACCTGAATTAAACTGCACAAGCCATTCCTCGCCTTATCGGCTATTTGAACAATGCCCCTCCGTATTAACGTTCTTTACTGTACACTATATTATATTTTTCGTCTGAAAAATTATTAACTGTTTACATTTAAAGCATAGACTCATCGTGTCTTAGAGACCTCCAGCATGAAAACAAGCTCTTTACTCAACTTGGACAGTTCCCCCTGTCTTTTGGGGAATCACTTACAATTGTCTGCATTTGGTTGAGATTTCTTCTATCCACAAAGCTGACTAAATGTTTCTTAAGTGACGAAGTTTCATTCACTTAAGCACCACCTGAAACAAAATGCCCGTATGGACTCTTTTGTATCTCTCCCTCTCACCGTAAACCTTTGCACTCTCATTTTAGACCCCCCTTTCATGTGGAAAATCTGTTGGATATCTACCTTATCTATGCCTCTCATGATTTTACAGATCTCTGGAAGGTCATCCTTCAGACTCTTATGTGCCAGAGGAAGGAGTCACAGCCGATGCAATCTTTCCTCATAACTCACCCCTTCCAGTACAGCTAACATCCTAGCTATTGTTTCGTGCACTCCTTCCAGTTTGATAATTTCCTCCACTGCAGGACGACCAGACGTGTATGCAATATTCCAAATGTGGCCTCATCATCCTTTTGTATACAACAAGTCCTCCCGATTTCAATACACAGTGCTCTGACTGATGAAAGCAAAAATGTTGAAGCCTTCTTCACACTCCTCTCTTCCGGTTGTATCACGTCCAAGGATCTGAGAACCTGTTCTATAAAACTCCACAGGACTTTACCATTCACTGTGCTATCCTGCCCTGCTTTGACACTTCAAAATGCAGCAGCTTGTATTTATCCAACTGACCTCCTTCTGCCATTCCTGAGACCACTGGCCCAACTGATCAAGTTTTTGCTGCATTCGCAGATAATGTTCTTCACTGTCCATTGCATCATCAATCTTGATTCCTTTGGAAAACTTATCATGCATATCTCCGAAATACTAATCCAAATCATTTATGTCAATGACGAATAAAAGTGGACCCAGCACTGAATCCTATCACAGACCGCTCGGTCACAGGTTTACAGTCTGAAAACAATTATCTATCAACACCTTCTGTCTTCCACCGTCCTGGAAATTTTGTTGCCACTTGGCAAGTTCTCCCTGGATCCCGTGAAATTTACCATTGCGTAACAGCCTAAGACATGATGCATTGGCAAAGGTCTTGTTGAAGGCCATTTGGACAATTACTACCACATTGCCATAATCTAACTTTATTGGTCAATCCTACAAACATTTAAACAAATTCGTAAGACATAATTTCCCACGCACAAAGCCATGTTGACGATTCCAACGAAGTGCTTGCCTATTTCTCCTATCTGTCAGAATCACCTCTAACAACTTACACATCACACACAGGGAGGATGGAAAAAGAGGATGGTGTGTAGCTTTGCTAATCAGAAAGTGCATGACAGCGACAGGAACGAAGGTTGTTGTGAAAGTTTTGTCTACTGAGTCAGTGTTGGTGTAAGTTAGAAACAGCAAGGGAACAAGCACCGCATTGGGGGTTTACTACAGACCACCAAATACCAGTAGAGAGTTTGAAGATCTCATAGGCGGGCAGGTTTTGGAGAAATTCAAAAGTAGCAGGGTTGTTGATAAGGGTGAATTCAACATTCCCAATACCAACTGGTACCTACTAGGTGCAGATGGTTTGGATGGCGCCGTTTTTGTCAGGTGTGTTCAGGAGGGGTTCCTTACTCAGTGTGTAGACAGACTGAGGAGGGGAGAGGCCATTCTGAATTTAGTTCTCAGCAAAGAGCCAGGAGAGGTGTCAGATCTCACGGTGGGAGAGCACTTTGATGAAAGTGATCACACTTAGCATTACCTTCGAGAGGGAATGGAGCAGTTACCGAGGGAAGATGCTTAACTGGGGAAAAGGAAATTATGACGCTATCAGACAGGAGTTGGGAAGTACAGATTGGGAGCAATTGTTCCATAGAAATGGCACAGCAGACATGTGGAGACTATTTAAGAAGCACTTATTGCGGGTAATGCACAAATTCGTTCGTCTGAAACAGGTAAGAAGGAGCAAGATTAAGGACCCTTGGATGACGAAAATAGAGGAGCTTCTTTTCGAAAGGAAGAAGGCAGCTTACGTAAGGTGGAGGCAGCAAGGATCTAGCACTCCTTTAGAGGATTACAAGCTGGCTAGAAAGGAGCTCAGAAATGGAATGAGGAGAGCGATTAGGGAGCACAAAAAAGGCTTGACCTGAAAGATTAGAGAGAACCTAATACGTGAGGAATAAGATAATGAGCAGAGAGAAGTTTGGGGCGATCAGAGATAGCAGAGGGAACTTGTGCGTGGAGTCTGAGCAGTTAGGCGAAGCCCTCAATGAGTTTTTTTATGAGTCGCTTTTCACCAAGGAAAGGGATCTTGCTATAAATGAAAACTTAGAGGAGCTGGGATACAGACTTGACCAGATCGAGATTGATGAAGATGATGTACTAGAAAATTTGGAATACATTAAAATTGACAAGTCCCCAGGGGCAGACAAGATTTATCCTAGGCTACTCCGGGAAGCAAGAAAAGAGGTTGCTAAGCCGCTGGCGAGGATGTCTGCCTCCTCACTCTCGACGGGAGTCATACCAGAGGATTGGAAGGAGGTGAATGTTGTTCCATATTTCAAGAATGGTAATATGAAAATCTCTGGTAATTAAAGGCCAGTGAGTCTCACGTCTGTGGCCAGCAAAATTGTGTAAAGTATTCTGAGGGATAGGATTTATGAGTTTTTGACAAGGCATAGTGTGATTAAAAGTAATCAGCACGACTATGTGAAGGGAAGGTCATGCCTCACAAATGTTATTGAGTTCGTTGAGAAGATGTCAAGACAGGTAGACGACGGACGAGCAGTGGATATGGTGTAAATGGAATCAGATGGTATTTGATAGGGTTCCCCATGGTAGGCTCATGCATAAAGTCAGGAAACATGGGTTGCAGGGAGATTTGGCTATCTGGATTCAGAATTGGGTGGCTGACAGAAGGCAGAGAGTGGTTCTGTATGGAAAGTATACTGCCTGGAAGACAGTGTTGAGTGGGGTTCCGCACTCGGCTCTTTGCAGTTTTTATAAATGACTTGGATGAGGAAGTTTAGGGGTGGGTTAGTAAATTTGTAGATGACACAAAGATTCGAGGTGTCGTCGATCGTAAAGAGGGCTACTACAGGCTGCAGCGTGACATAGACTGGATGTAGAGCTGGGCTGAGAAATGGCAGATGGACTTCAACCTGGCTAAATGCGAAGCGATGCATTTTGGAAAGTAGAACTAAAATGCTGAATATAAGATTAAAGACAGGATTCTTGACAGTCTGGAGGAACACAGGGATCTGGGTGTGCAAGCGCATAGATCTCTCAAAGTTGCCACCCAAGTGGATAGGGTTGTTAAGAAAGCATATGCTGTTTTGGCTTTCATTAACTGGGGTATAGAGTTTAATAGCCCCGAGGTTTTGCTGCAGCTCTACAAGTCCCTCATGATATCACACGTAGAATATTGTGTCCAGTTCTGGCCGCCCTACTATAGGAATGATACAGAGGCTTTGGAAAGGATGCAAAGAAGGCTTACCAGGATGCTGCCTGGAGTGGAGGATTGCCTTATGAAGAACATTTGAATAAGCTCAGACTTTTCCCTCTAGAGAGAAGGAGGAAGAGAGGAGACCTAATCGAGGTGTACAAAATAATGAGAGGAATAGATAGAGTCAATAGTCAGAGACTTTCCCCCAGGGGAGGATTGACTGGTACGAGGGGTCACGTAGTTTGAAGATATTAGAAAGAAGCTATAAAGGAGATATCAGAGGTAAGTTCTTTACGCAGAGAATTGTGAATGTACGGAATGAGTTGCCAGCTGAGGCGGTGGAATCGAGGTCATTGGGGACATTAAAGCGACTAATGGGCATGTACATGGATAGCAGTGAGTTGAGGGATTAAGTCTTGGCACAATATCGTGGGTCTAACGGCCTGTTCTGTGCTGTACATTTCTACGTTCCATTCTGTGAGCCTTGATACCCTTGACACAAGGAACGTATCTATCTCCGTTTTAATATCCTCGATGATCTGGCCTCCACAGCATCCTGTGCCACTGAATTCCATATATCACAATACGTTTTTAGACTTCCAACTCGTCCTCTTCTGTAAGGTGAACTCTCTTCCAGACTTCATCATTTAATTTCTCAAGTTTCCTCACGTCCATTTATCAGCTTCCATGTTCACAGCTGCCCCTGCGATGGCTCTCCCTAAATTACCATCACTCCATAACTTCACGTCTCCATGCTGTTCACATTGCCTGTTACGTTCCTTACTCTTATTCTCTGTGACCTCACCGAGTAATTGTTGAATCTTTCCAGTGCTAACCTCTCTGGCCGCCAATCTTCACTTCCATCTGAACCATCTGGGATGTTGTTGTTTCTTTCAAAACATCATTCTGTCTGCACAAGGGCATCAGGTTCGTCTCAACGTCAGTAGTACATGCATCTCTCCAAATATCCTTGTCTCTCCGTGTTCCACACTTCCTTATGATTGCTTGTCTCTGCATGTTTTGCAATTTTTCTCCCATTTCCAACTCTTCTTTCCCTCTATGTTTCTCTCCATGAGTTGTCTCTACACCTGATTTTTCTTTTTCTGTCTCTGTCTTCTCCTTCTTTCTTGCTCTGGGTTTCGCTGTCTCTCTTTCTTTCTGTCCTCAGTTTCCATTCCGAAGTTTTCTGACTGTCTATCTTGATTTCCACTCTGTACATGTCAGTCTGTCTCTGCGTTTTTTTTTCTCTGTCAACCTTTCCCTTTTTAATCCCTGGATTCTCTCTCTTTCTCTCTCTCTCTCTCTCTCTCTCTCTCTCTCTCTCTCTCTCTCTCTCCCCCTCTCTCTCTCTCTCTCTCTCTATCTATCTCTCTATCTCTCTCTCTCTCTCTCTAACTCTTTCTCTCTCTATCTCTCTCTCTCTCTCTCTCTCTCTCTCTCTTTCTCTCTCTCTCCCTCAATCCCTGTCGCATTGGTCCCCATTGGCTGGTATTGCTCCCGAGGTATTTGTTGCCTTTCTCTCCTTGTCTTTGGTCCTCTGCTTTGTCGCAGCTTTCTGTATCTCCTTCCGTGTTTCTGTGTTTCTCCCTCTTGTACAGTGGTGTATTTCTTTCTCTTTCTATCCCCAAAATTTTCCCACTTCCTTGGTCTCTCGTTGAATAAAACAGTGGGGTGATTTTTTTTAAACTAAATGTGAGGCAGATGATGCCAGGGAACTGGAAATGTATTCTGAATTACGTCTGCCAGTTAAGCCGGTATTGTGGTTCTGCAACCTCTCATTGTGTCCTCCGTTGTGTTTGATAGAATTTATAAGTCACACAACACCAGGATATAGTCCTAAATGTTTAATTGAAATCATAAGCTTTTCGAGGGCCTCTCTTTCTTCAAGAGACGTGGAAAGAGGCATATAGACACAGAACCTATAGCAAAGAGATTATGAAATCATACGAATGATGCGAGGGCAATCTCGACAGGCTGAATATTAAGTCTGTGAAGGTGCCATCCGTTATAAGTGAAGTGTCCACAGCCAAATCACAAGTGAAGGGATAACTTATAATTCATTAGCTTGACGCAGAAAGAGAATTTAAAAAAAAACACAAACGTAAGGCGTTGCTGGAGACAA
This sequence comes from Hemiscyllium ocellatum, assembly GCF_020745735.1. Taxonomy (NCBI): domain Eukaryota; kingdom Metazoa; phylum Chordata; class Chondrichthyes; order Orectolobiformes; family Hemiscylliidae; genus Hemiscyllium; species Hemiscyllium ocellatum. The sequence goes on along the minus strand of NC_083448.1, from coordinate 2,563,036 downwards.
ATCAAATGGCTGCAATTGCACGATAGATATCAGAGTCGAAAGCCGTGAGTCTAAGAAAGATAATCAAGTAATCCAAAATTGTACAATTTATTTCACATAGAGAGATCATATCAGATTATCAAGGAAGGTGATGTTGTGGACAATCATCAGTAAGGAAAATTTTATAGAAACAGAACAATATTAGGGGTTTGCCTGGAGTGCAACATGTACCCAAGATCGCAGTTGAGGCCGTGTTCATGTTTATGGAACTTGGCTGTTAGCTTCTGCTCGCTGATTCTGTGATATTGTGTACCTTGAAAGGCACCTTTGAGGACGTGTAGCCGCACATTTGATAGGAAACACTCTTGATTGCTGAAGTGTTCACAACTGGGAGGGAACATTACTGTCTTGCAAATGTTATGTGATATTCATTAATCTGCTGTCGTTTTGTCCGCCTGCGTTCAACAATATACAATGCCTCGGGATATCCTTGTTGCAGCTTGAGGTAAACACCATTGATGGAGTCACGTGAGCATCTGCCGCGTATGTGGTGGATGGTGTTCCCACATGCGATGCTTGTACTCATGGTGACGAATCATGGAGGTCGTCTTGTTATCACCCAGCGATTTCTTTCCTGTCTGTTCCCTTTCAATTATTTCATTCTCGTTGGAGACTGGCAAATTGCCGTTCTTGTAGGTGAACAATTTTATAGCCAGTCTTTTTCTGCACTGACTCAGCATACAATCCAAAACTGTGGTTGATGCGGTAGAGGTGGGAATGGCAGGTGAAGATTCTTTAAAGAATGGGGATGCAGATGAGCCTTTATACGTAGTGGCTGGGTTATGCAGGAACTAATGAAGGGCATAGTTTCTGAAAGTAGGAAATGGAACTGTCGATGTTAGAGCAGTAAAACAGGGGTCATGGCCCGATTCATGAGTGAGAGATGGACAGAATTATTTGACAGAAAGTTGACTGTGAGGGTAAGAGAGGCTTTGAGGAAGAGAGGCAAAGGTAAGGACAGTGTATGGAATATAGTAGCAGGGGACACAGTACGGGGAATTGTGAGGTACAGCCCAAAATCTAATTGAGTTGGTATTTCCATTAATAGTACGTTAGGTGAGGCGGTTCAGAGATATCAGGGAGTACGATATAGCAGATTAATCATGTGGAGGTGGGGGTTGAGAACGCAGAATGAAACTGCACAAGCGATGGCAACGGAATAGGGGTCGGTCACTTTCTTCAATCAGGAATGGAGCTGGTCTATCAGAGAGTTGCCACGATGGGTATGAAAGGTGCTGAAATAGAACAGTGTAGAGTCTAACAGTGAATTGACAACGAGGGTATGAGATGGATTAAGAGAAAGGGGCAATAGATCTAATTGGGAGGTTGTGTGGGAACGATAAATGGTATGTAGGGTAGAGTGCATCACACGAGTTTTCATGAAATGTGCATCCCATTAAGTGAGCGTTCTTCAAAAGTGCGTTCTTTTTTCCTTTATTCATTCAACGGATAGGGCATCATTGGCGAGCTTGCAGTTATTGTCTATCCTTAATTCGCAGCGGGGCAGTTAACAGTCAACTGTATTATTGTGGGTCTGGATTCAAATGCAGACCAGACATAGGTGGCATTAATTAATAATGGAGGTTTATCTTCAACATTCGACAATGATTCATGGTCAACATTACACTCGCATTTCCATCTGCCATGGCGAGATTCGAACCCAGGCCCCAAATCATTATCTGCACGCGTTAACAGTCCACTGATAACATCATAAGACCATTGTCTCTCCTGAGAGAGTCCTGCTTTCTCTGTGATTTTTCTGCCTATCTTTCTACCTGTCTGAGTCTCTATGTTTTCATTCATTGTTTGTGGCTCTCTCCCTCTCTCGTTTTGTTTCCCTGGGCTTTCTGTCTCTCTATGTTAACTCTTTTGCTACGAGTCGCTCTGGTCTCTCGCCCCCACCCACAAACCTGGAGTAGATTTGGCCTCAGTAGCACTCGATGTGTAGGTCTTGACTGCATTGGGCTCATCCTGGCCCATATCTCTCCAAAGTTTGACTGCCGTTTTCTCCAACCTGGACGGGTTGGAGTGGGGCAGGTAAAGCATGTTTCTTATTGATGGGAACGAAAGAGATGCCTATTTGCTGGACACATTAAGGCAGTCTCTAAAATAGTCAGTTCATCTCTGACTATGTCTTCAAGCACATGAGATGGCACTCAGTGAGGTCGAATAATGTTATGTTATAGATACAGAGGGGAATTTGTACACCATAGGTATGCAAGGGAGGAACTAAAGAGAGGGCAGTGAGGGAGCAATTAGATAGCATTGGAGGTAGGCGATTCTGAGGGAAGCAAAACTTGGAGAGTGGTGTAAAACATGAATTTAGTTTGCCTGCTGTTTTTGTGACCTTTTATAAATTATCCAAAATCTGATTATCAGCAACATACATTAATTTTGACAAATACTTTTTCTTTACATATCTTTAAAAACTATTCGGTGGATCGGTGTGGACTTCTTGGGTTAAATGGCATGTTTACACACTTTATGGAATCTAATGTAATCCAAACAGAATCTTGTAGATTTTGTCCGCTGTTCCATGCATGTTTACAGTTATAGCCTTTATCAAAACCTAATCAAATCCCTGGCCCTCCTCTGCTGAATTCTCGACTTCTTCCAATTGTGGGCTGTACAAGTTCTCAGTTTGTCTGCCTTTTTTAAACCTAATACAATGTGGCCCATCCTTCGTTTACGATTTGTCATTCTATGACTCATAGAACATAGAACATAGAACAATACAGCACAGAACAGGCCCTTCGGCCCACGACGTTGTGCCGAACATTTGTCCTAGCTTAAACACCTATCCATGTACCTATCCAATTGCCACTTAAAGGTCACCAATGATTCTGACTCTGCCACTCCAATAGACAGCGCATTCCATGCCCCCACCACTGTCTTGGTAAAGAACCTACCCCTGACATGCCCCCTATACCTTCCACCCTTCACCTTAAATTTATGTCCCCTTGTAACAATCTGTTGTACCCCGGGAGGGGTCTCTGACTGTCTACTCTATCTATTCGCCTGATCATCTTATAAATCTCTATGAAGCCACCCCTCATCCTTTGCAGTTCCAATGAGCAAAGGCCTAGCACTCTCAATCTGTCCTCGTGCAACCTATTCTCCATTCCAGGCAACATCCTGGTAAATCTCCTGTGCACCCTCTTGAATTCAATCCCTCTTCTAATGAAGGCTAATACACCATAGGCCTTCTTACAAGCTCTATCCACCTGAGTGACAACCTTCAAAGATCTATGAACATAGACCCCAAGATCCCTCTGCTCCTCCACCTTCCTAAGAACCCTAGCCTTAACCCTGTAATCCGCATTCTTATTTGTCTTTCCAGAATGGACAACCTCACACTTGACAGGATTGAACTCCATCTGCCAGTCCTCAGCCAAGCTCTGCATCATATTCCTTTGCAGCCGACAACAGCTGACTCTTTGAAGGGTTTCCCATTGCCCTTCCAATTTAGTTGAGACTCTCCCCACTTACTGGCAAACGCATTCCATCAGGCATCAGTACTATCCTGCCATTTTGTACTGGTTAAAAATCCCTATGATCAAGATTTCACACCTCGACTTTGGATACACTTTGTTCATCCGATTTCTTCACCACGAGATCAATTCATGTAATCTACTAATTCGCCATTGACCAGCATGTCACATTGGCATTACTTCTGTTTTCATTTCCTTTATGACACTGTCTTTTTTAAACTTGCTCTCTAAGTACTAATTTCCTAAACTTAAGACTCATAATTTTTGTTTTCACCTTTTTTATGGTCCATTACGACAGGCTGCAGGTGAAATGCTTTAGCGTGTGCTGTAACTTTGCTGTAATATCTCTGGCATGAAAACCAGGGAGGGAACTTTCTAACTTAGATCTCGTATGTGACTACAGAAATGCCGACGCTTTTTCACCTGTTGGGCGTAGGCATCGCTGACTGTCCAGCATATTATTTCCTATCCACAGATGCCCTTGAGAAATTGGTGGTTAGCTGCCATGTTAAACCACTGCGGATCATACCTCCTACATTGGGAGGGAATTCCATGATTTTCAGCAATTGCAGCAATATATTTCCCAAGTCAGGTGATTATTAATTTGGAGGGGTCTTAAGTGATCATGGGATTAGAAAGTGATGTCTCAGGATCTGTGGTGAATTTCTGCGTTGCATTTTGTACAGAGTAAGTACTGCAGCTGCCGTTTGACAATTATGGAGGCTGTCAATATATGTGAATAATGTGCCAATCCGTCAGGATGTTTCGGGCTGGATGGTATCAAGCTTTTTAGGTGTCGTTGGAGTGCACTAACAAAGCTAAGTGGAGAGCATTTCATTACATTCCTGACTTGTGCATGTCAGTGATGCACAATCTTCATCGAATCAGCAGGTGACTTACTTACTGCAGTATTCCTCGTCTCTTGTAGGCACTGCGTTTATGTAAAGTTTGTACTTGAGTTTCTGGTTAATGTTGACCACAAATGTTTATTGCAGGGGATTCAGGAATGTAACATCACTGATTCCATCGGAGTTAGTAATTACTTGTGATTTAAGTAGGACAAACGTTACTTGACAGTTGTCAGCCCAAGCCCAGACATTGATCCAAAGCTGTTGAATTTGAGCAAGATGCACTTCAGTATTTTAGAAGTCGTGCATGTTGCTGAACATTGTGCAATCTTCGAGAAAATGCCAGTTCTGACCTTATGACAGATAGAATGTCTTTGATGAAGCAATTGAAGATGGTTGGGCCAAGGATACTACTCGAATGAACTTCTGCAGTGATGCCCTGCAGCGAAGAAAACCGAACTGCAAGAACCAGTGGGGAATTTGTCTTCTAATATTCACAGATTTCTGTATTGATCAAGCACTTTGTGCAGAATTGCACTCAGTCTTTCATAATCTTTGCTGGTATTCATTTCATCATACTACAATGCAAGGCATTGGGTGCAGGAAGCACATTCACCTTTATTAGGTTAGATCACTTACAGTGTGGAAACAGGCCCTTCGGCCCAACAAGTCCACACCGTTCAGCCGCAGCACAACCCAACCCACTTTGGTTACATTAGTTGTACGAGTAGAATCACAGAGCTACTACAGATCAGAGGGAGGCCATTTCGACTTTTCAGCCTGCATCCAATGTTCAGAAGAACATTGCTTTGTCGTGCCAGTCGCTTGGTATTCCCAGAATTTGCAGTGCACACCATCCCAAAAGTAAAGTGCAATTCACATTCTTCACTAGGAAAAACGATGTTTTACGATCACTTCTCTAGATTTGGTATCGGATTTTGTATTCGTTTGTGCATTTTATGATGCTTTCATCTACAAAGACAGATATGGCATATTTGTTCAATATCAGCACCAATTCCTCTTCTGCCATTATTACTTCCCCAGTTCCACCTTGCCTGGATGAATAATTTCTACCACTACTGTCATCGGTTCTTTTGTTTCAAGTTTCAAGTATAGGAACTTTTGCTATCTTGTTTTCTAAATATTTCTTTCCAGTATATATTTACATTTACTTTCTGCACTCCCCTTCCTCGCATTTTTTTTCAAATCATCATTTGCTGCGTTCAAAATATTTCCAAACTCATACTTGTCAGCTTCACAGCATTGACCTCAGTTGTGATATCCATGATGTGATCCTTATTTTCCATACGTAGTCACGGAGAGTACACCCTTTCCATTAAAGTGTGTGTGTTTATGAATGTTATCAAATATCTCCTGAACTTCCTGGTACTGTTTATTTACCAGCTAGTTTTGTGCTTTTTGTTTTTCTCGTCTGCAGTAATCACCAGCAATTAAAAAGCATTGGATTTCTTAAGACAGTTTCAGGGACCAGATTCCAACTGATCATTCTCATCCTCAAACCACGTGTCATTCTATCATGTTATGATCACTCATGAGAAGTTAACATTTTTTCATGTTTGTACTCACGCAGCCTTGCACACTTGGAAAATTACGTAAAATCATAGGTATTTTTCAGGAATCAGATACCAACATAAGGGATAAATTCCTAGATGAAATGGCCAGGAGATATAAGTTTGCTTGACATGTGTCAGTATATCAGATAGTATGCAATATTGATTGCAGCGAATATTATTCAGAATACATTTCTAGTGGGGCAATACATCAATAAGTCTCATCATTTAAGATATTTAATAATTTGAACAAACGGGTAGTTCATCATCTTCTTCAACTGCTCTCTGAACTTTGAATGTATCACAACATAAATCACAGAGTTTGTGCAGCAACTGAGCATCTGAAGCATGTAGCCTAAATCCATTACAAAAAAAGGCAGCGATTTTGATTGATACCCCAAAAATACCAATCGTGAACTGATGGAAAACACCATTGATACAGACCAAAACAATATGAAATTGCCTGAGACAAGAAACAACAAAATGATAGAATTCCTTCGATTCTTCATCTCTGGGTCTCTGGCGCTTTTTCTATTGACCTGATGGTGAAGACGCTGGCGAGCTTTGCTTGTCACAAAAATGTGTCTGACCGTTAAAGCATTGAAAATCAGAATAAGAATAAAGGCAACTCCCGGAGTGAGAACGTAGTGAAGGAACTCAATTGCCCCCCAGATGGGAGAAAACTTGAAATGCCTTTTAACCCAACAAAACCATGGTCTGTTTTCCAGTCGATACCGACCATTATATATAAAATACCAGAAAGTGTTCTTCAAAAAGCTCAATACAGTCACTGTGCCCAGAACCACTGCCGTTGTTTTCGTTTTGCAAAAGCTGGTTTTCAGATTTGAACAGCAAATGGTAACAAATCGCTCAAAGGTGAAAGTGCTGGTGAACCAGACAGAGCAGTCAGTGGCGGCGTAAAGTAGGATAGCATGGATATTACACACAGGGATCGCATTTAAAATGTGATATTGTTCCTTGTAGACAAACAGAATGTGTCGCAATATGAGGTCAACGATAATGACCAGGAGATCTGCCGTTGCCATGGCTATCAGGTAATGAGTAATACGTTTGCAGAGACCATTCTTTCCCAGGGACAGGATCATGATTGTTACGAAGTTAGCTGTTAGGAAAGTAAACAATGAATTTAGACATTCTGCTCAGAGGAAATGTAACAAGTTTTTCTTAACACTAATAGAGGTGTGCAAGTGTTTTTTACTGGAATGACGGCCATCTGCTGGAGTCATGTACTGATGGTCTGCAAAATGACCACTTGAAATATAAGATGTGATAAAGATTGCAATCAGTTGAACCTTTTCAAACAGTTGGAACAAGTTTTGTCGTTAATTATACAAACCACGTGATGCAAGTTTATTGTGGAATTCAATATGCAGCTTCATCAGTGAGGATTCGTGCACCAGATTCGATTGCACGTGCGTTTAACTGGATCAGTGATCTCCTTACCCTGATAATTATGGAGAACTCCTGGGTGATTACGACTATTGAAATGCTGATTTCTTCCCCGTTACCCAATGTTGGACTAATGCAAAATTCACTAATTCTCATCTTATTGAAAGCAAAACGTATTACAGAATCTTTATTGAGCCTTTATGTTAAATTTTTGAGTCAACAGTGTGATGGAAAAATTCCCATTTGCTTGTATGTGCTCAACATAACATTGAAATTGAAAACATCCAGGACAACCGATCTACTCGACTGGAACCATCTAACAAAATGCACATTTGTGCAGTCTATCATTGAGCCTTAGCAGCTCTATTATATATAATCTACACGATGCCCTGAAGCAACTCACTTGAATAGTATGTTCTCAATCCATCAACGCGATCCAGCAAAAGGACAGGTCTTTAGATGTATCGGAACATGAGCCAACGCTGAATCGCCAATCTCGGCTCTTCATTACTATTTTTGCGTATTTCTCGATTTTTTTTTAATAAACACCATCTTCACTTTGCAGGCTATTGTTTCAAAATGTAAACGCCGGTTATCAGAGAGACTGTGAAGAATGGGAAGTCTGGCCACCTTGAATTTGAAACATTGATTCTGTTTCTTGCTCCAAGGTAGCTCAGTGGTGTGCCCTGCTACCTCACAGCACCACAAGACCAGGTTCAATTCCAGCCTAAGCCAACTGTCTGAGTGGCATTTGCAAATATTCCCTGTGTTTGCGTCGTGTCAGGCAAACATCTGGTGTCTGTCCAACATTCAAGGATGTGCAATTTACTTTTATTAGCCATGTTAAATAGCCGTAAATGATTCAGGCCTGTGCACACAATATAGATTCAATTTTTCAAACTTTTAGCTGTGTCTGCTTGATCTTAGGAAGTATAAAAGCAGGTTTCATGAGCATGTACCAAAGTCTCACACCCCAAGACGTATGAGTGAACCAGTAGTATTTGATTGCCTTAAAATCTCTATGGTGCACCCCTTTCATAGCCGTGCAGTGAAGTCACTTTTAAGCAATGTCGTTTGTAACTAACAGCAAATACTGAGAGATTCAGCGAACAAGTGCTTCAACTGCATGAATGCTAAATACAGAATGATTGCTTAATCAGCAAGGACGTCAAGACGGTGAAGTTTACAGCGCTCATAACGGGATACAAAGTTTCTTCATAGGTGCAAAATTGCACAGAGTAAACTACAAGCACAGTTATGCATTGAGCAATGGTTTGTACAACGAGCACGAGCCGCTGCCAGGTCTGCACACAATAAATGTCACATTAATAGAAATTGGAAAGACTTACCAGGGATGCCAAAAATTGCGAGAATGGGGTAATAAATGAATTGAATGACCTGAAGTACCCACCGAATTCGAAGTTTTGGTGACATCTGATATAAATTTGCAGCAAGATAACTTGTCGTCTCAAAGAAACCCCTCTCCACTAGTTTATGATTCCAGTCTGTTTTTCTGACGTTCAGAACCATTGCTGAAACATTGCAATCTACTGTCTTCACTTCTTCAACCGTTGTTATGCCATTCCAATAATGTTCTCTTGGATTCCAATTCAATGTTGTAACAAAATAATCTCCAGTCGCCATATTCCAATCCATTGCTTCAGCTTTCTAATCTATCATTCACGGATTGCGATACCTAATCTCTCTCTCTCTCTCTCTCTCTCTCCCCCTCTCTCTCTCCCTCTCTCTCTCTCCCCCCTCTCTCTCTCTCTCTCTCTCTCCCCCTCTCTCTCTCCCTCTCTCTCCCTCTCTCCCTCTCTCTCTCCCTCTCTCTCTCCCTCTCTCTCTCTCTCTCTCTCCCTCTCTCTCTTCCTCTCTCTGTTGTTATAGAACAGTGTTCATGCCGAATGCTTTGCTCCCAGTGACACGATAGTGAACACATTGAAAGATGTGGCACATTAATAGTTGTGTATCACGCTTCAGTAACGCAATTATGATTCATCAAGACTGATATTAGTGACAGTCAGTAAACAAACAGATGTAGTTAACTGCTTTCAAACGAACACCCTCTGGATCACTGTATATAATATGTCTATGCAGGAAAGATATGAAGTTGGCTGAGGAAGTATTAAACAGTTTATAACGATAGTAGTTATGAGATCGGAGTTTGGGAGACACTGGAATATTACAAACGTACAGCTACGTTTCAAAACTGGAGAAAACTGATGACGCAACTACTGGGCAGTCCATATACAGTTCGCCATGTTTTAAGATGCCGGAAAGGTGTCCCAGACATCAGACAAGGAGTTATGTAATGGAAAGGAAGTAGTGACGCAATATTCACAAAGCAAAAGGAAATGTGTGGGCTTTTCCCCCGATGCAGTTGCGTCTATCCTAAACCTAGCAAACCCGTCTTCCAACTCCAATCATGGCTTTCATTTGCCTAATAGTACTCCTTGGCTACAATAGTCATAAGACATCTATCAGCTCTGTCTTGAACTTAATTTACAATTCCACAGAGTGGAAACAGGCTCTTCAGTCCACCATTTCCACAGCGAATCTCCGAAGAGTAACCTACACAGACCCATTCTTCAACATTATTGCTATATATTTATCCCTGACTAATGCACCTATTATGATCCATCCATGAACACTATGGGTAATTTAGCACGGCCAATTCAACTAACTTGCACTTCTTTCGACTGTGGGAGGAAACCGGGCCACCAGGAGGAATCCCACGCAAAAACGATGAGAACGTGTAAACTGCTTGCAGACAGCCGCCCAAAGCTGGAATCGGTTCCCTGATGCTGTGAGGTAGCAGTGCTAACCACTGAGCCACCATGCCACCACAGTGATTAAACTTTCACAGTATGTTCGCTGCAGAATTCCAATGATTCAATTATCCTCTGTGGGATTACGTTACTCCTCGTTACAAATCTAAATTCTTCACACAGCTGGGAATTCAACACTTCTACATCGGTTGACAATCCATTGAAGGTCTTTACAAGATTCCAAAGCTTTTGCCTCTCATTCCTCTAAACACCAAACAATCCAATCGTTTTTATCCAACAGTCTAAAAATTCAAGTAATGTATCTGGTGAAATTCAGCTGCACTCTTTTGACATTAAGTATATAGTTAGTTTGGCCAGTAGAACTAAGCGGGCAACAAATACTCCATGGGAAATCTGAAATCGTTGAACAAAGCATCATTGTTCCTGTCTTCAAATTGACATGTGATAAAGGTGAGAAAAATGCTTGTCAAACAAGCTACCTACTCTACTTGCATACTGCTTTTCAGTGACTCGTCAATACGGCCACAGTGGTTTCTTAGGCCACAAACACTTTCTAATTTTTCGTTTGATCCAAGTTGACCATCTAAAAGTGAGAGATTACTTGATAGATCACATGTTTATGTTTTATGGCTAATATGATGTTTATCTGCTGAGAAATATTCAGTCAGGCAAAGCGTTAGTTTCACCAAGAGGACAGAAGGTTTTACATAAAGTAAAGGATTGAAGAAAAGACAACAAATACCATAAACATAACAGGTATTTGTAAATGTATCAAATCATACAGTTAATTTTCTTCCTTGAATTGTAAACATGTGGTAGGAATAAAGTTTGTCTTTATGAAATCTACTGGTTGTCCAATTGAATTACGATGTAAACGTTGAAATATTGGCTATCTGATCACAATACTTTGTTGGGATCTGTGGGGGCAGTCTGATGTTGTTTATATCAAGAAAGGTGAGGGTCGAAAAAGAAAAAAGTATCCTGATGGAAGCTGTGTACTGGCTTGCAAGCAGTATTCTGAATATTGTAAAAAAATAAATCAGGAGTAAGAAAAGGCATGCAATTTAGGGCAAATTGTAATAATTGTGGAAAATTCTAATATGCAATTGGACTAGAGAAGAAGAGTTTCATTGTGGGTTTGAACTTAAACGCCAGTACAATGGCTGAGCGGTTGGCAACGTTGCCTCACATCACCAGGGACAATGTTCAGCTTCCACTTTCAGGTGTAGGTTTGCGGGATTTTGTAAATCTCCTTGTTTGCATGAGGGTTTCATTCGGATGCTTCCCTTTCATTCATTGGTCCAAAGATGTGCAGGCTAAGTGGATTAATGATTAAAACCTCAGTGTTACAGGGAGAGGGTTGGGTGTGGATCTGGGGTGTTTTATATTTACATTTTTAGAGTTGGAAATATCTATACAGATAGAAGGTACAGCAGTAATCACGGGACATTAAAGGCTCTCAAACTAAAATCAGTTTTGTATAATCGATTGTTGTTTTTAAAGATAAACAATGACAGGACTGCTCCCGTTGAAGGATATATAATTGAGTTGTTTTGTAGTGGGTCTCAAGTGAAGGGGAAGGACAATGGCTGAATGTTTAGGAATGTTGCCTTACATCACCTGGGACAACGTATAGGTTCCACCTTCGGGCGTCTGTCAGTGAGAATATGTACATTCTCCCCGATTCCGTGTGGGTGCCATTCAGGTGCTTCGGTTTCCTTCACTGGTCCAAAGACGTGCAGGCTAGATGAATTAATCATGAAAAATTTGTGTTTACAGGGAGTAGGTGGGGTGTGGATCTGGGTGGTTTGGCGGGATGCTGTTTTGAAGGGTCAGTGGGATAAATGACCTTATTCCACGTTGTGGGGCATCAATTAATTTCAAGAAATGGCGTTTGGAGCAGCTTGTGGGAGAGATAACTAGGGAACAATTAAAGTTGGATTCAATTATGTGTAACGAGGCAGATTTGATTATGGCGCTTAACGTGAAAAAACATCGAGGAGACTGCAACCATTATATGACAGAATTGGGAAGGAAGAATCTGACGTTGGATCGAACTGTATTAAAATTGAGGAAAGGTGATGACAAAAACATTTGTGAGGAACTGTCCCGAGTTGATTGGATGAAGTCAAACACGGAACACAATTGCACGAGTTTTATGTAAATAATTCTGCTGGAGGCACAGCAGAAATTAAACTCAAGGAACAATAAACATATGGAAGTGATAAAAGTATTACTGTTGTTGATGAGACAAATTAGAGGCAGCATAAGATCATAACAATAGAATCGTACCGTGTCATACTGATTGCTGGGAAGCCAGAGGATTGGGAACCACTTGAAAACTAGCAGAAGACAACTACAAAAATTGAAATAAGGTGCGGGAAGATGAAGGACGATGTAAGGCAATTACTGATATAAAATACGATTAAAATTAATTTGCAGATAGAGACAACGTAAGAGAGGCAAGAATGAACATTGGACACTAAAAACAGGACGAGGTAATTGAGAATGTAAACACAAAATGTGAAGCAATTGAATGGTTAGTTTGCAGCCGTTGTGACAATGAACGAACTACACAGCATACTATATCGTCAAGACCGTCACGGAGCAGAGGACAGTGTAATGGCAACCACTAAGGAGAACGTGATGGGGAAAAGTCTAAAGGTGAATAAATTGTTGTGACCTGACCGACATTCCTGAATTCTGAAGCGCATTGCTGAGAAGATTTGAGGAACCCTTCATTGTGATTTTTCAGTCGTTCTAGACGACTAGAAAATGAATAATATTGGACAAGGTGTGAAACAGTAGACAGAATGGTATATTGCCGCTGAGTCAGACACACTCCACTTGGATACAATCTCGAGTTTCATTCTGCATGCTTTGAATTTACTCAGGGTGATAAGAATCTCTGTAATGTTCAATGTTCCACCAACAGCTGCTCACGCCACATCCTAACACCCATTCAGTGCTATGCTTGGTCACAGTATCGAACTCTCTCTCCAACGTTAACCCCAAAGCTGGTGAAAGGCTGCCATCAACCAATTCCACACCAGTCCTCGGCTAAGTCCAGGTGCTAACAGTAAACTTTTTTTTATTTTCCTGTCAGGAATCAAAGCACAAACATACAACAATTTAGAGATACCCGAGCAGTCCAGCACCTTTCTTGGCTCCCCTGTCCCCTGACTGCATCCCTGTCTCCAAACCCACATCTTGGCGTATTTTCATGATCCCTTCTGAACTTCCACTCTCTGATATTGAGCTCAGTTTGATCCCCATGCGACTCCACCTTAATGAATGTTGGGAAAGATATATTGTTGAGCTCTTCTTCCGTCGTCTAATATTTGTGCCTATTTCGATGGACAAGAACCCTGTTCCAGTCACAAATACCTTTTGGTCCAAATTCAACAGTTTACCTCCACCTGCACCCTTTCCTCTGGCTTTTTACCTGCACTCAATCTGTTCATTGGAGACTGTCAGAGTGAGATTGTTCGCCTCTGTTTCTCTGCCCCCACCCCTTTATTCGAACCCAAGCTTCCAGAACTAACTGCACTCCAGGCTTTCAGATCCAAAGCTGACTTGATAATAAGCCTTCTGAAAAGAGTACTGCTGTTGTTATCTGAAGTACTCATCTCTACTTTGCACAGGCTGAGCGCCAGCTCTCGGATACTTCCTTCTCGTTCCACCTGGACAATAATTGCGCCATGGAATATTATGCCATTCAGCCAACTATGTGACCAACATCATTACATTTGGTGATCTCCCATCAACGGTGTCCAAGCTGGTGCTGTCCTAAACGCTCAAAGCTCGATTCTACCTCCTTTCCAATATCCACAAACAGGTCTACCCGGGCAGCTCATAGACTCAGCTGACTCCTGCCCCACAGAATTCACCGCTTCTTTCCTTGAACCGGTCTTTTCTCCCCAGTCTAGCCACTGCCCACTTACATCCACGACTCCTCTGACATTTTATGCTCGTGTCAGAATTTCCAGCTTGCAGTCTCCAACCGCACGGTCTTCATCACGTTCGTGCAATCCCTTTAAACGGCCAGCTCCCCACAGGATGATCTCAGTGCACTCCAATTCTTCTAGGAGCAGCCACGTGAACAATTCCTATTTTCCAACAGCCACGTCGAACTGGCTGAGCTCGGCCTCAAACTGAATAATTTCTGATTTAAGTAATTCATGTTCTTCAGTACAGAGAGTTGGCTCTGGACACACACAACATCCCCAGTTAGACCTGTCTGTCTGTGATATACACGGAACGTGCCTTGCTCCGATCCTAGACTGAATCCTATCCACAGCTCTTTCTCAGTACCATCGATGATATTGTTTGTGTTGCCTCCATTTCTCAAATGTAATTAGAAATGCTTCTCAGTTTTGCTTCCAATTCCATTAACAACCCAATTTCACCTCATCCATCTCTGAATCCTTCCACCACTTTTTCGACATATCGGTTTCCATTTTTAAAGACAGATTGTCTGCTAATATTCATTATTAACCCAACGACTTCCACAATTACCTTGACTACTTTTCCTCGCACTCTGCTTACTGTGAAGACTTTATACCATTCTCCAAGGACCTCCATCTATGCACCATCTGTTCTGATGATGGCAAATTAAATAAGGGCGTCTCTGAAATATCCAACTTCTTCCTCAAAGAAGGATTCCTGAGTACTGTTGTTCAGACGGCCTCCAGCTGGGTCCAAACAATCACCTGCACATTGCCCCTCACAACATCATCTCTTCCCTCGTGTGATACTGCTAGTGTCTCATTTCTCCATTCCTGACATCCCACCACCATCCACATGCAGAGTATCATTGACTGCCTTTTCTGTCACCTCCATCGTGATATCACCAAAAGACACATTTTCCAATCACCTCCCTTGCAGCGGGACTATTTCCTCCAGAACATGGTGGTCCACTCTGCCACCACTCTGATACCCTTCACCCACAACCTCATAGCATCTGCACTGCAACCACACAATGTGACCTGCGAACTTACTTTCTCAATCCTCATCATCCAAGAACTCAAACACAACTCAATGTCAAGCATTGCTTTAGCTGCACTTCCCACAATACAATCTGCTGCAGTTGCTGCTTAAAATGTGGTTTTCTCTACCTTGGGAAAGCAAAGCATAGACTTAGCAACCATAATGCAGAACACCTACATTCCGCTAAGTTGCCTGCCACTTCAACACACGGCAGTGCGCCCTCGCCAACATCTCAATCTCAGTTTGTTTTTTTGGCACATCTTCAGCGAAGCTCAGTACAAACTGGATGAACAGTATCTCACTTGGGATCTCGACAGCATTCCAGATTCAATATCGAGTTCAATAACTTCAGAAATTTACCTCACACAAGACCACAGAAATGCGACCTCAATAACATACAGACTACTATTCCAAACCGGACTAACAGTCCCGATTAAGAGCTATTCACCCTCCTTCCCAGGTCGGCATCCACTCTTTTTCTGTTCAACTGCTTTTCTCTGTCTGGACTCTGACCCCAACTATTGTTTACAGCTTACCCTCCCCCACCATTCTTTCTTCTGCATGAACAACGACATTTTCCTTCGTATTGAATATTCTGCCTAAGGATCACACGCCCCGAAACGTAAACCCAGATTTCTCTCTACAGGCGCTGGCAGACCTGCAGAGATTTTACACTAATATTTTTTTTTCTGAAAAGTTACAGATCAGTTAACTGGAACTGGGGCATCACCTTTCATTATGAAGGGCTTCTGCTTATGCTTATGCCAGAAACATCGATTCTCCTCGGTTGCTACCTGACTGGATGTGCTTTTTTAGCGCCACACTTTTCGACTCTGATCTCCAGCATCTGCAGGCCTCACTGTCTCCTGCTCGGACGTTATCAAGATTTTCAAATCGATTTTTAAGGATATGCTTTTGGATTACTGGTGTTTGGTAAGATCGTGTGAAGGTTGCATGGCCCTAACAAGGGGAGTTCTTGTCTCATAACTCGTTCATAATTCTTTGAGGAAAAAACGAGCAGTTGGACAAAGAACAGAAAATGGACGGGATCTACTTGGATTTCCAGAACCACCATTGCAAGGTGCTGCACAGGGGCTGCTGAATAAGATTAGAACTCAAGGTATTCGGGTTACGTTGTTATGGACCAGGCTAGACACCCTCAAAAATATGTGAGCAAGGTAGCCGAGACTCGAACTTTTTCATGTTTTAAAGAATGATATGAAGTTTTTTTTTCAGGTTTTATGCAACTGGTGACAGTACTCAGCGTTATGTACAGCACTGTTTATTCAAACACTATTGTTAAAACACTAACAAAGAAAAGTGGGATTTAGAATAAGGTAGCTGTTGAAAAAATTGACCGATCCAATACAGTAACTATTCGGCATGATTTGGTGCAATCGAGTCAAATTCCATAAACATAACCCTTGGCACAAAGATACAGGTTCTTCAAGGCAGGAGTGAACAACATCTAGAGAGATTTTAGAGACAGAGTCAATCTGGAATCCTTCACTGGAGCTGGCATCTCTTCTGGTGCTCAACGCATCTTGTAACTAGAAAATTCTGAACGGCGTGAACTGGTCATTTGTCGTCCGTTGTGTTCACTTTCTAGCCTCCGAGGCTCCACCTCTGCCTTTCCAACCTTTCTGCATAAACAAAAGGATGAAATATACTTTTTAAAGTGACAACATCGTCAGAACGTAGAGGCACGATTCAAGAATTGATTGTCTGCCAGAAGACAGACAATGAGCATAAAAGGGCATTCACAACATGGCAGCTTGTGACTGGTGCATTTCCGCAGGCTGCAGTTTTGGAACAACAACAATTCAAGTTACGCACAGACAAGGCGGACCAACGGATTAAAATTATTGTTAGTATTTGCAGATAAGTGGAGGCGTCGCTGTGTTGAGGAAGTGGTAAGTTTAAGACGTACTTGGACAGACTAGGACCGTGGACAAATGGAACAAAATATGTGTACGTGTGAATTTGGCTGAAAGAATAGGGGCATAGTCTATTTCGGAATCGGAAAAAGCATTGGAAATCGGACGCAAGAAGGAATTAGGAATCCAAGTTCAGATTGTCTTAAGATTAATGTTCATGTTCAGTTGCTCCTTAGAAAGGTAGAACATAGAACATAGAACAATACAGCACAGAACAGGCCCTTCGGCCCACGATGTTGTGCCGAACATCTATCCTAGATTAAGCACCCATCCATGTACCTATCCAATTGCCGCTTAAAGGTCGCCAATGATTCTGACTCTACCACTCCCACGGGTAGCGCATTCCATGCCCCCACCCCTCTCTGGGTAAAGAACCCACCCCTGATAACTCCCCTATACCTTCCACCCTTTACCTTAAATTTATGTCCCCTTGTAACACTCTGTTGTACCCGGAGAAAGAGTTTCTGACTGTCTACTCTATCTATTTATCTGTTCCTCTGATCATCAAATGTCGTGTAAACATTGATTTCAAGAGGGCTAGAATGGAACAAGAGTGGTTTACTGCTAAGGAGGTATAAGGTTCTGGTCACACTGCATTCGGAATATTGACAGCGGTTTTTGCACTGCATCGAAGGAAGGATGAACCAGCATTGGAGGAAGTCTAGGAGATATTTACAAACCAATTACCAATAGAAATAAGACAGCAGTTGAGGACTCTGGGTCAGTTACTCAATGCAATTTCGAAAGATACGGGGGCAGTCCCAATGAAATTTACAGAACCCTGGGATGGCCTAGATAGAATGGACTGGAGAAAATATTTCCACACATAGGAAGGCTAGAACCGGAGTATACAGCCACAAAGAGAAGGGGAGATCCTTTAGCATCGAGAAGGGATTTTTTTTTAGCAAGACAGTGGTTTTTCTGTGTTGCTCTTTGCCATCGAGTACTACGGATTCCATGTCATTAAGACAGTAACAGATAAGTTCTTGATTGGTGAGGGGCTCAATAGCATGAGGAAAACGAAAGAGAATGAGATTGGGCGACATGTCAGCCATGATCGAATGAAAGAGCCAAATGGCTTAATTCTGATCCTACATCTTATGTTCTTATGTGAAAGACCATAGTGTAGCGAACCGGGATCTTTATCATTTCGGATAGGCGTCTTTGTCGCTTTGACAAGAGTTTTTGTCTATGGATTGTAGATGTTTATCAGACATGTTACGGGTCTTCGACTATATAGATGCCTTTATCGCTGTGAAGGAGCCTTTGACAGTTAGGATAGGAGCCTTTGACAGAAGGCATAATTGCATTTGTCACAGTGCAGATGGGAGTTTTCACAGACTTGTTGGAGATCTTTGTCAGACTGGATGAAGTACCATTGACAGAAATCATTTAGCATCAAAAGAGACCTTTAACACATCAGACTGGGGCCGTTGGAGAGAAGCCACTCAAAACCAGATAGGCTTGTTTCTTAAAACTCGAAATTGACTTCGTCAGGCCCTGTCTTGGCGTTTGACAGATAGTGTAGGAGCATTTGATAGTTGTGTTGGCTCCATTGAGATATCAGGTAGGAGCTTTCAGCAGTTCAGATGGGGTCCTAGAAAAAAAGTCGACTCATGCCTTTAACAGAACTGTTAGGTGGCTTTGACAGATGGAATAAGTACGTGTTTCAGGCCAAATAGCAGCTTGGATAGGGCGGACAGCAACATTTTACAGATACTTTTGGGACTTTGAAATAATATATCTAGCGGCCTTTGTAAGTTCACATGGGGGTCTTGGTAAGGGTTTTCGACATACGAGACAAAAGAATTTGTCAGACTGATTCTTGGATTGCAAACCAAAAAGAGGCTAGACGTCTTTGTCGCTGGATAGGTTCATTTTGACAGTCTAAATATGGTGTCCTCTTGTGGCGCCATGATGATGCCCCGACTTCGAGGCTTGAGTTCTATCCCCAACTGTGCAGTAGTTTTTCTGAGCAGCTTGAGAAAGCCTTTTGACAAACAAAATAGCGCTCAAGAATTTTGGCTGCCTCGGTAAGATCTTTGACAGACAGTTTTGATAATTACGACGAGACTTAGAAAGCAAACAGCAAAAAGCTTGGACCACAGTCGGTAACAATTCGATTTTCAATTGAAGATTAAATGTTCATGTCTCTGTCTGTCTTCTGTTTTGCCGCTGATTAATCTATCCATGTATAACGATAATTAAACAGATAAATCATCTCTCTGATCGGAGCTTCAGTATTGTTTGTAGAACTCGCAAACAAGATGCTGTAAATTCCACTTGACACCATAACATTTTATTGTCGATGTCCAGGCATTCTTAAAGGGGCATTTTTCCAGAACCAAATCTTCCTTCTCCAGAAGTCATGCAGTGATGAAATTGCCTATCAAATCAAATCCGAGAATTACAGAACAATTCGAAATGTTTAAAATGGACATCTTCACTGGAATGTCACTCTCACCACGATCGGTTAGAACATTTCTTAAATTTTGTTCAGAATGACTTGCCTGACCGGCTCAGGTGAATTGTTGGAACTACGTATTCGGGCCTACCACCACTTAACAGACAATTTACCAACATCGTGGGACTCAGTTATTCTTTTCATGAATAAGGTTTTTTGGCTTGTGTTCTTTCTTTGACTGCAAACAAAATTAAGTGATTACCATGGCCTGCAGTTTTTGTCAAAGCAAAAAAAAGGTGAAGACTGTCGCTGCTGGCCACCTATTAACAATGATTTCGGAATCTTGGTTGGAACATGAAGAAGTGGTGGATATATTACACTGTACATCAAAAAAGTAGTAAAGTGTCGAAAAATGTCGCTTGAACACTTAGAGAGGATTATTTGCTGCATTGTCTGCTAAAAGGTAAACGGAGATCAGAGTAATCATGTCTACTGTGAATTGTAGCAAGGTGAAAAAGGAGAATGATACAAAAACTCAATATACTCTCAAAGTTAACGTTGCATGTCTCCACGAATGCTGATAGATATGTTTATTTTCCCCCAAGGTTTCTGTTTTTAGCTGTGGGTGGTAAAAATTGACTCTTTTTCACCCTCTGACTGTGCTAACCAGGCACTGCACAACTTGCTGAATGTTGCCATGATTGCAAATGAGATTATTTACAGTTTTCGGACTGATCTTGCAATGGAAATTGATAAATCTTTCAAATTCCACTTTTTGACCCCTAACATTGCTGATATTTTAAAGTCATTCAGTCGATTGTTTTGTCCACAAATTTCAAAAAAGGCGCAGTAGAAATCTGCTCAGCTAATGGATATGAAATTGAGATTTTTACTGTTTACGAGCTCAGTTTCAACGATTGCAGATCATGAAGTCTTTAAGTTCACTGATGCATTGCCAGCAAAATTCTGTGGCGGTGGCATTTGAATATCTGGCTCAATTGCTTTTAATCTTTCAAAGATTCCAGTTTTATGGCAGAGAACTGGAAACCCCAACAAAATAAAGCTGTTTTGAGATTTGTAAAAAAAAAACCGCAGAGCATCTCACAGCCACTAATACTCCTTAATTGCACGGACGTCGGGAATTAAATAGATGCCAAAACGTCAGAACTTAATTGCAAAGAAACGAATTAATGAAAAGGAGAAAAAAATAAATGTTCAGTTTGAAATCGGATTGGTTGATCGACGTCAGGATTCAATTCATGGACCAGCGTATGATAAATACCATGCTACTCTAGCTAACCAGAGGAAGGGCTGTGCCCCTCTTGCAATTGCCTGATGTCGATTTTTTTTTATTATTCTGAAAACTGCTGCGAAAAAGAGTGAGGTTTCTGGTTTTAACTTTAGCTTGCAACACTAGTCGTTTTTTTTTTCAAATCCATATTTGTAACTCGCAAATATTACCATGCCATGAGCACATATTTTGTAGATAATTCAATATTGATTTGCAATCCAAGTTTTCTGCTAACTCCAAAAAATGAAACGTGAATTGAAAACACAACCTGCTCTGGCAATATGTCTCAGAGCAAAATCTCAGAGTTCTCTGATATTTCACCTTCCAATTGTCCCTTCTGCATTACAGTGAAAGAAAGGTCATGTACAATGGCTTGAATCAGCAATTGTCTGAAAATGTATTGCCACCTAAAACAGAAACTTTATGTCATTTGCCATACATCTCGGAACTTAATCATGCATTTTGGTGAAACAACTTGTGTGACCATGTTAGAATTTGTTCGAAGCAATTCATCACTCCGTCCTACGAAGGGAAGCTGCAAGAGTTATTGTTGCAGACCGTCTTTTAAGAATGTTTATGTCGTCTGACTGAAAAATGTGCAAGTTAATGAAAATGTTGCAGACTGCGTCAGAGTAGCAAGATATTGCGGAATAAGTTAGCTCCGCAAGAGGCTTATTTGTTGCTTTGAATGCAGAATATTGAAGAAATTTCAGTATAGTTATTTCCACTGGCAGTTGTGTGGAAGGCAGTCTGTAAAAGATTGAGCAAGCGCTACTGGACTCGAAACATGAACTCAGTTTCTCTTCCTAGATACTACCAGCTCTCTTTAGTTATAACTTTTCTTTTCGTGTTTCTGCAAAGTCTTGGTTTCTTTATTAGTCAAAGCAGTAAAAGGTGACCAATTGCATTTGAATGTGCAAATTTAGTTTTGTGGAAGTGAACTTAGATAAGAAATTGAATGTGGAGCAACTGTTATGTTCTTCCTCCTTTTATTTGAGGAGCGTATTATCATATCACAGAATCCCCACAGTGTGGGAACTGGGCATTTGGCCTAATACATTCTCACTGATACTCTGAAGAGTAACATACTCAGACGCTTTCCCCCACCTTGTTGCGCTACATTTCTCTTGACTAATACACCTATCCGGACTAATACACCACCAAACTCTGGAGAGTATGGGCAATTTAGCGTGGCCAATTCGCTAAACCTGCACACCTGACTGTGATGGAAACCCGAGCATGTGAAGGAAACTCAAACAGTGTTGCAATGAACACTAGACTTTGAATGACTGGTGAAAATAGGGCAATTTGAAGACGTGCACTTTATATCCGACAAGAGAATCAAGAATGCACAATGCCATGTGAAATTGACAAATTGAACTGATCGAACGGTTGACAGGATGAAGTTCTTGCTCTGTAGCAGGAAACTCAATATTGCATCGACAATGCAAGCAGCTCTGCAAACATCAGACTGACGATATGGCAGAACAATGGAAGTGTGTTTTAGGCACACAGCGTAGGGATTGACCATTCACATCCCCCAGCATGTGCCAATACGCAACAGTGTAACTGCTAATATGACTGCAACCTCACATTTCCACCTCATTTCTTAAAAATACTATGCTTCGGCTTGAACCTAACCAAGTACAATGCTTCGAACATATTTTGAGGTAAAGGTTTCTGAAGATTTTTGAACATGTCAGGGGTGCAAGTAATTCCACCCCCCCCCCCGCCCCCCCCCCGCCCCCCATCTCGGTAATATAGAGATGACACCTGATTTTTAGACAACAAACACCAGTTCTGTATTCTCTTATCCTCTAAGTATTTAAATTAGCGGGACTCCTCATGTTCCAGTAAGTTTCATTCAAATTACATCTTACCCTTTTAACATTTTGCATGTATTAGCCTGTTCTGCTCGATATGAACACATTTAGCAATCCTCCATGCCAAATATAAATTCGGATCCGCGTCAATGGGCTACGTAGAATACATTAGTTATCTTATTTAAATAAATGGACTAATATTGTCGCAAATACTTCATACGCAATGTCATCAATGCTATGCATGACTGACGCACAAGCTTCTAACTTGGTTTTCAATTGTCCTCGAGGTAAGTCGTGGCATCCTTTTACAATGAATTATTTGAATTCCTTAAATACATCCAACATTTGTGATCTTGCAGGACATACTGATCTCTCTGTAACTCGAAGGCCTGCAAACTCTCATTGCTGGGTAAATAGGTTTCATTTTCTTGAACCTTGATAAAGGCATTCTCACATTTTGCCACCATGTACTCTCATGATGGAACTTTGCCCCCTTAATTCCCTCAACCAAACTATGTGCCTTTATTATATCCACTGCACAATTGACTTTCCTACTTCACTGTATGAATAAATTTGGGGAATATAGGTAACCTCGACTTATGTAAGTTATTTGCTCAGATTAGAAGTAGTTGATGTCCCACAATATTTATTTATTTACTCATGTGTTGAATGCACACTTAAATCCAGTTTCCGTTTCGTACCTATCAAGCAATCTTCTGTCACTAACGTATACTCCCAGTTACACATGAATGATCATTTTCCAAAAAAATAGTATTTAACGCAGCTCTTCTTCAAATATGTCTGGAAAATTAGGGATTATGCGTTCTTTTTGTCCACAGTAGTCAGCGTGGAGAACTGTGTGTTAGCTTATTAAATGAACCTTTGAATGTGATATGCAGATGCAGCAGGTGTTTGAAATTTAACGCTATCATCATAGTTGCAGTGTCGCATGTTAACGTGTTGAATTTTGTGAAATTTTTTTTTTAGACTTTTTTAGACTTACAGTGTGGAAACAGGCCCTTCGGCCCAACAAGTCCACACCGACCCGCCGAAGCGAAACCCACCCATACCCCTACATTACCCCTTACCTAACACTACGGGCAATTTAGCATGGCCAATTCACCTGACCCGCACATCTTTGGACTGTGGGAGGAAACCGGAGCACCCGGAGGAAACCCACGCAGACACGGGGAGAACGTGCAAACTCCACACAGTCAGTCGCCTGAGTCGGGAATTGAACCCGGGTCTTCAGGCGCTGTGAGGCAGCAGTGCTAACCACTGTGCCACCGTGCCGCCCTTTGGGAATTGCGAGTATTTTTGCCCCAATCCCTCCAGAAATTATGCCCTTGACGTCAGGGAGTGGAATAGAGATAAACAGATCACTATCTGGGTACTTCTGAAGAATCCCAAATGACTGCCAGTGCGCAGGCCTTTTCCTGAACAAATTCTGCTTAATCGCACTGTCAATACCCCGTCCATCTTTTTAATGATACTTGAGCTCTGTTTGGACTTGTCATTCCTTAAATGCACTGAAGATGAGTGGGAACTTTTCCACATTGGAACACAGATGCCAGTGTGATAAGTAAATTGGAACAGCTTCGCTAAAGATATATCAGGATTTGGAGGATACGTCTTCAGTATCATTTTCAGAATGTAACGTTGGCCTATCACCTTTACTGTGACTTCTTGTTAATTGTGTGACTGCCACCGCATCCAAATGCCATGTGGAGTGAACGGAATTGACAAGGTACTGATACGTGTCATGTTGATTATCTCTGAAGTAGTTATTATATTATCTTTTTATACGTTTACACTGTTTGCCGATCGTCTGAAATAGCTGATTTATGTTTCTAGCATTTAATAAGCAGTGCATTGAATTCGATGAATCAAAGCAAAACAGCGTTGAATGCATTCAGCGAACATTTGTAAATAACTTCCATGGCAATGTATCTTGAGTTTCTCACTGGTGGATTGATGTCTGTAAATATATGTCAGGTTCCATTGACTCAGTCATGAATCAGTTCTTTGGCTGGTACAGAATTCTCCCACTGTCACAGAAGATGGGCCAACCACTGATTCTACTCATAAAATACTTTTGCTATACTATATATACATTCCAAAGTGTTCCAAGTGTGTGACGTATATATTAATGTTCTCCTGTTGATTTGTGTTAAATGCATTCCTTCTTAATAACTCGATTTCGAGAATAGTACGAAATATGTGTACAAATTCGGAGCAAACGGCATTTATGAAGCAAATTGAATTACTGGAAAGGAACTCAACAGTTTTAGCAACATTGCTGAAAACAGAAGTCGAGTAAATACTTTAGGTCAAGTGACACGCTCCAGCAATCTCTGTTTTGGCATACGATTTCCAACATTCACCTTCTTTATTATATTTTCGCAATTAGTTTTTGGGGAGGTAGTAATTGTTTTACCTGGCCAGCAATCATTTTACGTCTTGCTCAAAATCTAATGACGTTAATTATATTTTGTGACTACATGATTTCCGCTCGATTCTTTCATGGAGATTGAAATGTCCAGTAGATCATTACTATGTATCGGTAGGCGTACAAAGAAACTGCTGTAATACGAGTCATATTTATATATAATACTTTGTTCATGATCATATTGGTCTCGGAAAAATGTGTTGTACTTTTCTCACAAACACATTTTTTGCTTCGTAATCGAATATTTTTTACCTCCGTTTCATGTTTATTTCTGCAGCAAAACTAAAGAAATTTGTGATTCTCGTCTGTGGAGACTGTGGACTTTCCACTTATCTGTCTACGTGGACATCATGGCACCAGCAGATGCACTGGTCATGCTTAATAATGTATTAATACACTATGCTTTCAGTTGCCAATTCCCAACATCATTCTTAATTTCCATAACAATTGTTACCATAAACTGTTCTGTTTGGTTCACCAGTGTGTTCAGTTTTGACTGGTTTGTCGTGATCTGCTGCTGGTAGTTTAAGATAATACTGTATTAATGGTGGTTATTATTTTTATAACACTCGATGTTCTTATCTTTTCAAAAGACATCGCAATCTTGTTTGCTTTTGATCATCAGATAATAATTTAACATAATACGTTGGGGTTGCAGAGCAAGAACAACACTTTTTTCCCTCAGATTTTGGGGAAGCTTTCCTTTGCTTTCACAGTGCCTAACTTGTTTGAATCCCTTTTATTATGATTGTGGCATGTAGCTTTCTAACCATGAGACGATTGATTTGAACAGGTAAACCAGGGAAAGCTTTCATAGTCAAAGAGATGAGAAACAGAAAGATGACCGAGGTGCAGAACCGAAAAAAAGCTGTCAACTTACTGTTTGCTATTTCTGGAGTTTTACTTTGCTGTGGTAAACACATGCTGTGACACGGATAATGACCAAACTGACAAATACTACTCACTACCAAAGCGACCACACATACACAACATACTGACACTGCAGCTTTCCTGAAGTATTTGAGCTGCTCTCTAAACAGTTGGATTTATGCATCAACGCAGAGGAAATTCAGAGAAAAGATCATAAAAACATTCGTGTCTCCCTGGACATTAATGGTAATATTGATTAGAAGTCATGAACAAGTGGAAGTAAGAACCCCAAAAACCTTTCTCTAACTAAAACTGAAATTAAACATATTCTTATTGCAGAACTTACTTCTTTATAGTACAATGAAAATTGGATGTACTTTGTAGACATTTTTTTCATCGTGTAGCATACATGTCTGGTTCCATTGCTTTCATGCATGCTTCTACAAGAGAATTGACAGAACTGTGAAGCACATCACCATTTGACACGAAAAGACTATCAAACCTACGGTGATTGCAGTCTGTGGTGACGTCATGAAAACATTGGTCAAGGGGAAAGACATGGCATAGATCGATGCAAAGCAAAAGCCGAGAATGAAGAGTCAATTACTTCGTGTACAGAACTGTACTCAAATGATTAAGTAAATATTGGAAATAATGACATTCGTAATAACAAATAAGCAAAGCACAGCTTGGTGTATCTTTTTCTTGCCGGACATTGGGAAATGTTTTGGTGCATTGGAAAATGTTTCGGTGTACGTGGGATGACTCCAATCGGGAGAAAATGCACTGTGGAATGAATGTTTTTATTAAAACATAGACTTTTTTTATTCTTTGTAAAAATCATAAAATTTAATTGTACTTCCATGCCAAGAAAATTCATGGAGGTGACATTTGCACAATGTAAGGGTCAAGAAGCTATTTTTCGACTTATTTATTTAAAAAGATGTATTATTTCATTGCTACTAGTTCAGAGAAGGTTCGCCAGCATGATCCCAAAAGGAATGCACTGTCTTATGAGCAAAAGTTATCAGATTAGGACTATATTCACCAGAGTTAAAACAATGAGAGTAGATCACTTCGGAAAAATAATATAGGTTTCCGAAGTTGTTTATTAAGGTAGATTTTGAGAATATATTCCCCTTCGGAGGACCAGAGGACTTTATCCCACTGTAAATGAAAGCCAATGTAAGACCCTGATGAGAAGGAAGTTCTTCGAGAGTCCTTAGACGTCCTCTGCATAGACAGCCATGTAGGCAGTATGACTTCGTATGTTTAATGTTAAGATCTAGAGATCCTTCATCAGTCGTGACATCGAGGGTCACAGGAAAATTGCAGAAAGTTGGAATGTGAAAAAAGTTGGATCAGCTATGAATTTATTCAAAGACCACTCAGCCTCTAAGGGGTTTAAAGGTGTATTCTTGTTCCAATTATGAGGAGGCGATCGTCCCTTTCAGTGATAAGATATGTGATATTATCACTGGAGTGTTAACCCAGAGACCCAGGCAATGTTCTGAGGACCGGATTCAAATCCCATCACGGCGTTCAATAAATTCAATACAGATTTCGAATTAAAAATCGAATCAGTACTATAAATCCATTACCAATTTTCGGGAAAACCCACCGGTTTCACTGACGTCCTGTAGGGAAGAAAACTGTCATCTTTACCTGATCTGGCCTACATGAGATTTCATACCAACAGCAATGTGGTTGGCTCTCAACTGCCCTCCGGCCTAAAAGGATGGCGATGAATGCTGCCTCGCCAGCGTTACAAAATAAATGTATCATCCTGTTTCAGATCCTCAATGAGAGGTCAATGCAAATGTGTGACTTTTTTGTTCAATGCTGTTGTGTTATGTTGTGGTAGGAATGCATTTTTAAATTTGTAGGATGCTATTCGATTCTGACATGTCCCTCGCAAAAAGAATCTTTCTGAAAGACAAAAGAAAACTTAAAATGCAGACAGCAGTGAAAAATGCAGAATTGGTTTGCGAGTGATAAACCTTCTGTTAAACGCTTTGGTGTTGAGAATACTTTAAAGTTAGAAGATAGAGCGCAGAGGTGTCATGATTTTGCAGCAATGAGCAGTTTCAACGAAATAAAGAGATGGAAATGTCCCGGCAACCATTAGTTTAAAGCATATCGTTCTTTCATCTACATCTGTCTTTAGGCACTACTTCCGCCATGGTTTGCAAATTTAGGTGAAGCTTTTACCAGGTCTTACCCTCGGGATGAACACATGGGTAACCATGTCGCGACGATATTCAGTTTTACCCCAGCGCAATTATTTAAGTGAATGCAGTGGCATGGGAAGGGGGTTTCTGGAGCAGGATGGATGCGTTGGGGGAGACAATTTGGCATTCAGATCCTGGGCTTGGTGAAGAGTGGCCATCACAGGCTCTGGTTTGAAGAGCAGGTAAGGGGGTGGTAAATTTCCAGGATCTGGGTGCAGTTTTACAGAAAAGGATTCTCAGAGAGAGGGAGAGAGTGACGGATGCCCTGAGAAAATGTTGGGTCAAAGGCTGACGCTGTCAATATTCGGGGCTCCATTGTGTCTGACGTGGGGGGTCTGTTACACAGTCAGACGGTGAGGTGTAAGATTCATCCGGCCGGCACAGTCCAGAGCCGAATTGCTGCGGGGTATTTGACAAATTTAGAGGTTATAGAGAGATGTCAAAATTGATGGTGGAGCCAAAGTAATGAGCGTCAACGGACAGGAAATCACATCAACGGTCATAAACAACTAGTTAGCGGATTGATCAAATATGGGGTGGTTACTGTTGTAACCATTGGGTTTTCATTGACTGAAGATTTCTGCCAGAACCGAAGCAAAAGGAAAGAGCCAACGGGGACAGCTCGACTTACGATTTTCTGGGAGATATTTGGCACTGGTGATGAGGGGGAGAAAGGCTCCTTCAGATGTCAGACAGATGGATTCATTTACCTCAGAGTGTATGGCGACAGAGATTTTTGAATGGGGCACTTTGTGCAGGTTTGTTACCACGATGGTCAACGGCGATTTCTATAGCAGTGCCCCATACACATCACATCTCTTCATTTACTGTATCTGAGGTTCTTACTCGTGCCCTCTTTCACTGCACTAATCACCTGCTTTTTGCCCATTTCTCCAGGAAGGACAGGCAGTCGTGGGGTGGTGGGCGACAAGACAAACTCACGTGCTACACTGTTTCTCAGTTTCCGCATGCCAGTTGGCACTGACTGGATTCCTACCCACGAGCACCTCCCCCAGTAAGATCCAGTCACTTGTAAATGATGATAGGTTTTCGCTGCAAAGGTAGAAACTGTTCCACTGCCAGAGACTGTGATGCTGTTGTGTTTTGTTTACAATCTGTGCCCTGATTGCACTAGTCATGTGTACCACTGCTTAAATGCCAAGCTAATTAAACTGGTTACAGGAATCTGAAGTATACAGCACATGAACAGGTTTTTAGGCTCAGGTTGTCCGTGACAATATGGTTTCCCAAATAGAACCAATTTACTTTGATTCTAGTTAGCCCATATCACTTTTGCACTTTCCTAACAAGTACCCTATCACACTATATAGTAAAGATTGCTGTCAGGCTGTGGCCCTTACGTATTCCATATTCTATGCAAAGAATAGCAGTAATTTAGTGCAGACTTTCTTCATATTGATTGTATCTTCTATCAATAAAACTCAGTCGGAAAGTTTCCATGTTCATTGATACGTCTAAGAGTACCTGCGCACTCTATCCACGCACAGAATTCGAATCACTGTCAGAAAATCCGCAAAAGCGACAGTAAATGAGGCACAACTCGATGTTCAACAGCACAGAGCAAGTAGTGCGCTGCTTTCCAGGACAAAGGTAGCAGTGAACTGGAGTCGTTGCACTCATCATTTGAACTTGCAGTAAACATGCTTTCTTTTTTTTAAAATATAAAGGGTGCGTGTTTTAATTGATTGAGGCATTCAGGATGTTTCTTAAATGGAACAGCATTTCCTTGAATAGATGATGCATTATTAATTCCATACTTATTCCAAGCTATCTCTCCAGGTGATTGCTATACCGCTTTCAGCTCATTTTGATTTTCCTCTGGAAGGGAAATTAATAATGTAACACAACCTTAAAAAAAAGTTCCTCATTGTCCAATTCAATTTGAGTATTGTCAAATTCAAAAATATCTGGATTGGGCCCTGCAGTCTGACTTGTAACACGTGCCACATGATCCTATTGCTCTCGTTCCTGATTGAAACAACGTCTAATCTTAATCACATGGTACACTGTGTTAGCAGAAATTCTGAGAGGACATTCTGACGCAAAGAGAATGGGTTATTAGTGTTTGTGTTACATCTGAATTTCCAGATTTCATTGACCAAAGAGATACACAAAATGCTGCTGCAAACGATAAATGTACATTGCATTCTTCGGAATGTATTAGCATGGATAGAGGATTAGCTAACGAACAGAAAGCAACAAGTGAGGAGAAGAGCTGTTTAGGGAGTTGACAACCAATGTCTAGTGGTGTGCCTCGAGGATCATTGTTGGGATCGCAATTGTTTCCAAATTATTTCGGTGATTTAGAATTGGGGGTGAGTGCAGTGTGTCAATGTTTGGGGATGACACTGCGATGAATAGGACTGCAAAGTCTGCAGAGGGATACACACAATTTAAATGACGGAGCAGATGGAGCACAATGTTGGTCAATGTAAAGTCATCCAGTTTGAAACGAATATCAACAAAATAGATCATTATTTATATAGTGAAAAAGTGCAGTATTCTGCGATGTAGAGGGACTTTGTGCATGATTCCCAGAAGGTTGATTGGATGGTGCAGCAGTTAATTAAGAAAATCAATAGAATATTATCCTTCATTGAAAGAGAAAGGGAGTTCAAAACACGGAAATTAGGCTGCAGGTGTATTGGGTCCTGCTGAAACTACGCCTGAAGCACTCTCTACAGTTCCGTTCTCCTTAATTGAGAAATGATGTAATGGCAGAGGACGGGGAGCAGAGTAGATTCACTCGGTTGTTTCTGGTTTGAAGAGGGTTAGCTTATGAGCACAGGCTGAAATCTGAGATCATAGTCATTAGAATTTAATAAAATGGGGAAAGTCTTACAGCAGTATGTCAAATTATGAAGGGAATAGTTAAGATGGAAACAGGGATGTTATTTCCACTTGGGGGGCAAATTGAAACTAGGTGTTTTAAGCACAAAAAAGGGGGAACAAATTTCGAATTGAGTTGAAGAAAAATCTATGGATGTCCCAGCCAATTGAAGCATTTGAGACTATTAAGTTGAATGCTTTTAAGGCAAAGATAGATTAATGTTTGAATGCTGAAGTATTTACAGCTTAGTAAGTGAAGTTGAGCCTCCAAAATATCAAAATGCTCAAGAGGGCAGATGGCCTACTCCTGCTCCTTTTTCTGACGATCTTATGTAAAGACATAGCTTTCCTTCCATTGGGCATTCTTATCAAGTAATTTCCCACAATCTCCTTTTGCTTTGGTTAGGAACATTGATGCTTTGCCTTCAAAGATTCCGCTCCTACTTGGAGTAACACTAATTCTTATTGCCAGGAGCAAAACACAGAATCAGGAGGACTCCATTCAGCCCACGAAACTGTTCAACAGGCTGATTTGATGCCTAACTGCACATGCATGAGCTTTGGCATCATCCTTTCCCCACGGGTAATTTCTCTCAGACTTCATCTGGACAATGTATGCAGCATATACTGCGGTTTGTGGAATAAGTTCCATATTTTCACACTCTGCTTTTCGTTCAGTGTGTGTGTTTGTGTGTGTTGGTGTCTGCGTACCTGTGTTCTGTGTCAGTGACTGAATGTGTATGTGCGTGTGTCTGAGTGTTTGTGTGCGCATGTGTGTACTCGCTTGCATGATTTTATGCGTGTGAGTGAGTGTGAAACCGTGGTGTCTCTCTGAAACAGTGTGTGCGTGTGTGTGTGTGTGTAAGTGTATCAGGGTGTGTGAGTGTGTGGAAGTGAGTATTGTGTATGTGTGTGCGTTTGCGTACATGTGTGTGCGGTGGTGGGTATGGTGGGGGGAGGGGAAGTGGTTTGAAACACGAGCCTGAACGGACTGGGGCTTAATTCTCAGGCTGTGACTGAACCATCGAACTTCGGAGACACTCTCTGTGACTGAATATGATGGTTGTGGAAAATTGTTCCTTGAAGCTTTCACTCACCTCAACGTTGGGCAGCAGAAGGCAGGAAGCAGCCATTTGGCGCACTATCCATTCCCTTAATCTGAGCTGTGATATCACCCTCTCTATTTCTCTGACGAACACATTAGTGCATGCCAAATCTGCTATACTCACCTCATATATATCATAAATGTCTGGTATCTTCCCGGATTTTGTGATCAACTTCACGCTGTCTACGATGAATTCCGTGCATTGTCAGAACTAAAATGATGAACAGAGTGGAAAAAAGATCATTTGTTAGCGTCCAGATACCTTTTAAATGTTGTACTTGTACCAGCTCTCATGACTTCCTTTGGCAGCCTGATGCAAATATGTACGGTACATTACATTAAAAAGAGTACTCCTTCCTCGCCATTTAAATATTTTGCCTCTTAAAATTGTGGTCTGCAGTTTTGGGCATTCCGCCCTCACTGAAAAAAACTTTGGTGATTCACCTCATCAATGCAATTATAATTTACGAAATCGCTATATGGTAAATCCCCAGCCTACTAGACAGCGGGGGGGGGGGGGGGGGGGGTGACATATCAGCCTTTCAAGCGACTTGTTATAACTCAAAACATCCCGTCTCTTTTATGTCCTTGTAATTTTTTTTTGCACTCCTTCCAAATTAATAACATCCATCCTGCAGCAGTGTCACCAGAATTGAACAAATTACGTGAAAAGTGGCAGCACCAATATCTTGTACAGCTCCAACGTGACATCCCAACTATGGTGATCAATGTCCTGCACGATAAAGGAAAGGGTGCCAAATAAACGTTCGATCACCCTGTGACGACAATTTCAATTATTTACATATCTGTCCCATTTGGTGTCTCTGTTCGACAGCACTCCGAGGCCCTCCTATTGATTGTGCAGTACTTCTCTCGCTTTTCTTCCCAAAACATCACGTCCCAAACTCCTTAGCCTTTGTTCAAAAATCAATCTCCTCACACCCAATTATCATCGTAGAGAACTTTTTCTGAACTGCTTTCAGCAAAATTATATCTTTGCTTCAATTAGGGGAAGCAAATCCACTCACGGTTCTCCTGATGTCGTCACTCCAGCAGCTTCTATTTGACTTTACCAAGGCATGAGGGAACAAATTGCAGACTTTCTGCTGCAGCATTGTCATTTCTATTTCTTCCCTCCAATTCAACTGTAGCATAACGGAGTTGTCCTCACACCGATAACAGATCAGTCTTGACAACAGTGGATTGTAGAGAACTGCAGGAGATTCTGATTCAGTTGGGAGTATTTCCAAACGGGCAATCAAGGCATTCATTCACATACAAAGTTCCAATTTAAGAGAGGCGTGAGAGTTCGGATTTTTTATAGATATTTTTTATTAGAAATTTAACATTTTTACAAGTTTACAAAAATAAACAAAACTCTCAAATACAAACATTGAGATACAATTAAATCAAATATACATACCCAAACTTAACAGAAGAAAAAAAACCGAGAAAGAAAAAATAAACTCAACTGTCTAGTAATCTAACCTACAACTAACCAGAGTGTATATTTAAGTCTCTGACATGCTGGCAATGTGTTAACATCAAATATAATAAAACCTGTATTCGTGAGGGATTCCTCTCCTAAGGGGCCTCGGACCAGCCAGGTCTGTCATCTCAATTAAATAAAAGCCCTTGTTAGGATAGCTGAAATATCAGTATTTATGTAATTCAAGAAGAGCTGCCATATTTTATACAATAATTCGTTTTTTCTCTGCACCATATTTGTAAGAAAGTCAAGGGGAAAACATTCCATAATTAATCTGTGTCACTTTGAAAGTCCAGGGGGGCCCTCAGCCATCCAGTTCACCAAAATATTTTTGCTTGCACAGAAAGAGAGAATAGAAAACAGTCTCTTCCTGTACATGTCCGGGGAGGGAATGTTCAAGAAGCCCAAAAGGAGAGATACAGGGTCCACTTTAATTTCCGTTCCTACAATTTCTGTCAGGGTACTTGCTACTTTAGTCCAATATCTACGGATCTTATGACATGTCCATAGGCAATGTACAAGAGTGCCCAACTCTATTTTACATTTGGGACACATTGGAGACACTCCTGCCTTAATTTTTGCCAATCGAACCGGTGCTATATGGGCTTTTTGAAGTATCTTCAACGGGATAGCCTGGGTTCTGTTACAGATAGTAATTCTTCTAGCGTTTTCCCAAATATCATTCCATGTTTCTATAGAGATTTCTTGTCCAAGATCCTGATCCCATGTTTTAAGCAGATTATCCCTATCTCCCGAGGGTTCGGATTTTTAAGAAAAAGAGACACAAACTAGACAGCATCAAACAAGCTTCTGTCAGTGTGTGTCGCGGTTGGGGGCTGGGGGAAAACGTTGAGAAAGTAGATTAAATTGCGGAAGAAACTCAGCAGCTCTGAAAGCATGTGGAGACAGAGAAGACAAGAGTCCGGTCGACCTTCCTCAGAACATGTTCCGTCGCAAGAACTATTTCGTGAAAATTTCCAGGCTTGCATCAATGAACATTGGCCATGAATGGTTAATCACTTCAACACAATCGGAGCTGGGCGATCGAGAACGAGGATTGAGAAGAGCAAATCTGAGCAGGAAGGTCGTTAATGAAGGTTTTGGAATTATTTTCTCCGCTAATTCTCTCTTCCACTTTCTCTCCCCCTCTTTGTCTGTCTGTCGCTCTCCCCCCTCCCCCCGTCGCCCTCTCTCACTCAATCTCTCAGAGGGAGAGGCATTCTAGCTTATACTTGAGTGTAAGGAATTCAGTTGGAAGATCCAGCTGAACAGTCCAGTCCAGGATTGGGCAGAGGTGGATTAACATTTCCCTCAGTCAAGATGGCGATAATCGCATGACCTTGGGCGATTGACAATATGGGAATTTCAGACCAGAATAATCAGGACGATTGAGGCCCTTTTGCCTGATGTGTTTCTTGTCTTTGTGCAAAGGAAAGGAACACACTTGGCAACAAAGAGGCAGTTTTGTCCGCCCAGAGCTGGACAGATTTGTGGCTGTAAAATGCTGCCAGAGAGACAGACAGGTCATCATGAACCCTTGCTGAGATAAAGCTGGGACAAAAGCAGCACTCAAAAGAAATTAGTCGCTGTTGCAAAATTCCAAGAAGGGCACAACAAGCAGGTGGACATGGGCCCAGTAGTGGCTGGCGGTAATCCCAGGATGTTGATGGTGATGTGTTTCAGAGATCGTCAAAACATATAGCCGCATTGCACTTTGTTGGGTTTGGTCATTTCCTGCCATTTATGTGCTGCGAATATGATTTGACAATTTCCAGCTCAAGGCGAGATGTTGTCGAGGATTGGTGGATTTGGGCATCGACTGCTTCAGTATGTGTGAACAATGGAGATGTCACAAGACCTTGATGAAACTTCACAACAATGTTTAGTTCATGTCCAGTAAATATTTAAACACTTATGGTGAAAACAGGCACAGAACAATGAGAAAAAAGCGAAGTTGAGTGCTTGTCTCTATGTAATGTTACATACTGCTGCGCGTTTAAAAGTTTATTTTGTCCTCTTTCTCTTGCAAGGAGTTGCTAGAATGAAGATGATTTGCCTGCTTGAGAAACAATGGTTTAACAGTATTGAGCTCAATAAGATTTTATATTTCAAGTTAATCAAAAGCAGCACATGCAGCTGGAGTCAGGCTCACACAAACCCAAAGTTTTAAGTTTTCTTCAGTTTAAGGTAGAGGTGATTTTTGGGCAGAGGGGAAGCTGATAGATACAGATCTGTCTCTTCTGCACAAACTAAAACGCCTCTGTTTTCTGTGTGTTGCTAGATAGTTTAGTTTTTCTGTGTGTTTTTTCTCTCTATAACTGGTGATAGCAGGTGAAAAACAACAAAGTGTGTTTAGTGGAATAAAAAAAACAGAAGTTGGTGGGAAAACGCAGCAGTTCTGGCTGCATCTGTATAGAGAAACTAGAGTTAAAGTTTCGGATCCACTGACACTAGTTCAATACTCATGTGTTCGTGTGATGCTGCTGCACTGGAACAGTTGAGGATTAATGCTTAAGCAACATATTCATTTGTTCATAACCTTTATTATGTCAAAGTCATGTGGATTCCTTTTTGGTTGCTGCATTTTAACTGTGATGTAAGAACAAAATGTATTTTGTTTAACGTCTATTAGCTTGATCAATGAATCACATCTGGAACAGTACACTTTTGGCATGCCTTTCACTCAATATAATTTATTGCTTCCTTGACATGTTTTCGTGTGTTTATGTATGCATGCACATATTAGACTACTTACAGTGTGGAAACAGGCCCTTGACTAAACAAGTCCACACCGACCCTGTGAAGAACAACCCACCCAGACCCATTCCCCAACATTTACCCTTTCACCTAACACTACGGGCAACTCAGCATGGCCAATTCACCTGACCTGTATATCTTTTGACTGTGGGAGGAAATCGGAGCAAACTCATGCAGACACAGAATGCGCAAACTGTGCACAGTGGTTAGCACTGCTGCCTCACAGCGCCAGAGACATCGGTTCAATTCCCACCTCAGGCAACTGACTGTGTGGAGTTTGCAGGCTCCCCCCGTGTCTGTGTGGGCTTCCTCTGGGTGCACTTCGGTGGGTCAGTGTGGATTTTCTTCCACACTGTAAGTAATCTTATCTAGACATAAATATACATATGTGAGTGTGTGGAGTAATACAGTACAGAACAGGCCCTTCAGCCCCCAATTGAACATAGAACATAGAACATAGAAAAATACAGCGCAATACAGGCCCTTCGGCCCTCGATGTTGCGCCGACCAAAGCCTACCTAACCTACACTAGCCCAATACCCTCCATATGCTGATCCAATGCCCGCTTAAATGACCATAAAGAGGGAGAGTCCACCACTGCTACTGCCAGGGCATTCCATGAACTCACAACCCGCTGAATAAAGAATCTACCCCTAACATCTGTCCTATACCTACCACCCCTTAATTTAAAGCTGTGTCCCCTAGTAACAGCTGACTCCATTAGCGGAAAAAGGTTCTCACTGTCAATCCTATCTAAACCCCTAATCATCTTGTACACCTCGATCAAATCTCCCCTAAACCTTCTTTTCTCTAATGAGAACAGCCACAAGTGCCTCAGCCTTTCCTCATATGATCTTCCTACCATGCCAGGCAACATCCTAGTAAACCTCCTCTGCACTCGTTCCAATGCCTCCAAATCCTTCCTATAGTATGGCGACCAAAACTGCACACAATACTCCAGATAAGGCCGCACCAGAGTCTTATACAACTGCAACATGACCTCAGGACTCCAGAACTCAATTCCTCTACCAAGAAAGCCCAGTACACCATATTCCCTCTTCACAGCACTAGTTACCTGGGTGGCAACTTTCGGAGATCTGTGTACATGGACACCAAGATCCCTCTGCTCATCCACACTACCAAGTAGCCTGCCATTAGCCCAGTAATCCATCTTCTTGTTACTCCTACCAAAGTGAATGACTTCACACTTAGCTACATTGAACTCCATTTGCCACCTTTCTGCCCAGCTCGGCAACTTATCTACATTCCGCTGTAACCTGCTACATCCTTCTTCGCTGTCCACAACTCCACCAACTTTCGTGTCATCCGCAAACTTGCTCACCCAGCCTTCAAGCCCCTCCTCTAGGTCATTTATAAAAATGACAAACAGCAATGGTCCCAAAACAGATCCTTGTGGAACTCCGCTAGTAACTGCACTCCAAGATGAATCTATACCATCAACTACTACCCTCTGTCTCTTTCCAGCCAGCCAATTCCTAATCCAAACCTCTAATGCACCTTAATGCCATACCTCTGTAGTTTTTGCATTAGCCTGGCATGGGGTACCTTATCGAACGTCTTGCTAAAACCCATATACAACACATCTACTGCTTTACCCTCGTCCACTTCCTTTGTCACCTTCTCAAAGAACTCAATAAGGTTTATCAGGCACGACCTGCCCTTCACAAAACTATGCTGACTATCCTTGATCACATTATTCCTATCCAGATGTTCATAAATCCTATCCCTTACAATTCTCTCTAAGACTTTGCCCACAACAGAAGTGAAACTCACTGGCCTATAGTTACTAGGGCTATCCCTACTCCCCTTCTTGAATAAGGGGACCACATTCGCTATCCTCCAGTCTTCTGGCACTATTCCCGTAGACAACGACGACATAAAAATCAAGGCCAATGGCTCCGCTATCTCCTCCCTAGCTTCCCAGAGGATCCTAGGATAAATGCCATCAGGCCCAGGGGGCTTATCTATTTTCATCCTTTCCAGTTTTCCCCAGACCTCTTCCCTACATACCTCAAGGTCATCCATCCTAATCACTTGTGACTCAATATTCACATCAGCAACAGTGTCCTGTTCCTGAGTGAATACTGATGAAAAGTATTGATTTAGTGTCTCTCCAATCTCCTCCACCTCCACGCATAACTTCCCACTACTATCCTTGACTGGACCGATACCTACCCTAGTCATCCTTTTATTCCTGACACACCTAAAGAAAACCTTTGGGTTTTCCCTAATCCTACCAACTAAGGACTTTTCATGTCCCCTTCTCGCTGCTCTTAGCTCTCTCTTTAGATCCTGCTGGCTACCTTATAACTCTCAACCGTCCCAACCTTCACGCCTCATCTTTACATAGGCCGCCCTCTTCCCTTTCACAAGGAATTCCAATTCCTTATTAAACCACGGCTCCCTCACAAGACCCTTTACTCCCTGCCTGACTGGTACATACTTATCAAGGACACCCATTAACTGTTCCTTGAACAATCTCCACATATCATTTGTGTTCTTCCCTTGAAGCCTATTTTTCCAATCCACGCATCCTAAGTCATGCCTCACCGCATCATAATTTCCCTGCCCCCAGCTATAACTCTTGCCCTGCAGTGCACACTTATCCCTCTCCATCACTAGAGTAAACGTCACCGAGTTGTGGTCACTGTCCCCGAAGTGCTCACCTACCTCCAAGTCTAACACATGGCATGGTTCATTACCTAGAACCAAATCGGGTATAGTCTCACCTCTTGTTGGCCTGTCTACATATTGTGTCAGGAAACCCTCCTGCACACATTGGACAAACACCGACCCATCTAACGAACTCGATGTTTTGCCGATCTGTGAACTATTCTCAGCTCGTCCCCCGACACTATCCCATCATCATTAATCAATCGTTACTTATCCAAAGATTGTTTACACCTCCTAATGTCGCTGAGTTAACTACATTGGCAGGGAGGGATTCCACGCACTTACCAATCCTGAGTAAAGAACCTGCCTCTGACATCTGTCTTAAATCTATCACCCCTCAATGTGCAGCTATGCCGCCTCATACAAGCTGACGTCACGGTCCTAGGAAAACTGCTTTCGCTGTCTACTCTGTCGAATCCTCTGATCATCTTGTATGGCTGTATTAAATTCCCTTTTAGACTTTTTCTTTCCAAAGAGAACAGACCCACGTCGCTCAGCCTTTACTCATAAGACTTTCCCTCCAGACCAGGAAACATCTACTCTATCATGGCATATACAGAGAAAACACGGGGCTAACACCTTCAACATAATGTCTAGCTATCACCATTGTTAATAGCTAACCCGAGAATGCAACTTTAAAAAAAAGATTTTGTGATTTACACATGAAAGAAGTGAAAATATCAC
Organism: Hemiscyllium ocellatum; assembly: GCF_020745735.1. Classification (NCBI taxonomy): domain Eukaryota; kingdom Metazoa; phylum Chordata; class Chondrichthyes; order Orectolobiformes; family Hemiscylliidae; genus Hemiscyllium; species Hemiscyllium ocellatum. The sequence goes on along the minus strand of NC_083448.1, from coordinate 2,523,312 downwards.
TGTATTCTAACAGTTGAAACACTTAACAGACAATCAATGTTTCAATGTATAATTTCAGTTACATCACACTGTAAATTTTTGCTATAAATTCTCTATTTCGTTCGAGCCCTCCACTATCACCTGATGAAGGAGCATCGCTCCGAAAGCTAGTGCACTTCCAATTGAACCTGTTGGACTATAACCTGGTGTTGTGTGATTTTTAATCATTTCCAAAAAAATTCACTACAGCAGAAGTAAGGCTCACTGATCTATAATTGTCTGGGTCACCTCTACTAACCTTCTTGAACAAGGGCACAGCAATTTCAATCCTACTGTCTTCTGGTAATAAGCCTGCAGACAATGACATCGCAAAGTTCAAAGCCAAAGACTATGCTATCTCTTCTCCACCTTCCCAGAGAATCGGATAAACTCCATCCAGCCCAGGGGACTTGTCTACTTTCACTCCTTCTAGAATTGATAGCGCCTTTTCCAAACAAATGTCGATCCTTTCTAGTCTAATATCTCGTATCTCATTCTTCTCCTCTGCAATATTCTCCTTTTCCTGAATGAAAACCGATGAGAAATATCCGATTAGCACATCTCCGATCTCCACAGGGTCCACACAGTTCATCTGACTTCGGTCTTTGACTGGCCCTATTCCTACCCTAGTCTTCCTTTTATTCCTCACATACCTATAGAAAACTTTAGGATCCTTCTTTATTCTATTTGCAAAAAATTGTTCGTGTCCTCTCTTTGCTCTTCTTAACTCTCTCTTTAAATCCTTCCTGGCTGATCTGTAACTCTCCACCACCTCATCTGAACCACCTTGTCTCATCAACACATATGCCTCCTTCTTCCATTTCACAAGGAATGCAATTTCAGCAGTGAAGCACGCTTCCCTGATCTTATCACTTCCTCCCTCTCTGACAGAGACATATCAATCAAGGACAGGCAATACCTGTTCCTTAAATTTTGAGAGTGTTTGGTCCACTTAATAACAATTGCCACATATACCACTGGAATAAAATACTGAAGTGGCAATTTGACTGAACATGCATCAGACGCAACTTTCAAAATCTGAATGAGAAACTGCAGGAACAAAATGTAACCGGTCTGGCTATGTGACTGCACTCTATACATATGGCAAATAAACCAGTAGCTATTGTAAATAAAGCACAAATCATGTGTAAATGTGTAAGATTCAGAAATGCTCGAGAACTCTGGCAACATTTGTAGAGAGAAAGTAGAAATAACATTTTGGGCCCAGTGACTCTACATCAGAACCTTATATGGATAAATAGAGACTGTGAAGCTAAAAACTGTCATGTTGATGGATCACTCCTTGGCAAACTTTGTTACGTTTTCTTTGTTGGGAATGTTTTGACATTCAAATTATTTTGGCTTTTCATTACTTGAATAATTTCCAACATGTTATTGAAAACAGTTTCAGAGCCGCTGATGTAATGTGTTTGTTCAAGTAAGTGTAACTAAAAGAAATGAAAACGTTCAGAATCATGTCAGTGGGGATTTATTCCCTGTGTATATCGTGGACCATTTAAATTAACCGGTTCAGAGAAACTTCAGCTGAACTATCGTTTTCAGACCAATTGAAGCAACTGGAAATGGAACCTGCAATAATTGTACAGGTGGAACAGATTTACATGCCGATTCTAGCAGCTGTTGGAGTCCCTGGTAAGCCATAACCTCTGTTGCTGATGCTGAACATCGATGGAAGTTCTGTTGCGGTTGTTGACATCAGTTCTCATGGAGTTTATCTTACAGCTGTTTGTTCGGTCTGACAATTGACTAAAGGAATTATTCTGTACACAGTGCGCCCACCTGTTCCAAACAAGATTGCTTTATTTTTGTAATATGTTTGATTTGCTGAGTTCTTCATTCAGATTTATAGTTGAACAAAGAAGCAGAGGCGCATGCTTAAGGCAGAAATGTGGTAACATCTCTTTCTCTCCGAGGGTAGTCAGTCTTCAGAATTCTGTGCTTCAAAGGATAATGAATGCATTTTTTAAAAATCATGAACGCAGTTCATGTTTTGATAACCAATGAGACAAAAGATCAACAAGGATATTCAAAAATGTTCACGAATGTAGAATTTAGATAATAGCTATGTCAGCCTGAAATTCATGTGAAATTGTAATAGGACGGAAGGGCTAAGCATGTAATTCATTCTCCATGTTCGTATGATCCACATCTTCATGGAATGTTATTTTCTGTGTGTGTGTGTGTGTGTGTGTGTGTGTGTGTGTGTGTGTGTGTGTGTGTGTGTGTGTGTGTGTGTGTGTGTGTGTGCACATGCGCTGAGAAAAGGCTCCTGGCTGAGAGCCAGGTATCAGAGAATCAGATGTTTATTTACAGTTTTAGTGTGTGAGTCTCACGATCAGAATTAGAATAATCAAATCACCGAAGTTTGGAAGCAGGTCATTCGGCCATCAATTCCACATCAAACTGTCAAAGAATACTTACCCACCAACACAAATCCTTTCTCCCTTCATTTCCTATGACTATTACACTTATTCCGCACACTACAGACAACTCAGAATGCTAATCTTGACCTTGCACATTTTTGTACTGTGGGAGGAAACTGGAGTATCCAGAGGAATCTCATGCACACAGAGGCAGAGGACACAAACTGCACAAGTTGCACCAAGTTGGAATTGAACCGAGTTCACTGACTCTGTGAAGCTGCTAGCTGAAATACTGAGCCATAGTTGCACTGAAAAATTACTTTGGTGTGAGTGTTTTCAGCGACAACAAACATCCTCTACAGTCCAAATGTTACAGTGAAGAAGCAGGACATAATTAGACCGTACTCTGTGTTAAACTTTGCTTTACATTTATATGTATTACTGTTAATGCTATATTGTTTAATTTTGTGCATGCCTGAGAGTATTTCGGATTTGTGGAAGGCGACAAAAAGAAAACACCAGTCACAAATTAACTTAAGTTCAGAAGAAAATAACGCTGAGAATGTGCCGTGACAGAATTTGATCGGGAAGAAGACAAGAGGCACGTAGCTATATAGATATGTGTAGAGCGAGCAAGATTGGCAAGAGAATCGGAGAGAGAGAATGATGAAGAGATGATAGGGATACAGTGTAAAGAGACAGGGGATGAAATAGTTGTGGTTGGGAGGGGTGACTGAGTTTCACAAAGTTGAGACGGAGATGTGAAATCACGGTTTGGAGTTTGTAAGATAGAGTGATGGTGCGGGAGAGAGAATAAGTGAGATGGAGACGTGGAGATGAAGATGTACTGAGATGGGGGTTTTGGCTGTGCAACTAATAAATCATTCACAGGAAATCGCTAGAGAATTTATGTTTCTTTTTGCTGTCAGAATGCAATCTGATTGATTTATATTTCAGATTGGCCTTGCACCGTTGTGCTTTTTCCTTTCAGTATGTCTCTTCCACCAATTTGTTGCCATTCAGAACTTCGAAATTGCCTCTGTGATCAAAATAGAACCATTTCTTCTCACCCAGTATTTTGAAACACCCTTAAAAGTTTGATCACACGGAAATTGAGAAAGCTCAAGTATGTTGGGCTGTAATGTAATTAAATTCTACAAATCAGCCTTGTGGAATTATTGAACCTGCATTGCACCCATGGTTACTTCATCGATAATATCAGTAGACAAAGAGTTTGATAATTGATATGGATTTTGAAGCATTTACTGGATATTAATTTTACTGAAACACTGCCACAATATTTCCCTTCGCATACCTATTTTCAGGCAAGTGAATTGGAAGTAAACATGATGGCAAAGTGGTAGCACAACTGATATGGTAATTTCAGAGTCTCTGACTGTACGGGCATAGCTCCAAATCCCATTACTGCAGGGTTGATTTGATTTCACTAATTAAATAGTCTCAAGCATATTTTAAAAAAAAGTCTCCATGTCTCCTATAGTGAAGGAAATCAGTTGGCCAATGTGTGGCTTCAGAAACGTACTTCATTGTTAACTATCTTCAAAGAATTTCAGGTGACCAACAAAAGCGAGCACATGGTGATTTTCTATGAAGGAAATATTAAGGAAAGAATTACCTCAGTCCATGTATTATTCTGAACTAGCTGCTTATGTCAAATTGTGTTCATTTCAGTTCCATAACCCTTCCTTTCTTTGCAAATGGCATGTTCAGTCCAAATGTCTTACAAGTTATACAGTCATAGAGTCATAGAAATGCACAGCATGGAAACAGACCCTTCAGTCCAACCCGTCCCTACCGACTAGACATCCCAACACAATCTATTTCCACCTTCCTGCACCCGGACCTTATTCCTCCAAACTTATCCTATTTATATACCCGTCCAAATGCCTCTTAAATATTGCAATTTTACCAGCATCCAACATTTACTCTGGAAGCTCATTCCATACATGTTCCACCCTCTGTGTGGAAAAAATTGTGCCATAGATCTCTTTATATCTTTTCCCTCTCACCCTGAACCTATGCCCTATAGTTCAGGATCCCCGGCCCAGCTAAAATACTTTGTCTATTTAGCCTATTCCCCTCATAATTTGTAAACATACATAAGGTCACCCCTCAGCCTCCGACATTCTAGGAAAAACAGACCCAGCCTGTTCAGCATCTCGCTTTAGCTCAAATCCTCCAAACTTGGCGACACGCTTGTAAATCTTTTCTGAATCCTTTCAAGTTTTACAACATCTTTCTGATAGGACCCCCGCAACATGACATCCCAACCCCTGTATTCAAAACTCTTATCTATAAAGTGAAGCATAACAAAAACACCTTCTTCACTGTCCTATCTAACTGTAACTCCACTTTCAAGGAGCGATGAACCTGCACTCCAAGGTCTCTTTGTCCAGCGACACTCCTTAGGAACTTACCAATAAGTGTATAAGTCCTGCTAGGATTTGCTGTCCCAAAATGAAGCACCTCGCATTTGTCTGAATTAAACTCCATCTGCCACTTCTCAGCCCATTGGCCCATCTGGTCAAGCTCCTGTTGTGAACTGAGATAACCCCCTTTGCTGTTCACTACACCTCCAATTTTGGTGTCATCTGCAAACTTACTAACTGTACCCCTTGTGTTCGCGTCCAAATCATCTATGTAAATGACAAAAATGTAGAGTGCCCGGCAGCGATTCTTGTGGCACGCCACAGGTCACAGGCCTCCAGTTTGAAAAACAGCCCTCCACAACCACTCTCTGTCTTCTAACATTGAGCCAGTTCTGTATCCAAATGGCTAGTTCTCCCTGTATTTCATGAGATCTATTCTTGATAATCAGTTTCCCACGGGGAACCTTGACGAACGCCTTACTGAAGACCATATAGATCACATCTGCCGCTCTGTCCTGATCAATCCTCTTCGTTACTTCCTCAAAAAACACAATTAAGTTTGTGAGACATAATTTCCCACGCCACGAGGATTTTCGTAATCCAAGATGGAGGACGGGAAAAATTTCTGGCTGTGACAGCTGCTCCTTTTTTGAGGTAATTTAGGAGTCGGAGCTGATTTCCTCGAATTCCAAGAGCAGCAATTACTGTTTTATATGCTGTTGCATTGGTTTGGAATTTTGGGGAAAAAAGGCAAAGCAACAGCCGTCTTAAAAGGGAGAAGAACGACAAAGGAAACGCATGATGAAGTAATTGCAGGAGAGAGAGAGAGAGAACTTGCACAATTACTACTTTCGCTGTTTGAATTCATGTATCGCTGAACATTGGGGTGCATCTGGGAAAATGGAAAGCAATGAAATTCACGACTGATCTTGGAGGAACTTTTTGCTGAATTTCATAGCACAGAATCAGATAACTGAAGCCCTGTTTTAATTGTGGCCTACAGAGAGTCTGCGGCAGTGAGTAGAGTGGGTTATTTCTTGATTATATGTTTTCGGAGATATGTCACTTGATTAAACATAAAATTTAAACTATAAGTATTAATTTAACCTGGGGCAGTGTTTGTAGAGGAATAAGATGGTGTTATTTTCCGGGTTTGTAAATTGTGAAGAAAAAAATGGCCTTTAATAGAGTGATACTTTTTGTCAGATGCAAGAGTTTAAAGAGAGTTTAAGGTTTACTGCAGATTATATCTGTTTTAATGCTGTTGGCTGCGAATCTTATCAGAAAACGTTCTTTATTCCATACCTACTTTCCATATGCATTCTGTCTTTGCGTATCACTTCCTCTCAATTTACTTAACAATCGACTCGATCAGTTTTCCACAGCAATCAAGATGGTTTCCGATTAGACTTGTTTCTGAATGGATACCACATATATAAAACATCTTATCCCCTTCCTTCATTCACTGTATTCTAATTCAGCCATTGAAGTAGATTGCATGCGTATTCTTCTGAACTTTGAGTAAATAAATGGTAAACAACCTTATGTACGAAAGAAAATTGAGCTAATGTACTGAGCAAAATGGCATCTTCAAACATTGAAGGGGTGAAACCAATGAAAATTTGAATCTCGGAATGTTAATTGTGTTTTACACTGCATCTGATCAGAAAATTAGGTGATTATTTTTCTTTCTCTTTTAGTTAACCTCATTGCAATCGTCATCCTGTCCCGCAGAATGTGTTCTTTGTCCAAATGCATCATTCGCTATCTAGTCGGGATGGCAGTGGCTGATCTCCTGGTCGTGGTCACGGAAGTTATACTTCGGTGGATGGCTGCAATATATTTCCGAGATTCATTCCTGCTCATTACACCTGTTTGTTGCCTCACGACCACTTTGAGTGTTGCAGCTACAGTTGTTTCTATCTGGCTCACTGTAGCTTTCACCTTTGATCGATTTGTGGCCATTTGCTGTGAGAAGCTAAAAACAAAGTACTGCACTGAAAAAACAGCCACTGTGGTTCTAACAACAGTGAGCATATTAAGCTGTTTGGAATCCCTTCCCTGGTACTTTACACAGAAAGCTCGTTTTATGATTGGCAGTGTTCCGTGGGAATGTAGGTTGAAACTAAGTGTTGTTTTTTCCACGTCATGGACCGCATATATGATGTTTCATTTCGCATTAACGCCCATTCTCCCATTCGTTCTTGTTTTTCTCCTCAATATTCTGACTGTCAGACGCATTGTTGTGGCAAGCAGAGTCCGACATGGGTTCCAGGGCTGCAGCATTGGAGAAAATCACAAAGATCGAGAGATGGAGAAGCGAAGGAGATCCATTGTTCTACTCTTCAGTATTTCTGGCACTTTCATTATTTTATTGGTGACTCGTCTTGTTTATAATATTTATTTGCGAATTGCAAATATTGCATTTTATTACTCCCGCTCAGATCCCCGTTATATAACAGAACGGGCATCAGTCATGTTACAGCTTCTCAGTACCTGCACCAACACTTTCATTTACACTGTGACTCAGCGAGAATTCAGAAATGAGCTCAAAAATGGCATAAAATACCCACTCAACCATATTGTAAAATTAATAAAACCTTGACCCTATTACAGCAACAGTAGACTTGACCCTAGTTAAATTATGCTGAAAGTAACACTGGAAAAAATCCCAGGACAGAATAAGCCTAATCTGAAAGTGAGTTCACATATCACTGCAGTCAGTAACTGATGCATTTTTTATTGAGTTGCGTGGATCATTGGTGAATGGTAAAAATGACAAAATGTAAGAATAACCGCACAGTGTGCGAACCATACATTGTGTGTATTACATTCGGGTCTCCAGTGTGTCATTAATTTACTTCTTTTAGTTTGAATAAGAACTACTTGAACAAGAACCTAAACATTCTTATCTGTGTCAACAATACCCCCGCTCCTTCCACTCACTTTTGACTTCACCATTTATTTTTTCGTGATCACTCTCCAGAGATAATTACGTGATGATTTGTTATATTTGGAGGCTCGAGAAGACCGGGATTTCATAAAGAGAGGGATCTGATAGCATGGAGAGCCATTTCTGTCTGAGCTGAGGCCTCCTTGAGTACGGTTGACATCAGTGCTGACATCAGGGATGGCAGCATCAATAAGGCCCAAAAGTAGCATGTAGAGCGACTGTTTTCACCACATTTTTGATGTTCACCGCCTCCTCCTACCACTGTAGACATCCCTCTTGTAATTTTCCAACCCTCAATCATCCCGCATCGACAGAACAACTTCCGAAGATCAATTTAAAATCATGTAACTCTCATGTTCAATGTGAGACATGGGTTGATATTTTTCACCACAAGCTTGCCAATTCTGCACCTTCCAAACAGCACGAGAACTGGCTGCACAGTGGCTCAGTGCTAATTACTGCTGCCTCACGGCACAAGGCAACGGGGTTTATTTCCATCATTGGGCGATGTATTTATGGTCCTTGCATGTTCTGCCATGCCTGTGTGAGTTTAGTCCGGTTGAAATTGGTTTCTTCCCACACTGAAAAAATCGGCAGATTAGGTGGATTGACCATGATGCATTGCATTTTGTGTGCATGCTCAGCACGTTACTTGTGGCAATTTCAGTGTTACAGCGATTCGATGGGATGATCTTTAGATGATAAGAAACCATATGGATGAACAGAATGTTGAAGAATTGAGAAGAGCGGCAGAGATATTTGATGAATACGCATTGGTCCATAAGGAAAAGTTGAATTTCTGGCAAACATTTCAGCCTATGAGGGACAGAAATTGGGAGAAGAGCAGACCATAGAATAGAAAACAAAGAGTATACAACTGGCAATAGTTTACCACAGTCTAAAGTGAAGCACAAGAGAGGGAACAGGACGTGAAAGGCAACAGTTTTTTTTCTCGCTGTAACATTGTGTGTAAAATTACAGTTGTGGTGGTTTAAGAAAAGATATTTTCACTGTCTGAAAGTGGTACACGTAAAGTCCCAGTGTTGGTCAGTAAAGAAAGGCAGTGTGGGAAAAGATGCGGTAAAAGAAGCTAAGTCAGTGGCATAAGTGGATATTATAAAGGAAATCTCAGAAAAAAAGTCGTGGAGCTGCAGGCGAGTCCACAGTCTATGCAGGATGTTGGATATGGAGATCGTGCCTGATTTCTATATAGACTTCGTCTCTGTGGGTAAGGTTTAATTAGAAAGAGCAGAAGGAGAAGACAAATAAGTTATACTTCTGAGCGATTTGGTATCTGATCAGACTCTAGCCATAAAAGATTAATGTATTTTCACTGTTTCTGACCTGCTTACTGAGAGAATAGTAATTTGTGTGGGACATAGACAGAAATTCAGCGTTCCCCTGTGTAAAATCGGGTTCGAGAAACACCTCAAGACTGGGAAGAAACAGTGGAAGTGATTGACACAGTGCCAGCTCCAAGCATGGTATTTGCTCATGGAAATGATTTAACAGGATCCAAGGTGGGAGGGACAACCCATGTTGAGGAAAAATCATAGATAGATCAGAGAATTGAGTAGTTAAAAGAAGAATACACTGAAAATTTTCCATACTGTATAGTAGCAAGATCTCACTATCATAAGTCACAGCACGAAGCCAAAACGAAAGGGAAACATGGAAGAGTTGAGGTTCAGTTAGCGGACACACTGTTTGAAATAATGTCAAGGAAAAATAAATCTGAACCAGCAGAGGTTCAAACAGAAGTGTTTCATCCTTAAAGGCTAATGTTCTTGCAACATAAAGACGAGTAATTAAAAGATATATATGAAGATGCATACTCAGAAAAGGAATCAGAATACGTCATTGAAGGTTATTATCTAAAAGGTAGAATTCGAAGGTAAAATCATGCTACAGCAGGATACTGCAAGAGTCAAAATGGTCAGACATGCACCAGACTATGTTTCTGGAAACATATCGCCAGGAAATGTTATGGGTAGTACATGAATTACCAGTCGGAACTCATCAATGTGTAAGGAAGATGCAAGGTAAGGCACAAATGGAAAAGGACATGGATAATGTTTGCCGTACTTGTCATCTACCAAAAGTTAAGTAAGCCACAGGCAGTAATAAAATAATAACTCTGTTGCCAATTCCAACATTTGAAGGACCATTCAGGCGAGTTGTGACTAATTTGGTAGGTACACTCCCGAAAACTAAAAGTTGGAAGGCATAACTGCTAACTACAATGGATGTGTCTACAAGATTTCTGGAAGCAATTCCATTATGGATTATCAGGGCAAAACGTGAAATAAAAACGTTAATAGCTTGCTTCCCGAGGTAAGAGCAACCCAGAGAGTTTCAATCAGACCAAGTATGTAATTAAACTGCTAGGCAGTTTAAGGAAGTCATGAATAGCTTAGACATACAGCACTTTGAATCAAGTGCGTACCGTGCTGAAACTTAGGAAACTTCGGAAAGATTGTATCAGACCCTCAAGACCATGTTGAGAGCATACTGTCAGGATTACCTGAATGAATATGATCAAGCAATCCCATTCGTATTGTTTGACAATAGAGATGCCCAAAATGAATTTACTCAGTTTGTTCCCTTTGACTTACTATTTAGACATCAAGTAGGAGGATAGCTGAAATGAATTAATGAGAAATTGACAGGACAAAAGTCGGAGACCTCAGACTTGGATTATGCACCATAGGTGAGGGAGAGGTTAAATCGGGTAGGTTGTTTAGCTAAACAGCACCTGAAGATGGCCCAGCATAGAATGGATATGTGGCAGTAATTAAAGTCTGAAATTCGGACGATTTTCTGTAGGGAAAAGATTAGATTAGATTCCCTATAGTGTGGAAACAGGCCCTTTGGCCCAACCAGTGCTGAACTGGGAGAACTGTCGCACCGACAAGTACAACAGCACCCTGACAGTCATTCTTACGGAATCATAACTTACAGATAACAGGTCAGACACCACCGTTACTGTCACTGGATATCTACTTTTCCAGCGGTAAAACAGACAGGAGATATAGTTGTGCAGTGGTATACAGTCGCGAGGGAGTTCACTGGAAATCCTTGACATTGGACTCCGGACCCCATTAAGTCTCAGGCCTTCATGTTAAACATGGGGAAGGAAACCTCTTACTGGTTTCCATGTACCACCCTCTTTGGGCTGATGAATCAGTACTCCTCCATGTTGAACAAAAGTTGGAAGTGATAAATGATTCAAGCGATTCAACAGACAGGAATGGTTCGGACCCACTATTGCTAATCGAGTTGGTCAGGTCATAAAGGACATAACTACTAGACATGGCCTGTGGCAGATGGAGAAGGAACCAACGAAAGGAAGAAACATACTTGACCTCATTCTGACTAATCTGCCTGAAACAGGAGTATCTGTCCATGACAGTACAGGTAAAAGTGGCCACTCTCCTCCACTGTGGAGATGAAGTCCCACCTTCACATTGAGAATAACCTCCATCGTGTTGTGTTGCACTATCATCGTTTAAAATGGGACAGACTTCGAACTGATCTAGCATATCGAGATTGGGCATCCATGAGGTGCTCTGGGCAATCAACAGTAGCTGAACTGTGCTCCAGCACAATTTGAAACATCGTGGCCTGGCATATCCTCCATGCAATCATTACCATTAAGCCACGGAATCAACGCAGGTTCATTAGACATTGCAGGAGGGCATGCCAGGAGCAGCGTCAGGCGTACCTAAAAATGAGGTGTCAACCTGGAGATACTACCAAACAGCACTACTTGTGTGCCAAACTGCATGAGCGGCAAGTGATAAACAGAGCTTCATGATCTTAACTGACCTTTTCGTGCTTTCAGCTACACTTCCACACTCACTCACCATCACCCTTAATTCATTCACTGTTCAGAAATCTATGTATTTTTGCGTTAAATACACCCAAGCAGAAAGCCTCAACTCATTCAATGGGCAGGGAATTCCACAGATTCACAATGCTTTGTGTGAATATGTTACCTCTTTATTTACCTGAGTTTTAGCTTCATCCACCAATGGAAATAACCTCCTTGCTTCGATCTTCTGAATTTCCTACACAGCTTATTGTTTTTTTATAAGACAACAGAGTCCAGAGAAATTATATTCCTGTTAGGGTGAAAGGAAAGGCTGGTCGGTATAGACAATGTTGGATGACTAAAGAAATTGTGGTTTGGCGAAGAAAACGAAGGATGCATATGTCAGGTAGTGACAGGATACATCGAGTGAATTCATGTAAGAGGATAAAGAGAGTAGGAGTATACTTAAGAGGGAAATCAGGAAGGCAGAAATGTTCTCGAGATAGCTTTGGGAAATAGAGTTAAGGAGAATCCAAAGGGGTTTTACAAATACATTAAGGACAAAAGTGTAACTAGATAGGGAATAGGGCTCCTCAAAGATCAGCAAGGCAGACTTTGTGTGGAGACGCAGAAAATGGGGATGATAGTATTTTCCGTCAGTATTTACAGTGGGAAAGGACATGGAAGATAAAGAATGTAGGGAAATAGATGATAACATCTTGAAAAATGTCCATATTTAAGAGGAGGAAGTGCTGGATGTCTTGAAACTCGTAAAATCCCCAGGACCTGATCAAGTGTACCCCAGAACTTTGCGGGAAGCTAGATAAGTGATTGCTGGCCTTCTTCCTGAAATATGTGTATCATCGATACTCGCAGATTAGGTGCCAGAAGACTGAGGTTAGCTCACGTGGTGCCATTGTTTAAGAAAGGCGGTAAGTACAAGCCAGGAACTAGAGACCAATGAGCCTGACGTCGGTGGTAGACAGGTTGTTGGAGTGATTCCTGAGGAATAGGATATACATGTATTTGGAAAGGCAAGAACTGATTCGGGACAGTCAACATGGCTTTGTGTGTGGTAAGTCAGGGCTCAGAAATTTGATTGAGTTTTTTGAAGCAGGAGCGAAGGATATCTGGGAAGGTGAGTCTCACAATTTAAAGCACTTACTTCAGCGTCTAGGCCTACATTTGCCAAGAGATGCTGGGGAGAAGCGAAGGACTGCTCAGAACGTGAGTCTGATTGTTTGAAAGACATCAGGCGTCAGAGTCTTCATTTGCCGAGAGGTGCGAAGGAGTAGTGAAAGACTGCTGGGAGGTAAAACTAACTGTTAAACACTTATTTCAGGCGTTGGGAGCCTCCATTTGCCAAGAGTTATGAGGGAGGAACAACGGACTTCTGGGAAGGTGAGTCTAACTGTTAAAAACACTTACTTCAGGCTTAGGGGCCTCCATTTGCCGATTGGTGTGAGGGAGGAGCAAAGGACTTCTGGGAACGTTTGAAGAGGGTGAGATCTAAACACTTTGCTCAAAAACTGCATGAATTTATGTAAAACTCTGTTATCGCACTTTATAGATTAGAATCAATCTAAACATCAGGTCATAGACAGAAAACACAGGGGGCTAACACCTTCAACATATTGTCTAGCTATCACCATTGTTAACAGCTCACCCGAGAATGCAACTATAAAAACAAGATTTTGTGATTTACACATGAAAGAAGTGAAACTTTCACTGTAATTCTAACAGATGAAAGGCTTAACAGGCAATCGATTTTTCGATGTATAATTTCAGTTACATCACACTGCAAATTTTTGTTATAAATTCTGTGTTACGATCGAGCCCTCCACTATCACCTGCTGAAGGAGCGTCGCTCCGGAAGCTAGTGTGCTTCCAATTAAACCTGTTGGACTATAACCTGGTGTTGTGTGATTTTTAACTTTGTACTCATTCAACATATTGTCTCGCTAACACCAATTGTTAAACTGAAAATACAACTTCTTTAAAAAATATGATTTACACTTGAAAGAAGTGAAACTATCATGTTATTCGAACAGATAAAAGACTCAACAGAAAATCAAGGTCTATTTCAAGGTATAATTTCAGTTATATCACACTGTAAATGTTTGCTATATATTCTGTGCCTTACAATTGTGTCCTCCACAACCATCTGATGAAGGAATGGTGCTCCGGAAGCTACTGTGCTTCCAATTAAACCTGCTTGATTATAACTGGTGTTCTGTGATGTTTAACTTTGTATACCCCAGTGCAACATCTGCATCTTCAAATCATGTCTGTAGCGTTTTGGATACTGCTAGTTGGGACAACCTACCAGGGGAAAACTATAGTTGTCAGATCTCTGGCACTGAGCCTGGCACTGTGGCTCAGACATGAAGTGGGGAAAACGGAAAAGTGTTAGTGGTAGGCGACTCAGTAGTTTGTCGGATTGACAGGTGATGTGGTCAGGAATGGGACTCTCGGAAGGCATTTTGCCTCCCGGTGCCAGGGTCTGGGATGTCGCCGATTGGTTTTACACGATTCTGAAGAGGGAGGGTGTGCCGCCAGAAATCGTGGTACACATTGGCACCAATGATATAGCCATGAAATGGATTGAGGATCTGAAAAGTGACTACAAAGGGTTAGATTGGAAGCTGAAGAGCAGGACGAGTAGAGTAGTGATCTCAGATTTACAACAGATGCCACGAGATAGTGAGATGAGGAAAAGTCAGCGAATGCAGCTTAACACGTGTTTGCGAGGCTGGTGCAGGAGGGAGGGCTTCAAATACCTAGAACATTGGAATACCTTCTGGGTAAGGTGGGGCCTGTACATGAAGGACGGGTTTCACCTGAACTGGAGGGTAACAAATGTCCTAGGTGGGAGATAAGCTCGTGTGATTTGGAAGAGTTAAAACTAGTTTGGCGGAGGGGGGGGGGGAGAGGAATCACAGCCACATGTCTGTGTGGGGTTTAGTTGCAGATGGGGCAGCGATGAGATGATTTCAGTCTATCAGGAAGGTTTCTCACTAGATGAATCGAAGGGATCGGTTAAAATGTGTCTGCTTTAATGCAAGAAGTGTCTGAAGTAAGTGTGACGAACTGACAGCATGTATCAATGCTTGGGCCTACAATGTTGTGGCCATAACGGAGACGTGGGTTTCACAGTAGCAGGAATAGTTGCTTGATGTTCCAGGGTTTAGAACGTTTAAAAAGAACAGGGTGGGTGGAAAAAGAGGAGGGGGTATAGCATTGCTTATCAGAGAATGCATTACAGCTACAGAAACGAAAGTTGTTGAGGAAGGATTGTCCACTGACTCAGTATGGGTGGAGGTTAGGAACAGCGAGGGAACAGAGGTTTTCTACACACCACCTAATAGCAGTGGAGAGATTGAACAACTCATTGGCGTGCAGATTCTGGAAAAATGCCAAAGTCGCAGGGATGTTGTTACGGGTGATTTCAACTTTCCCAATATCGACTGGAACCTCCTAAGTGCAGATGGTATGGATGAAGCCATTTTTGTCAGGTGTGTTCAGGTGGGCTTTCTTACTCAGTGTGTAGACAGACCTTCGAGGGGGCATTTTGGATTTGGTGCTTGGCCACAAGCCAGGACAGGTGTCAGATCTCACGGTGGGAGAGCACTTTGGTGAAAGTGATCACAACTGCCTCACATTTAGCATAGCCTTGGAGAGTGAAAGGAGCAGTTCCAGAGGGAAGATATTTAATTGGGGAAAAGCAAATTATGACGCTATTAGACAGGAGTTGGGAAGTACAGACTGGGCGCAATTGTTCCACAGAAAGAGCACAGCAGACATGTGGAGACTATTTGAGGAGTAATTGTTGCGAGTGATTCGCGAATTTGTTTCTGTGAGACAGGTAAAAAGGGCATAGATTAAGGAACCTTAGATGACGAGAATACAGGAAAATCTCGTCAAAAGAAAAAATGCAGCTTACGGAAGCTGGGGGAAGCAAGGATCTAGCACAGCTGTAGAAGATTACAGGCTTGCTAGAAAAGTACTCGGACGTTTTTCTTTGGAAAAAAGAAGGAAGAGAGGGACCTAATCGCGGTGTACAAGATAATGAGAGGCATAGATAGAGTTGATATCCAGAAATTTATCGTGGGCTGAAGGGCCTGTTCTGTGCTGTACTGTTCTATGTTCTAAATGGACTGAGGAGAGCCAGGAGGAGGCATGATATAGGCTTGGCAAGAAGAATTAGGGAAAACCTAACGGCATTTTACTCATACGTGAGGAATAAGAGAATGATCAGGGAGACAATAGATCCAATCAGGGACAGCGGAGGGAACTTGTGCATTGATTCTGAGCAGATTGGGGATGCCCTAAATTAGATTTTTTGCTTCAGTTTTTACCAAGGAAAGGGAACATACAGTAAATGAAAACTTTGAGGAGCTAGGATACAGTGTTGACCAGATCAAGATTGATGGCATTGATGTGCTGGAAATTTTGGAAAACAACCCCAGGTCCAGACCAGATTTATCCTAGGCTGTTCCAGGAATCGAGAAAAGAGTTTGCTAAGCTGCTGGCGAGGATGTTGGCCTCCTTACTCTCCACGGCAGTCGTACCAGAGGATTCGAAGGAGGTGAATGTTGTTCCTCTTTTCAAGAGGGGTAATAGGGAAATCCCTGGCAATTGCAGACCAGTCAGTCTTACGTCTGTGGTCAGCAGAGTTTTGGAAAGAATTCTGAGGGATCGGATTGATGATTATTTGACAATGCATAGTGTGATTAAAGGCAGTCAGCATGGCTTTGTGAGGGGCAAGTCATGCCTCACTAGTCTTATTAAGTTCTTTGGGGAGGTGTCAAGACAGGTCGACGAATGTCAAGTAGTGAATTTGGTGTATCTGGATTTCAGCAATGCATTTGATAAGGTTCCCCATGGTAAGCTCATTCATGAAGTCAGGAGGTATGGGATACAGGGGAATTCGGCTATCTTGGTTCAGAATTGGCCGTATGACAGAAGGCAGAGAGGGTTGTAGATGCAAAGCATTCTTCCTGGAGGTCAATGTTAAGTGGGGTTCCACACGGATCTGTTGTTGTGCCTTTGCTCTTTGCAGTGTTTTTTTAAATGACTTGGATGAAGTTGAGGGGCGTGTTAGTAAATTTGTAGTTCACGCAAAGATTGGCAGTGTCGTCGATAGTATAGAGGGCTACTGCAGGCTGCAGTGCGACATAGACAAGATGCAGAGCTGGGCTGAGAAATGGCAGATGCAGTTCAACCTGGATAAATGCGAAGTGATGCAGTTTTGAAGGTCGAAACCAAATGCTGAATAAGGCAGATTTCATGGCAGTGTGGACGAACAGAAGGATCTGGGTGTGCAAGTACATAGATTCCTCAAAGTTGCCACTTAAGTGGATAGGGTTGTTAAGAAAGCATATGGCTTTTTGGCTTTCATTAATAGGGGATCGGGTTTAAGGGCCGTGAGGTTTTGCTTCGTCTCTACAAGTCCGTGGTGAGATTACACTTGGAATATTGTGTCCAGTTCGGGTCGTCCTACTATAGGAAAGATACAAAGGCTTGGGAGAGGATTCAAAGAAGGTTTACCAGAATGCTGTCTGGACTGGAGGGCTTGTCTTATGAAGAATGTTTGAATACACTCGGACGTTTCTCTCTGGAGAGAAGGAGGAAGAGAGCACACCTTATCGATGTATACTAAATCATGAGTGGATTAAGAGAGAATCAATAACCAGAGAATTATCCCCAGGGTATTGACTGTTATGGGGAGTCATGGTTGGAAGATATTCGGAGGAAATTAAAAAGGAGACGACAGAGGTAGGTTATTTACGCAGAGAGTTGTGAATGCATGGAATGCTTTGCCAGCTGTGATGGTAGGAGCAGAGTCATTGGGGACATTAAAGCGACTGCTGGACATGCACATGGATAGCAGTGAGTTGAGGGGTGCGTAGGCTACGTTAATATATTTTACATTATGATTAAACCTCGGCACAACATTGTGGGTCAAATAGCATGTTCTGTGCTGCACGTTTCTATTCTATCATTTCTCTAAATAACAAAGACGTTTGATGAGGGCAGCGAGGTAGATCTGATTTAGATGCACTTCAGTAAGTCATTCGACAATGTTCCCTATGGGAGACTGTATAGCAAGGTTAGATCTTACTGGATACAGGTACGGCACCGTGGCACAGTGGTTAGCACTGCTGCCTCACAGCGCCAGGGACCTAGGTTCAATTCCCACCTCAGGTGACTGACTGTGTGGAGTTTGCACGTTCTGCCCGTGTCTGCGTGGGTTTCCTCCGGGTGCCCTGGTTTCCTCCCACAGTCACAAAGATGTCCAGGTCAGGTGAATTGGCCATGCTAAATTGCCCGTAGTGTTAAGTAAGGGGTAAGTGTATGGGTGGGTGGCGCTTCGGCGGGTCGGTGTGGACTTGTTGGGCCGAAGGGCCTGTTTCCACACTGTAAGTAATCTAATCTAGAACTGGCTCAAAGGTTTCTAGAGTTTGGTCGTAAAGAGTTGCCTTTCAGATTGTAGGTGTGTGACCATAGTAGTGCCACATGGATCGCTGCTGGCTCCATTAATTTTTGTCGTTTATATAAATGATTTGAATATGAGAGTAAGTTACCTTTCGTACCTTTGCAGATGACACCAAAATTGGAGGATTAGTGGACAGCGAAGAAGCTTGCCCGGATTACAACGGGATCTTGATCAGATGGGTCAATGAGCTGACAAGTGGCAGATGGAATTGAATTCAGATAAATTTGAGGCGTTGCATTTTGGGAAAGCAACTCTTAGCAGGATTTATACACTTAATGGTAAGGTTCTGGCGAGTGTTGCTGAACAAAGAGACCTTGGAGTGCAGGTTCATAGCTCCTTGAAACAGGAGTCGCAGATAGATATGATAGTGAAGAAGACATTTGGTACGTTTTCATTTATTGGTCAGAGAAGTGAGTACAGGAATTGGGAGGTCATGTTGCGGCTGTACAGGACATTGGAATGGCCACACTGTTGGAAAATTGCATGCAATTCTGGTCTCCTTTCTATCAGAATGATGTTGTGAAACTTGAAAGGGTTCAGAAAAGATTTACAAGGATGTTGACAGGGTTGGAGGATTTGAGATTTCGGGAGAGGATGAACCGGCTGGGGCTGCTTTCCCTGGAGCGTCAGATACTGAGGGATGATATTATAGAGGTCTACAAATTTATGAGGGGCATGGATATGCTAATTAGACAAAGTATTTTCCCTGGTGTGGGGAAGTCCATAACTATATGAATAGGAAAGGTTTGGAGGGATATGGTTCATTTGTTGGCAGTGGGATTAGATTGGGTTGGGATATCTGATCGGTATGGATGAGCTTGACCAAAGGGTCTGTTTCAGTGCTGTACATCTCAATGTCTCTACGACCTCCCCTCATGAGGTTTAATCATAATGTAATCATCATTTAAATTACTATAGTCTCAGCCATTCAGTCTGCCCTCATAAGCCTAAATAAACTCTACTCCTAAATAAACCTAGTGAACATTCTCTGCATCCAATGCTTGTACATCCTTTCTGAAATAAGGAGAACAAATCGGGATACAGTACTCCAGCTATGACCTTACTAGCATCCTACACCACTGAGGATATTCTCCATATTTTTACACTTCGTACCTCTTGCAATGAAAGACAATGTCTTCCTAATTTAATACTACCCCTGCAATTCAACGTTTTGTGATTCATGCAGAAGGGTACTCAGGGTCCTTGGCACAATTTTTCAACATTTACATGACAGGATAGTTTTCTGTTATTCAACCAAAATGGGTGACTTCATATTTATCAATGTTGTACGGTATCTAATCAAAGCTTACCCACTCACTGAAGCTATCTTTATCCCTCTGCAGAGATTCAGAGTGCTATGCACATTTTGGTCTACCATGCATCTTTCAATCATCTGTGAGCATTGTCATTCCAGACTTTGTCCCAGTTATTATTCTTCGATGTAACTTGAAAACATGTCTGATCCCAACACTGATCTTTGAGGCAAACCGTTAGCCCCGATTGACAAAAGAAAAACACCCATATCTTTGCATTCTTGCTTTCTGTTAGTTAGACCATCCTGTATTCATGTTTATGAGTTACCCATCTCTACTATCTTTTGGGTGGTTCCTTTATCAATGCTATCTTGAAATCTAGATATACCACATCCACTGGTTTCCCTATTGCCAAACGCACTCGCAATACCCTCAACAGATTCCAGCGCACACAGTGTGTCATGTGAATTTGCTTAGACATATTTAAGTTGGCAACAGTGAAAGGATAACGTGATACATGGCACAACTCAGACTGAACAGCACATTCCATATGATTCTTAATTTTACATTCTACAAATTGACTTCATCAATAAGGAGGTTTTCAAGATTTGGGATACATTATGGTGTTAACTTGCAGAGAAACTTAAAAATACACTTAAAGCGTTATTTCAACTACCTGGAGACGAATGAGTGAAGAATTTGGGAACTGATTAAGCCTGATGTCGACATGGGAATTGCTCGACCAATGAAGTATATCCTTATCGAGTCAACCCTCTAAAATGGACGCTGCTTCAAAAATAAATGTAAGCATGTCCACTGAAGGCAGGAAAGTTGAGTGCAGCGATTCCAGTCCACTAATTCCCCTATCCTGGAAAAGCAACGTGGTGTTTTCGCTGTGTGGTTGACCAGAGCTGTGCTTCTGTTGAAGTTACCTTTTTGGATCTACTCTCAGTAACTTGGACTCTACGCTATTTAGAGATGCCGTTGGTGTCATGTCTGAATACATTTATTCATTGTCCATATTAAAGTTGTGCTGGAAAAGCACAGCAGGTCAGGCAACGTCTGAGGAGTAGAAAAATCGCCGTTTCGAGCAAAAGCCCTTCATCAGGAATTTTGCCTACACTTATTCACTACACTTATTCGTCGGGTAGAATATGACACATATTCTGGCCGTAACCAGACACCAAACCATACTCTAAGGACAGATTTTTTTTCAAGAAAGGTTAGAGGGTTGTGAGATAACTGGAGCAAATGGATTGGTTCTGACTTGGAAACAATGTTGGCATGGACAAGTTGTTCTGAAAGTCCATTCTGTTTGATCTGTGCTCACCAGGACACTGTCACCAATGATCTTCGTCTTTCAGCAATATGAGCGATAAGTGATGGAAGCTGCATTGTAATCGCGCCCTGACTGAGTTCAACAGACAACACCAATCCCCTGTGGTTACGGTTTAGTTCTACTTTACGAGGAGGAAACCCGTCACAATTTTCAAGTCACCGCACCTTTCCTAGGCGGCGACAACTAAAAGTCAAGTCAGTGGCAATTCGATGCGAGGAAACCAAGGCACAGTGTGGTACGTGAGCTGATTTTGCCCCAGGCACCCGACTGCCCACGTTTCTTGGAGAAATGGGCATTAAATTTCCAATAGGTGCAACGAAAGAGGGCATTGGTGATGACCTCACACGCAACAGCCTGAGGAATGGTGCATACACGGGACATTACTATACCCATTGCCGTTGAACATCTCAGTAATAAACTGGCACTAAGTGCTGCAATAGCACATCACTGTGGCCATTCCCTCTGATACCAATGTTGTCGCATCTCTGATATCTGTAGAAGCGTTTTTCCTCGTCCAGCAACACCAGTGCCAAGCTTCCCCTGAACCTTGTTAGTCGAATTGCCCACATTTGGCTATTTCTGTTTGCTTAATCTCTTGCAGAAATCTTGGGTCTTTGGAAAACTATTAGTGACTGGTTACGATCGTAACTGTGCCAGCATTTTTGATCGAACGGCTCAAATTGGCCTTATGTTCTTTGAGATGGGTTACTGCCTTTTTACCCTCAATACCCTGACTGCCCCATCAACACTGACATAACTGACGTCAACATGCACATTATCTCTATGAACTTGTAACCTGCTAATATCCTGCCTCAGCCGAATCCTCTCACCATTCCCATTGACATTCTTTCTCTGTGAGTGTCTCGTTGTGGACATCCTCATAACATGGCGAATGCTGGATGCTCGAGTTCATCTGCTCAATGCCGTTTGCTGCCCATCCCATGAGATTTACCCTGAAACCTGGCTGTACCCTCTGACTGACTCTACCACTCCAACTCCGACTGTGTAACTGCGCCTTCCACAAAGCTGACCTCTGACGCAGGGGAGACATGAAGATGACAGCGACAACAACTTTCTCCTACACCCCCACGCAGGATCTCCATCACTCTCTCTCCTTTAGCATCCAATTCTGCATTCTCACCCCCGAAAAGCAATGCCTCCTTCCCATTATTGAAGCCACAATCTGTGATTCTCGTTCATCACCAAGCACAGTATTGGAACACCAACCTGTTTGGCCCTCTCGCCACCACTTCTGCCACTCCACCCCCTGTGCCATTTCTTACATTCCAAGAATTGCTCTCGAAGAAAACTGTCCATTACCTCAACATCGTCGTGATTATTGCTGACCATACACCTCTAGAGTAGAACGTTTGCAAAACGTTCACCTCAATGGGCAACCTACAATGGAAACAATGTCCAACGGCGTTGATTTCATAGATATAGTTGAAGGGGACTCTTGCTACCAACCCTTCTCTGACATGATCTTTCTATCTCTTTGGGGCCTTAAACGTGATCATTGCTCCCAAATTATGGCACCTCCTCGACCAGTATTTCCGGCTTTATTCTCAAAACCCCAAATTTTTCCAGAAGGTTTATCACTCTCAAATCAGTTCCTGAATTTTTCACAACTATCTGCATTTTGACGGTTCCTTTCTCTATCAGAAACCTTCTTCGACGAGGGCACAGCTGGCTTTAACAGCATCCTGCAAATTTAGAAATTTCTACGGCATTGCATTGCGAAGTCATAGAAACAAAATGAAAAGAAAATCTCTTCACTTTGAACTCTCATGAAGGATCAACACCAATGGTTTCGTTCGTCTATTGTATGTTTTTATTTATTTTCATTTGCTTGACGATACAGTTTATGATTAATCACTCGCACGTTACACTTGCCACCGTTGTAACATTTGCATTGAACATTCATTTGAATAAATATGTTTTGCTGGCCCTAACTGCCTATGTGAAACCATTTTTCCGAGACTGCTGTGTACGATTCAGGGCACTATGACTTTGGAAAAATGTTGAAGAAAGAGTGCAGTGAAGGGTTCAGAGAACAGGGTGGCACGGTGGCACAGGAGGGTGGCACGGTGGCACAGTGGTTAGCACTGCTGCCTCACAGCGCCAGGGACCTGGGTTCAATTCCCGCCTCAGGCGACTGACTGTGTGGAGTTTGCACGTTCTCCCCGTGTCTGCGTGGGTTTCCTCCGGGTGCTCCGGTTTCCTCCCACAGTCCAAAGATGTGCGGGGTCAGGTGAATTGGCCATGCTAAATTGCCCGTAGTGTTAGGTAAGGGTAAATGTAGGGGTATGGGTGGGTTACGCTTCGGCGGGTCGGTGTGGACTTGTTGGGCCGAAGGGCCTGTTTCCACACTGTAAGTAATCTAATCTAATTAAAAAAAAACACTTCCAAACTGAGATTAGAAAACAGGGGATTGTTTAACTTAGGGGAGAGCGGAAGGCAGAGTAGATTAAATTGAGGTTTGGCACAAACTAGCGAGGGAAACGTTGTCTTTGTCGCTTGTAGAAGAGTCGGGTATGAGGTGGCTCAGATTTATAGTGATTAGTGAGGGAAGTCGATGAGAGGGTATGCTTTTTCTTGCAGGTTGTGGAATGTCGCGCCTGGACCTGTGGGGGAGGAGTTGCGCTCCCTTTAGGGCATTCAGGAGAAGATATTGGTTGCAAAATCCTCAGGTGTCATCCTGAGTCATCCTGAATTCACTTTGTTTGGAATGCAAATTTTGCGCTTGCTTCCTAATAAATTATTATCTAATTTTAGAGTCCCTTGCCCGATTTTGCACCCATCCTGTTGGTGACAATGTGCCCCACGACCACTGTCAGTTCAATCTCACCCCTTCCACTTCCTTAGAACAGCCTATTCTCAAACATCCTTTGCGCTAACACCACGGAGGCCTCATAATATCCCATGACCCGGTATGTAACACTGGAAATGACTATCTACCACCATTAGAATTGGATCACTGCTGCATTGTGAAGACTTACTACCCTTTCCTCTGTGCAGCAGAACCAAGAATGAGTGCACTCGCAATTAGTAGTTGCTACTCTTCCCTGTGGCAGTTCCGAGTCACATTGGCTGTACAACTGGAATTAAAATGGTTTCTCTTCTTCTCTGGGGAATGGCCACAAGTGGGCACTGTTCGTGTTTAGTCATCTCACTCGACCGTATCCCTTCCTGCCCGTGGACTTTTACCTAGGGTAGAAACACCAACACTGAATAACCTTGTCTGGCTCTTCTTTCAAACCGTTGTCCAAGCATAATTAAGTCACAGAGGCAGATTCATACCGCACATAAACAGGTGATTTGGAATAACCAATCCATGTCGATCATAATACAAAACCTCCTGTGCTTGGTCTGTAACATTTAAAATATTCCCTATTCATGTACTGAGACATCTATCTTATGAATTTTGTAACTGTTGCACATCCATCACTTTATCTGGAAGTTCATTCCACGCATGAACCTGTCTCAGTGTATAAAGCTGTCCCTCATATCTTTATTTTTTTTATCCTAGCACCTTAAAAATACCCCTAGTTTTAAACTCCCAACATCGGGTAAAGACCCTTGGCAATCACCTTTCTGTTGCCCTCGTGATCTTCTAAACCTGAATAACGTCACTGCACATCCTCCTGTGATCCTGGAGAAAATGTCTCAGCCTATCCAATCTGTTTTTATATCGCAAATCCTGACATGAAATTTGTAGTGCACTGAGACACCAAGGTAGGTTGGACGTGGAGAAGGTGTTTTCATTGGTAGGAGGTCGTGGGACGCGAGGGCAGAGACTCAGAGTGATGGGAATGCACTTTAAAACTGAGCAGAGGAGAAATTCTTCAACAAGAGGGTGGTGAATCCGTGGAACGTATTGTCTCAGAGGGCTGTGAAAGCCAAATCATTTACTAACTTTGCGACAGATGTGTACAGCATCTTGATGAATAACAGGATGAAGGCTTATGAGGTGATGTCAAAAGAATGTTCTTGAGAAGCATATCAGCCATGTTGGAATCCGGAGCTAGATCGAATGGCCTATTTCGTCGCTATATATCTGTGATGATGCTTTCACTTTAACAAAGTAATGTTGTACACGGCTTTTTCAAGGTCTCTTATAAAGGCAGAGATTTGGTATTATGAAAATATATGCTTGAGAATGTATTCAGTATTTTTGTAAGTATCATATAGACAATGAAAGGGCTGTCGCTAGTTTTCCCAGTTCAGGGCTTTTTTGTCTGGGTTAGTTTGGCTTAGTAGGCAGTCTGTTTGAAGCAGCTGTTCAAAGAAGGCTGCTGGGAGGAAAGATTTCTTTGTTTGAATACAAGTTTTCTGGCTGACCTTATCTATGAGATTTCTCCTGAGTGAACCTGTGACTGACATTTTCTGCCAAGGGCGTGTTACAGGTTGTTGCGTGGCATTTGTAAACTGCGTCATTAACTTGTTTCAGAGTCCATTGCGTTTTCAGATAGGTTAAGTTGTTCTAAAGTCGAGAGCGTTGTGCTGGATATGCACAGCTGGTCAGGCAGCATCAGAGGAGGGGGAGAATATACGTTTCGGGCAAAAACCTTTCCTGAGAAATGAAGCCTTTAGCTGAGGGATTAGTATGATAAATGGGAGTGATGGAAGTGTAGGAAAGTTAACTGAGGGTGCGATAGTTGGATGGAGATAGGTGTAATGGTGATAGGTCAGAAAGGAGGGTAAAGTCAATAGGTGGGATAGAAGAGGGACAGGTAAGACAGGTCATGTGTACAGTGTCGAATTCGAGGGTGAGACGGGGATAAAGTGCGGGCAGAGGAAATGACGAAACAGTTGAAACCCATGTTGTTACTGTGGGGTTGGAGGGTTCCGATATGGGAGTTGAGGCGTTCTTCCTCCGGTCGTCAGGTGGTTAGGGAGTGGCGATGCAGGAGGCCGATGAACTACATGTTCTTGGTGCATTGGGAGGGGGTGTAGAAGTGTTTGGCCATGGGGCGGTGAGGTTGGTTGGTGCGGGTGTCCCAGTAATGTTTCCTGAAGTGCTTTGAAAGTAGTGTCCTTTCTGCCCAATATCGAGGAAACTGCATTTGGAGCAATGGATGCAGTAAATGACATATATGGAAGTGCAGGTAAAATCTGATGAATGTTGAAGGCTCCTTTGAGACCTTGCACGGAGGTGAGGAGGGAGGTGAGTAGGCAAGTTTTGCAATTCCTGCTTTGAGGGGAAAGGTGCTAGGAGGGGAGGGTGGGCTGGTGGGAGCAGTGGACATAGCAATGAAGTCACGGAGGAAATGGATTTTATGGAAAGTGGATAGGGTTGGGAGGAAAATATATCTGTAGAAGTTGGCTCTGTGACTGCTGGCCAAACAATTACCTCCGCAACTGCCAGGCAGACAACCACCGCTGCACCTGCTACAAGATCCACTGCTGTCGAAATTAACATAAGACCTAACTGGAACATCACTTTTGCCCCCTTTGTTGCTGCTAACCACCGTCATCACCGACACCACGCCCTTCCATCGACGTAGCTGCCGCTGTCACAACCATTTCCATGCCCACTGATGCCACTCACCTGAACACCACTAACAGAATCGTCAATGACTCAGACCCCACCGCAGTTCCCACAGTCGTCTCCTCTGTAAACGTCGGCATCCCCTGTTCCTCTACCATCACGCCCACTCCAGTTAAAATCTCCAACCCCACTCCCATCTCCACCTCAACACCAACACCTTCCTCCCATTACTGCCAGTTTTTCACCATCATTCCAGACTTCCCCTTCATAAAGGACGAATGATCAGTATTCAGCAAAGGCCTTCCCGTCATTTCCCTTCAGTGCTGGACCAAAATATTCAATGTGCATTATGGCATCGAACACTGCCTCCACCGCGAGGATTACTTTATCCATCAAGACTCACACAGACCTGCCAGGGACCCGTTCTCCAGTCTCCAACAAAGCCTATTCACCTGAACAACCCATGCCGGTCTGTTACCCGCCATTGATCTCTTTATATTCAACTGCCACTGCGACATGGGCCAGATCAACATCATTATCAAATCAACAGTTGGGGAGGTTTGTTGTGTAGTGGTAATTTGGCACACTGATCCCTACATCGCTGAAGTCCGGTGCCAACTCGTAGACTGATCCTCCTAGTGCCCCATCGATCACGACTTCACCTCCCTTCACCAAAACGTCATCTGTCAGAACGCACACAACAACATTACCTCAGGGGTACTCCCACCCAGCTTCCAACCACACAGTTCCCGAACCAACTTCGCCCAGTTTTGCCTCCTTCCCAATACCCACAAGCCTAATTAATCCAGCTGGCCCATTTTCTTGGTCTCCTCCTGCTCCATCAAAATCGCCTCCACACACCTTGATACTGTCCTAATAAACCCTGTTCCAGGAACACTGCATATACATTCGAGACACCACCCTTCACCTCCTCCTCATCTTCACCATGGGCATCCAATCCCATACACCTCCATCCATCATGACGAGAGCCCCCAAGCTGTCCTCCTGTCCCAACGTCCTCACCACTTCCCTTCTACTGACACTCATATTAGTTTGGCTGAATTGGTGCTCATCCCTTATAATTTCTCCTTTGAATTATTCCACTTTCTCCAGATAAAAGGAGTACCCATGGGCATCTGCATGGCCCCCTGCTATGCCTGTCTCTGTCAGTTATGTGGATCAATCAATCTTCCTAAGTCACATTTTCACCATCCCCGCCGTTACATTGATAGCTGAGTAGAAGCCACGTCGTCCCCCAGTTGAACAGTTCACTGACACATTTCACACCGACCTTAAGTTCTTCTGGACCATATCAGACATCCCCCACCCCACTTCCTGGACCTCCCCATTTCCATCAACAGTAACCGACTCCACACTGACATCTTCTAAAAATCCACCAACTCCCACAGCTACTTGGGCTACACTTTCTCCCACCTTGCCTCCGGCAAAAAAGCTATTGCTTATCCCTTATTCCACTGACGTCTCTGCTCCTAGGAGGACCTGTTCCACCACATATCACACCAGATGCCCTCCTTCTTTGAAGATCACAAATTCCCCTCCCACGTCATTAATGATGCTCTTCAGCGCATCTCATCTTCTTCCTGCACTTTCGCCTTCGAACCTCACTGCTCTAATCACGAGGACAGAAACCATCTCCCACACACCGATCCTCACGTTCTGACTGACTAATCGCTGTATGCATCATATCATCCTCCACCATTTTTGCCAACTACAAACGGACTCCACCACCAGAGATACATTTTCCATCCCAAACGATCCACTTTTCTTAAAGACCACCCTTTCCGTGATCCTCTTGTCAGATGCACGCCCCCACCAACCCAACCTCCCCTGCCAGCACTTTCATCTGCCACCACAATATTTGCAAAAACTCCACCCACACCTCCCTCTCACCTCCATCCAATGAACAAAAGGAGCCTTCCCCATCTATCAGAGTTTTACCTGCACTTCCACACATGTCATTTTCTGCATCTGTTGCTCCCGATGTGGTCTCCTCTACATTGAGAGACAGCATGCCTACTTGGAGAGAGCTTCGGAGGACATATCTGGGAAACTGGTACCAACCAACCCCACTTCTCCCTGGACGAACACTTCAGCTCCCATCACACTGGGCCAAGCACCTGCAGGTACTAGGCCTCCTCGACCGCCACTCCCTAGGCACCTGACGCCTGGAGGAAGAACGCTTCATCTTCTGCCTCGTGAAACTGCAACCCCACAACATTAGTGTGCATTTCACGAGTTTCCTCATTCCCCCCCAACGTTATCCCAGATCCAACCTTCAACTCAGCATCGCTCTCATGACCTGTCCTCTATTTCCATCCTCCTTCCCACCCATCTGCTCCATCTGCCCTCAAACCAAGCACCATTACCCCAACTCTATCTACCTATCGCACTCTCAGCTGCCCTTACCCCCAGACCCACCCCCAACCATCTCTCTTAACACCCCTGAGCTCACAACTTTATTCCTGATGGAGGTTTTTTTTGCCTAAAATGTCAATTCTCCTGCTCCTCGGATGCTGCCTGACCGGCTGTGCTTTTGCAGCACCACACTTTCGACACTAATCTCCAGCATCTGTAGTCCTCACTTTCGCCTAAGTTACTCTAAATCCAATTCTCTTCAGCTCGTGTTTCATTCCAAATAAACACATCCTGTTTTCGTTAAAACTGAACAGTTGGTCCAGCAGATTCACTCCTAAAATACCCACTTACACTAAAAAGAATTAGGAAAGTTATGGTCTGGACTACCATTTTGAAATTATTTCAGGACTGATCGATAACAGCTTCCGGACTCTTTGTGGGATTAGTTCTATTGTTCAGATTTGGACTCAAAGGTGGTTTGTGTTTGTGTCTCGTGTACAGGGTTTTGAATTTGCTTGGTTTATACAGTGCTTGTTGTGGTAATGGCTCTTTCAGCTTAGAGTTATTTGGCTGTAGAGGATGCGACTTATAAAAAGAATTTATAAGATGTGAACAAGCCAGAGCTACTTGTATTGGCAATCAATCTGGAGTTGGAGTTATTTTCGTTTGGAAGGCAAGAAATTGGAATTACAACAATGTCTCAGCATTTAAAATTTCCACAACCGTATGAACATAGGAATTTTAGTTACTGGAGTCGGAGTAGGCTAACTGGCCCCTGAAGCCTGCTCCACCAATCAATCGGATCATGGCTGATCATTTCGTGACCTCAACTCCACTTTCGTGATCGATCACTGAAACCTTGAATTACTTTATTCTTCACAAATAAATCTACCTTAGCATCTTGAATTTTTTTAGTTTCAACCACGTAACTGGGCAGGGAGTTCCACAGATTCACATCCCGTCTGAATTCTACCCACAATCCGCATCATCTAATTCTAAGTTCTGCTCTGTTGTCCTCATTCCGCCTGCCAGTGGAAACATCATCTCTGCATCCAACTTATCTATCACCTTCATAATTTCATCTGTTTTGATAAGATACCCCCTCATTCTTCTAAATTCCAATGAATATAATCCCATTTACTCAGTGTCTTCACATAAGCCAACCGTCTAGGAATCGTCCTAGCAAAATCGTCTGCACACACCCTAGTATCAGTGCATCGTTTTCTAAGTAAGCAGGTCAAAACAGCACGAACTACTCCAGGTGTGACCTCCCCAGCATTCTGTACTACTGCAACATAACCTCCCTTATCTTAAACACAATCCCTTTTGCAATGAATGACAATTTTCCATTTGTATTCCTAAATACCTGTTGTACCTGCAGATCAATTTCATTTATGTATATGGACATCAAGGTCTCGCTTCATAGCAGTATCATGCTAGATTTACTATTGAAATTGCCGTTCTTTTTGCTGTTACTCAACAAAATGAATGACTTCACATCTATTAACATTGTATTCCATCTGCCAGAAAATTGCCTACTCATGTAAAATGTCTTTGTTCCTCTGCAACGTTTCACAGTCCTCTACACGCTTTACTGTGTCACTCATCTTAGTGTCTTCTGCTATGTGTGAACACCGCAAAGCCAATGCATTTATGAAATCTTATCCAGATCCCATTTCACATTTTTAAGACTTCATTTAAAAATTGGGAGAAGCAACTTATCTTTCTGATTGGAATTTGTTCAGAAGTTTCTGGCTGATACACTATTCCAAAAGCGTGAAGAAAATTTGTCTTCTGTGATGTTTAATGAACTTGTCTATTAAAAATCACACACTTTGGTATACAAATGTGCGAGGCTTATTTCAAAAATTAAACAGTGCGGTCAGTTCCGGAGTACCCAATTGTGTAATTTATATTGATGACATGGTGATTTTGAGTCACACATCCACATCATTTTGAGTCACACATCCTACTAAACGCCAATCTATTCACTGAACAACATTATGCAGCCCTAATCCCATTCTGTTCCCCCATCAACAGACAACATCCTACTCACATGCTTCACTTCGCTATGATAAGCAGCTCCAAGCCCACACTGTTCGTTGACAACAGTCTTCTGTTCAAATCTGTCGCTCATTGCCAAGCAACATATTCTGCAAGCGCTCATGTAAGCTTCATCTCACAGATTACTCTAGCCCTCACAAGAAACAGGTATCAGCATCGGGTCCACAATCCTCCTAGAGTATCAAGCTCCAGTGTCAATTCCTTCAGTCGCTGAATCCAGAAAAGCTTCGTTTCTTTCACTGACAATGTGCCCCACATAAACTCTGACTTGATTCTCCAAAGAACAGTCTCCAACCCGAATGCCACTATGCTCTCCGATCACCAGAGTGCTGTTCCACTGACTCGTGGTTCCCCTTTTATCCTGACTTCACGTTTTTAAAATAAAAATGTGGGTGGCACGGTGGCACAGCGCCTGAGACCCGGGTTCGATTCCCGACTCAGGCGACTGACTGTGTGGAGTTTGCACGTTCTCCCCGTGTCTGCATGGGTTTCCTCCGGGTGCTCCGGTTTCATCCCACAATCCAAAGATGTGCGGGTCAGGTGAATTGGCCATGCTAAATTGCCCGTAGTGTTAGGTAAGGGGTAAATGTAGGGGAATGGGTGGGTTGCGCTTCGGCGGGGACTTGTTGGGGACTAGATTAGATTACTTACAGTGTGGAAACAGGCCCTTCAGCCCAACAAGTCCACACCGACCCGCCGAAGCGCAACCCACAAACTAAACTAACCATGTCTCAGGCCTCATTAACACGATGATCCCAGGTAAACCATTTTGAGCCAAATTCATACACTGCCCAGAAAGATTTTCTTAATCTCTATTTTCATTGAATGACAGACAACTTGAGCCATGCCCAATTACCAATCTTACAAGGATAGATTTATTACATTGAGGAAACAGGCCCTTCAGCCCAACACGTCCACACCGACCCTCCAAAGAGCAACCCACCCAGACCCCTACATTCACCCCTTCACTTGACACTACGGGCAATTTAGCATGGCCAATTCACCTAAACTGCATGTCTTTGGACTGTGGGAGAAAACCGGATGAAACCCACGCAGACACGGGGAGAATGTGCAAACTCCACACAGACGGATGCCTGAGGCAGGAATTGAACCCAGGTCTCTGGCGCTGTGAGACAGCAGTGCCACCCACCTTTTGCCAAGTTAATAAGCTCTGTTGCTTCCCTATTTCCTAATGTATCCAAATTGCCACAGACCCCAGCTCCCATTTCATTTTGTAACTAAAGTAACAGTTTCCTGCTGTACACTAAATCCTTTTCCCATTAAAAGATTCCAACCACACTATCCAGCTGTTTCCATTGAAACATATTCCATCCCCATTCCCCTCTGGACTGGCACCTGTAGCATTACCAAGCTGTTCCCCGATGGCCTGCGGACCCACACCAACGATGTTTCTCGTGCAAGAGTCTATTCTCCAACAAATGCTTCATTCCCCGAGCAACAGTCTGTTGCTCAACCCACGCATTGTTCACCGAGGAATTGGCTGCAGTTAAAAAACTTACCTGCTCACCTGGCACCACTCTGAAATCCTGCACCCACCCTGTTCTATTAACAATAATCTGCCACCTCTCTGCTGATGATTCCCTCGCTGTTGTTGACGACGACTTTGCCCAGAAACAGACGAAAAGTGTGAGGTCCAAAATTGCATATTCTTCAACAAGCCATTCATCATTCTGATTTGTAAATGAATCGCCATTTCTTTAATATTTCGGCTCAACATCCTGGTAATATATTTTTAAGTTCATAGGGGAAGAATTGCAGCACATGGACTGAAACAGGTCAAACAAACGGCTCACCACCTCCTTCAGGAAACTAGAGACGGCACTAAATGTCAATGATATGTTAATGCCGTCAGGTATCCAAAGTGTCCTGTCCAGTCCAAAAAAAAGAACAGGAAATCCCCGTTTCCAGGATTACTGAAAGGGTATGACTTGTCCTACAGTCTTGGGCACAAGGTCTGGAGTCAATGAACAAGTTGAATGGGATTTGAGGCGCTGCCACTCACGCACTACACCCGGGGTTCCAGAAGGAACACAGTCACGATGGCAGAGTGGGATTTCTAACCCACAGTAATTTGAGGACTTTGTCTATGAGGGTATGGAATATGGAGAGCGTGAGAAGTTGAGAAATGGAAAGGGAGCGCGGGCGACGGGGTGGGGGGTGGACGCAGAAATGACAGGTAAAATAATGGAAATGATCTAACATGGAGAGAGAGAGAGAGAGAGAAAGGGACCTGGAAGAGGGGGTTGGAGGGGAGAAAGTAGAGATGACATAGTGTGTGAGATCTTAGGAAAATAAACGGACAGAAAAGAGGAAAAGTGAAAGACATGGTCAGAGGTTTCGAGGTGAAGAGAAAATGAGGAAATGGTGAACGAGAGTAGTAAAGGAGGCAGGATGGAGAGGGAGACACCGAGTGCAGGAGAGGCAATTACTGATTGGTACTTTGTTTTGGACTATAAATCTAGAAACTCAGTTATGCTTAGGGAGCCTGAGTTCGAATCCTCCCATGGCAGGGGGTGAAATTTGAATGCAATGAAAATCTGAACTTAAGAGCATAATGATTATCATGAATGCATTATCGAGCGTCAAGGAAAATTCCAACTAGTTCAATAATGTCCTTTCCAGAAGAAAATCCACCATTCTTACCCGGTACAGCCTGCACATGACTTCATGTTTCCTGATGAAGGGCTCTGGCCCGAAACATCGAATTTCCTGTTCCTTGGATGCTGCCTGACCTGCTGTGCTTTAACCAGCAACACATTTTCAGCTCTGCACATGACTTCAGACACACGACAACATGGCTGACTCTTAAGTATTGTTTGGTAAACGAGGCATAGCCAGCAACGCTGGCAAAGAATAAAAATCGAGAAATATGGGTCCGATATTCAGTAAAGAAGGCACGAAATGGAAGAGAGATAGAGTTACAGAGATATAGAGATGTGCAGCATGGAAACTGACCCTTCGGTCCAACTCATCCATGCCGACCAGATATCCCAACCAATCTAATCCCACCTGCCAACGTCCGAACCATAACTCTCCAAACCCTTCCTATTCATATACCCATCCAAATGCCTCTAAAATGTTCCAATTGTACCAGCCTCCTCCACATCCTCTGGAAGTTTATTCCATACATGTACCATCCTCTGTGTGAAAATGTTGCCCCTTAGGTCTCTTTAATATCGTTCCCCCCTCACCCTAAACCTATGCCTTCTAGTTCTGGACTCCCCGACCCCAGGGAAAAGACTTTGCTTATTTATTCTATCCATGTCCCTCATAATTTTGTAAACTTCTTTAAGGTCACCCCTCAGCCTCCGACGTTCCAGGAAAACAGCCCCAGCATGTTCAGCATCTCCCTGTAACTCAGATCCTCCAACCCCTGCAACATCCTTGTAAATCTTCTCTGAACCCTTTCAAATTTCACAACATCTTTCCGATAGGAAGGAGACCAGAATTGCACGCAATCTTCCAACAGTGGCCGAACCAATGTCCTGTACAGCCACAACATGACCTCCCAACTCCTGTACTCAATACTCTGACCAATAAAGGAAAGCATACCAAACGCTTTCCTCACTATCCTATCTACCTGCTACTCCACTTTCAAGGAGCTATGAACCTGCGCTCCAAGGTCTCTTTGTTCAGCAACACTCCCTAGGACCTTACCATTAACTGTATAAATTCTGCTACGATTTCCTCTCCCAAAATGCAGCACCTCGCATTTATCTGAATTAAACTCCATCTGCCACTTCTCAGCCCATTGGCCCATCTGGTCCAGATCCTGTTTTAATCTGAGTTAACCCTCTTCGCTGTCAACTACACCTCCAATTTTGGTGTCATCTGCAAACCTACAAAATGTACCTCTTATGTTCGCATCCAAATCATTTATGTAAATGACAAAAAGTAGAGGGCCCAGCACCGATCCTTGTGGATCTCCACTGGGCACTGGCCTCCAGTCTTAAAAACAACCCTCCACCACCACCCTCAGTCTCCGACCTTTGAGCCAGTGGTGTATCCAAATGGCTAGTTCTCCCTGTATTCCACAAGATCTAACCTTGCTAATCATCCCACTTGTTTGTGTTTCGCCATTGTCCCTCTAAATTCTTAACCATTCATGGATCTTTTCAATGTTGTGAGTGTACTCATCTCCAGTACTTCCTCTGGCCGTTTATTCCACACATGCGAGAACTTCAGTGTTAAAGAAAAATGCCCCCCAGGTTTTATAATTTTTTTTAACCAAATAATCTTTAACCTATGCCCTCTAGCTCAGATTTGCGATGGTATTCTCAACTCCCCTAATGACTAGTATCTGTGGCCTTGTCTGTCTCTCTCCACGTCAGTTCCTTACACACGTCAGCAAAGAATTTTCTACCTCTATCATTTGGTAATTACACTGCATTTTTAGTATTGAAAACAATATAGATTTAGTAATTAAGATGATGAAATCTAAAATTGGATTGAGTGTTTACCGTTGTCCAAATCAAATGAACGTGACCAAGCCAGACAACGTAACTCTGTTTTTATTTTCTCCAGAACTGTTGTGTTTTTACAGCAATTTCTGGTTTTGTTTCAGATATTCATAACCTTCAGTTCTTTATATTATACTGGCGTTGCTAGTTAGAAAATCATGCAACTTAATCAATCTATTATCTGAGTGATAGGCCGTTTCACTGCTGACATTTTGAATTGAAATGAGAGAAACTTTGGACTTACTAATTAATTGTTGCATTTGATTGATTTATTTGAGTGAAAGGGCATTTCAGCACATCCCTCAGTTTATGTCAAAATTTCGTCTGTGTAATCGCATAAGTTGTGCTGACATTGCAGTAATTGATGAGCTCCAGCGTGAAGCCCAATTCCATCACACACCGATCTAGACACATAGACTGGGATCACAAACTATGTGTCCGGTTCCCATTCAATGAAACGTTAAAGTTGCAATTGGTCGTAATCACAAATTTTAAAATTATGATTTTCGTCTGCGATCCAATGCTGTGTCTGGGTGAGATTATTCACTTTTCAGAGCACAGAGTCTCATGCAGACTCTAGTAATCATTAAAATATGTCAGACATTATAAAACCTAGCAGCAAAATTATGAAAAATGAGATATTTGAGGTTGGAAGTTGGTGGATGAACTCAATTGTGATCCAGACTCGAAATTAATAAACGTTGATTGCTACAGCATAGAACTGTCTGTAAAATACCGGAAATGACGTTAAAACAGCTCAGCACGATTAATATTCTCAAAACCACCGCCGCTGTTTTCACTGCTGCATAGAATATTCAGCTGTTGGCCAAAATCAGGAGCATTGAATTGGAGAGACCAAAAAATAGTAATTGTGTAACGCAAGATGCCTGGGTATTTC
Organism: Hemiscyllium ocellatum; assembly: GCF_020745735.1. NCBI lineage: Eukaryota > Metazoa > Chordata > Chondrichthyes > Orectolobiformes > Hemiscylliidae > Hemiscyllium > Hemiscyllium ocellatum. The sequence goes on along the minus strand of NC_083448.1, from coordinate 2,487,352 downwards.
ATTCCATTATATCTCAGGAAAATAAGATTTTTTTTCCAAAAATATACTTTATTCATAAAATGTTTTGATGATCTTCACAACTGGTGATGCATACATCCGTAAACATTCCATTTCTTGGTATACAGAGACAGAGTAATCATTCAAAAATACAGGTCTGCACGATTACATATTTAGCTGAGGCATCAGCAGAGCTCAAATAACTGCATGGGTCCCTTGTTCTTCTTAGGCAGGCAGATGTTACATGGTGGCCTTTCCCCACCGCGCCTTGGCAGCAGCTTCCCCAAGCTTCAGCACGTCCCTAAGCACGTAGTCCTGGACCTTGGAATGTGCAGTCTGCAATACTCAGTCGGGGTCAACTCCTTCAGCTGGAAGGTCAATAGGTTTCGGACCGCCCAGAGAGCGTCCTTCACCGAGTTGATGATCGTGGGGAACAGACCGTAGAGCACGGACGAACCTCGACAAACACCACTGCATTCCTCTCCAGACTTATTCTTCTTAGGCACATTCCAGAAGGAGGTGTGTGACAGTCTCGTTCTCCTCCCCCACCCCACCCCACCCCCCCACCCCCCACACCTTCTCCCCCCTCCCCCCCCCCCCGCCGCAGCCGCTTCGAGTGCGGCCTGCAGTGTGGCTGAGAGTCCGGGCGTGCATAAAGGATCTCACAGGCAGAGCCCTTCTCACCACCAGCCAAGCCATGTCTTGGTGCTTGTTGGAAAGTCCTGGCGATGAAGCATTCTGCCAAATGGCTTTGACATTCTGCTCAGGGAACTGCTTGATAGGATCCGCCCTCTCCTTTTTCCTAAGGGTCTCAAAACACCACGTGTTGACCACTTCCTGATGGAACTGTGGTCAAAGGTGTTTTTCTTCATAAACTTCTCCATGAAGGACTGGTGATGCAGAATGGTCCAACTACTCAGAGCGTCCCGCGGCAGCGAGGCCAGGCCCACCATTTGCAACACTGGGGACAGGTATTACCTCAGCACTTAGTGACACTTGGTGTTTGCGTACCAGGGATCCACGCTCAGCTTGATGCAGCCACACACAAAGGTGGCCATCAGGGTGAGCGTGGCATTGGGTGTATTTTTCCCCCGTTGCCCAGATCTTTATACAGCGAGTCCCTTCGGACCCGGTCCATCTTTGACCTCCATATAAATTGAAGATGGTCCGGGTGACTGCAGTAGCACAGGTTCTGGGAATAGGCCAGATCTGTGCCACGTATAACAGCAATGACAGTGCCTCACACCTGATGACCAGGTGTTTTCCTGCGATGGAGAGCGATCGTAGCTTCCATCTGCCTAGTTTCTGCCTCACTTTGCTGATACACTCCTCCCAAGACTTGGCGCATGCCCCAGCTCCCCCACCCCCCCGGACCAAATACCCAGCACCTTCAGGTAGTCGGTCCTGACGCTGAATGGGATCGAGAATTGGTAGGCCTAGTTCCTGAAGAGCATAGCCTCGTTCTTGCCTTGAATGTAACAAGGGTAGTTTCTTTATATGTCTTAATTTATGTCTTTCTATCCATCATTATTCGTAAACGTATCTTCATTTTCCGCTCTCACTCTCTATGTTCAAATTGTCCAGCTGCGACTTTTCCCCTGAGCACTGTTATCCATTCCAGCAGGTATGTTGCATTTTTTATTTGCTTTCACTGAATTCATCATTGGCACTTTATATTATGTAAGTTTCTTTTCCCGCCATCATTCTACCACATTCTCGAGAAACCATTATGAAGAAGCCTCACTCTTTGTGCACTGAAAGTGTAGTTTTGTGGAAAACGTTTCTGAGGAAAACATATTGGATCACAGGCTCAATCTGTACGCATAGTAAATTACAGCCCTGATAAACTTGTCCTAGTTTCTTTTTTCCTTCTAGTCAAGGCAGTGTAAGTCACATTTTCATGAATAACGGCTCCTGAATTTCCAGACAAATAATGTTTGGGTAAATCTCAGGTATTCTGTGAGTATCCAAAAACACCCATCATTCTGTGCATTGAAACACATCTCGGACTGACGTAGAGCAGCAACAAACGAGAAACGTCAACATTTGCTTTGTAAGTACTGAATGGTCATACTCTGATTTGAATATCTCTGAAGCTTCATGAGATATAGGGTTGAATCTGAATTGGTGCTGAAGGGATTACCTCAGCGGGTGAATTGCAATTTTTTTAAAAAACGCATAATTAACTGTTGTGATCAGAGTTCAGCAGCTGAACCTCGTTACTAAATATATTGCATTTCTGTAGGGAATTGACTGTCAAGGCATGCCTGCCCTTTTTAATGCTTCAACTTATCATCTTAATGTTCTTGCCAAGATCAAACAGCTTATGAATTGAATGCTTTGAGTGTCGCCTGACTCAGAGTTTAACGTAGTTAACATCGATATTTTCTGCAGCAAAAAGCAGCAAATCCTTGGAGATAGAAATGCATTATCCAATTGACAATGTCGTGAAAATATATTACAGTATCCTTGCTGTTATTGGCGTACCGGGTAAGTGGATCATAAATAATCGAACCTCTGTAAATTTGATTGAGAGCTGATACCTGACTTTCGTTCTGTGTTGAGTAAGGTTATATCTGCTTCTACTATTTACCGTTAGACGGGTCCCAATCAATGATAAAGTTTTTGTAGAACCGAATGTCCTGAATTGCTTTTCGTGTTATATTGTGTGCCATCAAAATGATCATGTGTTTTCACTTCACGATTGTTCTGAGCAATGAAATTATTCCATTCCTTGAAATCGAGTACTAATAGCCATGTTTGTATTAGTTATGGTAGAATGCTGTGAACTATAGAAATGTATTGACTTGAAGCAATAGCACACTCTAAACGATAGCCATGTTGTGCTACGGTAATATCCCATGTGCGGTTTACTTAATTTGAAATGCATACATGAATGAGAAATTACTGTCTTCAGAAATCCATTGAATACATCATGAGACAATAATATACACCTGAGCTAGAGAGTATATTTTATTTAGTGCATCTGTCCTTAAAATATTTTTAAATGTATATCAATTCCTGGAATTAAACAAACCATGTTCCATTTTCAGAGTAATCTTTAGGCTCTCCCAATCAATGCAGCTGCCTTTGCGTGTTTACTCGAGTATAAACATTGAAGAGATATTAACGTTTCTTTTGATCTTTTGTAAATATACTAATGAAACGCAGTCCTTCTTTGTCTTGCATTTTCGGCTGCAATAAAGAAGCTTGTTAAAAACTTATTAACAAATAAGCATTTGCACAATGTTGCTATCGTGCTCGCCTTCATCACTGTATGAGAAGATATTCTGACGGTGCAGTATGTCGTTTCCAGCCCTGCTGAGATGTTCTGACTTAGGAGGACAGAGGTGGTCAGGTCCAGCCGGGCATTATCATCATTTGTACCCTGTTGTGTGGAAGGCGGTCGTGTCTTGATTAAGCAGAGAGGAAGGAAAGCGTTTGCATGTCATGAAGATATTAGTTGTCTTAGGGAAGCGTAGTAGCAACCTTGTGTTGCATGCATTGAATTAGCTGAGGAGTGATCCGTGTGTTTAACAGTCTTATATCCCATAAGCGTTTTTTTCATAACTTTGCAGGAAAATATCCAATTTAGGTGCATTGATCAAATTGAACCAAACGTGGTGCACCTATCCAATAGGGACCTCGTTCCTTTGCAGTATAGGCGAAAGTGAAGACTGCAGATACTGGGTCATACTGGAAAAGCACAGCAGGTCAGGCAACATCCGAGGAGCAGGAAAGTCGACCTTTCGGGCAACAAGGTATCCCCTGAACATCCACAAATGTCATTTATGGTTTCTGTTGCTCCCAATGCAATCTCCTTTGCACTGGGAGACTGGATGCCTTCTCACAGAGCGCTCTAGGGAATTTCTTTGGGACACCCGCACCAATCAAAACCACCGCCCCCGTGGCCGAAAATTTCAACTCCCCCTCCCACTCTGCCGAGGACATACAGGTCCTGGACCTCCTCCACTACCACTCCCTCACCACCCAAAGCCTGGAGGAAGAATGCTTCAGCTTCTGTCTCGGAATGTGTACTTCACCAGTTTCCATATTTCCCTCCCCCACCTTACCCCAGTTCCAATCTGCCAGCCCAGCACCATCCTCATGACCTGTCCTATCTGCCAATCTTCCTTCCCACCTATCCACTCCACCATCCTTTCTAACCTATCACCTTCATCCCCACCTCCATCCACCTATTGTACTCTTAGCTACATTTTCCCCAGCTCCACACCCCTCTCATTTATCTCTCCACCCCAGTGGATTCCTGCTTCATTACTAATGAAGGGTTTCTGCCGAAACGTCGATTTTCCTACTCCTTGGATGCTGTCTGACCTTCCTTTGCAATATCTTGAGAGAAAGCTGTACATTTTCTAAGCAGCCCCTTCTGGAATTTATCACATACTTCTAGAAAAGCAATGCATTTAAGATGGGCCTCCGATAGTTGGGATACTACCATTGCACAACATGGCTATCGTTTTAGAGTGTGCTATTGCTTCAAAGAATGCTATGATGAGGAACCACCTTAATCTTCAATGCAAGTCCTATGAATAATTTAACAAAGACTGTCCAGACAATCGCAAATCTGAATAATTAATTCCAACGAAAAAGCAAAGACCAAGCGATAGGTCCATCATCCATTATTAAACAGGCAGGTTAAAAACATAAAGGAAATTAAGGAAGTCCTATGTAATTGTGCATACATGGAACGCTGGTCAGAAAATTGGAGAATATGTATGAAAAAGGACACAAAAGAAAACCAAAAATAAAATTGACATCAATGTATAAGTAGATAGTAAGAAACTGTATTAAAATGATGAAAGAAGAAAACATTGAGCAAGGTGGTCGTGGATTCTCTGTAAACATGAGACTTGAGAGCAAATATTGGAAAGCGTGGAAAAGACAGGTGGATTGAATTAATATTTTTGATCAGTCTTCTCTCGATTGGACCGAAATTGCATCGAATAAATAACAATGAAATAATAAGAGAAGACATTGAGCAATTTCGAAAAGGTGCAAAGACCAGTTCCATGGCGCTGAGGTAAAAATCGCGTGCGAAATAGATAATGTATTGTTTTAAGTATTCACATTATCCTTGTTCTGGTGGGGGTGGGGGGTCCCATGTTATTAGAAGATAGCTATTGTGACTCGTTAATTCCAAAAGGGAGACATAAATTTGCAAGTTAGAGTGCAATTGGCTCAAAACAGCCGCTAGCATTCTCTGACATGGAAAGTGTATTTGACAATTTACATAAGGATCCAAATAGTTAATGTTTGGAGGGATATGGCCAAGCGTTGGCAGGTATGAGTAATTTAGTTTGAGATGATGGTCGGTGTGGGCGGGTTGGACTGATGGACATTTTTCTCTGCTGTATGACACGATGTATCAATCACGTGGAGTGCTTTGTGATGGGAACTGATGTTGTGGTCAGAGTGACTGAATGGATGGACTGAATGTTGACTTGCAGAAGAGATTTCATCATAATGTAATGCCGAAATTAAACGCTCAAGTTACAGTTGCTCATATGGATTTATAATTGGCTGGCCACGGGTAGAAATGTCTGTTTGATTGTGTATTTCTCATTGTAGCAAAAGGATAATGAGTTACTTGTGCAGGAAATGGGATCCCAACTGCCTATAATCTATGTAAATGAAGGGATGAACACAACAACAATACAATAGTCAGATTTCCTGATGACTGAAAGTTGATCGTGTGAAGAGGATATAAGAAGGCTAAAAAGAAGTGCAGAGCCGAAAATGTGTTGCTGGTTAAAGCACAGCAGGTCAGGCAGCATCCAAGGAACAGGAAATTCGACGTTTCGGGCCAGAGCCCTTCATGCAAAGAAGTGCAGATAGGCAACATGAATAGGCAATGATATGGGAAATCACATACAATATTCAAACATGTGATTGTCAAATTTAGCCAGAGGTACACAAAGAACAGCGCATTTTCCGAATGCTTAGAGCTTGCAGGACATTAAGAGGCAGATAGTGGTGAGTGTCCTCGTTCACGAACCACAAATTGTTCATGTGTGTTTACCGCCTGTATTTTGGGAATGATTGTGATATATCATCTGCACTGGTCGTATTTGTTTTTATATTTTGCGTATGTGGATATTATAGATGAAAGAGACAAAGAACTATTTTAAATCACTGAAATTTAAGAGGCGGCTGAAAGTAACAAACCTGGCAGGCATTGAGGTCTTGTCCAAACAATACTTTTGAACAGACATCACTTGAACTTTGAGTTGCAGATGATTTGTATGCGAGTGGCTATAGAGATAGAGCTTTCTCTGGCAATCAGAAATTTATTGATTTCTGGAAGAGTGACCATATGTAAATTGCAGAGATCTTTTCCTGCCAACAAAGTTGTAATTGATTCGAATGTATTTGATCCGCTTGGGGCTAGGAGGAAATCGCAAAGGACAGTTCTTCACCAGCTCGGAGAAGACGTTTTTAATTACTACTACCACATTCACTGTAAATCCGAAGAAAATGAGTAATATTCACTGCAATAATTGCTTTTAACCCTGAGTTTTAACTGACGAATCAGGGGCGTATCAATACATGATCTGGCTACCTTATGTTTGTTACCAAGCAGTGAAAGCATTAAGGTGAAGATAGCTGCAGAAACACGCTGGAAAGCAGAAGAGTCATACTCGTCATCGCAGAACACATGTGAGATCAAAAACAACTGACTGTAATATCCGTTCACTAACTATTTCTAAAAACTATGAGTTCTGTTGTGAATGTAAACCTCAATTTATAGTGTTCATTCTTCATCTTAAGTACTGGCTGCATATAATTTTTACCTATAACTTGCATCCATTTCATAGAATACATGCAGTACAGATGGATGCAACGCTATTTACAGACCGTTCAAAGTGCCTCCTGTCACACTTCCATGGCTTAATCCACATGCACATTCCTGGATTCGACTCAGAAATTTAGAGTAGTCAATCTACCGAAACTGTACATTTTTCCAGTGTGGGAAGAAACCAAGCACCCATGCAACCACATATAAATTCCACACTGACACTTATGCAAGGCCGGAATTGAACCTGCATTCCTGGCATTTTAAGACAGGTAATGTGCTGCGCAGGGCATCCCGTTGTGAAACATGACTCCCTTTCACAAGATTTATAATAGGAAAAAGTGAGGATTGCAGATTCTGGAGATCAGAGTCGAGAATGGGGAACTGGAAAACCACAGCATATCAGGCAGCCGAAAAGCAGGCGAATTGACGTTTCATGCACAACCACTTCATCAGGATATTTTATAGTAACCTGGGTTTGAATGTCAGGCAAACTGGGTAACATTCGTATGTTCCAACATCTTTAAATCGTATGTTGACACTGTGAACAGGGGAGTTTCATTGCCAGTGTATGTGACACATTATACAATGAATCCTATTGAATCATGTTGAAATCTGTAGTTACACAGAACATTGATGAGACTACACTATGATACTGGGCTCATATTGTTAACATTGTTCAAGGCAGGAGTAATGCAAAGAAGACCGCTCAATAAGTTTTATCAGATTAATACGGGGAAAGAGTGGACTGTCCATTTTTGAAACATCTTGTACAATAAAAATCTAATTGCTGCAGTAAGATATGATATAATTCTGAGATTTATGACATTCTGGCGTCTTGATTGAAACATGCACTATACTTGATGGTTGTTTGGAGGAATAAAGGTGAAGAGACTATTTTCACTTACAGACACTTCTGCAGCCGAAATGATAATGTTTTAAAAATTAGGGTTTCACCTATTTAAAGCAAAATAAATTATGTTTAACCCTCTAAACTCGTTAAAGTTTGGATTTGTCTTTCTGAAGATATGGTGAAAGTGAATTCCTTAACTTTTTTTAAGGTAAATGTGGATAAAATTTCGTCAAACAAGTGGAGTCAGTAATGTGGATTTAAGTTACAACCAGATCAGCCATAGACTGAATGAATGACAGAGCAGCCTGCACGATCTGAATATAATGGTGATGATTCCGATTCATATGTCTTTAAATTCCAAGGGACAATTTCATCTCGGATCATTTTAAAAGTTAACAGGATATTTTATTTTTTTTATTTTCAGGACACACCTTGCAAAAATTGCTTGATATCGCAGGCAGTTGTTTCATTTTCTCTCCATGTAAAGCATTATTTCTATTTGCAAGTATCAGTTTATGTTGACAATCTGTTTCTCTGCTATTCTTTTTTATACTGATTATGGAAATTGCAAAGGACAATGGATTCATCGCCATTCCTTGCAGAACAGAACATCTTATTTTCTGTCAAGCAGATTGTGTACATTTAAAGCCATTCACTCTGTGTCATTTTTGGATTAACGACCAGTTCACTTTAACGTATCATTCTATCGCATATTTTGTCATAACTCATGAATTAAATAAGAATAAACTACAATCACTCTTTTAGTTCTCTTCACTCATTATCATGTTCAGTCAAATAAATTAACATGAACGCTACCTTCTACAGGTTCTCAAAACACCACCATGAATGACCCTGAACATGAGAGAATCAGCTTTCATTGTCTAGTCCTTGTATAATATACAATTACCATCTGAAAACGTTTATTTTATTCTGTTAATGTGTGTTTCATAGTTGTACAACATTTCACACAGATTTTGCGAAGTGTACATTGTGATCAAACAGAGCCAATGAGTGTTGTATTGTTGTCACACTGAGTGGTTTCACAAAGAGTTCTATTGTTTCTTTCTTTTACAGTTAATTTAGTGGCGATTTTGATCTTGTCCCGGGGAAAATGTGGTCTATCAACATGCACTACTCGCTACCTGTTGGCTATGGCAATGGCAGATCTTCTATTCATTATTACAGAGGTCATACTGTGGCGGGTCAGTTATTTTTATTTCCCATCGTCTTTTTTTCTCATTACACCTGTGTGCAGTGTTATCCATGCTCTACGTCGGGCAACAGAAGAATGGTCAGTCTGGTTCACGGTTAATTTCACCTTTGATCGATTTGTCGCCATTTGTTGTCAGTGTCTAAGGGCAAAGTATTGCACTGAGAGAACTGCAGGTCGAGTTCTAGTAATAACTGGTGTTCTCTTCTGTTTAAAAAGCATACCTCACTACTTTGTACTGGAACCGGGATATATAATAGACAATGTGCCATGGCTCTGTTACGTAAAACCAAGCTATTATACTGATCGCAGTTGGATATTCTTTAATTATTTCAATATGGTTTCAACTCCATTGCTCCCATTTGTTTTAATTTTGTTGCTGAATGCTTTGACTATTAGACACATATTAGTAAGTAATCACATCCGTAAGAGACTGAGAGGTCAGAATAACAAAGATAAACACAATGACGCAGAAATGGAGAGCAGGAGGAGGTCTGTGGTTTTACTCTTCAGCATATCAATCAGCTTCATTTTTCTATGGTTGGTGCATGTTATAGATTTCTTATATTATAGCACAACTGGAATAAGCACAAGAAATTATAACAATACTGAATTCATATTACAAAGAGTTGGATTCATGTTACGCAGTCTGAGCTGTTGCACGAACACATTTATTTATGGAGCAACTCAGTCTAAATTCAGAGTGCAGCTCAAGAGTGCAATACAATATCCCGTGAAAGCAGTGCTTCATCTCATTAAGAAACAGAACAATTGAAAGAAGCCTAGAGACATATTCTAGTGATTTTAGTCTATTACTTTCAAACATGTCACAAATTCTCAATTAAATGTATGACAAAGCACTGTGCAAATCCATCAAAATATGATTAGAGACCTGATGATACTCATCTAACCTTTCTGTGAGAACTTCCAAAAACCCCAGTAATTTTGAAGATACAAATTTCATTTTGGTAATCCATGCCATGTCTTTCTGATCAATATGTCGTTTTCTATGTGACTACTGATTCTTTCCTCAATTAAAATTTCTGTAAGTTTCTGAAGTTTATTAAACTATCCGGCCCATGTAACTTATGATCTCACACTTGCAATTTTTCTTGAACAAGGCAGTTGAAATATTCCTCTCTTTTGACACATCTCCCATATCTGCGGAATATCAAAAGATTGTGTGGCGTAATCCTTTCAGTCTACTTACTTTTATTCAAAACCCTTGAATGATTGTTTCCTGAAACAAATGTGTTGTCAATTTTGCACATATCTTCCTGCCCAACACTTTCTTCTCATCATTTTTTTCCCATTCATGATAAATTGTTTCCATCAGTCATTAAGGCTTAGTTAGCATCTCTGTCTTTGATAAGTAGTCGTGTAAAAGTCACACAGCATGAAAACTAATGGCGACGTTCTTTAAAAGCAAACGTTTCTTTTCAAATCAGACAAGCACTGAATCACAGAAAAAGGTAACTAGTTACACGCTGACCATTACAAATCTCCCTTTAAGCATAGCTGAATGCTTTGGTTGAAGTGTACAACTATCCTTTACTGAAACGCAGCAATGCTAATCCAATCTTTTAATTGCAACTGAAAGTCTAATTTGATCCTCATGCCAGCTTCCATACGAATTGAAATAAATCAAATGCTAAATGTAATGGCTAAAGCGAATCAAACAACAAACCTATTTGTAATTTTATCCAATATCTAACACATAAAAACTCAGTCAACACCTTCCTGGCCCTCAAATTAACGTTTATGTCTATTCAATTGCTAATTCTAAATCTATGTGAAATGTAATGTTAACTGTGAGCAGAACTCAATTTCTAATTATTCCCCTTAAACCACTTATTTCATTGCGCGTGCATTTTGGAAGTCTAACCTGTAATTGATTATGAAACGTTAATATTTACTCCAGCCTTCACCAAATGTGATTCGTCCCTCAAGCGATCTGCCTGCAAGTCTGACTATGAACAGCAAAATTAGATTTCAGTACAATGTACACAGGCGAGATATTGAGACACTGTCGTTCAGATTAAACATGATAATTTCTCTCATCTGACTGTCCGTTATTTGATGATGAAGAGGCGAAGGGTGGTAGCTGGGAGCGACTGTGGGGATAGAGCTGGTATAATATGCATTGTCTGGATTTCACTTCTGTAGATGAGATCACATTTCACGCACTGCACACCCTGCTCCACTCACTGCCACCCCACGTTCCGGTTTGTTTCACTTTCTCAAGGAATGACAGGATTTTGCATGCATTGCAACATGAATTCCTTCCCATGTGAAGCAACTACAATGCACACCATGTATATGGAACAGTGATGAAGATGTAATGGAGTGACGGGTCAAATGTAAAATAGAATAGCCGAGGCGCTTTGGAGGCATCCAGAGTGATTTGGAGGTGATTGAGAAGCTTTTAGACAAGCAACAGAGATAGTTCTAGATTTGACTTGAATGCTCTAGAGTCGTTTGATCACGCACTGTGATTCCAGACTATAGCAAATATACAATGTGAGATGGAAGAGTGAAGATTTAACGGTTCCCCTTTTCCCACTCCAGTCATGTGGTCATGCCTGAAGGACTTTGTCTGAAGGCAGAAGTTGACTTGTCATTTCTATTCTTATGGAATAAAGCAGAACAGACGACAATTAGCCGCACCCCCTCCCTCCTCCCACCCCCACCACCATCACCCGCAATCCACACCTAAGGAATATTATCAGAAAAGGATCGATCTTTTATTTTTAAATGTATCTTTTATTTTTTAAAATGGAAGGATCAGGCGCTGTGTTACAGAAATTATTCAATTTATTCACCTCGCAGTTTTCACCAAACCTTGCTTTACTCTTACAATACTGTTAAAGCACAGCACAAGGAAGATTAGGCATAACTCTGAACCATTGACATACTTAGCAAGTTGATGCATTACTTAATCACTAACTATCAGCTTTTTCAGTGTAGGCATCGTGCTAATAACACTCCTTTTACAACGGAAATTCAAGAACACAATTATTCTTCTCACATGCTGGCGCTCTCCATTCCAGGAGAAAAAAAATCTAAAGAAATGTCTACTGCCTCGTCATTTAGAAAAGGATGCCTCTCTTTGTCAACCCTAAATCTAACAACAGATTCAAGCTTCCAGCTCAATAAATACCATTAATCAAGTCGTAGTAGTTTCATTGGATCTGTCTGAGACTTGCCATGCTCACTCGTGATTCTGTTGTTGAACTGGAAAAATACGTAGGAGGAGATCAATGTTGTTTACCAACTGCTTTCAGAAGGAGACATTTTGTCACCACGCCTCGGCAAGAGAAACACGATAGAAACATATCTGATAGGCACAGTATCATCACATGTTTCTACTAATCAATATTATTGTTTGTAATAAGGTTCACAAGCTGCGTTGATACTTAGACTGAACTATGATACAACTACTGGCCTTTTGCATGCAACTGGAGAGTGAAACGGATCAGAATACTCCAGGACATGGAGATATCACCAGTCGCAATATTATAGGTCTGAAATGTAAGAGGTGACTTAATGCTTAAATGGAGGATGTGGGATTTAACTAAAAACCGTCAGAATCCATATGGACACGATGACGTTTCTTAGACCTCTCATAATGAAGAGGTGCTGTTGTCTTTTTTCGACCATCGTGTCAACGTGGGTGGGCCAGGAAGGAGCTGCTCATTGTCACACGCCGAAAGTTCATGCTCTTGAACATCTCCAACTCAAGATCACTGATGCAGTCAGGAGTGTGCCCTACATGGTACTTCTTTTACTCAGTGATCAGTTGCGGTAACGAAAACCATAAGTAGCATTACAAATGTGGCCGAACCAAAGTCATATACAACTGTGAATGACCAACCAACTGTCATATTCAAAACCATGTCCAATGTAGGAAAGCATTCCGTGTGCCTCCTTGACCATTCTATTTACCTGCGTTGCCCCCTTCAGGGAACATAGGAACTGAAATTTCAGCTGCCTTTGTAGATGTATTTTCGCCAGGACTTTTCCATTTACTATATAGGCCACTCTTCAATTGCACTTTCCAAAATGCATTACCTCACATTCGCCTGAATCAGCTCCAGCTCCAATCCTCTGCCCAACTCTCCAATCTATCAATATTCCGTTGACTTCTCCGACATCCCCATTCACCATCTGCTACTCCACCAATCTTAATATACTCTGCAAAGTTCCTCATGAGACCACCTAGACTTGCCTCCAAATCCTTCATGTATATCACAAACAACAGTAGTCCCAGCACAGATGCCTGTGGAAGACCTCTGGTCTCATTTCTTCATTTTATGAAACTCACTTCCACTACTACACTCTGTCTCCAGTTGCCCAGCCAGTTCTCTATCCACCTCGCTAGTACACACTTGACATGATGCGGCTTTGCCTTCTCTATCAGCCTACCATTGGAAAACGTACCAAATGTCCCCATAATGTCCATGTGTATGACATCTGGAGTCATATTCTCATCAATTAACTTTGTGACTACCTCAAGGAATTCGAATAAGAAATGGCCTTCCCTGCATAAAGCCATGTTGCCGATCACTAATAATTTTTTTTTCCAAATGGGAGTAGATCCTATCCCTCAGTATCTTCTCCAGCAGCTTCCATACCACTGCGTGAGGCTCAACAGTTTACATTGCCTCGATTATCCGGGTACACTTCTTAAACAGGTGGAACACTTGAGCAACCTTCCTGTCCTCGGGGACATCACACGTGTTCAATTATGCTGCCACGCTCCCTGTAATGGCCTCAACCCTGTTCTCTCTGGCTTCCATTAACAACTTGGAACAGTTCCTATCCACGCCTGGAGACTTGTCCATCTTAATACCTTTTAGAACACCCACCATCTCCTTCCTCCTTAAGCCAACGTATTAAATTAATCAAACATCTATCCCTAATCTCAACATCTACCATGTCCCACTCCTCGGCGAATACTGGTGCAAAAGTATTCATTTCGAATCTCAACAATTTTCTCTGACTTCACAGATAACTCTTTTTTTGACCTTGAGTGGGCAATGCTTTTCACTACTTACCATCTTTATGCTTATGTATGAATAAAATGCTTTGCAATTTTCCGTAAACCTGATTGCTAATGATATTTCAGGATCCCTTTTAGACATCTTCATTCCTCATTTCAAATTGGTCCAACATTCCGATATTCTTCCAAAGCCTAGCCACTGTTCAGTCGCCTAGACTCTACGTATGTTTCGTTTTGCCCCTTGGCTAGTTTCAGAATTTAACCTGTCATCCATGGTTCCCTTACCTTACCATTTGTATTCCTCATTTTCACAGAAACATATCTCTCCTAATCTCAAAGTAACTTCTCTTTAAAAGCCTGCACCATATCAAGTGTGGATTTACCTTCCAACCGCTGCTCCCAATGTGGAGACACGGATGGAAGAATTGACCCATGCAGCCACATTCCAGGTGTCATAGCAATTCCTCGGGAAGGAGTTATCTCCTGAAGGAGTTCAGCACTGTCAGCTTGCTAATCTGTGATCGAGTGTGCAATAGACTCCTGCCTTCAGTTGGACAGCACTAATTGTATTTATTGATAATTCATTTTGTTGTCAAACGCGACATTTCAAGAACTGTTATTATTGGTTAACTGTCAGGGCTATTCGTATGGCCCTTCCACTTGTCCTGTCATTCAAAGATTTCAAGTAAAGAGTTAATTCCCCTGTTTAACATGACATGGAATCATTTGTTTTGTGCCTGCACAAAGTCGGAGTGGGCATCAGGGGAATGTGAAAGAGAGTCACGTTCTAATACACCTGATGAGCTGAAAAAGTGACAAGCCCTCCAAGCCAGTGTCTCAGCAGGTCATCCCCTCGATACAGTGACTGCCTGATGCAGCTGACATGAATTCTCTGAAATGCGTCACACTTTGAATGAATGAATGAATGAAGAAGTGGTGATTCACAGTCTCATCGTCTATCATTGTGTGCATCCCTCTTGTATTTAGTATGATGTGGAGGAGCCAGTTTTGGACTGGATTGGTCCAAGTTAATAATCACAACACCAGATTATAGTCCATCAGGTTTATCTGGAAGCAAAGTAGTTTTCGAGTACTGCTCCTTCATCCCTTTAAGATTGTTTGAGAATGTGTCTTCATAGAGTTTCTGGCATTTACATCTTAATGAACTGAAGCATGCAACCCGTTGAAAAGATGAAAGACTCAGCCCAAAGCTAGATTTAGAAAAGCTCAGCCGACCAGGCAGCATCCGAGGAGCAGAAAAAAATCGACGTTTCGGGCTAAAGCCATCTACCAGCTCTAATTTGCAGTACTCATTTTTTTCCTGACCAACCTGGATTTGTACAATACATCATTTCAGTTGCATGAAACTCTGTATTTTTGATACCTACTTGATGATGGAGCAGTGCTCCGAAAGTTAGTGCTTCAACATTAACCTGCTTAACAATAATTTTGTGTTGTGTAACTTTTAACATTGTTTAATGTGAAACAATTCCCCGCCCTCCTCCTTGTGGATGACAAGTCCTACTGCACAAGTAAATAATATATTTTCGGCAGAGAGCATGAAAAGCAGGGAACTCTCATTGATCAACCAGTCCTCCAGGGGTAGTGGATCTATCCCGCATCACATTGATCACACAGTCGTCCTGGTGGTTCTTCATCAATGCCTAACTTCATTGATGAGCCACTCCCCGGGGAATGCGGCAACGCCCATCAAAATGTTTGCAAGGTTTGTGAAGGTTTGTAGCTCAGGTCGAGGTTTAGGGTGTAGGTTTTCTCGCTGAGCTGTAGTTTTGATGTCCAGACGTTTCATTACCTGGCTAAGTAACATCATCAGTGGCGACCTCCAAGTGAAGTGAAGCTGTTGTTTCCTGCTTCCTATTTATATCTTTCTATGAAAGATATCTTATGAAAGATATAAATAGAAAGCAGGAGACAGCAGCTGAATATCAAACGCCTGGATATCAAACCTACAGCTCAGAGAGCAAACCTACATCCTAAACCCATCAAAATGGGTGATAATAGGCCATTAAGGATTCATGATGGGACTCAAAATAACGGGTAATAAATGAAATCACAATAGCCATACAACTCAACATTTCCCATTCCAACCGTTTTTTGTCCTGAGAACTATACTTAGCTCCTCTTGCAAACATTGAATGTTTGTCCCCGACTGCTTTCTGTTCCTCAGAAGTCCGCAGGCTCCTGCATTCTCTGGTTGGAGACATTTCTCCTCATTTCATTCCGCCCCCATATTCTTCCACTGTGATCCACCAGTTCCGCACTTTCCTCTTCCTGGTCATCAGGAACACCCTTCCTGCATTTGCATTTAGAACAAGTTCCATCAATCACATGATATATTATCATTAAAGTATTTACCTGTTGGCAATATGAAAACAGCAAGAAAACTCGGAAAAGTTAAATTAACAAATGTATCAGGTTAATTGATAAATCTGCGTAAAAGGATGTGACAGCACTTTTCTAACTGTTGTCTGAGGTTAGTCTGAATCACCGTATAAAGTACAGTAATGGTGCAGGAACTGAGGAGCTGCAGCACAAATCCAACTTCCTGCAGATTATGGGCAGATGAAGAGACGGTATCAGCATGGAATCCAACCGCCAGCATTTGGAATAATACACATGCAATGAATCTAACTTGCAACATAAAAACCAGCAGAGATTTCCAAACACTGTTTCCCTTTGACTGACTCGAATACAGTATTTCAGTCTCACAACGCTTATATCTTACACATTAGGGAATATAAAGTAATAGCCAGCCTCTATTCTGTCAGAAACCCGTGAGTAACAGCCTCATACATTGAAACTGCCCGTATATATCTGGTGCAAGTTAGATTCATCCAAGTGTGTGTGTGTGTGTGTGTGTGTGTGTGTTTGCGTGTGTGAGAAAGAGAGAACGAATTGAAAAACACAATGCATAGAATATCTAAAATACTTCATAATACCGAAGAGAGGAGTGAGTTTCAGTGCTCAAAGAATGGGACAGGGATGTGGGGGAAAAGGGGACTGACAGTGGAACTGAGAGGTGGCGGACCTGGGAGTAATTGGAAGCCAGGCTTCAGAATGGAGCAGCTTGTGACAGAGGGGCTGACGTCACGAAATCCTGCATGATGGGTGTTCTGGGAGTGGTACAGGAATGTCTGGTGACAGCATAACTGCAAATGGTAGGGGAGTACGGAGCTAGAAGAGTGTTGTAAATGCAAGCAGAGCTCTCAGCGAAGTGGATTTACAGATTGAAAACACAGTGTGGGCGAAGATAAGTAGGATTATTCAACTATTTTATTAAGCTGCAGGCGAGAATGTAAGGAGAGGGAATCTAGTTAAAGGCATGTTTTGAGTAGCAGAGGGAAGTGTGCAGTCTTAGAAAGTTAGTTCCCTTGAATTTACATCGGTAAGACCTCTCATACAGACGCAATGTTTCACACAGATTTTCTTGGTACAAGTATGGCCTAATTAGAAAAGGATTAAAGAAAATCAAGCCATTAATCACAAAATGAAAAAAAGAAGAATTATTGAGTCAAGAATTCAGACTCAGAAATGTATAACTGGGAGACGTTGTATTTCAAATCTGAGCAGATTTTTCATGCTATTTCAATGAGACAAACATAGCTCTGTAGCTGATCTGGATTTAAACATTTTCCATTTACTGAGCGGCAGAGCAAAAACATTCTGTGTTTTTGCATTCCCTTTGTCTAAATCCATGCATGTAACGTAGGCAGCAGTCGTCAGTCCAAAGTTTTCTTTTCATCAATTCATATTTACACAGAGGCAGTTACTACACTGTGATATCATTTTAAGTCTGAAGTCACGTGTAGGCCAGACCAAATAAAAATAGCAGATTTTCTTCCTCTAAAGGACAACAGTGAATCACTTGGGTTGTCATCCAACAATTGGTGATGGACTCGTAGCCATCATCAGAACCTAAATTCCTAGATTTTCATCTCGTTGAGTTCAAATCTCACTATGTGTAAAGGTAGGCCTTGAATCCTTGATGAAAAACGTGTTGCTAGAAAAGCGCAGCAGGTCAGGCAGCATCCAAGGAGCAGGAAAATCGACGTTTCCGGCATAAGCCCTTCTCCAGGACCTGGGTCACAGGAACAACCATTAAGTGATATGACTACTAACACGTCATGTCCCATTTACTAACAAAGCATAAATCGAAATTACCACTCTCCAAAGCGCACTTCAGGAGAGAGATTGCTGCCAGGCCATGGCAGAACAGATCATTGAACATTTGTCCAAATACTAAATAAATAACGTATCACATTTAACTAACTCCTGGGCATCTTTCCACAAAGTTATCTGGTATCCGATGAAAGACAAATTAAATCAGAGTTCTCGTTAGTTTTTCTGACTTGCCAGTTTCATAACGTTCATCAGAAGAATACTTCTCAACACAGGAATGCCTTATTTCCTGCTCAGTGTTCAAAAATATACGTAAAACAGCATGGAACATTGGTTGGGACAAGCGCCCAAATATTGTTCAGAATGCACTGACAGAAAGATGCACACCGGAACGAGCACACGGGAGATTGATGACGATGGTGCACAGGACCACAGAGTTATTGATATGGAGAGGTTTCAGAGACTGGACTAGTTTCTGTTTCTCGGAGTAGCTGAAAACCAGGGTATTGCCCACTGCTTAAAGAAATAACAGGAGTGAGATAGTAACTGGAATGATTAAAATATTTTCGTAGAAAATTCTGACGTTATTGATAGGGGGCATGCTGGCACAGTGGCACAGTGGTCAGCACTACTGCCTCACAGCGCCAGAGACTCGGGTTCAATTCCTGCCTCAGGCAACTGTCTGTGTAGAGTTTGCACATTCTCCCCGTGTCTGCGTGGGTTTCCTCCCGCAGTCCAAAGATGTGCAGTTTAGATGAATTGGCCGTGCTAAATTGCCTGTAGCATTAGGTGAAGGCGTAAATGTAGGGGAATGGTTCTGGGTGGGTTGCTCTTCAGCGGGTCGGTGTGGACTTGTTGGGCTGAAGGGCCTTTTTCCACACTGTAAGTAATCTAATCTATTAAAATATAGATTTTCAGCGATCAAGATAGTGATCGAGGAATCTGTTAATAATCTACAAATAATTTGCAAATCACACAAAGTAGTGGCGGGATTGTGGTTGGTAAAGTGGGCATTTGTGTTCATTAACGTTGATAGAAATATCTAGATGGGACAATTTGGAAAGCACTTAGGAAGCAGAAGGTGAAACGAAAGCGGGAGAATATCTTAATTCCTGAACAGGCAACATCCGAGAACAAGGGAATTAACGTTTCGGGCAGAAGCCCGAAACATTGACTCGCCTGCTCCTCTGATGCTGCCTGAATGGCTGTGCTTTTCCCGAACTGCACTTTTCAGCTCTGATCTCCAGCTTCTGCTGTCCTCACTTTCTCATAATATCTTAATTCCTGCATAATTCATTGCCATAACAATGTGCATCCATACGACGAGAAGACGTTTTCTAATGTTGCAGCATGGGTTCAATGCAGAGTCAGAGAATTAGTGGAAAGAATCGAAAAATCACTGAGGCTCAATCATATCAACACCAGCAAGCAGAGTGGCAGAACAAATGATCAGGCAAACTCTATTGTTAGCAATCAATAGCTATATGGGAAACTTACAAGGGACTGCAACAAAAGCCAGGATGGGAAGAAAATGTACTGGTCAGGAAAGTAAAACTTTAAAAATAGTATTCTGATACAGGCTCCGAAGGAAGAATGTAATGAGACCAGAATAACCACTACTCAGTTGATTGTATATTCCAAGCACTTGTTCTCAGATTCGGATCTCCACCCTCCTTCTCTCTGGAGCTGCTAATCCCTGTTCGTGCTGAAGGTGATGCTCTCGCTGTCACTCTGCGATAACACGCTGAAACCCATCTCTGAAGGAAGAAGGAAACCCTTCAGTGACGCAACTAGGATCCACGGAGGCTGACATTAATCACTTACAAAAGGGGATTTCGGTCACAGCAAACATTGCATTTCAGATCTGTATTTATATCAAAAAGTATAAAAGCTCCTACTCCTGAAATTCATAAAATTTCACAGCATGCAAGCAGACCGAATGGCTTACATGCTGGTCAACAGTTATGCCTGTATGGCAGAAAGTTCTTATCAATATATTACTAAATGAGCTTTTTATCTCTCCCTCTGTATCTTCCTTTCTCTCCCTCACCTGTGCATGAATGTTTCTGCTGTCTCTGAAAATGTGTTACCATCATTTGATGGCAACTATTTGTCAGCTAATCCACCTCACATTAATTGGAATTATTTCTGTCTCTCATTGAAAACATCAATATACGTGTCAATTTCTTCAAAGTCAGACCTCAGTTCTATTGTAACTGTACTCGTATGACGTAGCATTTACCAGATACACGGTGATTCAATGTTCCGCACTGATACATCACAGCGCCAGAGATACGGGTTCTGAACCAGCCTTGGGCAACTATCTGCGTGGAGCTTGCACGTTTCCCCCGTGTCTTTGTGGGTTACCTTTGGGTCCACCGGTTCCATCCCTCAACCCAAAGAAGTGCAAGTTCGGTGACTTAGCCGTGCTAATTTGTCCAAAGTGTTCAGGAATAAGTAGGCAAGTTGTATTAGCCTGGCCTACATGTACAGTGACAGGGTAGGGAAAATGGGTCTGGATGGTTTACTCTTCAATTGGTCGGTGTGGACTTGCTGGGCGTGTGCCGCACACTGTCAGGAATTCTATGTTCAGAAGTTGACAGTCGGTACAAGAAATGATTGGCACAAGGAGAGATATCAATTGGGTTTAGAGAGAGAGAGAGAGAGAGAGATCTTCTCTCCTAATTTTTTCAGAGATCGATAACTGAAACATTTCTGTATCAAACCTCCACCTGTCTCGAAAATTAAATGTGTTGCTTCTCTCTTTGGAAGAAACTTCCCCTTTCGTGAAGGGAATTCAGTTGTACTGAAGATAATGCAAACTTGATAGTTCACTCTGCTTAGATTCGCAATTTGGATTCTGCCATGGTGATTGATAGATAATATTCACAGGAGGTTAACAATTTACTTGTAAAGCTGAAAATGTGCTGCTGGTTAAAGCACAGCAGGTCAGGCAGCATCCAAGGAATAGGAAATTCGACGTTTCGGGCATAAGCCCTTCATCAGGAATTTACTTGTAAAAATGAGTATCAGTTAATATCGTCCCTTTGTTCAGCAAAAAAATACTATTTCAACCAAAGCAAAAATTAATTGCGATGGTCTCAAGAATACACCAGCAATGAGCAAGAGGAAGCCTCTCGGCTCTCCAGACTTTAATAAGATAGTGGCTTATCTAATTTATAACTCAATTCTGAACTCCTGCGGTGCCCAGATGACATTTCATTGCCATTGTCATTGAGATCTCACTCCCCTTGCCGTGCAAACGTTGGAAGATTCTGCTTCCACTCACGTTTGAGGAAAGAATTGCACGAGAGTTCCAGCCTGGAGAGAGAGAAGGATGTTTCCTCGCCTCAGTCTTAAATGGTCAAGTCCTCCTCTTGAATGCGGACCCTGGTACTAGATTTCGTCATAAATGGAAATATCATCTCCCAGCCAACACAGTCTGCTCAGGATCATGTGTGTTTCTGTTATGTTCCTGAACCACAACGACACAGGTCCGTTTGCTTTACCTGATATGGCAAACAGATCATTTGATTGTTGTCACAAATATTAGGTATGGAGGTGCTGCAGTTCTCTTCTCAACAGCAACCACACAGATAGCCAACGTTGAACTGCATCCACCCTTTCCCTACTATCAACGGTTAACTTGATTCCAATTGAAAATTTCTTTTCCAGTGAACACGGCTCTATTTGGATTGTTTTGACTCGTACCTGCATTAAATTTATGTTATTGCTTAGTTGCAGACTCGTTTCTAGACCAGTATGTATTAACATTGATGCTTGACCCCCGCATCTACAGTCTTCGGTCCCTTCATTTTTTTTTCACTTAGGAATTGCTTTCGTGTGTTCGAGTGTACTGAAGACTGCCAGATTGCATTGGTTCTACAACAGCAGTCAAACGCCATGTCTGACAAATTCATATTCTCTCTCTCTCTCACTGATACAATGTAAGTCATTAAAGACTGAGATGGCGAGACATATCATGACTGAGGAAATTGGTAGCCTGTGGAATTCTCTGCCAGAAAGGTTTAGAATAAGACTTCGTATGTCTTGGAGAAAGTTGAAATATGCTTCTTATGGTCTTAGAGATCGTTGGGTAAGAGGGGGAACGTGCAAACATGGGACTGAGTTGATCGATGAGCCAGGATGGCAGAGCAGGTTTGAAGGTCTGAGGCGCTTGCGCCAATTCCTATTTTCAATGCATTTTTCTGGTAACTGGGTATCCCAATTGCTTATCGAGTAATTCGTTCTTAGTTTGAGTTTATTCAATGCTATTTTTGATATTGCTTTTAATCTTGTCACGAAAGAAAGTTCGAGTCAATCTCAGCAAATATAAGAATCAAGCATACTTATGGCACTCTTCCCTTATATTTTGTCAACAGGAATATAATTCTGTGAACAATGACTGAATGCAGTGGGGCTACGGATGGTTGGTTGCATTTTTCTATATTATCATAATCCTCCATGGGTGAATACGTTTCTATTTATTTCAGTATTCAATACCCCACTGTGTATCCTCAGACTGTGACCCTTGGTTTGTACTCCTTGATCATTGGTAACATCCTTCCTGCATTTACCTGATTTATTCCAATCAGAAATTTGTAACTTTCTATGAGATCACCCCTTCATTAGTATAAAGTGCAATGAATATAGTCTTCAGTGAATTCTTCATTCATTTGTCCTGCCATCGCAGGGGTCACGCTGCTAAACCTTTGTTGATCTCCATCCACCCACAGAAATCACTCCTCAGGTAAGAGCACCAAACTGCGCAACATTGTACAACTGCAGCAAGACATCCCAGCTCTGTACTTTAATCCTCTTATAATAAAGGTCAACGTACTCTTAGCCTTCATCACCACCCCTGCTCCTATAATGCTGACTTCAGCCCCAGATGTAAGAGGGACATCCTGGTCTTCATGCAGCTCATTATTTCGAAAGCTATGACCTCTCAGATAATAATACGTCTTCCTCACATTGAGCCACATTATACCTTCCCAGCTGCGATGCATTCCCCCTCCTCCTCACACAAACCGGACAGAAGTACCTCTGTTGAAAATGTGTTGCTGGAAAAGCGCAGCAGGTCAGGCAGCATCCGAGGAGCAGGAGAGTCGACGTTTCGGGCATGAGTCCTTGTTCAGGAATCATGCCCGAAACATCGACTCTCCTGTTCCTTAGAGGCTGCCTGACCTGCTGCGCTTTTCCAGCAACACATTTTCAGCTCTGTTCTCCAGCATCTGCAGTCCTCACTTTCTCCTAGAAGTATCTCTGTATCATTCTCATAACTTTGTGTTGTCTGAAAATTGGTGAAATGGTTTTGAGATCTTGCCTCTAATCATGAACGATTAATGTTTTACAGCTTCGTTTCTAACACTTGCCCCTGGAAATCCGGCACTGCTCCTGGCGTAACCCCATTTAAACCCGACTGCCACACAGAAAATGATTGGTTCATTCCCACTCTTTATTCTCTATCTGTCAGTCCATTCTCTACCCATGTCAGTGCACAACACGGGTTTCAATTTTAAATCCCAGCCATTACTTGGGACCTCATCAAATACCTTCTCAAAGAAATAGCTTTCTGTTAGCATCTCTAATAGTTGCATACTTAAAATAAAGCTCCAGTGCATGTGCCAAGCGCGATTGCCATTTTGAAAATTCGTGCTGATTTTGATGGATTCCTTAAATTTTCAAAGTGTTCTTCTCTTAAAACATTTAACGTGGACTCTAGCCTGTTCCCTCATGATTGATATCAGCCTAACATATCGATAATTCCCTGTTACCAGCCTACCTTCTTCAAAAAAAGAAGTGTTTACTTGACCTCACCTCCAATATTTGGGAAACTTTCCAGAGCCTACGTCTTGGAATATGACCACCAGCACAGGATTTCCAGGACCTTAACAACTCATAAGGGGATGCAGATTAATGTGCTGACAATAATTTTAAAAATGGATAACTTGATGTTACTTGAATTGTAGAAGAACTCCATAAACAATGCAGAATAATTTCATTATGTATATTTTTACTTATGGTGTGCTCATCAAGTAAGTACACGAGTCTGAGGGAGAATTCAACGGGACACATTAGACAGTTGGGACTTGTATCGATTGAATGTTGGGACCTATCCCAACCGAGTAAATCTTGTCTCACACGGTTTTAGAATATCGTCTTTGTGCTCTAGATTAGACTTACAGTGTGGAAACAGGCCCTTCGGCCCAACAAGTCCACACCGACCCGCCGAAGCGCAACCCACCCATACCCCTACATTTACCCCTTACCTAACACTACGGGCAATTTAGCTTGGCCAATTCACCTGACCCACACATCTTTGTGACTGTGGGAGGAAACCGGAGCACCCGGAGGAAACCCACGCAGACATGGGGAGAACGTGCAAACTCCACACAGTCAGTCGCCCGAGTCGGGAATTGAACTCGGGTCTACAGGCGCTGTGAGGCAGCAGTGCTAACCACTGTGCCACCGTGCCGCCCTCTAATACTGGTGGGGGACGTTGTCCCCAAATGCCAGGAGTACTGAGGATAACAATTAGTGGCCTCTGCTGGGCCGACTGAGTTAGGGTTATAATCTTACGATATTATCATTCAGGCATCCACTCTCATTGCATTTCCCTGTTGCACCATCACCCTCCCCAGTATTCAGGGCTAAATACCAGTTTGTTATGGAATACACCGAACCACACAAGATATGTCAAGGAGATAGCCTGAAGTAGAACTTTGACTTGTCCAGGCCCTGGACTGATTTAATTGGTCCCTCACTGGTATTTAAGCAAAATATGTTATGATTCTAAACTATGTTATGAGTCTTCTTATCTTTCGAAATTTTAATGAGTCCAGGGCTAAACTGCTCAATCTTTCATTGAAAGGCAAGATTTCATCTCGACAGTCAATTGTGCAACTCTTCCTCGGATTGTCTCCAACAAACAAGACGAACGCCTGTAGGAATGTTGGAGACCATAATGTTTGCACAGTCTCATTAAGGTATATTAGTAACGAATCTTGCAGTCGTGTGTAGCTTCAAATTCACAAATGGATTCTGTGTTCGTGCTCACAAGGAGTGATTTGGAGGTAATAAAGTGATTAAAACGCTTGAAAACAGTGATCTCAGCCTCACGAGCATTATTTTGGGGAAGACCAGTAATTATCCAGGACACCCATCATTTTGATAATTTACAAAGTGACGGAGCAGACCGAGATGCTTGTAAGGCTCAGATTTGATCCTGGTCATTGAAGTCGGGCGCTCTTCTATTGAATACTGACACTGAGGGAGAATTTTTAATTCAGTATCAGAAATACGACATCTCTGAGGATTGATTCCTGAGTGATTCCACATGATCCACTTTATTTACATCAGAGTAAAAATCATGATGTAGTTTTTGTTTATGTCAAAGTAAGTAATTGTAATGGTCAGGGGAATACTGGTGATAAAGAGTCAATAAAAGAGTAGGTCTGTTTCAACCAGATCATTTCTTTTACACAGAAGTTTGGCATTCTAGGCGGGAACAGCTCCCTGTTTTTCTCACACGGACATGGGAAAACCACTTATTCGTCATGCAGAGGACATTTTCTACCCTATTCTGGCAGCGGTTGGTGTTCTTGGTGAGCCCTGATTTTATCAATGAATTTGATATTGTGTCTGGAAAGATTCCTGCTTGTATTCATAACCAGGTTGTACATTTTGCTTTCTCTCCATTGAAAGCAGATGCATGACACTTCCCATAGCTGTTGATTATAGAAAGAGTGCATATTTTCTTATTAGCAACCATCAATGATTGCATTCTCATTGTTTTATTCTGTATTACAATTTGGCTAACATGAATTCTCAAGTTTAAAAGTCCACATGAGATTCCAATGTCTATTATAAACATTATTTTTGGAACATATCTGTCTTGTCAGTGATGGAGTTAATGAATGTATGTGGATGCCGAGCCAATGAAGTAGGCTTCTTCACCCTGCATGGTGTAAAATTTGTTGACTGTTGTGTAACTTCACTCGTCCAGGCAAGTGTGGAGTAATACATCACACTCCTGACTTATTTTTTGTTGATGGCAGACATAGTTTTGTGGAGTCAGGAGTCTGTTATTCAGTGATGGATTCTGAATTTCTGATGTTCAATTTAGTACTGTACTTTGACTTAAGAACAGAAGAAATAAGCCACTCACCTACTTGATAAGAACATGTCTGATCCTTTGGTGGACTCAGTTCCCCTTACTCACCCATGCACCAGAACTGGGAATTCCTTTACCCTTCAAAAATCCAACTTAATTTGCTTATGAAAACAATTAACGATTAGATTAGATTACTTACAGTGTGGAAACAGGCCCTTCGGCCCAACAAGTCCACACCGACCCGCCGAAGCGCAACCCACTCATACCCCCACATTTACCCCTTACCTAACACTACGGGCAATTCAGCATGGCCAATTCACCTGACCTGCACATCTTTGGACTGTGGGAGGAAACCGGAGCACCCGGAGGAAACCCACGCAGACACGGGGAGAACGTGCAAACTCCACACAGTCAGTCGCCCGAGTCGGGAATTGAACCCGGGTCTCAGGCGCTGTGAGGCAGCAGTGCTAACCACTGTGCCACCG
Source organism: Hemiscyllium ocellatum (assembly GCF_020745735.1). NCBI lineage: Eukaryota > Metazoa > Chordata > Chondrichthyes > Orectolobiformes > Hemiscylliidae > Hemiscyllium > Hemiscyllium ocellatum. Next base: position 2,460,735 of record NC_083448.1, on the reverse strand, counting down.
TGCTGCCCTATGTGGCCTAAAATGCCTCACTCGACAAAGCAATTCCACAGGTCGAAATGTACGTGTCGTCCAGTTCAGTGTCTGGCCATTGACCACCCGCAGGCCATTGATACCAGAGCAATTCAGAGAAATAACAGGCATAATGAGTTAATATTTGGCTTCTCTCATATTGGACCTGGTATTTGGCTGAGACATATGTGGTGACAATTTGTTTTCTCCTCACCTTTCATCATTGCTCAAAAATCATTCCTTTTTGGAGAGTATAATGAACAAAGAGAACTTCATGATTAACTGCATTATTCTAAAGGGATGTCTGATGTAATACCGTTCTCTCCCCCTTTGTGTTTATCTGAGCTGCAGAATTATTGCAGGCAAAAGGGATTCCTTCAGTTTTCAAAAATCGGCAACATGGAAGGGTTGGGGTAAAGGGCCTGTTTCCACATTGTAAACGTCTATGAGATGTATAGATGTATAGATAGATTAAGTGTCGCGAATTTGCGACGTTGACATTCATCAATAAACAATTGGAAGGCCAAAGTGTAATGAATGCACCCGCTTGAAATACTTCAGGTTCGTAGGATAACGAAACTTTGTGCACAAATGACGCTGCAGGAAATGACAACATAAATAATAGGAACAGCAATTGGCCATCTGTCCCATTAAGCCTGCGGTGCCATTCAATGAGATCATGGTTCTTTTTTTTGTTCGTGGACACAGCTCCACTTACCTGCCAGCTCACCATAGCCATTCATTCAGTTACTGTTCAAACGTCCATCTGTCTTTGCCATAAAAACATTCAAAAATGTGCCCTCAACTGTTTCACTAGGCAGGGAATTCCACAGATTCACAATCCTTAGGAGAAGAAATTTCTTCTCACTTCAGTCCCCAATCTGCTTGTCGGTATTTTGAGTGACTTCTCCCCCTGAAAGCAACCTCCCTACCTGCTTCTACATTCTCTATTCACTTCACAATATTACATGCTTCTGTAAGATCCGACCTCATTATTTTAAATTCCAATGATTATAGACTCAAGCTACTCACTTTCTGCACATAAGCCAACTCTGGAATCTTCCAAGTGAAACTCTTCCTGTGCCATTATGCCCTTTCTCAATTAAGATGACCATACCTGTGCACAGTACTCCAGTTGTAGCCTCACCAGCAATCTGTACAGCTACAGCATAACCTGCTCGCTTTTAAACACGATATTTGTAGTAATGAAGAAAAATATTCAATTTCACTTCTTAAATTACTTGCAGTTCCTGAAAACCACCATTTTGTGATTCATGAATAGGCACTGGTAGGTCCTTCAGCATAGCACTATACTGCAATTAGTCGTTTTACTCAGAAATAAATAAAGTATTTTTTCCACTTTCCCGAACAAAGCGGGTGAGCTCACGTGTACCAACATTGCACTCCACTGGCGAGACAATTGCCCACTCAATTTGCATTGCCAAAACCCTCTCCTGTCTTCCACTGTCCTCTGCACATTTGTTTTACTATTCATCTTAGTGTCAACTGCGAACTTTCACACACTAGGATTGGCCCTGAAATCCCAATCATTCACGTAAATTGTGCATAATTGCGATCCTAACACTGGTCCCTGAGAGAAAGCACCAGCCACTGATCTTTAACTAGAAAACACCCACTTATACCGACTCATTGCTTTCTGTTAGTTTACCAATCTTCTAACTATGCTAATCCAGTAACGCACTGACTCTTGATCTTCTGCAGAAGCTTCTTGTGTGGCACTTGTTGAAATCCTTCTGGATCACCACCACATCCATAATATCTTCAAAGAATACCTGTGAAGCAGTTAAACATCACTTAACTTTCATGAACTCTTGCTGCTTCTGTAAGATGGGGCAATTAATGTCCAGATGTTCATCTATTCTTTTCTCAATGAATGATTCGGACGTTTTGCTTGTGACAGATGTTAAGCTAACGGGACAATGCTTTTCCCCCTTTGTCTGCCTCGTTTGTTAAACAGTGGACTCGCATTTTCTATTTTGCAAACTGTAAGAATCGGCCTAAATTACTAGAAGCGCATTTGTTATTTCCCCTACTATCTCTTTTAATACCCGAGATGCATTCGTTGGGGTGAGGAGACTTGTCTATCTTTAGCTTGACGAACACTTCTGGTTTAGTGATAATGATCTTTTCTACATCCTAACCTACCATCACATCCTTGTCATTAATTATTACCATTTTGGTTGTGTCTTCAACTGTGAACACCGATAGAAAACAATTGTTCAACCTTACCCCGTGTTTGCGTGGGTTTCCTCCGGGTGCTCCGGTATCCTCCCACAGTCCAAAGATGTGCGGGTCAGGTGAATTGGCCATGCTAAATTGCCCGTAGTGTTAGGTAAGGGGTAAATGTAGGGGTATGGGTGGGTTGCGCTTCGGCGGGTCGGTGTGGACTTGTTGGGCCGAAGGGCCTGTTTCCACACTGTAAGTAATCTAATCTAATCTAATCTAATCTATCGGCCATTTCTGCATTTCCCATTTTTACATTCCCACTTCAATCCTCTGAACAAAAAACGCTTACCTTAGCCAGTTGCTTTTGTTTCATATAATTGTGGGAAGTTTTGCTCATGTTTTCGATATTCTGTGCGATTTTACTCTTGTACAATATCTGACCTTTCTTTATACCTTTGCTTTTGTTAATTTCTGTTGACTTTTGAAGATTTACCAATCATATAGTTTCTCAGTAATCTTAGTCACTTTGTGTGCATTAACTTTCAATTTGATACCTTCATTTATTTCTTTAGTTTTCCATATTTAATTACCGCTTTTCTGACTGTCCTTCCTTTCTTTACTATGCACTTTGTTGAGCACTGTGAAAAATTGCTTTGGAAGTCCTCCATTGTTCCTCAGTTGTCCTACTATTTAGCCTTTGCTCCCAGTCTGCCATAATCAGTTCCTCCCTCATCCCATTGTTGTCTTCTTTGTTTAAGCACAAGGAATTGATATTGGATTTCACCTGTATTCTATTTAAATTCGCTTGTGAATGCTTCTTCTGAGAGGATCCCTAACTATGACATCGTTAATTATTCCTGCGTCCTTACACATGGCCAGATCTAGGATAGCTTCCTTTCTCATAGGTTCGTATCCATACTGTTTGATGAAATGATCACGGATGCATTCTATTAAATCTTCATAGAGTACAGTCAATATGTAGATTCAAATGTCCAATGATAATTGCCGTACCTTTTTTATATTGATCAGTTATTTCTTTGTTATTGTTCATCCGTTATGATGCTATACTTTAGTGATCCATAGATTAGCTTGTCAGTGAATGTTATCCCTGGCGATTTTTAATTTCCACTGGCATAGTTTCTGCCTTTTTCTCCATAGAAATTGTACCGCGCTGATAGCATCCTTAAATATCAGAACTACACAACTTCTGTTTCATTCCCCTCTTTCTTCCGAGTAGTCTGATACCTTTGAATGTTTGACTCCCAGTCATGGCCACCCTACAACCATGTCTCTGCAATGGCCTCATAATTATACATATTCACGATGATTTGCGTCGTCAACTCATTTCCCTTATTTAGAATGCTGTGGTGTTGCTGGATTTGATATGGCTGCGATTCCCTGAGTCATGGTCAGAACGCAACTCAGAGCACCAGTTGGCTCTTGGGATAACCTTACAGAACTCCTGTTCCACCTGCCTCGCCAAATGCTTGCATTCGCTGGGCACCCACTCACTGTCCTCCTGCATCCTTTTAAACTGAGGATATCTACTACGTTGTACGTGCCATTCACATAAATCCCGTCCTCCCAGGTGCTCCTCGATGCCTCCAGACGTCGCTGAAGCTCCCAAATCAGGCACTTGAGGTGTAGGTATGCAAAGAATGACCTGCACACCAGTTGATCTTCGAAGGAATCAGAACGGAAAAGCACCCAAATGTAACAGTTGGAGCAAACTGCTTGAAGGAGCTAGCCTTTTGTTAACCTAAAAAAATTACTCTCGACAAATAATGAATCCTGTTATCAATGAAACACACTAACAGTTAACATTAAGTCTGGTAATTTGAGCAGGTGAATTATCTGGAATAAGAAAATGAAAGATATCTACTCAAAACTCCAAAGGCCAGTAAATTACTAACTTTCCACTCTGGATCCTCACGCTTCCTCGCACCAGAAGCTGTTCAGGCTTGTCATTCTCTGGTTCCCTGGTTGTTGCCATCTAGAAACTGTTGTTGTGATATCACACAGGATCAAAGGAATATAAATTACTCAAGGAATATAAGGCAGGCTGGGAACTGGGAATAGTTAAACATTACTGAAGAAGAATTTGCTGAACTAGAAAAACAGTTTCTTCTCAATAGTCGAAATTCAGAATGAATCGATATAAGATGAAGATCCAAAAAATATGCTTAACTCTGTTCAGGTACTGCTCTCAATATAAGAAGTGAAACTGGCATTCTTAATGCGGAATCAATCAATTACTTTGCGGTTTCTTGAGCTGATCAGGAATAAAAACAAAAGTTTCTTTCTCTGTTGCAGTTAATGTTGTGGCTATTGCGATCTTATGCCAGGGAAGGTGTGGTCTGTCCAAGTGCATAACCAGCTACCTCGTCGGTATGGCAGTGGCAGATCTTCTCGTCGTCATCTCAGACCCCGTGTTAAACTGGATAGGTACCATTTATTTCCCACTCTCATTCCTGAACATCACCACCGTTTGCTCTTTAATAATATTTTTGCTATATGCGACCCGAGTGATATCTGTTTGGCTCACTGTGGCTTTCACATTAGATCGATTTGTAGCCATATGTTGGGAGAAATTGAAAACAAAATATTGCACTGAAAAAACAGCAGCTACGATCATTGGAGCAGTATGTGTTCTGGGCTGTTTGGAGGCTATCCCTTGGTACTTTGTATCTGAACCACAATACACGATTGATAATGTTCCATGGAAGTGTGTTTATAAACTGAGTTTCTATACATCGTCGAATTGGATTGCCTTTGACATGTTCCACCTAATTTTAACCCCCAGTATCCCGTTCTTTCTTATGCTTCTGCTCAACGTTCTGACAGTCAGACGAATTTTAGTGGCAAGTAGAGTCCGCTCTGGATTTTCGAACAGGAAGTTCGGAGAAAACCAGAAAGATCCAGAGATGGAGAGTAGAAAGAAGTCAATCGTTTTGCTCTTCAGTATATCCAGTAGTTTCATACTGTTATGGGCAATGCAGGTTCTGTTCTGCATTTATCGCAGAATTACAAAAACACATTCGTACTCCCACTCAAATAACCTCTATGCTATCGAATCTGTGGCGACTATGCTGCAACTCCTTAGTACGTGCACTAACACATGCATCTATGTACTAACCCAGTCTAAATTCCGAGAGCAGTTGACGAATATGGTGAAATACCCCCTTAATCTAATTACTAAGTTAATGAAATAATCAAAACCGCTCAAACGTTTCAAACACTTACACCAAGACTTATTTCATTCCACACCCAGTGGACTGGAAATATACTTTTCAACTGAAGCCATGCAATAATATCATAGCTCTATCTAATACAGGTTAATCCAAATTCTCATTAAATGGTTTGCGTGCCAATTCATAACATTAGATTTTGTTAAAGATACCGCATTAACTCGGTATGCTGCGCATGAAAAAAAACTGCCCTGCGCTGGAAGTAACATCGGAAATCATCAACACCAAAAACACATATCTCCGCAAAAACGCAGCAGTTTTTATTTCTCTGAGTCTGCAAAAAAAAGTCAAGGTTTCTCTCTACATATCCTGCAAACCCTGCTCTGCATTTCCAGCAATTTCAGTCTTTGATTGCCAACATCTGTAATCGTTTGGAGGTTTTTTTTGGTTTGTTTCTTGGAAATTATTCGAAGTCCTAACAGTCGTGGGCAATTTTGGGTGTGCGACACGATAGGAACAAAAACTACAGATGAAACTCACGTAGACATAGCAACAAGAGATAAATATATCAGGGAAATCGCACAGACATATCAGCAAACTGCACACAGGCAGGAAAAATGATGCATTTGATGGACACCATTAACTAAAGAAATCGCGGGTGGAAGGAAATAGGAAAGTTTCAGACTGAACGTAAGATTTGAATACATTTTCAATTAAAGTTGTAGGAGAAACTGAAAGTGAATAACGAGAGGCATAAAGTTTACTGATGCCAAAAGGATGGAGACGCTTTGGAGAGGGTGCAGAGAAGGCTTACGAGGATGTTGCCTGGTATGGAAGGTGCTAGCTATGAAGAGAGGTTGAGTAGGTTAGGTTTATTTCCACTAGAAAAAAGGAGATCGTGGGGGTCCTGATTGAGGTATACAAAATCATGAAGGGTATAGACAGGGTGGATAGAAAGACGCTTTTCCGCGGGCTGAAGGATTCAATAAAGAGAGGTCATGCTTTCAAGGTGAGAGGTGGAAGGTTTAAGGGGGATACACGCGACAAGTACTTAACACAGTGGGTGGTAGGCGTTTGGAACGCGTTGCCAGCAGAGGTGATACAGGCAGGCACCATAGATTCACTTAAGATGTTTCTGGACAGATGCATGAGTAGGTGGGGAGCAGAGGGATACAAATGCTTAGGAATTGACCGACAGGTTTAGACAGTACATTTGGTTCGGCTCAGGTTTGGAGGGCCGAAGGGCCTGTTCCTGGGATGTAAATTTTCTTTGTTCTTTGTTCTATTATTTGAACTGCAGAGAAGATACGATATGGGAACATTCAAGCAGTTAACAATTAAAAGAGAAATAATAAGACAGCGTTGAAATCATATATTGATGCACAGAAATGGATGACCGAGAAAGGAACAGAAATGTAGCAGAGTAGAATTAGAATGATAACTCCTCCACAAGATAACGAAGGAATGGATGTACAGAATGCATGCTCCTTCGTGACTTTCATCTCCTCTATCCAGTTGTATAATTGTGATTTTTCACTGTAATTTTTCTTGCAAGCCACTTCATTTGCAATCAAGTTCTTGTCATCTATATAGATTAGATTACTTACATTTCAGCCCAACAAGTCCACACCGACCCACCAAAGCTCGGCCCACCCATTCCCCTACATTTACCCTTTTATCTAGGGCATTTTTGGACTGTGGGAGGAATGTGCAAACTCCACAGTCAGTCGCCTGAATCGGGAATTGAACCCGGGTCTCTGGTACTGTGAGGCAGCAGTACTAACCACTGTGCCACAGTACAGCCCACTACTCTGATGGTTTCTCCAGCAAGTTTAAATGCTGAGGTACTGCTGTAATTATCTCTCCTTTCCTCACAAAGGCAGGCAGTTCCAATTCCAGCTTCTCTGCTAATTACTGCAGCTTGGTCTTATATTCACTTTTTTCAAAACTTCCAAAGTCACCGCATTCACATCCAGAAAACCTTTGGCGACTGAAACAGCCATTGCTATCTCAAACTTTGTCTACCCAACCAAACAACCACCCGAAATAAACACACTAGCACCTACCTCTCGCTTTTTAATGTCCCGAAAAGAGCCCCCAATCTGTTAAAGACTAGGCCAAACCACTCAAAAAATTCGTAAGCAGGTAGCCCAGACCATGGCTTTGCAATTTGTTTCATTAAGCGTACAGTGAAAATTACCCTGTTAAGATAGCGAGGTTAACTACCAGGTCTAAAATAGACTAATATGTATTCACAAAACTACGTAATGAAATACGAAGAACAGAATAAAGAACCACTTCAGAACTCCATCCAACCAAACTAGACTTAAGTAAGCTGTTCTGAATATAACCAACAATCCATATAAGCAAACCTTATTTAAATTCAGATGCTTACAGGATGAAGTTAGAAGGGCAGAAGAGAATGTTTCCACACAGCTCACTGTTGAACTTCCAACCGTCACTTCTAAAACATGACGACTTTGGCCTGAAGTTTCATCTACTTACATATAAACAGAAGGCCTCTCAAAACCATTTACATCTCTGTACCAAACCAGCCTGATCGGAACCTATCCTGGTTTATTTCACATCTGAAAAATCATCAAGTACAGAGTATCCTTGAGGCAAGGAACAGCTTTTAGGAAATTATCACTAGCTTTGCGACAGGACTGAAGTTAATTCCTTTGAATGCTCAGAAATTCTACTTTATATCTCACAAGGTAACATGTAAACAATTAAATAATATTGCATCTTGTTCAAATGCAAAAGGAGTGGTGATATTGCACACCAAGAAATATTACACGTGAATGTTTCTTCGAAAGGAATTGAATGAGTGCGTTAACCATAATTATTTTTAATAGGTACCTTTGAGCTGGCAACTATACATCAGAGAAAGTGATAACTAACCTATTACAATGGGGCTCTTCTGCAAATGTTACAGTGTTAGAGATACGCATTAGAGTAAAATGGAATTCCAGCCTATCGAGTCTGCTGAAATCATTAAAAAAGATACACCGAAAATTACCTAATCCCGTTTCCAGCTTCTCGTCACAGCCTGGTCTGTTTTGGTCTTGGAGAACTGAATTTTTTTAAGTTAAAGCGTGATTACGTCTGTTATATAGGAGCAAACTTAGTGCATTCGGCCCATTGAAGGAATTTTCAGAACTGAAAGAGAACAGAGATCCAGTGAGGGGCGGGCCCGTGAGGTCAAAGATGGCTGCTCCTGGTCTATGTGCAGAAATCCGGGATTTATTTTCAGTACTTGCGGCCTAACACGCCAGTAATATGTATTTCCATTTCAAACTCCTGGTAGTGAGAGGATTCGGAATAGGAACAGTGCTGGGACACAGAGGGACGTCAATGAGACCAAGGAATCATGAGTGAAACCAAGGTGGAATAATTCTAGTGCAGCAAAGGAAATGGCAGAATGAGCTGACTAGCGGGAACACAGACCCGTTGTGGCCATTCCCCACAGAAACAGAGACCCATTTTTGGTCCTGGTCGAGTTCCAAAGGACTATCGGTGTGTGTGTATACGTGTGTGTATGGGGAGGGAGGGGCGGGGAGGTGGGGTGATGGGGGGGGGAAGAGTGGTGACGAGCAGCAACCGCCCATAAAGATCCGCCTCATCTTCTGTTCTGCTGCACAGGGGAAAGTGCAAAAGAGTTTGAAAAGGGTGATCCAAATGTAGTGGGAACAGACAGGCGTTTCCTTGCTTACAAACTGGACCCCAGCAAGTTATACTGCCTCCTTGGTACTAAGGTCAAGGTGGTCTCAGAGAGGTTACAGGATATTCTAAGGGATTGGGGAGTTGGGGGGACCGAGTGAGGGTGAATAGCCAGTGGTGGGGGGAACACATTGGCATTGACAATACGTTTAAAAATTCAAGGACGAGGCCGCAAAACCTCGTTTAGCAACCTCGACCAACAGTTACATACCAAAGGGCGTGATCTCAGATGCCCCCTTTCTATTTCTCAAACAGTGCCTCCTTCTGAATTCCCTAAAGTGAACCTGCCATCCCCACATGTCCAGGGTCTACACTCCAAATCATAATCCTCGCCTCGATATCCTTATAAATCGAGCTGTCTCATTCCTCTTTCGTTAACTGGATGTGGAGACGGCATTTCCCTGGATTTTATGTGCCGAGCCATCACGGTGTTTGAAATCTCAATCTAATGTCCACTTGCCTTTCAGTCTCCCCCCAAGTTAAACAGTGCCTCATTTTCCAATCTATCTTTTGGCACGTTCTCTTAATCCTCTAATGGACTTCCTCTCCAATACCATTCCAGAAAAGCAGAACTGCACATAGAATTCCCAGAAGAACAGATTGGTATGGAGAGGTCGGGCGAGGCAATAATCTTTGTTTGTAATCAATCTTCACTGCAAATGTCACAACAGTAGCAATTAATCACAAAGTGTAGGCACATGCAAATGAAAATAAATAAAAGCGTACAAAGGACAGTTCGACTGAACTATTCATGTTGATTCTTTATGACAGCCCAAATATATATAAATTTGATTCAATGCCGTTCTGATACATTGTGACAGAGATGTATTTTTAAATTTGCAGTATGCTGTTAGTCGCAGCCTTGCCACTCACAAAAAGAAAGGAAAGGTCAAAATGCAGACAGTTGTGCAAAATGCAGAACTGATTTGCGAAAGACAAATGTTCTTTGAAATCCTGTGCTTTTGAGGATAATGTAAAGATTGTAAAACGGGGCTGGGAGGTCCAATAATTTCGGAGCAATGAGCAGTTTAAGTGACCCAAAGAGATTGAAAAGTCACTTCAGGCTTGGATTGAAAACGAGCCACTCCTCACCCACATCTGTGGTATCAATGTCATTGGGAACTGTTTTCGCCGTGGTTACCCATTCGGGTGAAGCTTTTACCAATTCTTATCCTTGAGGTGAACACATGAGATTCATAGTGATCATGTTGAGATGATGCAAAGTTCTCCCTCAGAGCGATGGTTGAGGTGAATGCAATGGCACAGGAAAGTGGTTTGAGGAGATGCGTGGGTGTGTTAGAGGCAGACAATTTGATATTCTCATCCTGGGCTTAGAGAAGAACGACAATCACAGGGTTGAAGAGTAGGGAAGGGGGCTGTGCTTTTCTGGGGTCCGGGGTGAGGGCAAGTTAGCAGAAGGGACACTAAGTGAGAGATAGAGTGACAGAGGTGCTGAAGGAGAGTCTGGCCAAAGGTTTGCGTTGCCAAAGATCGGGGCTCCCATGTGTCAGATTTGGAGGGACAGCCACAAAGTCGGAGGGTGAGGTGGTGGATTCATTCGGAAGGCACAGTCGAGAGCTAGAGTATGTCTAATGGGATGGACACTAAAACGCATGCAGAAGGCAGTCGGGACGGTTCAAGGTTTGAGTTCGCATAGGGATAGCCACAGGGAGAGTCTCAAAGATGGGGAATGGCAAAGGAAGTTGTGAGAGAGTCCAGAGTGCTTCGTGGTTTTAGGTACATAGAAAGAAGGCGTAAAGTAGATTAAAATATTTCAAAGTTGATGATGGGGGTCAGAGTACTAAGGGCGAAGAGACAGGAACCCATCTCAAAGACCAAAAGCTCCATGTTGAGTGGTTTGATGCAAATGCTGGGGTAGTTCCGGTAGTAACCAACATCCAATGGGTTTCCATTGACCCAAGATTTCTGCAAGCGACAAAGTGAAAGGAAAGAGGCAAATGCAGGCAGCTTCACTGACGATTTTCTGGGAGACGGATTGCACTGGTGATGAGGTAGGGCAAAGGCTCCTTCAGATGTCACAGAAGTGGGACCATTAGCACCAGAGGGAATGACCGTGGAGATATGCCAAGACAGAACTTGTTGGTGACCACGATGCTCAATGTGGTTTTGTTAGCAATGCCTGGAAACATCACATTTCTACAGCTATCATGTGTGAAGTTATCACCAGTGTCCGCTTTCGTTGCGCCCATTAACTGATTTTGCCCATTTGGCGGCACAGTGGTTAGCACTGCTGCCTCACAGCGCCTGAGGCCCGGGTTCAATTCCCGACTCAGGCGACTGACTGTGTGGAGTTTGCACGTTCTCCCCGTGTCTACATGGGGTTCCTCCGGATGCTCAGTGGGTCCTCTCACCTCCTCCTTTTCTCCAATGAAAAAAGTCTGAGCTCAGTCAACGTTTCTTCATAAGATAAGCCCTCCAGTCCTGCCAGCTCCTCTGAACCCTCTCCAAAGCATCCACATCATTCCTATAATAGGGCGACCAGAACTGGAAGCAGTATTCCAAGTGCAGTCTAACCCAAGTTTTATAGAGCTGCAACAAGATCTCATGACTCTTAAACTTAATCTCCCCGTTAATGAAAGCCAAAGCACCATATGCTTTATTAACAACCCTGCCCACTTGGGTGGCCGTTTTAAGGGATCTATGCACCTGCACACCAAGATCTCTCTATTCCTCCACACTGCCAAGAATCCTATCCATAATCCTGTACTCAGCTCTCAAATTCGAACTTCCAGAATGCATCACCTCGCATTTATCCAGGTTGAACTCCATCTGCCACCTCTCAGCCCATCTCTGTATCCTGTCAATGTCACGCTGCAGCCTATAACAGCCCTCTATACTGTCAACGACACCTCCAACCTTTGTGTCGTCTGCAAACTTGCTGACCCATCTGTCAATCCACTCATCCAAGTCATTAATAGAAATTACAAACAGTAGAGGTCCAAGGACAGAGCCCTGTGGAACACCACTCACCACAGACTTCCAGGCAGAATATTTTCCTTCTACTACCACTCGCTGTCATCTGTTGGTCAGCCAATTCTGTATCCAGACAGCTAAGTTCCCCCGTATCCCATTCCTCCTAATCTTCTGAATGAACCTACCATGGGAACCTTATCAAATACCTTGCTGAAATCCATATACACCACATCCACAGCTCGACCCTCATCAAATTTTCTAGTCACACCCTCAAAGAAATCGATAAGGTTTGTGAGGCATGACCTGTCCCTCACAAAGCCATGTTGCCTGCATTTAATCAAGTCATGTTCTTCCAGGTGGTCATAAGCCCTATCCCTCAAATCCTTTCTAACACTTTGTAGACGACAGAGCTGAGACTTACTGGTCTGTAATTGCCAGGGATTTCCCTATTTCCTTTCTTGAAGAGAGGAATTACATTTGCCTCTCTCCTGTCCTCAGGTACAACTCCAGTGGAGAGCGAGGATGCAAAGATCTTTGCAAGTGGCAAAGCAATTGCATTTCTCGTTTCCCAAAGCAGCCAATGAGCAGTATTGAGCCAATTAGGGTGTTGCTTCAATGGAACAGCATTTCCAATGTCATTATGGTGCATTATTAGTTCCATGACTAGTCCCAGATATATTTCCAGATGATTGTAACAAATCTTTCAGGCCATTTTGATTTTCGTCTGGAAGGCTATTCAATAATGCATTCCAATTGTCAAAAAAAAATCCTCATTGCCCAATTCAAGTTGAGTAATGTCAAATTCAGAAGCATTTGGATTAGGCCTTGTGGTCTGATTTGTAAAAAGTGCCACATGATCCTATCGCTATCATTCCAAATTGAAATACCATCTGGCATATTCACATGACACATTTTGTAAGCTGGAATACTTCAAGGGCAGTGCAAGTGCGGTGGAAAATGGGGTATCAGTAGATATAGTGAACCTGAATTTCCAGGTGGCATTGATCAAGGAGACACGGAAAATTTTGCTCCAACAGATAAAGGTGTGCTGTATTTTGGTTAATGTGTGACCATGGACAGAACGGCTAGCTAACGAACAGAAAGCAATAAGTGTGGAGAGATGCTGCCTTTTGGGTTGGCAATCAGTAGCTAGTGGTTTGCTTAAAAGAGCAGTGTTGAGATCGCAATTGCATCCAATTTACATCGATGATTTAAAATTAGGGCCAAGTGTCGTGTGTCAACGTTCACAGATGACACGGCGATCAGTGGGACTGCAAAGTGTGCAGAGAGATGTAAAGAAGGTTGGCGTCTGGGCACGAGTGTGTCAGATGACATACAGTGTTGGTAAATGTAAAGTCATCCTTTTTTTTAGATTTGATTAAATTACTTACAGTGTGGAATCAGCCCCTTCAGCCCAACAAGTCCACACCGACTCTCCAAAGGGCAACCCATCCAGACCCATTCCCCTACATTTACCACTTTGCCTAACACTACGGGCAATTTAACATGGCTAACTCACCTAACCTGTAGATTTTTTTGTACTGTGGGAGGAATCCAGAGCACCCAGAGGAAATCCACGCAGACACGAGGAGAATGTGCAAAGTCCACACATTTTGTAAGGAATTAGAGCAAAGTAGACTATTATTTATATGGTAGAAAAATGTAGTATGCTGCAATGCAGAGGGAACTAGGTTTCCTTGATCATGATTCACAGAAAGTCGATTTGCAGATGCAGCAAAGCAAATTGAAAATTGTCCTTCATTGTGAGAGGGCTATATTCACAGGAGTTCAGAACAATAAGATCGGGGGTTCTTCTAATAATGTCTGATGTTAAAACAAGATATTTATTCTAATGTGAATAATATTTCAGATGGCGGGGGAAGTCCAGATGTTGGGATCACGGTTTATTAATCGTGGGAAGAGATTTTGTACTGAGCTGAGGAGCAGTTTCTTCAACCAGAGTGAGGTAGATCTTTCAAATCCGTTCACACAGACAGCGGTTCAGATCAAAACATTGAATATGTTCAAGAAAGAGGAATGAACAATGAAGCAGTGTAAAGAAGGAATATGGAACTGATTTGAGTGATTTGCCTTGATCATGTTGAATGGGTTTGAGGATCAATTTGACTATTACTGCACTCATTTTCTATGTTTCTGCTGGGAAATGTTTTTTTTCACAACATTTACTACCTCCTTCATCTGAATGTTGATTGTGAAGCTTTGAGGCTGGTGTGTGGCAAATGGCAAAGCAATTGCATTTCTCGTTTCCCAAAGCAGCCAATAAGCAGTATTGAGCCAATTAGGGTGTTGCTTCAATGGAACAGCATTTCCAATGTCATCATGGTGCATTATTAGTTCCATGACTAGTCCCAGATATATCTCCAGGTGATTGTAACAAATTTTTCAGGCCATTTTGATTTTCGTCTGGAAGGCTATTCAATAATGCATTCCAGTTGTCAAAAAAATTCCTCATTGTCCAATTCAATTTAAGTAATGTCAAATTCAGAAACATTTGGATTAGGCCTTGTGGTCTGATTTGTAACAAGTGCCACATGATCCTGTCTGCACATATTCACATGACACATTATGTAAGCTGGAATACTTCAAGGGCAGTGCAAGTGCGGTGGAAATTGGGGTATCAGTAGATATGGTGCACCTGAATTTCCAGGTGGCATTGATCAAGGAGACACGGAAAATTTTGCTCCAACAGATAAAGGTGTGCGGTATTTTGGTTAATGTGTGAGCATGGACAGAACGGCTAGCTAACGACCAGAAAGCAATAAGTGTGGAGAGATGCTGCCTTTTGGGTTGGCAGTGGTAAGTGGCAGTAGCTAGTGATATGATTAAAATACCACTGAAAATTAGTAATTAAGCCAAATTGAAAATTAGTAATTAAGCCGAATTCTCTGTTTCGCGTCAGTTAGTCTGAATTCGACCCAATGTGACGTTTGCCTCTCAACGTCATAGATTGTTTTCTAAAGGAACTGCTTACTTGGAATCTTGTTGAGCAATTCTTTTCAAAAATCCAAATGCACACTTCACCCCAATATCCACTGTGATAAACAGCATTCTCAATAGTGTCGGGTTTCAAATGTATTCCAAGTGACATCAGTTTTAGAAAGCATTTTGCATCTACCTCATGGCAGTCTAACGTTTCAAACATCAATCACATCAATAATTTAAATGCTTTGCCTTTTCGGATTTAATTTGATTCTTCAGAGGATCAGGCTTGAAGCAAAATATACTTTCTTCATGCACTGTATTTAAAATGCAAACGGAATAAAATAAAACAAATGACCAGCTTAACTGCAGTTCTATAGAAATACTTAGCGAAATAAATAAGGAAATAAATCCACAGAGGCCTGTTTCTGTCACCAAGCCACACTTTATTCTCATTACCAAGGCACTTGCCACTGATCCGGCGTCCTCAGAACCAGCTTTCAGAGTGAACAGAACCTCTGACACTCCTGCTTACGTTTGTGAGGAGGGTTCCCAGATTGGACCAGGATTATAGTCCCAATTAGGGAAATCATATTCGATGAAGTCTAACTGGCTGAACTTGCTACACCACTACATCCTTCCCCCTTTAATTCAGAGGACGTATACGTGTTAATTTTCTTGTATCCAATTTTGGGGTGTTCTCATACTGGGCATGAGTCCTCCGAGTCTGCTTCAGTAACGGGTGCTGTATGTAAGACTGATGACTGCCTCTGACAGCTGGAATGTATTGGAAGAAATCCATCCTGTTCTTCAAGCACTAAAGACATTTGAGAGTGCGACATCCGCTGTATGCATCTCAGATTCCGAGGTTACTTTGACTCTCGGCAGAGAATGAGAACCCATAGTTTCTGACCTCGTTTCTAGTTGTTCTGAGTGACCGTATATGTTTTGTTCCTGCACTGTTTGCGAGAGAACAGCTTTGTTGTAATCCATGCGCTAACTGAGGATTGACTCAAGTATCTGATTTTAATAATCAGGCCAGACACTCTTAAAGGATTTCAATAAAGTTGCCTAGACGCTAGCTTTGCTACTTGTTTTAAGCACATGCAGTGTGCACATTTCAGGAGAGATGCAGCTGGTCAAACTACTGAGTTTCAAACAAAACTGAATTTATTTACAAGATTACCGAATTAAACACAAACAAAAAGAACAGAATACCGAATACTTGGCATATTCGAAAACCTAACGGATCATCCCACCTTCATAATGCAGTTCGAAATACTTGCAACAAACCCCATAAACACTCCTTGGAAGAAAAGGTAAAGACAAACACATGGTCTTACAGGAGTGATATCAGAGAGACAGGTGGCAACATGGTATACCCTGCTCCCTTTAGCTGTTTCTTGGATGAGGAACCTCAAACACTGCTACTTGCTAACCAAACAAACAAGAGAAAAACTAAGCTGGAAGAACAGGTCACCGATCCCAACACCCCACCATTCAATGTTTTTACACTTGAAAGTCTTTTTTCTTGAGGCAGTATCTGTTAGCTTTCGTCAAACTGGCCCTAAAATCCACTAAAACCCAAGCTTATCATAATCTGAGTCTTTGTGTTATCTTGAGAAAAATAACAAGGACAACACAACCTTGTTAACCAGTGGCATCATCTGACGCATTAAAAAAAACTATTAATGTCCAAAGGTGGCTTCATTTTAATACCCCTTGAACTTAAGCTGTTAATCCATTAGAACACTCATATACATTACATTGACATTGGGGCGGCACAGTGGCTCAGTGATTTGCACAGCTGCCTCGCAGCACCAGAGACCCGGGTTTGATTCCAGCCTCGGGTGACTGTCTGTGTGGAGTTTGTACATTTTCCGTGTGTCTGCGTGGGTTTCCTCGGGGTGCTTCGGTTTCCTCCCACAGTCCAAAGATGTGCGGGTCATGTGAATTGGCCACGCTAAATTGCCTAGAGTGATAGGTGCATCGGTAGGGATTAGGTGAATGGGTCTGCGTGGGTTACTCATCGGAGGATCGGTGGGGACTTGTTGAGCCGAAGTGCCTGTTTCTGCACTGTGGGGAATTTATTTAAGAATCTATCTATCTAATGTTCATACAAACACGCACTCTTACATTACGTTTCAGTCTGTTTTATTCCTGCCACAGTTTCTCATTCAATTGTAATTAGGTGTGGCTAATACTACTTTCAGGCTGCCAGATGCCTTGTGATAGTCCGCTGTCCACTGAAAACTCTTACCTGTCTTTAGCAATTCAGTGGGTGGAGAAACCACATTGGTAAATTCCCGTACGATTTTTCAATAGAATCCACTCAATCCTCGGAACCATAAGGCTGCTGTTTAGTTGATCTTATGGGAAGCTTCTCAATTATCTTCGAATGTGCATTCCGTGGAGCCGTTTGTCTATATCCAATAACATGGCTCAGGAAGGTGATTTGGACTGTGGAAAATTCACTTTCAGCCAACGTTATCATCAATTCTGCCTTCCTGATCGGTCGAACGAGTTTTATAAACGTTGAAAGTGTTTCTTTCATGTGTGAGTAAAAATCGTAAGGTCATCATTTTTTTTTTCATTAGATTACTTACAGCGTGGACACAGGCCCTTCGTCCCAACAAGTCCACATCGACCTGCTGAAACACAACCCACCCAGACCCATTCCCCTACATTTACCCCTTCACGTAACACTACGTGCAACTTATCATGGCCAATTCACCTAACTTGCACATCTTTGGATTGTGGGAGGAAACCGGAGCACCCCCACACAGACATAGGGAGAATATGCAATACTCCACACAGAGAGTCACCTGAGGCGAGAATTGAACGCAGATCCCTGGCACTGTGAGGCAACAGTGTTAACCGCTGTGCCACCATGCCACCTTAACATATACAACATAATTGAGTAATGCGGCAATGACCTTACTGGTGAGTCTCTGTAATGTGGCTGGTGCATTTTTCATATCATAGGCATGACTTAATTGATGTAGTCACTTTGGCGCTATGAAAGCCACAATTATCTTTGCTCTTTCTGTCAGTCAGTCTTTGTTATTGTATTGACTATAGTTCACGCATAATCGTTGGGTATGATCTGGTTTTGTCATCATTACTATGGGCGACCTCCAATCACTGTAACTTACTTCGATTATGTCGTCTTGGAGCAGGTGTTCAATTTCCTTTTCAACTTTTGCCAACATTACAGCTTATGCCTAGAGGGATGTTGTTTAATCAGAACAGCATGTCCTATCTTTAAATCGTGCATAATTGGGAAAGTACTGCCCAGCTTATTTCTGCATATTGATAGTCAGAATTCTTCCATGTCATTTTGATTTTCCTTTGGAAGGTAGCTTAATAATTTATCCCAATCTTTAACAAATTTTCATTATCCATTTTAACTTGAGGAGTGTCCAATTAAGAATTTTTGGATCCTTGTTATTCACTCTGACTTGAACCCAACGATGCATTCTTCTTTGGCTTTCCTTTCCTGTCTTTCGAGCATGATCACATGATACACTTTGTGAGATTACATTCTGTCTGGAGTCCTTATCAAATAGTTCACCTCATTAAATTTCCTTTCCACTTGATAAAGTCCACTAAACCTTGCTTTGAAAGGTTCATCTATCACTGGAAGGAAAACTCAAACCTCAATCTCGGTAGCAAAATTACAAGTTTTTGACTTCTTGTCTGCTTCCTGTTTCATGATATGCTGTGAGAGTTTTAAATTCTGACGAGCTGGCTCCCCCACTGTATTTCATTGCTCCCAAAATTTGACACTTAGTCCAAATATGTAGTCTCTGAATTCTGACCTACAAACTTCTCTTTAATCAAATTCAGTGGTCCTCTCGCTTCCTACCAATTCAAATAGACGGAATTTTGTTGAATCATTGATGCACCTCTGACCACAAAAATGACAAAAACAATTCCCTCATCCAATCATCTGGATATTCTTGACTATCAGCACTCAACATGGACTGTAATGTCTGACATCACCTTCCTAATGTTCCCTGTAATTCTGGGTGATATGCAATAGAATTTGAATTATTTTATATCTAAGCTCTACGTTACTACCTTGAATAATTTCGATATGAAATTTGACCCTTGATCTGATTGCATCTCTATGAGTAGTCCATATCTCTCGAAACTTTGAGTATGTTCTACACAGTCCTTTTATCTGTGATTTTGCAGAATGGACGAGACTCTGAAAATTTGGTGGATAAGTCCATTTTTTTCACCAGTTACTGATTCCCACCTTTTGTTGACGTAGGGGTTCTACACAAACAATTAAGACTCTTTCAAAAGGTTCCTCAAATGCAGAAATATGCATTGAACATGCATGTTTTACTACTGCCTGTAGTTTTCCAATTAGCTGACAGCTGTGACATATCAGGCAAATGTCAACTACATCTTTGTGCCGTCGAGGCCATGAAAAGTATTTTTGAGTTTTAGCATGGGTTTTCCTCACTCCTTAATGATCCCCTCGGCGTTGCTCATGTGCTATTCACAACACCTCCTTTTTGTAACCCAGTCGCAATACAACCTCTGTTCATTTCTCAGCTGCCAAAAGATATGATGCCCTTCATTTCTCATGAAGACATTATTTGTAAGATACTAACATTCAGAGATGCATTTGAATTCTTTTTCTGCGTATGGCTTTTGATACAATTGCTTTAAATTTTCATTTTTCTCCCATAGCTCAGTTAATTTATTTAATATAATGATGCTTGCCTTGTAATCTATTTTGTCTCCAACATCTGATCAATTATAGTTGAAATGACTGATAATTATGAATTAGTTCATAAATCAAAGTTTGGATTCCAAGATCAATTTCAGTACATGAGTCATAGAAATGGTGGAACAGAGAAAATCTCGCGTGGCAAGAGAAAAGTAGATCTTGGTGACGATCATAAGGATAACTTAGGACAAGTTGAAAAGAAAGGGAGTTAAGGGAAAGCGAAGTTAAAAAGCTCTGGTGTTTTCATTGATGGGTCTCTACAAATTCCACTGCAACTTTCTTATCTGTATTATTTAATCAGTCTTATTTCACCTGGTGAGTTTGTGACCTCGTCACCACACAGTCCGTAAAAAAATCCCAGGATACGTGTCCTCAATACTTCAGTTCCCTGAGCTTTTACTGGCTTTTCAACCATGGTCGGCAGCACTCCAACCTATGAACCAGCTATACCATTGCCAAGGAGGATTTTACTACTGGAGCTGAGAGTTTGTCCAGTACTCCTGCCACTACTTTTACGCTGTTCACTGGACATCCTAACCTCACTCTGAATAATTAAGCGCTTCATGTTTCACCGTAAATTTCCGTTGATAGTACGTTTTCTGGCAATAGTTCTTTAGAAGTATGCATCTCCTCATCTTTACACGTCAGAGACTAAATGAAGTCTTTGCCTCTTAGAATTGTAATCTCTTTGAATGCTATCCTGGCCTATATGAGTAAACGTTACCTTTGCAGGTATATGGTTTAAGAAGGGAGTCAAGGTTAGAGTGGTGCTAGAAAACCACAGCAGGTGATGAGCAGAAAAATCGACGTTTCGGGCAAACGCCCTTCATCAGGCTTTTTTTGTTTCTGACATCCGGGTTCTCAGTGCTCTAAATCCAACAAGCTTAATTTAGTTTAGCATACTGCATTGCAGCGAAATCACCGGAGCATTTTAACATCTCTTTCCCCTTCACGGGTTTTCTTTTTACCCTGTGGTAAGTTATCCTTATTTTTTTTTAATGAAATCCACCTTTGCTTTTCCATTCGAGGATTTCTCTTTTCTCCAATTTCAATCCGTCACAGATTTAAAATGATGCTTGAAATGAAACTTTGATTGATGAATCAATTCATAATCATCAGCCATTTCAGCTGCTAACGTTGTGATTTTAACATGAGTTCTCATTGCCTCATTGAGCTTACCTTCTGTCTTGACCTCCATCATTTTAAGCCGTGTTTCCTGTCTGAGTACCAATGTCGGAAGTTCAAACTCTCGCTCCTTTTTTCTTTTTGTTCTGCTATGGCCTTTCGTTCTTTTCCTCACTCTTCTGATTTTAATCGTAATTCAATCAGTTTCAATCTGTCTTCTCTATTTCCTTTGCATCTAACTCAAGCTGCTTCATTTTCAATTAAATTTTAGCAATCGCCAATGTTTCAGATGGCGTTTCCAGCAACTTTAAATGCTGAGCTGTTGCTTTACTAACTCCATTTTTTTTGGAGACACAGTCAAATTCAACTATAACATACTTGCCAACTCAAAAGGTTTTCCTTCTTCACCTTTCATAAAGCCCCCAAAGTCACTTCTTCTCTCCCAGAAAGTTCTTAGTGACTGAAAGAAGCATTACTACACCAAGCACTGCTTAAACAAAACAAATCCAACAACAGTAACAAAATACGTAAATACCTAACAGTTGCTGGCTTTAAGCCCAACATCCCTAATCCCAAATTGGAACTACAGAACAAATCACACAAATCCCTTGTGGACCACACCATCCCCCTTCAACGCATTTTAAGAAGATAGACCAGACTCTAACTTTCATAGTTGTTTTAAGCACGTGTAAGATTAATATTCCAGGAGTGATGTAGCTGGTCAAAACAACCAGGTTAAACGAAACAGAATTTATTTACAAAATAGCAAACGAAACATAAACAAAAAAATATATGAAGTGAATTGACCTATCTGAAAACCCAACTGACTCTATCCCAACTTAGTGATACTATTCCAATGTCCTACAATATCCCGTTAAATGCACCTTTGGCAAGAAAAAGTAAAATCAAACTCTGGATCTTACAGGAGGGATAACAGAGAAGGAGTCAGCCAGAAAACCTCTGTTGAGTCCAGAAATCTTTTTATCAGTAGAGTTTCATTTACCAGTAGCTTCAAACTAAACCAAACTATATATAAACCTGAGAGGGAGACCTGGCACCTCGCCCTTTCATTGTATAAGTGTTTTTATTTTTTAAAAAAACTATAAACGCCTCCTCTGATTGTTGACTTAGACCGTTTCAGTTAGCCATTTTAAAGTGGCCAGTACAGACAATCCAGCACCCCTGTGCTTCTGACCAGCCCCGAAAAATAACAAAGGCAAAATAATTTTATTTACGGGGCAGCACCATCTCAAACTGAATTAACAAGGAAGGTCAGATTATTATAGTAAGCAGCAAAAAAAGCTCTCTCAAGGATATGTGATAGTTAGTGACTCAACAGTCTCAGCAAGATGGAAGTAATCCCTGTAATGAATATGAAAACGTGTTTAGATATTGATGTGAATGAAAGTGCCTAAAATAGTTCAAGTGGTACTGCTTGAAGACGAATTGCAAATAAACTTTGAGGATCTGAATCGGGTTAATCACTTCCTTATTCATATACTAACTGAAATCTAACTTTAACACACCACACCTTTAGGCTAAACCTGTCGTAATGTTTTTTTTAATGACAAAAGAACAACAGGTTCCCATCGGAGATAACACACAACATAAAGTATCACTTCTGAACTGGCTCATCAACTGTTGCAGGAAGATTCTTCAAATCCGAAAGATTTCCAGCAGCCAAAAGAGATTGTCTCATCAACAAGAAAATGCATCTTTTCCTCGGCAAATGGTCACAAAAGTATATTACACTATTCTTGCCATTGCTGGTATTCCTGGTAGGTGTTGTGACTTTGTATAATTCAGTGCATTGAATCATACTCATTTCCACTCCTGGACTGATAATTTGTTTATTTACATTCACAAATTAAATGGCAATTGCAAGAAATAGTGTCCTCATTTCTTAAGTTTCAAGTGTGTTATTTATCGTTCAGGAGACTCGACAGTAATGTGCAGCATTACCTCTTTTTCTGTATTGTACAGAATGTGTTTGCATTGACACCTCATTGACAGAGTTTGGTTGAATATCAGTACTGCTTTGTCAAAACAAAAAGCTGTTCAGCAAGATTGATCTCTCGGTGGAATTGCAAAGCTTGCATCGCTGAAGTGGGTTTTATAACAATTACTTTATAGTCACATTTACTATTTCCAATGCCTTGATCTGATTGAAATTTGACCAGACTTAACATATGCAAAACTGGGTTGAGAACGTGGTTATGGAGAGATAGTGAAGGTCAGCATGGATAGCTTTGACTACCTCGTGATTGAGTCAGTGGATGCTTGGGGACGTGACATGTGTGAGGACAGATAGCTGGGATGAGTGCTGAGCACAAGGTTCCAATTCAAATGTAAAATTAAAATTAAAAGTGTAATGTTCGAATTATTTGAACTCAAATTGACGTGTTAGTTGTGACATGTATAATATGCGGCACAGATCTCTGGTGTAGAATTTAAAGGACAATTATTGACAGTACAGTGGCAACAGTGCCCCCAAATTGGTTCAAACAAGTTTAACAAACATGATGTTTCTCACCGTACCCATTGATGCTGTTCAATTTGATGTTCTCAGAATGCTGTTGGTTCACATAAAGTTCGTCCTAGATCGCATGTTTTGGAATATAAATTTGGTCCTTAGTTAGCACTGTGTATTTGGTTAACACTGCTGTCTCACAGCGCCAGAGTCCCAGGTGCAATTGTAGCCTTGGCCAACTGTACAGAGTTTGCACGTTTGCCAGTTGTTCGCATTGGCTTTCACTGTGTGTTCTATTTTCCACCCACAATCCAAATACGTGCAGATTAGATGAATTGGTCATGGTGTTTGCAGGTTCAATGTTTCAAATGACCTCCATCTGCACCATAGGGGTTCTATTAATTTATTATTATTGTTATTATTATTATTATTGCTACGATATTGCTGCCAATGATTTTGGTGTGACATTTTGTCGTTGAAGACGTTGGCTATATTTGTAGACCGATTTACAGTGAGACACACGGTGTTAGAACACGAACTGTTGTTCTCTGTCAATGCTGTGGTCTCTCTTTTACGATCTGGATTAGTGGTGCTGGAAAAGTACAGCAGTTCAGGCAGCATCCTAGGAGCAGTAAAATCGACGTGTCGGGCAAAAGCCCTTCATCGGGAATTTTACTGCTCTCGGATGCTGCCTGAACTGCTGTGCTTTTCCAGCACCACTAATCCAGAATCTGGTTTCCAGCATCTGCAGTCATTGTTTTTTCCTCTCTGTTATGATCGTCCAGCGAGCTCAGAAAGACTGTCAAGAGTACATTTTTCATTGACGACTGGTGGGACTGCTACATAATTTCAGACTCTCGATTTTATTTTCTGCTCTTCCAAGGCGATAACCAGGTTCAAACAGATCCAGTCATAATTTGTGTAAGTCAGCCGTGCTGCATTTGATCTAACGTGCAGCTTAGAGACTTGCAGTGTCACTAGTAGATTCATTGTACTTCAGCAGAGGTCATCTGAAAAAAGGAGTATCACTCATCTGTCGAACTTGATGTAGCATACTGTTCCATGCCTTGTGGCCAAAGGAGTCATTCCACCGATTGCCACACATGATGTAATGTAGCTCAAGATGTCCCTAGTCAAATTTTTCAAACTGCTTCTCAGAAATTCTGCTGCATCTTCTTATTCTTTTGAAGATTGGAATGTGTGGAAACAGGCCCTTTGGCCCAACAAGTCCACACCCGCCGAAGTGCACCCAACCAGACACATTCCCCTACATTTACCCCTGCACCTAGCACTACGCGTACTTCACCGTGGGGGCATGGAATGCGCTGCCCGTGGGAGTGGTAGAGTCAGAATCATTGGCGACCTTTAAGCGGCAATTGGATAGGTACATGGATGGGTGCTTAATCTAGGATAGATGTTCGGCACAACATCGTGGGCAGAAAGGCCTGTTCTGTGCTGTATTGTTCTAATCTGCACATTTTTGGACTGTGGGAGGAAACCGGAGCATCCGGAGGAAACCCACGCAGACACGGGGAGAATATTTAAACTCCACACAGTCAGTCGCCTGAGGTGGGAATCGAACCCAGGTCTCTGGCACTGTGAGGCAGCAGTGCTAACCACTGTGCCATCGTGCTGCCCACATATGATATTTTATTTCATCATGTTGGGATCGCTGTATCATCGTAAGATTGTTTATTGAAGATTGCATTTAGGTGCTGAGAAAGCCAAAACGTTTGTTGAATAAGGAAGAATCTAAATTATTTTGGGATGGGAGTGAAGAAGTATTAAAATTACTTGCTGCCCGCTAGCATGTGGAAGTTGATAAAATGTTTGTACTGACGGTAAGGCTAAGCTGAACATGGTCACATTACATTGCCACCACATGTAGCATCAATAGTGCCGTGTGGCCATGTCTGGCTTAGTTGTATTTTACATGACAGGAGTTAACCATTAATAACAATCATTGATGCAATAACATCCTGTTTATTCAATTCCACAATGAAAGAGAATGTTTTGTTGGAGTGTTGGGTGGAAGATTTTATTTGGCAGCAGATAAGACTTTGGAGGATTCAGAGAACACGCACTATTGCCATAAAGCCAGAGTTTATTGTAATATTCAAGCCTGACTTTTCTGGGATACCAGTCTTCTTTCATGTCTCTCTTGGAGTCCTTTATTCTGCCCTTAAAGTTTAGTCTTTACTTCCTTAGAGGATCTCTAAAAATAGAACTACAATTAGAATGGGTTACTAAATGAAGGTGAACAACACTCCACAGTGCCTTTCTGTGTGTCAAAGCATCTCTGACTACAGACTGTAACAATTTGTGAACAACTGAATGAAATGAAATTTCGGACCCCAGAAGTAAGTAGGACCAAGAATCATCATGTGATACACTTATATAGCATTTTTACATCTATTCTGCCCAATAATGTAGTCGTCATTACAGTACAGCAACAATGTTGTTTCAATGAAATGTAATACCACTCCAAAAATATGTGGTACATAGCATCTCCAATCTAATATTTGCACATTAATAAGAATGGACATAAAGCTGGAAATATTGACAGTATTTCATATCTGTGTCTGATTAGATTCTGATAAACTATTTTCAAATCAGAAAATCATAACGCTTCCAGTTATTTTCCACTGATTGTTGTGGTTCTCTGTGATGTGGGACCTCCTGGTGAGAATTGGTTTGATGAGAATTGTAGGTCAACCAGTATTAAGACAACATATAAAAAATGAAAATGAGAATATTAATGGGAATAAAAATTACTGTTTTAACGAATGTTCGGTTTTAGTGCCTGTAATATAATTTCTGGATTATTAATAGAATTGATGAACATTTTATGGAATCAACAGTGCAGAACACAGAACAGTAATATAACATTTTAATGTAAACTATGCATCTCTAAAAATTCCTATTTGTTCCAAGCTGTAATGCATATTTCATATTCATAAACTCCAATTGTGGTCTTTCTCATTTGTTGAAATTTCATGCCCAACACGAGAGCTGTACTTAACATTCTCTCAGCGAAATTTAAGAGAGAGATGCACGTTTGTCCGTGTGTGTTGAACATGTAAATGAGCTATGTTTTCTGCAACATATTGAGTCTATTCTGCCCGCCATCTTCATACTTCATGTCACTAACACTACGTTTGACAATTCACAAGTTAAATTTTCAGAATTGTTAGCTTTTCACATTATTAATGTGATCGTGGCAAACATGTTGACTCTGTCCTGGTCTTCAAACTTTGTCAGAACCATTTTTTTGGCTGATACAACTTCTGACCTGTGAACACCATCGCATGTTAACTGCAAACTGTGACATACTCAGGCTTGATTTACTGGAATTGACAGATAGATTGATAAAATGAACCTCAACCAGCTGCACTTGTTTTGTTTTACAGTTTTGTTTAATTACTGAAAAAGCTGCTTTGCTCATAGACGAACATTTTTAACATATATTCGCAAAAAGGGATTCAGGGATCAGAGAAAAACAGAGAATGATCCAGAGATAGAGAGCAGAAAGAACTGTGATTTTATTGTTTGCCATATCAGGCAGCTTCCTACTTCTCTGGTTGATGTATATTTTATATTTCTTTGATGTCTCTTATCACTTGGATTACGCTGCTTATGATCTCTTTGAACAAGTCGCATATATGCTACGAAACTTAAGTTGTTGCACAAATGCATTTATTTATGTGGTGACACAAAATAATTTCAGACACCAGATAAAGAATGCTGCGAAATATCCGTTTGTAAAACTGTATCAGTTGGTGTTTAAATCCAAGTGACTGAGAGTCAACGTTCGATGCAACTTATAATGGAATAAGGTGTCCAATGAGTAACTGAACAAACAGAAAAGGAGAACGCGCAATTTGTCAGTATTTGTTCTCAGTTGGGCGAAGAATGAATCTGAGGAGAAAGAAATGAGAGAATTAAATGAAGTATAAAACTACTACAATGAGGAACAGTTAGTAAAAAGCTGAACAGCAGCAAGTACAACTGAATGTGGTATCAGATATTTCAATAATAGAATTCTTGCCATGAAATCAGTTGTCAGAGAACGAACAAGATACAGAAAAAAAAACTGACCCAAATCGAAGTATCATTGTTCACTGCAGGCAAGAGTTGAGCAGGCAAATCCAGGATTATCTTCACTCATTTTTGCTGAATTGTCTAATCCAAACATCTATATGAACACAAAAAGAGAGCAGAACACACATCTGTTAGAAAAACGTTAAAAATGCATGTGCAGAGACTGCAACCATTCCAGTGATTGACAAAGTATTTTCAGTAAGAATTTACTTTGTATGTTTGCACTCGATTCACACTGGCTCTGGATGAAATCAGAAGGACATTCACACCATCACAAAGACGTATTATTTGAATCGTCAAACCAGCTCCTGACATCGTTTTTACCTCAATCGATTATTCAGTAATTCATTCCAGCTGTCCAAAATCCATTGCCTGTATCACAACATTCCTCCGCAACTCATTGATACAGGCATGAAGCAACTACTGTCTTTTGGTCCTGCTCGAGTAGAATCTTCTGCAGCTGCACTCTGATATCATTGTCCCAGTGTGACATTGCTGCTTCGTTAAAAAGGTTATGTTGCTCTTAGTTATTTTTTAAAAGACATGGGTTTCGATTTGACGGAGTACGGGACATAACAGATCCTGCCAAAGGAAACCATAGGAAAATGGTTTTTAGCTGTTTTTTTCAAACACTTATACAATGAAAGGGAAGTGAATAGTTCTCTTAGTTCAGGGATTTTTCCAAATGATTTTTTATTTTAGCTGGGCATCCAGAGGAGCTGCAACAGCAGAAAGAGTGCCCATCCTTCAGCAAATGAAACAGTTGATCCTCTCGCTCGCTGACATCTGCCCTGTCAGAAACTGTGCCTGAATTTAACTTGTTTTCACCAAGGAGCATGTTTATGGGAATGTCGCAGGAAATTGGAACAGCTCCTTTGCTAAGTTACGGGGGATATCATGTCGTTTGGGTTTTCAAATTGTTGTTATTCTAAATTATGTTTTCTTTTATTTGAGTTTTCTTTGGTGGTATGTAAATAAGTTCAACGACATTAAGTGCCAAGTATTTTGGCCTACAGTATCAATCTTGGGATAGCAACCTTACATCTGCCTAAAACAACGGGAAAATCTAGGGTCAGAGCCAACTTCTTAAAATGTCTTGATGATGTTTGGCCTTTTTTGTAACACCAGGCAGCAGGGATGTGGACATGGCATCCTGAAGACATGTTTATCAACTTGGAAATGCCAGCCCCATTACTCTACAGAAAGCCTCCTTTCCTGATGAAGGGCTTTTGCCAGAAACATTGATCTTCCTGCTCCTCGGATCTGCCTGACCTGTTGTGCTTTTCCAGCACCACTCTGATCTAAACTCTGGTTTCCAGCATATGCAGTCCTTACTTTTGCCAATTGATTTTAAACTTACTGTGAATCCTCTTGTAAGGATGCCTACATTGAAGAAGTTCTCCTCCTCTCTCCACAAGAATCTCAGTGAGTCTCTCTCTCACTGCAACCCCCAGGTCATCTCCTTATTTAAAAATTCCTGATGAAGGGCTTTTGCCCGAAACGGCAATTTTCCTGCTCCTCGAATACTGCCTGACCTGCTGTGCTTTTCCAGCACCACTCTGAGTATCTTTTAAAAAGTATCTTCTAAAAAATATCTTTTTGATCAGTAACCTGTGACGCATAAATTCTGAGCAAAGAGAAAAGAAAACACAAGAAGATCCGAAGATAAGAATCTACAGCTGTCTGGTTTTGAGATAAGAGATGTGGTTTTCTAAATTTTAATTGGCAACTCGATTTTTACAGATTATTGCACAGGATGAATCTTTCTGTATTGCTGGTTTTAAGATAAGCAGGAGGGTTTACCCAGTATCATAACTATAGTAACACTATTACTGATACAAATTAAATACAGTTGTAATAACAACCCTATACTGATGCTCATACTGTAATGCGTTTTTTAAACATTAACTGGCATGATTAATGTTCAGTCATTTTGAAGGACGGTTATTATAAACATTTTCAAAGAGTCTGGTACTTACACATGTCTATATTGTGCAACCCTGATTTTTCCGAACCGGCAACTATAGCTTCATTCCTGTATCTCTCAGTTTATCATTACCCGCATTCAGATACATCAGAGATCTACTTGCACTGAGAGCCAAGGTGAGATCCTCAGCACAAGCATCTGTGATACCATTCTTATAGAGCCTGAGGATCAGATATAAAAATAAAAGAGAAACAGAAAATAAAAGCAGAAATCAGAACAAACCCCAGTGAATAGTAATAGCACTGTGCTTGATATCAGTAATAATACGCAGTTGTCAAACATTCAGTTATTATAAAAACAGTTACAGTCAGGTACTTAGTGCAGTTTCTGTATCTTACAGTCTGGATCTCTCAGAGACACAGAAAGCACTTTCACTCCTGAATCTCCTAGTTCATTGTAACCCAGTCTAAACAAATCGAATGAGAAACAACCTGAATCAAGCCTCCCTTCTGGTAATGTCATTTTTTTTTTGCTGTGACAGAGATTAGAATGCATATTAATACAGAAAATACAAGTTTGGGAAATGAATGGAATAGATTTCTCCATTGTTGACAACGAATCTCACTCTGTTCAAGTATGTTTAGTGACGGACAGTAAATAGACTGCTGCCTCTAGGAAGCTCCAGTCCCATCTTAGTCCATGAACTTTCACTATTTGTTAAATGCTGCACTCCCAGAAGGTTTTCGCATTACTCCCCATTCAACAGGCTTTATGTTATAGTAACTTTAGGTGGACACGTCAGATCTATTAACTATTTCCCAAACATCTTTTCCGGAGAGGTGTCTCCAATGTGAAATGGATTAAAAGAAATGCCTGGCGACACTTGCTGCACTCTTCCCATGTCCTGCCCATTGTTGGTGAAGCCTTGCCACTTACTGCTGTGTGCCTGCACTCTAGGACTAATGTCTCACAACACTTTAGCTTTAAGAGTTTAAAGTTTAAGACTGCGAACCCTCAAGACTGTGAATAATGCTAACCATTTGCAGTTAAACGAATTTCCCTTTTCTCCAAACCAGAAATCTTCCTTTGACAAGACATAGTCAATTGGATTTAAGCACGTAACAACTATGAATCTAAATTCAACTTGTGTTTTCTCATTTATAAACAAAATGACAGTTGAAAAAATTGCTTTTTTTGTGAGCTTGTACATTATACAGGTACAGCATGCTTTGTTTTACCTGACACCTTATGAGCCAGCACTCTTGCAAAATTGGGAAAAACCTAACCCCGAAATGATGGATGCTTAGTGTATTATCACCATCTCAATGTAGTCAGTTAAGAGTCCACTCTGCGGAGAAATTTTAAGTAAAGGCAAGTAGCATTACTATTTCAGGGGATTTATGACATTAATAATGAGATGTGTATGCTCACTGTATTATGTTTCTTGTACTTATTGTGTGTTTTTTTACATTTTGGACCAATTCATCATCTGGCATGTGTATTGGTGAATAAAGTGTTTGTTGTATTTATATTCCATTATTTAGCCTTATTAGCTGAATTACAGCAAAAATCACACAGATCAGCCACATCGAGTGATCTCTACTTGCTGATTGAACAGAGATTGTAAAATCCCTCCTGATCCAAAAGGATCGATTTTAGATTCTCCAGTCGTGACAAAATTATGAACTGAGTCCTTACATTATTGATATGGTGTGTTTTGAATCTCCTTCTGTCGTTTAACTGTTCCTTTTATGTCAGAGCAACAACATAAAGCATGTCTGTTCACTGAATCAACCACCAGTTAGAAATCAGGAATTGCCTCAACATCTGGCATTTGTGCAGTACACATCATAGTCGTTGTAGACCTTCGTAACCAATGAATCATCTTTATAAATCAAGCTCTTTTACTGTCGCTCAGCCATCAACGGCCTGAGACAGGACCGCACAATCAGGGTCAGTTACAGCTTGTTAAATGCAATTGTTTGCATAGATTCTACTGTGGTCTGAGCCAGTGCTTTATTCTGAGACAAGATGAAAATTGTTGTTGTGTCGGCTAAAAGCAAGGAAAAAAACAAAACACTAGGCATTGGCTAATAGGAGAAGACATCAGTTTGATTCAAAATCTGTTGAGATTTTCACATATGCTCTTCTATGGAAATGATTGCATTTGAATTACAAAAAGAAAGAGTCTGAACTATCTCAAAACATGAAATGCAAAGGCCAGCGAAAACACATTCCTCAAACTGGATGTGACATGACACCAGTTTATCTGAAATCATAATCTTTTGGAATGCTGCTCCGATATTGCCTTAATCTGTCTAACGACCAGCTCTCCAAAAGCCTGTTGGACTTTAACCTGATGTCATATGACTTCTGACTTTGTTCACCCTAGTCCAATAGCAGCACATACTCATCATCATTCCTCACACCAAAGGATACATATGTGTAAGCTCAGTGCACAAAGCTACCATTCATGAGATCACCACAGAATAGAGACTGATCTTTCTTTTATATTCCATAGTGTGAGATTGAAACATCCTACATCAATCACAAAAAGATAAAATTTGGTTGTAAATTTCTAACCATTTTTTGTTGCAAAACTGATTCATTCCGTGTGTGTGTGTGTGTGTGTGTGTGTGTGTCTGTGTAAGACAGAAAGAATTAGAAAATAGTCCGTTTAGAATATTTAACATAGTTCATAATACTGAAAAGAATGATGGGTTTCAGTGCTTGGGGAGAGATTTCGAGAAAATGGGTTTGACAATGGAGCTGAGAGGTAGCGGAGTTGGGTGTGATTGGAAGCCAAGATCCACAATTGAGCAGGAAGTGACAGAGGGCATGAAGTCATGGGGTCCTCAGATTTATGGTGGTGCCAGAAGTGGTAGGAGTATGTACAGTTACAACAGAACTGCAAGTGGTAGGGGAGTCAGGAGAGTATGAAGTGGCAGCAGAGCTAGC
The DNA here is from genome assembly GCF_020745735.1 of Hemiscyllium ocellatum. Lineage (NCBI taxonomy): Eukaryota > Metazoa > Chordata > Chondrichthyes > Orectolobiformes > Hemiscylliidae > Hemiscyllium > Hemiscyllium ocellatum. The sequence goes on along the minus strand of NC_083448.1, from coordinate 2,428,426 downwards.
AGTGGTGGGCAATGAGAGTGTAATAGATGAATGTGGAGTGACAAGTACATAGGATTATTCAGCTATGGATTAAACATCAGGGGAATATGTACGGACATGGAGTAAGGAGTCAAAGTGAAGTTTGGAATAGCGAAGGATTATCGAAAGAGAGCGGAGTGCGCAGACTCAAAACTTAGCTCCCTTGAACTCTTATGCTTACATTCAAATCATTAAACCCTGTCAAACAGACATAAAGCTACACAGAGATTTTCTTTGTTGGAAATGTACAGGCTAAATAAGGAAGAACTAAAAGAAAACAAATGAAATGTCAAAACATTAAACACAAAATGGAGAAAAATATTTTGAGTGAAGGCTTCAGACTGAAAAGTGCGCAATTGGAAGACTTGATACACCGTGGGCTCAGTGGTAGGCACTGATGTCTCTCAGCACCACGGGCCCGGGTTCAATTCATGCCTCGGGCAACTGTATGTGTGGAGTTTGCACATTCTCCCCGTGTCTGTGTGGGTTTCCTCCGGGTAGTCCGGTTTCTTCCCACAATCCAAAGATGTGCAGGTTAGGTGGATTGGCCATGCTAAATTGCCCATAGTTGCAGGGGTAAATGTAGGGAAATGGGTCTGGGTGGGTTGCTGTTCGGAGGGTCGGTGTAGATTTGTTGGGCTGAAGGGCCTATTTCCACACTGGAGGTAATGTAAACTAATCAAAATCAGAACAGATATCTCATGATAGTTCAATGAGACAAACTAGTTCTTGAGCTGATATGGACTTAAAGATGTTCCACTTACTGAACGAAATAGAAATAGCATTGTGTGCTTTAGCACTCCCTTTGTTTTAAATCATTCATGCAACATAGGCCAACAGGAGAAGACATCAGTTCGATTGAAAACCAGTTGACCAGGGATTCTACTTGCTTAGTACATTTGCCTTCTTGACCACTCTAGCCACCTGTGCAGCAACCTTCAGGGTACAATGGACCTGCACTTCCAGATCTCTCTGCCTATCAACCTTTCTCAAGGCTCTTCCATTTACTGTATAATTCGCTCTAGAGTTACAGGTCCCAAAATGCATTAACTCACATTTGCCTTGATTGAATGCCGTCTGCGCCACTTCTCCGCCCAACTCTCCAGTCTATCTATATTCTCCTGTATTCTTACAGTCCCCTATGCTTTCTGCTACTTCACCAATCTTAGTGTCATTTGCAGACTTGCTGATCATACCAACAGGGCCCTCTTCCACATCATTATACATACATACACACACACACACACACACACACACACACACACAAAACAGTGGCCCCAGCATTGATCCCTGTGGAACACCATTGGTCACATCTCTCCATTTCGAGAAACTCCCTTCAACTACTATTCTGTGTCCTGTTGCTCAACCAGTTCATTATTCACCTAACTCCACTTTCTCCATGAGTTTACCACGGGGAACCTTATCAAACGCCTGACTAAAGTCCATATATATGACATCTACAGTCCATCCTACATCTATCATCTTGGTTCCTACCTCTAAGAACTCTATAAAGTTGATAAGGCACGATGCGCGCCCTCGCCCCCCACCCCGAAAAAAATCATGTTGCCGATCATTGATTAGCCAATTTTTTTTCCCAAATATAAATGGATTTTATCCCACAGTACCTTCTCCTTTCCTGCCACTGATGTTAGGCTCACTCGTCTGCAGTTACACAGAATATCCTTACTACCTTTCTTGTACAGGGGACAACATGAGCAACCTTCCACTCCTCCGGCACCTCACCTGTATTTAAAGGATGCTACAAAGATATCTATCAGGGCCCCAGCTATTTCTCTCTCACCTCCCTCAGCAACCTGGGATAGATCCCATCCAGTCCTGGGGATTTGTCCACCTTAATAAGCTGTAACCTACCCAACAACACGTCCCTACTTATGTCCACGTGATCCAGAGTAATCAATCTTCTATCTCTAATCTGAACATTCATCATGTTCCTCTCCTCAGTGAACACGGATGCAAAGTAAGCATTCAGAATCTCCATTTTCTCAAGTTCGACATAACCTTCCTTTCTTATCTTTTAGTGGACCAATCCTTTCTCCGGTTATCCGCTTGATTCTTATATAAGAATAAAAGGCTATGGGATTCTCCTTAATTCGCAAGCTAAAGCTATTTCATGACCCTTTCTAGCCTGCTTGATTCCTCGTTTAAGATTGGTTCTACTCTCCTGATATTCCTCCAGGGCCCATTCTGTTCTTAGTTGCCTGGACCTTAAGTCTGTTCCCTTTTTCCTCTTGACTAGTAGTACAATTTCTCCTGTCATCCACGATTCACAAATCTTACCTTTCCTATCCTTTGCTTTCAATGGGACATGACTATCATGCACCATCTTTCACCTATCTTTGAAAGCCTCTCACATCTTCAAATAGCTGCGTCCAATCCACATTTCCCAGCTCCTGTCTAATTTTGATATAATTGGCCTTGGCCTAGTTTAGTATTCTTCCCTGAGGACCACTCTCCTCTTTATCTACAAGTATTTTAAAACTTACAGAATAGTGGTCACTGTTCCCAAACAAATCCTCCATCACAACTTCTCACACCTGGCCTGGCTCATTCCCTAGTATCAGGTCCAACATGGCTCCTTCCTTTGTTGGATTATTGACATACTGTTCTAGAAAACTCTTCTGGACGCTTCTTATAAGTTCCGCCCCATCCAGACCTCTGACACTAAGCATATCCCAGTCAATGCTAGGAAAATTAAACACTCCCATCAGCACCACCCTGTTGCCTCCACAGCTTTCCATAATCTGCTTCCATATATGTTCTTCTACATCACACTCACTTATGGGAGACATGTCATACAGCCCCAACAATGTAACTACACCCATACTTCTCAGATCTGCCCATAAAGGCTCACTACTCAAGCCCTTCATAGTGACCAGCAATGCAACCCCTCCCCCCTTTTACTTCCCTCCCTATCCTGTCTGAAGCGTCTATATACTGGAACATTTAGCTGCCAATCCTGCCCTTCCTTCAACCAAGTCTCTGTGATTGCAATAACGTCATACTCCCAGGCACCAATCAAAGCCTTACCTACTATACACCTTGCACTAAAGAATATGCAGGCTACCAGTTCTTTTGCATTCATCTGCTCTCTGCCTACTCTTCCTCTAACTTCACGATTCTTACAGTCTCCAGTTTCCACCTCGCTGTCCACCTGTCTTGTCTCCTTGTTCCCAGCCACCTAGAACATTAATTTAAAACCTCCCCAACAGCAGTAGCAAAAACTCCGGCAAGGACATTAGTTCCAGTCTACTTCAGGTGTAGACCGTCCAATTTGTGAAGTCCCACCTTCAAGCAGAACCAATCCCAATGTCCAACAAATCTGAACCTCTCCCTCCTACACCATTCCTCAAGCCACGTGTTCATTCTGCCTATTCTTTCATTTCTACACTGGCTAGCATGTGGCATTGGTAGTAATCCTGAGATCACTACTTTTGAGGTCAATCTTTTTAACTTCTCTCCTAGATCACTGAATTCTACTTTCAGGACCTCATCTCGTTTTTTTACTTAGATAATCAATGTCTATGCCCACCAAGACTGTTCACCCTTCCCTTTCAGAATGTTCTGCAGCCGATCGGTGATATCCTTGATCCGAGCACCTGGGAGACAACATACCATCCGGGTGTCTCGTTTTCGGCCACAAAACCGCCTATTTACTCCCATTACAATAGAATCCCCTATGATTATGGCCCGATGAGTCTTTATCCTGTCCTTCTGAACAGCAGTGCCCACCATGGTGCCATGAAATTGGCAACTGCTGCCTTCCCCTGGTGAGCCATCTCCCCCAACAGTATCCAAAATGTTATACCTGTTCTGGAGGGAGACACCAGCTCTGCCTTCCTACTCTTTTTCTGCCTTTTTCACCCATTCACTGTCTCCGTCAGCAACCTAACCTGCAGTGTGACCAGTTCACTAAACGTGCTATCCACAATGTCCTTTGTATTGTAGATGCTCCACAGTGAGTCCAACCACAGCTCCAGAGCCGTCATAAGGTCAAACAAGAGTTGCAGCTGGACACACTTCTTGCAAGTGTAAGAACATCAGCCAGGTCCCTGAGGTCCCACATCAGGGCGGCACGGTGGCACAGTGGTTAGCACTGCTGCCTCACAGCGCCTGTAGACCCGGGTTCAATTCCCGACTCAGGCGACTGACTGTGTGGAGTTTGCACGTTCTCCCCGTGTCTGCGTGGGTTTCCTCCGGGTGCTCCGGTTTCCTCCCACAGTCACAAAGATGTGCGGGTCAGGTGAATTGGCCAAGCTAAATTGCCCGTAGTGTTAGGTAAGGGGTAAATGTAGGGGTATGGGTGGGTTGCGCTTCGGCGGGTCGGTGTGGACTTGTTGGGCCGACACTGTAAGTCTAATCTAATCAAGCAAGAGGCACATTCTATGGGTCTGAGGTCCCATGCCATTGTAAGACTTAATTTTATATCAACTAAATAAAACCAAACAATGCACTCAACTATATGCATTCGTGTAATGTTATATTTAAACTTGCTGTGTTTGAATCTGACATTGACGTCACTTTGATCTTAGTGCACCAAGTTCTTTCAGTATCTTGTCCAGCTTTGGGACCCTGTGGTGCATTTACACAAAGGATTCCCACATCACCTTGCGAAGCTGAGCGCCTTTTTCCATCACCAGTTTAAGGAGAAGTTTGGAATTGTCTGCTCAGTTTCCTTTCTCGACAAACTCAAATGATTTTCTGTAATGAATTATGAAGAATATATTGAGGGGTGAAATGAAAAGATAAAGTTGAATTTACTGGAAGGTTGTGCTCTGCAAGACCTAGCAAGTTTTCTCATCCTACTGTCACAGAACTGGCTATGCTGCCCCTTTACTGACCTTGACTCTCCGGCTAGACTCTCACTTTAATGCTGATGCTACACCCATCTCCCACCAAGGCTTCACCCGTGCACCACTTTTTACCATGACTGCACACAACATGTTGCCTCACTTACTTTCACACACTCCAGCACCCAGACTACTAACCTTGCATGCCCTCTGCATAATCAATGTACTTAGTAAGGTCCACCTTTTGCAGGTAACAGTGGCATCTCCAGAATATCAGTTATCAAACGGGCTGTTCCGCAAGACATTTGCTCCCGCACCTTCAAGGGAGTAGTGTCCTCATAGAATGTACCAGCAAGGCTTCCCCTTTCATGCCCTGCCAGGTCACATACTGACACCTCAGTGGGAATGTAACATTAGTGGCACAAGCACCAACTGGTCAGTACATCACTGCAACATCTGTGCAGCTGGCCAAGGAGGAAATATGTCAGGCACTCAGAACTGCGAGAGACAAAGCACCAGTACAGCGCCAGGGAGAAGAGGAGCCCAGTATCAGCAATTAAACATGAACAAAAAAAGGTACAAATGCAGCAGATAGATGTGCCGTGGCTTGGGTGTGGGTTGAGGGGGGCAATTTCTAAAATAGCATTTCTGTAACCCTGCAAACCTCCGCACTATCAGGCCAAGTTTGCCTCCATGGATAGGTTATCAGTTGCCATGGAAATCCAAGTTCAACAGGCTCACAGTCTGAGAGATATGTATGCAGACTCCAACCCTTTACCATTGGGCCTCAGCAGTGATAGCACAGTGAGAGGAAAAGTGAGAAAACTTGATGTCACGAGCAACAACGTCACTAGGCTGTTGCCTCCCCATCATCTCGCATGTGACACCTTGGTCCTTGGGACATCAAGGAGGGAGAAGGATGGGTAGGTTCTTTGTCTGAAATTTGCATTGGCCACTAGACAGAGACTCAAACTAATTTTGTGTGACAGTAACTACATATCAAAGAATATGGGGAGAAAGTAGGAGCAGAGTACTGATTTAGATGAACAACTATGATCTGTATGGATGGCAAAGGAGGCTCAAAGATCGGAATGGTCTACTCCTGCTCCTATTTTCTGTCTCCTCATATTTTCAAACATCAGGAAACCTCTCTGGGCAGTCCTAAATTAAGTAGTTGAGGTGCTGTCCAGTGGAGGTTTTGGGAGGTTTGTTTGGGCAATCCCGTGTCCATTTGTAATACAATGGACCAAACATGATGAGGGTGTCCTTCCGAGGCGCCAGTGCATCCTCCGTGGCACGAACTCTGGCAAAACGGACGAGGGTGAAAGAAGGCCCAGCCACCTCTGCAATGTCCAGAGAGGTGAAACAAATACCATACTTTTGGTTGCTATGTTTTCACAACAGTTCAAATTTAACCAATCAATTTAAATTATGCCCTGGGATTCTAAAACCAATCAATCTTGAAATTTACTGTTTTGACACCACCTTCAATGAGATGAAAACAAGCTGGCGAGAGAGAGAGGGGGAGAGAAAGCAAAACTGCCATCAAAGTATCTGAGAGCAAATCACTCTTTCTTAAAGATAACTTTTCATGTGAAACATCTTTGCAGCAAAAAACTGAAGACGATCAAAGGATATCTACAGCCAGAGGGAGAATGACACTGTACACACCCGCCACTGTCTGGTTTTGATAATTAAGTTGATGTAATTTTAATACGGGCTTTAATTGGATCAGCAAATTGTCATAGAGTGAGGTAGATAACAAGCATTTTAAGAGAAAGGAGGTTTAAGGTTGTAAATAGTTGTTGTGTAATGTTAGAGTTAAAGAATAAATTTAAATAGTGGAATTTGCAAGTTCTCTGTCACTCATACTTTAACGGATTACAAGGCGAGGTGAGCTTTTCTGGGTGTTTGGTTAGTTAGCAGAGGGGTTCACTGCTGTCATAACACTTCCACTCACCTACCAGTTCAATACACCACTATGTCTCAGCACCAACATTCCTGTTGTAGGCCTGCCTGTCAGCATTTGTGCAAATTCAAAAAACATCTCATTTTGTGCATGGGGACCCTCCAGCCTCTCGGGTTCAATTTCAAGTTCAATATCTTTGGGAAAAAAAGATCAGAAACAACTAAGGAAAGGTAACTGGACATGAAACGTTAAGTGTGATTTTTGTCCACGGATGCTATCACAGCTGTTGAACATTTCCAGCAATTTCTGTTTTTGACAGCGACTTTAGAACCTGATTCCAGCCTTCCATGCTTTGTCCCCACCACACCTGGCCCACGTTCAGCAAACACCACAACCATTCCTGTTAGGACATGGGTTGCTTTCAGTACAGCCCACTGTTTTCCTTCTTCCCTTAGCCCTTATTGTCACTTATTCAACATCTTTTCTATTCTGGCCTGCTATCCATAATCTTGTTGCCTATTCCTTTCATAATTCTCCCTGGCTGGTTTCCATCTCCACTTATCTGCTCATCTCTACTCCACTCCTCTATCCACACTCCAAACCTCACCTTCAACACTAATATTGTTTTTCTAACCACTAGCTGTTTTGATGAAGCATAACTGGATTTGAAACCTTAACTCCGCTCTCTTACCACAGACACAGCCAAGCATGTTGGGTTTTGCCAGCAATTTCTGTCTTTGTTGTTGAAAAACACTGAATTTTTTGTTTGGCAAGTGGAAAGCACGTGACCTGCAGGAGTCTTATCTATTTGGGAGCAGGGTAAGTTTGAATAAAAACAATCAAACTGAGAAACAGGAGATCAGAGGGCCCCAGATTAGCAATTTGCAGCACACAAGTATTTGTGCTAAACAATCTTTAAAGTAAAAAGTTGCATTGAGTTTAGGTTAATTACTGTTAAAAGTATGTAAGGAAGGTAAAGACTCCAGTATATATTTAATGTATTTTCACTCAGAAGAACTAACTGACCAGGGTAATTTAAAGGGGCATAATGGCAGAGCATTTTGGCCAAGTAGAAAACGCCTACTGTAGGAATATGCAAAGTCAGTGACACTTCCACAGTCCAGGTTGACCAAGTGTACAGAAAATTGTTCCAGTCACAGCTACTCAAAAGCAGTGTCTTGAGTCTACAGTAGTGGCTGGAATTACCATGGAGCATTTGCCAGACCGAAAAACTAAGATCTTTGCAGATAGCATATGCAGTGAGGTGGTCATGCCGCAGATAAAGAAGACACAGACGGAAAAGGAATGGCTGACCAAAGTAAAAGCAAGAGACAGGAGGAGATTCCTGAGCCCATCACCCATCTAACAGGTTCTTCGGTTTGGCTTCAGCCCATCTTACGCAGCTACACTGGCAGCACCACCCACCTTTTCCTCTGCTACATCGATGACTGTATCAGCGCTGCCTCATGCTCCCACGAGGAGGTTAAACAGTACATCCACTTTACCAACACCTTCCACCCCGATCTCAAATTTACCTGGACCGTCTCAGACTCCTCCCTCCCCTTCCTCGACCTTTCCATTTATATCTTGGGCGACCGAATCAACACGGACATTTACTATAAACCGACTTCCACAGCTACCTAGACTACACCTCCTCCCACCCTGCCCCCTGTAAAAATGCCATCCCACATTCCCAATTCCTTCGTCTCCGCCGCATTTGCTCCCAGGAGGACCAGTTCCAATACCGTACAACCCAGATGGCCTTTTTCTTCAAAGACCGCAATTTCCCCCCAGACGTGATCGACGATGCCCTCCTCCATTTCCCGCTCCTCTGTCCTTGAGCCTCGCCCCTCCAATCACCACCAGGACAAAACCTCACTGGTCCTCACCCACCACCCCACCAACCTCCATATGCATCGTATCATCCGTCGGCATTTCCGCCACCTCCAAACGGACCCCACCACCAGAGATATATTTCCCTCCCCTCCCCTATCAGCATTCCAGAAAGACCACTCCCTCCGCGACTCCCTTGTCAGGTCCACTCCTCCCACCAACCCAACCTCCACTCTCAGCACCTTCCCCTGCAACCGCAAGAAATGCAAAACTTGCGCCCACACCTCTCCCCTTACTTGCCTCCAAGGCATCCTTCCATATCCACCACAAATTCACCTGCACCTCCACACACATCATTTACTGTATCCGAAGTGGCCTCCTCTATATTGGGGAGACAGGTCACCTACTCGCGGAACGTTTCAGAGAACACCTGGACCAACCAACACAACCACCCCGTGGCTCAACACTTCAACTCCCCCTCCCACTCCACCAAGGACATGCAGGTCCTTGGACTCCTCCATCGCCAGACCATAGCAACACAACGGCTGGAGGAAGAACGCCTCATCTTCCGCCTAAGAACCCTCCAACCACAAGGGATGAACTCAGATTTCTCCAGTTTCCTCATTTCCCCTCCCCCCACCTTGTCTCAGTCAAATCCCTCGAACTCAGCACCGACTTTCTAACCTGCAATCTTCTTCCTGGCCTCTCTGCCCCCACCCCCACTCCGGCCTATCACCCTCACCTTGACCTCCTTCCACCTATCGCATTTCCAATGCCCCTCCCCCAAGTCCCTCCTCCCTACTTTTTATCTTAGCCTGCTGGACACACTTTCCTCATTTCTGAAGAGGGGCTCATGCCCGAAATGTCGACTCTCCTGCTCCTTGGATGCTGCCTGACCTGCTTCACTTTTCCAGCAACACATTTTCAGCTCTGATTCTATTTTAACAAAAGCAATAATTTTCTATTGGAATAGAAGTAGTCCTTTCTGACAGTGTCCTAAATATAAACAAAGGAATTTCGTAAAAGTTTGGGAATGAGTTGACTGCAATAAATAATTTTACTGAAAGACGTGACAGTGCAAGTGAAGGTGGTCTAATCATGGCTAAACAAAAGAAATGGAGGATAGCAGTTATGCAAAAATGTGTCAGATAAAGTTGTTACAAGCCTGAAGATTAGAGCAATTTATAATAGAGAAAACGATTAAGAGTAGAAATAAAGAAAGTGGAATTAAATTTGCAACAGACATCAAAATAAACTGTAAAAGTATCTTTCAGAATATAACTAGGATTCTGGGTATTCCAAGATGGAGAACGGGAAAAATTTCTGGCTGTAAGAACTGCTCGTTTTTTTGAGGTATTTTAGGTGTTGGAGGTGATTTTCTTGAATTCCAAGAGCAGCAATTATTGTTTTGAATGCTGTTGCATTGCTTTGGAACTTTGGGAAAAAAAGTCATAGAGATGGCTGGAAAATGGGAAGCCTTCAGAAATGAGATAACAAGAATCCAGAGAAAGTATATTCCTGTCAGGGTGAAAGGAAAGGCTGGTAGGTATAGGGAATGCTGGATGACTAAAGAAATTGAGGGTTTGCTTAAGAAAAAGAAGGAAGCATATGTCAGGTATAGACAGGATAGATCGAGTGACTCCTTAGAAGAGTATAAAGAAAGTAGGAGTATACTTAAGAGGGAAATCAGGAGGGCAAAATGGGGACATGAGATAGCTTTGGCAAATAGAATAAAGGAGAATCCAAAGAATTTTTACAAATATATTAAGGACAAAAGGGTAAATAGGGAGAGAATAGGGCCCCTCAAAGATCAGCAAGGCAGCCCTGTGTGGAGCCACAGAAAATGGGGGAGGTACTACATGAATATTGTGCATCAATATTTACTGTGGAAAAGAATATGGAAGATATAAAGTGTATTTGGAAAGGCAAGGACTGATTCGGGATAGTCAACATGGCTTTGTGCGTGGGAAATCATGTCTCACAAACTTGATTGAGTTTTTTGAAGAAATAACAAAGAAGATTGATGAGGGCAGAGCAATAGATGTGATCTATATGGACTTCAGTAAGGCGTTCAACAAGGTTCCCCATGGGAGATTGATTAGCAAGGTTCGATCTCATGGAATACAGGGAGAACTAGCCATCTGGATACAGAACTGGCTCAAAAGTAGGAGACAGAGGGTGGTGGTGGAGGGTTGTTTTTCAGACTGGAGGCCTGTGACCAGTGGAGTGCCACAAGGATCGGTGCTGGGCCCTCTACTTTTTGTCATTTACATAAATGATTTGGATGCGAGCATAATAGGTACAGTTAGCAAGTTTGCAGTTGACATCAAAATTGGTGGTGTAGTGGACAGCGAAGAGGGTTACCTCAGATTACAACAGGATCTGGACCAGATGGGCCAATGGGGTGAGAAGTGGCAGATGGAGTTTAATTCAGATAAATGCGAGGTGCTGCATTTTGGGAAAGCAAATCTTAACCGGACTTATGCACTTAATGGTAAGGTCCTAAGGAGTGTTGCTAAACAAAGAGACCTTGGAGTGCAGGTTCATAGCTCCTTGAAAGTGGAGTCGCAGGTAGATAGGATAGTGAAGGCGTTTGGTATGCTTTCCTTTATTGGTCAGAGTATTGAGTACAGGAGTTGGGAGGTCATGTTGCGGCTGTACAGGACATTGGTTAGACCACCGTTATATTGCATGCAATTCTGGTCTCTTTCCTATCGGAAAGATGTCGTGAAACTTGAAAGGGTTCAGAAAAGATTTACAAGAATGTTGCCAGGGTTGGAGGATATGAGCTACAGGGAGAGACTGAACAGGCTGGGGCTGTTTGCCTGGAGCGTCGGAGGCTGAGGGGTGACCTAATAGAGGTTTACAAAATTATGAGGGGCATGGATAGGATAAATAGACAAAGTCTTTTCCCTGGGATCGGGGAGTCCAGAACTAGAGGGCATAGGTTTACGGTGAGAGGGGAAAGATATAAAAGAGACCTAAGGGGCAACTTCTTCACGCAGAGGGTGGAACGTGTATGAAATAAGCTGCCAGAGGATGTGGTGGAGGCTGGTACAATTGCAACATTTAAGAGACATTTGGATGGGTAAATGAATAGGAAGGGTTTGGAGGGATATCTGGTCAGCATGGACGGGTTGGACCGAAGGGTCTGTTTCCATGATGTACATCTCTATGACTCTATGAATAGAAAACATTTAGTGAAGACAAATGTAGATCCCGTATAATTTGAAAGGGGAGAATTAATAACCGAAAACAAGGCAATAGTAGAGCAATAAAACTATAAGACCAATCCAGGATGGCTTAGTTTGATTTGATGTATTGTCACATGTACTAGGATACAATTAAAAGTGTTGTTGTACATGCTCAACAAACAGATCAATACATAGGAAGTGTGTCACGGTAGCAAGACAGAGTGCAGCATGCAGAGTTACAGTTACAGTACAGAAAGATCAACCTTCACCAGGCTTCAGAGAATGAGGCCTCATTGCCGCCACGTGCTGGCCTCTGTCCCCTGGCCAGCCTGCACTCACTTTGCTCCTATTCTAGATACCAGTCTCTACTTGCTTACAGGACTTGGGTCACATTCGCTCTACCCTCATTCCAGGTTCCAGCCACAGCTAGTCTCGGAGTCCATTCCCCATTCCCTCCAGGCAGGGTACTTTAAGTAGGGAAGCTTTGGGTGGGGTGGGAGTGGTGGGGGAGAAGTGGGGAAAGAGAAGAAAAAGATAGGGGCAAGAGTCAAGAAAATAAAGGAAAAAAAGGTGCTGGTGAACACAGGAGTTCCACTATCTTAACTGGAACTGTTATTTATATGGATGTTGCTGGGATTGAAGGGTTTCAGTTATAAGGGGAGGCTGGATAGCTTGGGACCTTTTTTCACTGGAGTGTAAGAAGTTGAAGGGTGACCAAATCGAGGTTTATAAAACCATGAGGGGCATAGATAAGGTAAATAGCAAAAACCTTTCCCCTAGGTTAAGGGAGTTCAAAACCACAAGGCATATTTTTAAGCAGAGAGAAGAAAGATTGAAAAAGGGAGTTGGGGTGACATTTTTTACACAGAGGATGGGTCACACTTGGAATGAATAATCAGCGGCAATGATAGATGCAGCTACAGTTACAACACTTAAAGACATTTGGACAGGTACATGAATAGGAAAGGTTTAGAGGGATATGGGCCAAATGCAAGCAAGTGGGACTACTTTAGATTAGATTAGACTTACAGTGTGGAAACAGGCCCTTCGGCCCAACAAGTCCACACAGACCCGCCGAAGCGCAACCCACCCATACCCCAACATTTACCCCTTACCTAACACTACGGGCAATTTAGCTTAGCCAATTCACCTGACCCGCACATCTTTGGACTGTGGGAGGAAACCGGAGCACCCGGAGGAAACCCACGCAGACACGGGGAGAACGTGCAAACTCCACACAGTCAGTCGCCTGAGTCGGGAATTGAACCCGGGTCTACAGGCGCTGTGAGGCAGCAGTGCTAACCACTGTGCCACCGTGCCGCCCCTACAGTGTGGGAACAGGCCCTTCAGCCCAACAAGTCCACACCGACCCTCCGGAGAGTAACCCACCCAGACCCATTTCCCTCTGACTAATGCATCTTACACTGCGGGTAATTTAGCATGGCCAATTCACCTAACCTGCACATCTTTGGACTGTGGGAGGAAACTGCAGCAAACCCATGCAGACATGGGCAGAATGTCTGTGTGGGGTTTGCACAGTCGCCTACAGCCAGAATTGAACCTGGGTTCCTGGTGCTGTGAGGCAGCAGTGCTAACCACTGAGCCACCAAGTTTAGTTGAGAAACTTGGTCAGAATGGTCAAATTGGACCAAAGGGTTCATTTCCAGGCTGTATGGCTTTAGAAATCCTCTGGGCAGCACAGTGGCTCAATGGGTTAGCACTACTGCCTTACAGTTTTAGGGTTCCAGGTTCGATTCCAGCCTTGGACAATTGTCAGTGTGGAGTTTGCATATTCTCCCTGTGTCTGCATGAGTTTCCTCTCACAACCCAAGAACGCACAGGTTAGGTGGCTTGGCTATGGGGAATGCAGGGTTACACAGGTAGGGGATGCTCTTCAGAAGGTTGGTGTGGACTCTATGGGCTAAATGACCTACGTACAGTGTACACATTCTATGATCAGTAATCCAGTATAGGTCAGACAACAGGAAGTTCCAGAATGATTTTTCTTTAAAATCATAGTTGCTTATGATAGGGCATTAACTTCATCTTTGGCTGCGGCTAATCAAGGATTGATTTTAACTCAAAAAAACAAAAGATTGAAAGATTTTGGGCTGTTCAAACAAGATTTGGTTAGAAACAAATATAGGTTCTCTCCAAGAAAGACGAATAGGTGAGCAAAATTACAGTTACCTCAGTAGAAAATTTCAGTCTCTGCAACATTCTGACCAAAAATATTTGATCAGAAACCTATATGCCATTCAGAGTTGACAGAGCGTTGGGTGGCATGATGGGTTAGCACTGCTGCCTCACAGCACCAGAGGCTCGGGTTCATTTCCCGCCTCAGGCGACTGACTGTGTGGAGTTTGCACGTTCTCCCCGTCTCTGCGTGGGATTCCTCTGGGTGCTCCGCTTTCCTCCCACAGTCCAAAGATGTGCAGGTCAGGTGAACTGGCCATGTTAAATTGCCTGTAGTGTTAGGTGAAGGGGTAAATGTAAGAGTATAGGTGGGTTGCGCTTTGGCGGGCCGGTGTGGACTTGTTGGGCTGAAGGGCCTGTTTCCACACTAAGTAGTCTAAAAAAAAGTTTAAGCTTTGACTGTGTACATGCAAGAAGACTTCTTTACTCACAAGGTTGTTAGGATTTGGAGCACACTGCCTGGGAGAGTGGCGGAGGCTGATTCCATCAGACCTTTCAAAAGAGAGCAAGATACATCTTTGAAAATGATGAATTTGGAGGCTGTGGAGATAAGGCTGGAGAATGGGACTAGCTGGGAGGCTGTATCCGGCGTTGGTTCAGACACAAGGAGCTGAATAGCCTCCTGTCCTGTAAAATTCTATGATCTAAGACTTCATAATTCACAAGTGGAGAGAATTGGTTAGGACAAACTTAAAGATTTGATATGGGGGGGGTAAGTTCTGCAGAGTTGAATGTCTGTAATGAATATCATTGGGAAATGGGTAGAATCTTACAGGGGGCTGAGCAGGAGTTTTGGAAAGATGTATAGCAGAATTGGGCAAGAAGTGCAACAAAATCCATTTGGTATTTTTAAAATGCTTTTCAAAAGCAGCACGGTGAGATTCTCTCTTGGTAGCAGTGAGATAGAACATAGAACATAGAAAAATACAGCGCAGTACAAGCCCTTCGGCCCTCGATGTTGCGCCGACCGAAGCCTACCTAACCTATACTAGCCCAATAACCTCCATATGCTTATCCAATGCCCGCTTAAATGACCATAAAGAGGGAGAGTCCACCACTGCTACTGGCATGAACTCACAACCCGCTGAGTAAAGAAAATGATGAGGATTAGCGTTAATCAAGCCCTTGTTAACAGTACAATTCGTTTCATTAACATTAAGTCGATCATCTTACTAAACTTGCCAAAGAAGCTCGATGTCACAAAAGCTAGAGTAGGAAACCAGAGCAAGGCACCAAGCAGATTTGCTTGCTCCAAATGACCTCCATCCACCAACTAGGCACCAACGAGAATAGCCAGTGAATGTGTTGTGCTTGCATTTTCACAAAACCTTTGATAAAATCTCAAATAAAAGTGGAGTGTACACATGGGATTGGGAATGATATACTGGCATGCAGTGAGAAATGGTTAGTAGAAAGAGAGAATATGAAGAAATGGGTCCTTTTTGGAGTGACATGTGGAGTATAATAGGGGTCAGTGCTTAGACTTCCAGCTATTTGCAATATATTTTAATGATTTGGATCACAACGTGAAATGTAACAGCTCCATGTTTGTTAATGACACAGAACACAATTGAGTAGAGATGACAAGGGAAAGAGTCTTCAACACGATTTAGACAAATTTAGTGAATGGGGCAAGACAGTATAATATATTGATAAGTGTGAAATTATCTACCTTCATCAAAAAGAAAATGGCAGAGTATTATTTGAATAGTAATAGATCAGGAAATGATGATGAACAAAGGCACTTGCGTGTACTTGTACACCAGTCAGTGACTGCAAGAGGGTTTGAGTACAGGATTAAGGATGTCTTACTGCAGCTCTACAAGGCCGTATTGAGACACACTAAAGTATGAGTGTGGTTTTGGTCACCTAACTTAAAACAAATACGCTTAGGGAGTACAGTGAAGGTCCACCACACGGTGAAGACCATGCCTTTTCACTTCTGCGTTATTGGGAACTGAAATTAGAAAAACTGCTACAAAACATGTTTAAAAGGGTTTCTGCATGAATTAAAAACAAGTTACCTGACACTCCTGCCAAACATCGTAAACAACTATTTGAACAAGCAGTAACTAAGGTCTGATCTGCAAGGGGCCCTGTATAGGTGCTTCTGTGCCACAACAAGTTGATTCATCTACGGGCTAGTGACTGGTTATTGATGACAAAAGCTTTTTGCCTGTCAACAACTATGTACTGGGTTCTCAAGTAACAACAGCTTGGGGCTGGGAATACAATAGTGATTTGAGCTCCATGATTAGCCATGCTTGTACTGAACTCTGGAGCAGGCTCAAGGGGTCAAATGGCCAACTCATGCTCACATTTTCTGTGTTCCTATGTGTGAACTTCAACAGTAGGCTTCTTTCTGTTCTCTGCAGTCAAAAAACCGTTCTAAACCTGAAGAAAACCAGTTCATCTTGCCTTCAGTAGTTGTTCTAAGTTGTGATTTTTGACTGATAAGTTAAAGATCTTTCACAAATGAACCAGCTACCCGGCGTCCCTTGGAAACCAGTGGAAGCATCCATTAGGGATAGAGTTCCAGTATTTTAGCCAGAGACAAAGAAGGAACAGTGATATAGTACCAAGTAAGGATGGGGAGTAGCTTGCAGTGCCGACGCATCTGCTGCATTTGTAATGCTAGATGGCAGTGGTCGTGTGTTTGGAAGCTTCTGTTGAAGGAGAGTTGAAGGATTTCTGCAGTGCATTTTGTAAATAGTACTCACTGCTGCTTCAAAGCATCAATGGTGTTAAGAGTGGGGGGGGGCAATCAAGTGAGCTGCTTTGTCAAAGAGATCTACAGCACAGTAAAAGGCCTTTCAGCCTATTATATCAATTTCCTTTTCCATTGATGCCTTGGCGTAACATTGTATGCCATGGCATCACAGGTATAAACCTAAATACTTAACTGTTATGAGAGACTTGGTCTCTGCCACTTTTACTGAAAGCCAGTTCCAGATTCCCAGCACTCTGGGTGAAAAAGGTTTTTCTTATATCTCCTCTAAACCTGCTGCACCTTCACCTTAAATATAAAGGTCCCTGCTCATTGATCCTTCCATCAAGGGCAAGGTATCTTCCTGTCAAGCCTATATATTTCTTCTTAACTTTTATATATCTCAATCATGAGCCCTCTGAATTTCCTCTGCTCTAAGGAAAACAACCCGGTCTGTCCAATCTGTCTTCATAACTGAAAATTCCCAGCCCAGGCGATATCCTGGTATACCTGGGCAGCCTCTCCACTGTACATCCTGTGTTATCCTGGGTGGTGTTGATCAGGGTTAATCCTAAGGCTTTCAAATAAGATCAGGGTTAATCCTAAGGCTTTCCACAGGTATGTTAGGAATAAAAGAATAAGGAGAGTTAAATTGGGGCCAATCAAGGATAGTAGTGGGAAGTTGTTTGTGGAGGCAGAAGAGACAGGGGAAACACTAAATAAATATTTTCCAAGAGTTCAGCACAGAAAATGATAATGTTGACGAGGAAGATACAGAGATACTTTCATCTAGACTAGAAGAGATTGAGGAGAACGTGAGGTCTGCAGATGCTGGAGATCAGAGCTGAAAATGTGCTGCTGGAAAAGCGCAGCAGGTCAGGCAGCATCCAAGGAACAGGAGATTCGACGTTTCGGGCATAAGCCCTTCTTCAGGAATGAGGAAAGTAGGGCTTATGCCCAAAATGTCGAATCTCCTGTTCCTTGGATACTGCCTGACCTAGAAGAGATTGAGGTTCACAAGGAAGAGGTATTGGAATTATTACAGAATGTGAAGATAGATAAGTCCCCTGGGCCAGATGGGATCTATCCTAGGATCCTCTGGGAAGCAAGGGAAGAGATTGCAGAGCCTTTGGCATTGATCTTCAAATCATCATTGTCTGCAGGAATAGTGCCTGAGGACTGAAGGACAGCAAATGTGGTTCCCCTGTTCAAAAAGGGCAGTAGAGACAACGCTGGAAATTACAGACCAGTGAGTCTCACTTCAGTTGTTGGTAAAGTTTTGGAAAAGGTTATAAGAGATAGGATTTATAACCATATAGAAAAGAATAATCTGATCAGGGACAGTCGGAACGGTTTTGTGAAGACTAGGTCGTGCCCACGAATCTTATTGAGTTTTTTCACAAAGTGACCAAACAGGTAGATGAGAGTAAACCGGTTGATGTGGTGTATATGGATTTGAGCAAGGCGTTCGATAAGGTTCCCTACAGTAGGCTATTATACAAAATGCGGAGGAATGGGATTGTGGGAGACATAGCAGTTTGGATAAGTAATTGGCTTACTGAAAGAAAACAGAGGGTTGTAGTTGATGGAACATGTTCATCTTGGTCTCCAGTTACTAGTGGCGTATCACAAGGGTCAGTGTTAGGTCTACTGCTGTTCGTCATTTTTATAAAAGACCTGGATGAGGGAATGGAAGGGTGGGTTAGCAAATATGCTGACGACACTAAGGTAGGTGGAGTTGTGGATAGTGATGAAAGATGTAGTAGGTTGCAGAGAGCTATAGATAGGATGCAGAGCTGGACTGAGAGGTGGCAAATGGAATTTAATGTGGACAAGTGTGAGGTGATACACTTTGGAAGGAGTAATCAGAATGCAGAGTACTGGGCTAATGGTAGGATTCTAGGGAGTGCGGATGAGCAGAGGGATCTCGGTGTCCATGTACACAGATCCCTGAAAGTTGCCACCCAGATTGACAGGGTTGTTAAGAAGGCATACAGCGTTTTGGCCTTTATTAATAGAGGGATTGAGTCCCGGAACCAGGAGCTTATGCTGCAGCTGTACAAAGCTCTGGTGCGGCCACACTTGGGAGTATTGTGTACAGTTCTAGTTACCGCATTATAAGAAGGATGTTGATGCTTTGGAGAGGGTGCAGAGGAGATTTACTAGGATGTTGCCTGGTATGAAGGGAACGTCTTACGAGGAAAGGCTGAGGGCCTTGAGGCTGTTCTCACTAGAGAGAAGAAGGTCGAGAGGTGACTTAATAGAGACATACAAGAGGGTTAGATAGGCTCTCCCTGTCCACCCTTTCTCCAAGCCATGGGGAAGGAAACACAAGGGGATACAGCTTTAAAGTGAGGGGAGATAGGTATAAGACAGATATCAGAGGTAGTTTCTTTACTCAGAGAGTAGTAAGGATATGGAATGCATTGCCTGCAATGGTAGTAGATTCGCCAAGTTTAAGTTTATTTAAGTCTTCATTGGACAGGCATATGGATGTAAATGGAATAGTGTAGATGGATGGGCTTCAGATCAGTATGACAGGACGGCGCAACATCGAGGGCTGAAGGGCCTGTACTGCGCTGTAATGTTCTATGTTCTTGAGTATTGCTGCAAATGCACCCAGCCAATCAAGTGGAGAAAATTTGATCTTTCTTTTTATAAACAAAAATAATCCAGGCATTTCTACATTCTTTTCAACTCAAGTCCACAAAATATGGAATACGAACCTTTCAAACAATAGACTTTGGTCTTTTTCTTTAGCAAACAATGCATTTATTATCAGTATTGTTCATTCAGTTCTCTGATTTCTGCATTCCTGTCACTTACTTGATGTTCTTGTCCATTGGTGATTCTCTCATATGTTAACAATGAGCTGACTCCATCCATCACTCTTTCAAGCTCTCGTTTCAGTCTGTCCCTAAAGAATTTTGTCAAGTGGAACAAATTAAAATCTTCACACTTTTACAGGAACTCAAATGATTATAGAGTTCAAATCAATAAACATGCTTGAAGACAAACACATCATTCTCTTCTAAACACCCTGCGAACTATATTGTAACATAGAATGTCTCGCTTTCGCATTGTATCAACCTGTATAGTCGCTTCTTAAAAAATGGGCAGTGTTATGAACGGACTCTTATGGTCCACTACTTGGAATACCTAGCGGCCTCTGAGCCTTAATTAAACTTAAACATTGTTTTTGTCATTCTGTTATTTCCATCTTATTGGATACTGTTGAAAGGAAGGCAAAGTTTTCTGTATTTCAGCTGCAGTCTACAATTCTGATAAATCTGCACACTTTGACCCAATATCTACCAGTAACCTTGTGAACAGACGAGACTCCAGCATAAATTCTCTTGCAGAAACTTAAATGTGGTGTGAGAAAATGACAAAGCCCTGGCAGGATCTGTTGTGCTGGCACTGTTCTACAACCTTGTTGATAGTTACCCAGAGACAAACACTTGCTCCAATATTAAAATGTGTTATATTATCATGTAGTATGGAAATAGTCCCTTCAATCAAAACCAATCCTTGCTTACCATAATCCCAAACAAAACCAGTCCCAGCTGCCTGCATTAGGCCCATATCCCTCCAAACATTTCTCTTTCACGTACTTCTCTGAAGTCTTTTAAATGTTGGAATTGTACAGTATCCACCACTTCCTCTGCAAGTTCATTCCACATGGAAACCACTGCATTTAAAAAATGCTGCTGTGACTTGTTTCAATATCTCTGCTCTCACCTTAAATACATGCCCTCTAGTCTTGAAATCCCCCACTCAGGGAAAAATGCACCTCCCATCCATCATTACTTTATAAATCCCAACAAGGTCACCCCTCAACCTCTTGCACTCTATTGAAAAAGTCCGAACTTATCCTTATAACTCAAAGCATCCTTTCCCAGCATCCTGGTACACCTCTTCTGTACCCTTTACAGCTCAATAATATCCTGCTTATCAGCCAGAACTGGACACAGTATTCCAGAAGAGGTCTCACCTATGATCTGTACAAGCTCAATCTAACATTCCAACTCCTATTCTCTACTGTCTGACAACGAAGGCAAGTACATTAAAATGGCGTTTTAAGCACCCCTGTCTATATGTGACGCAAACTTCAAAGAATTATGTACCTGAACCCTTAGGTTACTCTGCTCTGAAACACTGCCCAAGGCAAAATTTTTAATGGTATATGTCTTGTCTATGTTTACATAGAACATAGACCATTACAGTGCAGTACAGGTGCTTCCGTCCTCAATGGTTTCACAGGTCGGTGCAATCATTTGAAGCCCATCTAACGAACAGAATTGCATTTTTGTCTATATGACTATACAACAATCATATAAATGCCCTTAACTTTGGCGGGTCTACTACTGTTACAGGCAGTGAGTTCAACTCCCCAACTACTCTGAGCAAAGAAACAACCTCTAACATCTGCCCTATATTGATCACCCCTCAATTTAAAGCTATGCCCCCTAGTGCCAGCCATTACCATCCAAGGAAAAAGGCTGTCACTGCCCACCTTAATTCTATGGTTATCTTATATGTCTCAATTAAGTCACCTCTCAACCTTTTTCTCGCCAATGAAAACAGCCTCAAGTCCCTCAGATTTTCCTCAAAAGACCTTCCCTCCATCCAACAGAACAATTCACTTGATCAGATTAGATTCCCTACAGTGTGAAAACAGGTCATTCGGCCCAACAAGTCCACACCAACCCTCCGAAGAGCAACCCACCCAGACCCATTCCCCTACATTTACCCCTCCCTATAGCAGGGCAACCAGACTGCACAAAATACTCAAAAAATGGCCACACCAACGGCTTGCATAACCTTAACATGACATTCCAACTCAAAGTTTTTAAGCAACGCAGGCAAGCATGCTGAACACCTTAACTACTCTGTCTACCTGTGACACAACTTTCTAAGAATTATGTGCCTGAGCCCCTCTGTCTCTCAGTTCTACACCACTGTCCTGGGCCCTACCATTCACTGCGTAAATTCTCCCTTGCTTATTTAGCAAAAAAACACTCAATTATCAAAATTAAACTCCATCTGACACTCTTCAGACTACTGGACTAACTGATTAAAGATCCTGATGTCATTTTATTCACTGTCTACTGTATCACCAATTTTTGTGTCATCTACAAACTTAATAACCATGCCACAAAGCATAGGGAAAACCTGAGGACTGCAGATCAGAATCAAGAGTGATGTGCTTAAAAAGCACAGCAGGTCAGGCAGCATCTGAGGAGCAGGAGAATCAACATTTTGGGCATAGGCCCTTCACCAGGAATGAGGTATGTGGGCCTGAGAAATAAACAGGAGAAGGGTGGGGGTGACAAAGGGAGCGTGATAGGTCGATGAAGGTAGAGGAAAGGTGACAGGTCGGAGAGAAGGGTGGCACAGATAGACGGGAAGGAAGAGAAGCAGGTCAAGAGGACAGTGCCGAGTTGGAGGTTTTGGATTGGGAAAAGGTGGCAGGAGGGGAAATGAGAGAAGTGGTGAAATCCACATTGATCACATGTGGTTGCAGGGCCCCAAGGCGGAAGATGATTGGGTCAGGTGGTTCGGGTTTGGCAATGGAGGCAGCCCAGGACTTGCATGCCCTTGGTGGAGTGGGAGGGGGAGTTAAAGTGCTTCGGCATGGGGCGTTGGGTTTGGTTTTTGCGTGCGTCCCAGAGATGTTCTCTGAAATGATCTGCAAGTTGGCTTCCTGTTCTCCAATGTAGAGGAGACCACATCGGGTACAACGGTTGCAGGAGATGACGTGTGTGAAAGTACAGGTAAATTTCTGTCAGATGTGGGAAGATCCTTTGGGGCCTTGGACGGAGTTGAAGGGGGAGGTATGAACACAGTTTTTGCACTTGTTGCAAAGCCGACAGAAATTTATCTATAAACTTTCTACGTCTGACAGAAACGTACCTGTCAACATGCAGGTCCTCGGCCGCCTCCCTTGCTAAACCCTAACCACCTGACGCCTGAAGGAAAACGCATCATCTTCCGCCTTGGGACCCTGCAACCACACGGGATCAATATGGATTTCACCAGTTTCCTAATTTCTCCTCCCCCTATTTTATCCAATCCGAAGCCTCCAATTCGGTACCGCCCTCTTGACCTGTCCATCTTCCTTCCCACCTTTCCGCTCTACCCTCCTCTCCGGCCTATCACCTTTCCCCCCAACTGCATCTACCTATCACATTCCCAGCTACGTTCCACCACCACCCCCCACCCCTTCCCCACCACTCCCTCCTATTTATCTCTCACCCCTCTCCACAAACCTCATGACTGATGAAGGGCTTATGCCAGAAACATCAATTTTCATGCTTCTCAGATGCTGCCTGATATGCTGTGTTTTTGCAGTACCACACTCTCATGCCTTAAATCACAGAGTCCCTAGTGTAGGAACAGGCCATTTGGCCTAACAAGTCCACACCAACCCTCTGAAGAGTATCCCACCCAGACTCAGTCCCCTACCCTTTTACTGTACATTGCGCCTGACGAATGCACTTCACCTACACAGCCCTGAACACCATGGGTAATTTTAGCATGCCCGATTCATCTTGCTGACACATTTTCGTCATTTACATCAATAGATGACCAACAACAGTGAATCCTGCAGAACACTGCTGGACACGGGCCTCCAGTCCAAAAAAATGCTCCTCTATCACCACCCTCCGTCCCCTACCTTTAAACAATTTTGCATGCAGTTTGCAAGCGCTCAATGAATCCCATACAATCTAAGAGTACTCACCAGTCTCCTAGGCAGAACCTTCTCCATGCAGGCAGTGTCGACTGCTCTGCCCTCATCTATCCTTTTTGCCTTCAAAAATAGAACTCAACTTCATGAGACATGATGTCCAATACACACAGGCACAACGACTCTCCATTAATCGTCTCTCCAAATGCAATAAATCCTCTCTCTCTGAATCCATCCAACACAGCTTCCAGACTCATTAGTCCCATGCTTCGCATCAAAAACACAGCTTGCATTCCTCTCTTGCCTCCCTTGGTGCAGCATTGAAATCCAGAAACTCTGAGCTGCCTGTCCTCCCCTTCCCTCAGGCAAAAGTGAGGAGGACCACAGATGCTGGAAACCAGACTTTAGATCATGGCTTGGCTGGTGGTGAGAAGGGCTCTGCCTGTGAGATCCTTTATGCACGCTCAGATTCTCAGCCGCACTGCACACTGCCCTCGAAGCGGCTGCAGGGGTGAGCGAGACTGTCACTCACCTCCTTCTGGAATGTGCCTATGCAGAAGTAGTCTGGAAAGGAATACAGTGGTGTTTGTTGAGGTTCATCCCGAGCAACGCCGTGCTGCGGGACTAGGTGCTCTACGGTCTGTTCCCCGGGACGCACACCAAGATGAACATCAACTATGCCTGGAGGATCATCAACTCGGTGAAGGGTGCTCTCTGGGCGGTCCAAGACCTGTTGATCTTCCAGCTGAAAGACCCTGACTGAGTGTTGCAGACTGGCACATTCTATGGTCCAGGACTACGTGCTGAGGGACGCGCTGAAGCTTTGGGCAGCTGCAGCCAAGGCGCGGTGGGGAAAGACCACTGTGTAACGTCTGCCTGTCTAAAGAAGAACAGGGAGCCCACGCAGTTCTGCTGACGCCTCAGCTAAATATATGATTGATAAACTACAGACCTGTATATACAAATGATAAATTCTGATCTCTGTATGCAAGTAAATGAAATGTTCACATATGTATGCATGACCAACTGTACAGACCATCAAAATATTTTATGAATAAAGTATATTTTTAAAATTAAAACAGAGTGGCGCTGGATTCCCGATGAAGGTTGGAAACGTCGCTTTTCCTGCTCCTGGGATGCTGCCTTCCCTTCCCTCAGCCATGTTGCTGCGATACCTATGATGTCCCAGTCCACAGTTCCCATACATGCCTCTGCATTCTCGACCCGAAACACTACTTCCATGATTTTCTTCCCACAGGCGTTTTTAGCAATTCCTATTTTAGTTTGGGAATTGCAGCGTCCGCAGTCCTTTCGGATTTTCGAAGTAAGGTGAGTGTGTTAAAATGTTTTCTCACAAAACACATCAGGAAACCGGGTTCCTTTGGTTGGGGGGAAATGGCTTATGCAGAAGGATCCTCGAACTCAAAGCGTTACCTCAGCTTTCTCCTCACAGAACGCAGAGTTTCTCCAAAAAGTCTCTTGTTTTAAAAAAAAATTGCAATAGCCGGATACTTGCATTAAAAGGCATTTGGATGGGTATATGAATAGGGAAGGGTTTGGAGGGATATGGGTCAGGTACTGGCAGGTGGGACTAGATTGGATTGGGGTATCTGGTTGGCATGGACGGGTTGGATCGAAGGGTCTTTTTCCATGCTGTACTCTATTACTTTATGTTGCCATATCTCTGAGCTTTTCCAGCAGTCTTTTTTTTTGTTCCTTATTTACAGCATCCGCACTTCTTTCTGTTTGTTTTTGATGAAAGGTGTTGATAGTTAACGAATAAGTGATGAGCAGAACAATGGTGAGTCTTAACTGTCAAACTGGAAGTCCCACTGGGGTGGGAAGAGAGGGTGACTGGGAAGGTAACAAGCAAAGGTTAGAGAAAGAGGAATGAGTTCACAATTTAAAGGTAGTAAACTCAATCTGGAGTCTAGAAGCTTGTAAAATGCCAAGTTTGAATAGTTATAGATGGAAACAGACCCTTTAGTCCAACTTGTCCATGTGACCATTGTTTTTACGATGTGACCAGATCTCCTAAATTAATCTAGTCCCATTTGCCATCATTTGGCCCATATCCCTCTGAACCCTTTCAATTCATGTACCCATCCAGATGCCTTTGAAATTGTAATTGTCCCAACCTCCACCCCATCCTCTGGCAGCTCATTCCATATACGCACCACCCTCTGCATGAAACATTGCCCCTTTGTTCCTTTTTAAATCTTTCCCCTCTCATTCTAAACCGATGCCCTCTAGTTCTGGACTCCCCCACTCCAGGGAATAGACCTTGTCTACTTGCTCTATCCATGTTCCTCCAGTTTTTGCTGTGACTCCCTGGAGCATCACAGTATGCTGAGACCAGACAAATGAGCATGCGAACAGGACATTATGTTAAAATGACCAGTCATGGGAAGGTCAGGGTCATGCTTACATATGAACTGAAGCAGTCACTTAGTCTGCTTTTGCTTTCTGTAATGTAGAGGCGGCCACACTAGTGCAGCAAATGAAATACACAAGACTGGTGGATGGACAGGTGGAATGCTGCTTCACCTGGAAAAACTGTTTAGGCCCTTGGATGGTAAGCAGGGAGGAGGTGAAGGGGCAACTGTTGCACCTTCTGCGGTTACATGGGAAGGAGGGGTAGTATTGCTCGTTGCAAAATGGACTAAGCAGTCTCAGCGGGAATAATTCGTGCAAAAGCAGTGAGGCAAAGATGTGTTTGGTGGTAGCATTCTGCTGGAGTTGTCTGAAATGGCAGAGAATGATCCTTTGAATGTGGAGGCTGGTGAGGTGAACATTGAATAATAGTTGTGGATGTAGGATTGCTCGCTGAGCTGAAAGGTTAATTTCCAGACATTTTGTTACCTTACTAGGTAACATCTTCAGTGGACCTCATGCGAAGCAATGCTGTAAATTCCTGCTTTCTATTTATATGTTTGGGTTTCTTTGGGTTGGGGATGTCATTTCCGGTGGGGATGTCATTTCCTGTCGTTTCAGCTCAGCGAGCAAACCTACACCCAAAACCTCAACCTGAGCTACAAATCTTCTCAAAACTCACTAAAATAATAGTTGTGTTTTAATGGTGGAGCATTTTGGGTAAGATAGATAAAAGGCTCAGCAAAGGAGCACTTTTATTATTAGTAATTCCTGTAAAATTAATCCAAGGAGTTTTTGATGAGATGACGGAGTTTTTATAAACACAGAGTGTTCATGGAGGGTGGGTGGATCAGAAATTGGAAAGTGAGAAAGGGGGAAGGACATGGAGAGAAAGGGGACAGTGAGGGACTCAAGGAATTGAGACACTGAGGGAGAGACAGCCTTGCATATTGGGCCCAGTGACTGATCTGGCATTGAATTCTCTTGAGGAGAAGTCAATGTTTACAGAGACAGACAGGGCAAATAGATCTGAGCCAGAGCAGATTTCATTGACTGGCAGACTGGGCTTGAGGGACCGAATGGCCTCTCTTGGTCCTATATCTTATGGAGGGACAGTTCAGAGAGAGTGAAAGACATAGAAACGCAAAGAGAATATGAAACATAGAATGAGAGTCGGGAGAGTCAACAGGAAAAAAAGGGATGATGAAAACAGGGAGACCCAGTGAGAAAAAGGAATGATGACAACAGGCAGTGCCGGTGGGGAAAAGGGATGATGGAAACGTGGAGTGCCAATGGGGAAATGGACGATGGAATAGGGAGTGCTGATGGGGAAAAAGGGTGGGAGAGGTTCATGGGAAGGGATGATGGAAATTGGAAAGATGAGTTGGGAAAGAAGAATAAAGAAGATGTAAAAGTCAACAGGGAAAAGCGTTGATTTGAACAAGACAAAGTCAATGGAGCAAGGGATGATTGGGCTGGGGGAATGTTCATGGTGGAAAAAAGATGGTTGAGACTGGAGATACTCGATGGATAAAGACAGAATAGAGATGAGAGACAGTAGATGGAGAAAAGAGATTGTGGAGATGGAGTACAGTTGACAGTAAGGATAGGTTGACGACAGTAGGGCGTTCATAGGGAAAGGGATAATGGTGGAGACTCGATAGGAAAAATGATGATGTTGGTGGGGTGAAAGTTCATGGGGAGAAGGGATGACTTACAGGTGAAGGTTCATTGAGAAAATACATAATGGAGACCAGGGAGTGTTGATAGTGAAAAGGGATGATAGTGACAGTGGAGGCCAGGGTCGAATGATGGAGACAGGGCATAGTCAATAAGGGTTGATGGAGACAGGAGAAACTTCAGGGGGAGAAAAGGATAATGAAGACAGGCAAGAATTCATAGAGATAAGTGATGATCAAGATGGAGGTTGGTGTTAGGTGTCATATGTCGAGCAGTCAACTGCCAGTCTGTGTCTTTGTCCCCTTATTTGGGCTGTTTTCATTCATAAAGGAATCTATGGAGCTATGAGGGAGGAGCTGGCCAAAGTTCAATGGTGCAATACCTGAGCAGGGATGACAGTGGAGGAACAATGGCAGATATTTCGGGAGCTGGGCGGAAGTGAAGTTGGAGCGCAGAGCTAGTTGGGAAGGTAAGTGATTGTTATTTAAGAACTTATCTCGACGCCAACGGTCTTTTTGCAGCAGCGCCGGGCGGGAGCTGGGCGGAAGTGAAGTCGGAGAGCAGAGCTGGTTGGGAAGGTAAGTGATTGTCATTTGAGTGGAGAAGGAGCTCAGGGAGTTAGGCTGGAAGCTAAAAGCTAGGACGGACAGAGTCGTCATCTCTGGGTTGTTACTGGTGCCATGTGAAAGTGAGGCAAGGAATAGGGAGAGAGTACAGTTGAACACGTGGCTGCAAGGATGGTGTAGGAGGGAGGGCTTCAGGTATTTGGACAATTGGACTGCATTCTGGGGAAGGTGGGACTTGTACAAGCAGGATGGGTTGCACCTGAATCAGAAGGGCACCAATATCCTCGGAGGTAGGTTTGCTAGCACTCTTCGGGAGGTTTAAACTAATTTGGCAGGGGGATGGGATGTCCAAGAATGTAGGGAGGCTGTGGAGAAGGTAGCGCTGACAGGGAATACTTGTGGACACAGAGATGGGTTCAAGTGTGTATACTTCAATGCAAGGAGTATCAGAAATAAGGTGGGTGAACTTAAGGCGTGGATCAGTACTTGGGACTTCGATGTTGTGGCCATCACGGAAATGTGGATAGAATAGGGACAGCAATGGTTGTTGGAGGTTCCTGGTTACAGATGTTTCAGGAAGATTAGGGAGGGTGGTAAAAAGGAGGGGGGTGTGGCGTTGCTAATTAGAAATGGTATAACGGCTGCAGAAAGGCAGTTCGAGGGGGATCTGCCTTTGGAGGCAGTATGGGTTGAAGTCAGAAATAGGAAAGGAGCAGTCACCTTGTTGGGTGTTTACTATAGGCCCCCTTATAGCAGCAGAGATGTTGGGAAACAGATTTTGGAAAGGTGCAGAAGCCATAGGGTAGTAGTCAACTGGTAGTGGGCAATTTCAACTTCCCAAATATTGATTGGAAGCTCTTTAGATCAAGTAGATTGGAAGGGGCAGTGTTTGTGCAGTGTGTCCAGGAAGCTTTTCTAACTCAGTATGTAGATTGTCCGATCAGAGGGGAGGCCATATTGGATTTGGTACTTGGTAACGAACCGGGACAAGTGATGGGCTTGTTAGTGGGTGAGCATTTTGGCGATGGTGACCACAATTCTGTGACTTTCACCTTGGTTATGGAGAGAGATAGGTGCGTGCAACAGGGTAGGTTTTACAATTGGGGGAAGGGTAAATACAATGCTGCAAGACAAGATCTGAGGAGCATAAGTTAGGAGCATAGGCTGTCAAGGAATGATGTCGTTGAAATGTGGAACTTTTTCAAGGAACAGATACGACGTGTCCTTGATATGTATGTACCTGTCAGGCAGGAAAGAGATGGTCGTGTGAGGGAACCTTGGTTGACGAGGGAGGTTGAATGTCTTGTAAAGAGGAAGAAGGAGGCTAACATAAGGTTGAGGAAACAAGGTTCAGGTAGAGCGTTGGAGGGAGCTGAAGAAAGGGATTATGAGAGCTAAGAGAGGGCATGAAAAATCTTTGGTGGGAGGACATTTGGTGGCCTTTTATGGATATGTGAGAAACATGAGAATGACGAGAACGAGGACATTAGTGTGAGACTGTGTATTGAGTCGGAAGAGATAGGAGAGGTCTTGAATGAGTACTTTCAATTTACAAATGAGAGGGACCGTATTGTTGAAGAGGAGATTAGATTAGACTAGATTAGACTTACAGTGTGGAAACAGGCCCTTCGGCCCAACAAGTCCACACCGACCCGCCGAAGCGAAACCCACCCATACCCCTACATTACCCCTTACCTAACACTACGGGAAATTTAGCATGGCCAATTCACCTGACCCGCACATCTTTGGACTGTGGGAGGAAACCGGAGCACCCGGAGGAAACCCACGCAGACACGGGGAGAACGTGCAAACTCCACACAGTCAGTCGCCTGAGTCGGGAATTGAACCCGGGTCTTCAGGCGCTGTGAGGCAGCAGTGCTAACCACTGTGCCACCGTGCCGCCCACAAAGAGAGTATGAAACAGACTGCTAAGCTAGGGGAGATACTTGTTAGGAAGGAATATGTGTTGGGCATTTTGAAAAACTTGTGGATAGACAAGTTCCCCGGGCCTGACGGGATGTATCCTAGGATTATGTGGGGAGTAAGTGAGGAAATTGTAGAGCCGTTGGCAATGATCTTTTCTTCTTCACTGTCAACGGGGGTGGTACCAGGGGACTGGAGAGTGGCGAATGTTGTGTCCCTATTCAAAAAAGCGAATAGGGATAACCCTGGGAATTACAGGCCAGTTAGTCTTACTTCGGTGGTAGGCAAAGTAATGGAAAGGGTACTGTGGGATAGGATTTATGAGTATCTGGAAAGACACTGCTTGATTAGGGACAGCCAACACGGATCTGTGAGGGCTAGGTCTTGCCTGACAAATCTTATTGAATTCTTTGAGGAGGTGACCAAGCATGTGGATGAGGGTAGAGCAGTGGATGTAGTGTACATGGATTTTAGTAAGGCATTTGATAAGTTTCCCCATGGTAGGCTTATGCGGAAAGTCAGGAGGCATGGGATAGTGGGAAATTTGGCCAGTTGGATAGAGAACTGGCTAACTGGTCAAAGTCAGAGAGTGGTGGTAGATGGTAAATATTCAGCCTGGAGCCCAGTTACAAGTGGAGTTCCGCAGGGATCAGTTCTGGGTCTTCTGCTGTTTGTAATTTTTATTAATGACTTGGAAGAGGGAATTGAAGGGTGGGTCAGTAAATTTGCAGATGATACGAAGATTCGTGGAGTTGTGGATAGTGAGGAGGGCTGTTGTCAGCTGCAAAGGAACTTAGATATGATGCAGAGCTGGGCTGAGGAGTGGCAAATGGAGTTCAACCTTGTCAAGTGTGAGGTTGTCCATTTTGGAAGGACCAATAAGAATGCGGAATACAGGGTTAACGGTAGGGTTCTTAGTAACGTGGAGGAGCAGAGGGATCTTGGGGTCAATGTTCATAGCTCTTTGAAAGTTGCCACTCAGGTGGATAGAGCTTGTAAGAAGGCCTATGGTGTATTAGCGTTCATTAGCAGAGGGATTGAATTCAAGAGTCGTGAGGTGATGTTGCAGCTGTACAGGACCTTGGTAAGGCTACATTTGGAGTACTGTGTGCAGTTCTGGTCGCCTCATTTGAGGAAAGATGTGGAAGCTTTGGAGAGCGTGCAGAGGAGATTTACCAGGATGTTGCCTGGAATGGAGAATAGGTCATACGAGGATAGGTTGAGAGTGCTAGGCCTTTCTCATTGGAACGGCGAAGGTTGAGGGGTGACTTGATATAGGTTTATAGGATGATCAGGGGAATAGATAGGGTAGACAGTCAGAGACTTTTTCCCCAGGTACAACAGAGTGTTACAAGGGGACATAAATTTAAGGTGAAGGGTGGAAGGTATAGGGGGGATGTCAGGGGTAGGTTCTTTACCCAGAGAATGATGGGGGCATGGAATGCCCTGCCTGTGGGAGTGGCAGAGTCAAAATCATTGGTGACCTTTAAGTGGCAATTGGATAGATACATGGATAGGTGCTTAAGCTAGGACAAATGTTCGGCACAACGTCGTGGGCTGAAGGGCCTGCTCTGTGCTGTATTGTTCTATGTTCTATATTTCTGTGTATAATACAGAAGATGCAGAATCAGTTCATTCCAAAAAGGAAGAGAGATCCTAGGAGGAGGCATGGGGGGCCGTGGCTGACGAGGGAAGTTAAGAAACATATAAAGTTAAAAGAGAAAAAGTATAACATAGCAAAGATAAGTGGGAAAACAGAGGACTGGGAAGCCTTTCAAGAACAATAGAGGATTACTAAAAAGGAAATACGCAGAGTAAAAATGAGGTACGAAGGTAAACTGGCCAAAAATAAAAAGGAGGATAGTAAAAGCTTTTTTAGGTATGTGAAAGGCAGAAACATGGTTAAGACTAAAATTGGGCCCTTGAAGACAGAAACAGGGGAATATATTACGGGGAACAAAGAAATGGCTGAAGAATTGAATTGGTACTTCAGATCTGTGTTCACTGGGGAAGACACAAGCAATTTCCCTGAGGTAACAGTGGCTGAAGGACCTGAACTGAAGGGAATTTACATTTGCCAGGAACTGGTGTTGGAGAGACTGTAAGGTCTGAAGGTTGATAAATCCCTGGGGCCTGATGGTCTACATCCCAGGCTACTGAAGGAGGTGGCTCAAGAAATCGTGGATGCTTTGGTGATTGTTTTCCAGAGTTCGATAGATTCAGGATCAGTTCCTGCGGATTGGAGGGTGGCGAATGTTGTACCACTTTTTAACAAAGGTGGGAGAGAGAAAGCAGGAAATTATAGGCAAGTCAGTCTGACCTCAGTGCTGGGAAAGATGCTGGAGCGTATTATAAAGGATGAAATTACGACACATCTGGATAATAGTAACAGGATAGATCAGAGTCAGCATGGATTTATGAAAGGGAAATCATGCTTGACTAATCATCTGGAATTTTTTGAGGATGTAACTCTGAAGATAGACGAGGGAAATCCAGTGGATGTAGTGTACCTGGACTTGCAGAAAGCTTTTGATAAAGTCCCACATAGGAGGTTAGTAAGCCAAATTAGGGCGCATGGTATTGGGGGCAAAGTGCTAACTTGGATTGAAAGTTGGTTGGCTGACAGGAAACAAAGAGTAGTGATAAACGATTCCATTTCGGAATGGCAGGCAGTGACCAGTGGGGCACCACAGAGATCAGTGCTGGGACCGCAGCTTTTTACAATATATATTAATGATATAGAAGATGGTATTAGTAATAACATTAGTAAATTTGCTGATACTAAGCTGGGTGGCAGGGTGAAATGTGAGGAGGATGTTAGAAGATTACAGAGTGACCTGGACTGGTTAGGTGAGTGGTCAGATGCATGGCAGATGCAGCTGAATGTAGATAAATGTATGGTTATCCACTTTGATGGCAAGAACAGGAAGGCAGATTACTACCTAAATGGAATCAATTTAGGTAAAGGGGGAGTACAAAGAGATCTGGGTGTTCTTGTACACCAGTCAATGAAGGTAAGCATGCAGGTAGAGCAGGTAGTGAAGAAGGCTAATAGCATGCTGGCCTTCACAACAAGTAGGATTGAGTATGGAAGCAAAGAGGTTCTTCTGCAGCTGTACAGGGCCCTAGTGAGACCACACCTGGAATGTTGTGCGCAGTTCTGGTCTCCAAATTTGAGGAAAAACATTCTGGCTATTGAGGGAGTGCAGCATAGGTTCACGAGGTCAATTCCTGGAATGGCGAGACTACCTTACACTGAAAGACTGGAGTGACTGGGCTTGTATACCCTTGAGTTGTGAAGACTGAAAGGGGATCTGATTGAGACATATAAGATCGACATATAAGACACATAGAATTGGACACTCTGGAGTCAGGAAACATGTTTCCGTTGATGGGTGAGTGCCGAACCAGAGGCCACAGCTTAAAAATATGGGGTAAACCATTTAGGACAGAAATGAGGAGAAACTTCTTCACCCAGAGAGTGGTAGCTGTGTGGAATGCGCTGCCCCAAAGGGCAGTGGAGGCCCAGTCTCTGGATTTATTTAAGAAAGAGTTGGATGGAACTCTCAAGGTTAGTGGAATCAAGGGTTATGGAGGTAATGCAGGAACAGGATACTGATTAAGGATGAGCAGCCATGCTCATATTGAAAGGTGGTGCAGGCTCAAAGGGCAGAATGGCCTACTCCTGCACCTATTGTCTATTGTTTTCCTCCTGGAACTGAGACAGAGGAAGGTACAAAGAAAAATGAAAGTGGGGGGGGGAAGAGAGCTATTGCTTTTGGTGCAGTTGGGTAGGTAGCCCTCAGCAAATGAATAGATAGTACAGTGGGAATATTGAATTACCAGTATCAAGGATGAAAGTGAGATAGGAAAAATTTTGCAGACAATAGTAAGCTCAATGCCACAAAGGCTGTGGAGGCTGGGTCATTGAGTATATTTAAGACAAGAAATAGATAGAATAGAGTTGAGAAACCTATCAGCCATGATTGAATGGCAGAGCAGACTCAATGGACCAAATCACTGAATTCCTGCTTCTATATCTTATGGTTTTATGGCCAGAGTCGTGGAGCATGAGCCTTATGGTAATGAGCAGTGATGAAATGAGTGTTAGGTGTGATGGTGGGAAATAGACCTTGTTGTACGTTCTTCCAGGCTTGGACTGGGGTGTACAAAGTCAAAAATGAAGGAGCTATGCTCCGCAAGCTACTGTGCTTCCAATTAAACCTGTTGGACTATAACCTAGTGTTGTGTGATTTTTCACTTTGCTCCTCCAGACAGCTGAGATATCAGTGATTCTGACTGGCATGGTCTTGGATTATGGTCTGCACTGGCGGTTTTAGAGGAAGAGGGCATTTCACCTCTCTAACCTGCCGCATAAGCATCATATGTTCCTTTTCTACCCTCTCTCGGGGGGAGGGGGGCAAAGGTCAGCAACTTGCGCGGGGTAGCTCCTGGCTCAATCCCGGGATTGGGCGGGGCGGGGCCTCTGAAGGTCACGTGGACAAGAAGCTCGTCTGTCTATTGGACGTAGCGGATTGACAGATACCTGCGCCAATGGCCGCTGGCAGGATGGCTGTTTGGCGGCTGTCGTCTGTCGTCTGTATCCGCGCATGCGTTGTTTCACGACGCTAGAAGTCCGATTACTGCCCTTTCCGGGGGAAAATGGTCTGGAAGTTGCGCGAGGGAGCTCCTAGCACAATCCCGGGATTGGGCGGGGCGGAGCCTCTGAAGGTCACGAGGACAAGGAGCTCGCCTGATTGATAGATCCCTGCGCCAATGGTTGTTGGGGGGATGGCTGTGTTTGCGCATGCGCTGCTCTACCCCGCGCGGAATACGGAAGGCGAAACAAAATGCGGAAGGAAGGTTGGACGTGCCAAACTTGAACCAAAAGTAGAAGTTTCTAGATAAATTCCGGACGGTCTGGCAGCATTCCGGGGTTTGGGGGGGGGAGTGGGGAGACAGCAGAGTGAACGTTTGAATCTAGTGACGCTTGTTCAGGCGTGGTCCGCTCTCCCCTGCGGTCAGCGGAGCGACCTGTGTTGATGGTGAGGCAATCCATTTCCTGTTCACTGTGGGATTGTTACAATGCGGGGGGGATGTGGTGTTACTCTCGTGTTGCTAACCGACTGGTCCCTGAAGTTAATCGATAGTGTTGAAGGGGAAGGTGTGAATTTCCGCCTCGGGGCAAAAGTGACAAAAGTGAAAGAGGGAGCCATTCAGCTGCTCCGACCTGTCCCAATCAACAGGCTTCAGGGGCCAACTTTCCTTGCAGGCCAGGTCAACTGAGCCTTTGGCTTCCTGATATTTCTCAAACGTACCCTTTCCTCTTGAAATACTCTGGATCTCGCCTCTACAACTCTTCCTGCATCACAGATATTCACAACTCTATTCACAAGCCTATGGGGGCGATGTGCCCAAATTAGATTAGATGAGATTCCCTACCGTGTGGAAATAGGCCCTTCGGCCCAACAAGTCCATACTGACCCTCCAAAGAGCGACCCACCCAAGACCCATTCCCCTGCGTTCACTCCTGACTAATCCACTTAACGCTATGGGCAATTTAGCATGGCCAATTCACCTTACCTGCACATCCTTGGATTGTGGGAGGAAACAGGAGCACCTGGAGGAAACCCACGCGGACACTGGGAGAATGTGCAATCTCCACACACAGTTGCCCAAGGTGGAAATTGAACCTGAGTGCTGTGAGGCAGTAGTGCTAACCACTGAGCTACTGTGCTGCCCTGAGAATTCTCCACAAGTGGAAGTACTTCTCGACATCTACCTTGGCAAGACCCCTCTGACTTTTGTAGGTTGCAATAAGTTCGCCGCTCACTTTATTAAACTCTAATGAATTAAAGACCCAAATTGTTAAGCCGCTCTTATAAAACCATGCGGTACAGGAGCATAAGGGGAAACTCAGCCCATCAGGTCTGCACATGCCATTCAATGAAATCAAATAGTTCAGAATGAAACTCTGTGCTTAATACATTTAGTAATGACTTATTGGTTCAAGACTATTGTCTTTCAAAGGGATGAGTAACTATTATGCAAAGTAATAGCAAGAATTGCTGGTGAGACTCCGTAAGTACCATTTCTGTGAGGCAGAGTCGTCTGTGACCACGAAAAGTTCTAGTCCTTTGGGTCATTGTTGCAGACAGTGCCACTGGGCTGTAGTGGTGCAGGACCACAGGGTAGCAGCCAGTTCATGACTGAGTGTATCTGGTGTTTTGTGAAGCTGGAGTAGAGATATGGTATCAATGATGTGAGCATCACAATGTCCCAGTAGTGGTGAGACAGTCCTTTTGTAGGTGGTTGCATGAGCTGGATAAAAATATGCTGGTGGCAACATTAATGGATTGATTGTAGATGATTGTTGACTTTTCACACACAGACTAACTACCACAAATCTACCCGATGACATACTTTGCCAAAAAGTGGACAAATTCAGCCCATTATTTCTGTCAAATATTTCCATTATTATATTGATTACAGATCATCAGAATCTGGAAATGTCTGACACCCCAGTGGCTGGGGTTTCAAACAGGGGAGAAGACACTGCAGCATCATAAATGAGAAAGGACACAGGTAGTTTCACAAAACTTTTGGAAGTATTTTTTTTTCCTGATCAAGGTTAGATTTTGTAACATTGTTTGCAAGAAAAGACGTTTTAATCAATGAAAGAAGTCGTCGCTTGGTAAATAAAAATGAAGTACAAAATGAAAGTCATGCACTGACAAATCAAAGTGACTATTGAATGTTGTCTAAAAATGTTCAAGTCATTCAAAATATATTTGACATGTCAGAGACACTTTATTTGGTATGCATATGTAGGACTTGGACAGAATAATGCAGCTCAATAATATATAGGGGTTCCAGGACACATCTATAATTAGAAACCACAAAGCTGCTCTATATACGGTTTTCAGAGGGAATATAACATCCTGTGGAAATGCATAGGCATGTATTAAAACCTAAATTGACATCAAACCACAACCAGAGGAGTAAACAGAGGTGGGGTACCGTTTTTCCATTTTAGATTGTGATATTTTGGCAAGTTTCATGCCACGTGTCCTGTCATGAATTGTTGTTACTTTACTCAGATTGTCTTCTGCTCATCATATCATCAGTTACGTGACTGACTACTTTCTCTTCCTGCATGTGCAATCCTGAGGCAGGAGAGGAGAAATTCCTGCTGCTACTTGGACCTTCTGCTTTGCAAGTTGCTGGCACTATATTTGAAACCCAGCTGCGTGACACTTCAGATCCTGCATCTCTGAACTATTTCACTCACTCTCCTTTGTAAGAAGCTGAAATATCTCCAACAGTGAAGCTGGCTCCCCACTGTGCAATGAAAGCTGGAGGTCCTGACGATGGAGTGGGAGAAAGGATAGCCAATGCGACTCAGCCGATACACCAGAGGAAGCTGAGGGACCAAACACAGCTGGCCTGGCCAGAGTTAGATGCCCAGGGCAGTGCATTCTCCAAGGCCTGATGTATTGAGTCGAGTGTATAGTGCTGCAAAAGCACAGCAGGTCAGGCAGCTTCCAAGGAGAGTCGACGTTTCCGCATAAGTCCTTCATCAGGATTCCAAAAACGTCTGTTCTCCTGCTCCTTGGATACTGCCTGATTTGCTGTACTTTGCCAGCACCACATTCTCGACTCTGATCTCCAGCATCTGCTATCCTCACTTACATCAAGGTTTGATGTAATGCATAGCAGTGTAGGAGAACTATCAATGATCTTCTGCTCTTCACAAGAGTTTGTGCCACAATCTTCTCTCTGCCACCTCACACTCTTTGTAACTTTGCTGCTGCACACTGACCTCACCAATGCTCACCTACTATTCACCTAACTATTCCAAGGAGCTGTTCCACTCACCAGCTTTCACCCACTTCTGCCTCCCTGAATACTCACCCTTCCTGATGTTTTTGCTAAAACATTATGCAATCCACAGAGACTGGCTGTCTGTAAGTACAAAGTGAGTGTGTGCTAAGAAATGGAGCTAAAGGCCATAGAGTGCAAGCTGTGTTGATGTCTGAGATGACTGTACTTCCTTGTGTGCAAAGTGACATGGTTGGGGTTTGGAAGTCAAATTGTCCCTGAGCTCCAAATTGTTGTCCCAAAGGGCTGAATTATGCTCTGTGTTGGTCTAGATCAGCCATAATGATGAGTCTGGTAGTTTGCCAGTGGAGACTTCAATGAACGAAGGATAAAGAGGGATCCTACTCCTGGAGCATGCAAGGCTATGTTGGTAAAGGGACATTAAAATAGAGCTCTTCACCAGCTAACTGATGAGACACTGTCAATTCTCCACCACTCTCCAGAGAAAATAGTTTTCAAGAAATGAGGCTGGAGCGGGGGTTAGGATATAATTAAGTGCAAATACGCAACCATTCATTTCACTCACTCGTGAGATCCCAAACTCACATTGACTCAGTAGTGGGAGATCAGAAATGTTTTCTGAGTCAAGAATCGGGTTTTTTTTTCATTCATGCTCTGTTTAACCTCTTCCCATTTCCACTCAGAGGGAAGTTTTCCTTGAGTCCCTGAGATCTGCACAACTTTAGAGGGTAAAGAAATGTCAGCAAAATCTGCTTTGTTAAATTCGTTTGGACAGACTTGAGCAAACATATGGGTGACAGGTCAGTTATCAATTGGATTTTGCATTCCAGCAGTTAATGAAGTTGAGAAGGAACAAGATAAGGCGAATCAGATGAACAAAAATGTTTTTTGGGGTAGATTTATATCAAAAAAATTGTTTTAATTCTCCTCTGTGATGATGAAAGAGGCAATGTTGGTGTAACAGCCTATGCTGTGGATCCATTGCTGCCTCGTTTAATAGCATTGTTGAGTGGAGATTACGTCCACAAGGACATCTGGCACCCTGTCTTCTCAATGTTGTGTTGTTTCCTCTTCAAAGGTGGAAGATGAACTCAGTGGGAGTCGCTGGCCTCCTTATTATCATTTACCTGGATAAGAGAAAGGAGGCAAATTAGTTGTGAAAATCAGCAAAATTTGGTGGAGTTGGCAGTGATAGAGTTAAGAGAGCATTGGAACACAGCAAAATGAAGCTCACTCTGGTTGCTGGTGGAGGTTGGCGCCCTTGTGAATAATTGTCCTGCTCCAGACAACAGCAGTGTGTTCTCTCGCATTGCAAGGAGGCTATTCTCTGCCAGCTTGCTGATGGTCTCTCAGGAAACAGTAGTGATAAATGACTCCATTTTCAGAATAGCAGGCAGTGACCAGTGGGGTACCGCAGGGATTGGTGCTGGGACTGCAGCTTTTTACAATATATATTAATGATGATATAGAAGATGGTTTTAGTAATAACATTAGTAAATTTGCTGATGATACTAAGCTGGGTGGCAGGATGAAATGTGAGGAGGATGTCAGGAGATTACAGAGTGACCTGGACTGGTTAGGTGAGTGGTCAGATGCATGGCAGATGCAATTTAATGTGGATAAATGTATGGTTATCCACTTTGGTGGCAAGAATAAGAAGGCAGATTACTACCTAAATGGAATCAATTTATGTAAAGGGGCAGTACAGAGATCTGGGTGTCCTTGTACACCAGTCAATGAAGGTAAGATGCAGGTACAGCAGGTTGTGAAGAAGGCTAATGGCATGCTGGCCTTCATAACAAGAGCAATTGAGTATAGAAGCATAGAGGTTCTGCAGCTGTACAGGGCCCTGGTGAGACCACACCTGGAGTATTGTGTGCAGTTCTGATCTCCAAATTTGAGGAAAGACATTCTGGCTATTGAGGGAGTGCACTTTAGGTTCACGAGGTCAATTCCTGGAATGGCGGGACTACCTTACGCTGAAAGACTGGAGTGACTGGGCTTGTATACCCTTGAGTTGTGAAGACTGAGGGGATCTGATTGAGACATAAGATTATTAAAAGATTGGATATTCTGGAGGCAGGATACATGTTTCCGTTGATGGTTGAGTGCCAAACCAGAGGCCACAGTTTAAAAATACGGGGTAGACCATTTAGGACAAATGAAGAGAAACTTCTTCCACCAGAGAGTGGTGGCTGTGTGGAATGCTCTGCCCCAGAGAGCAGTGGAGGCCCAGTCTCTGGATTCATGTAAGAAAGAGTTGGATGGAGCTCTCAAGAATAGTGGAATCAAGGGTTATGGAGATAAGGCAGGAACAGGATACTGATTAAGGATGAGCAGCCATGATCATATTGAATGGTGGTGCAGGCTCGAAGGGCAGAATGGCCTACTTCTGCACCTATTGTCTATTAATTTCCTTTCTGCAATGTGGTTTGTTTCTCTTCCATGCCAGCAGTGCACCATCATGTGTCCTGAAGTTTTACCAGGCTGGTTGAGTCTGGTGATTGGCAGTTGGGAGGAAATTGCACTGCTGTGTTCTAACACCCTGACTTCCAGGTCACTGTTGGAGATATGGAGTGCTACCCTGTCTTGTCCTTTGTTTGGCACAGCACCCCAGCGTAATCGTCGGTTCCTGACTTACAGCATCTGAATTGTTGTGGAGCTGTAGTTTGGGTATAGTATTGGCAGCATGATTATCCCAATGTCCCAGCAGTGGGGGAACCTGTGCCACTCTTTGCGCATGGTAGCATGAACTGGGTGGGAAGAGGTGATGGCAGTGTTCATGAACTGAACAGCAGATGATGTGTGAGAAAAGCTGACCATGGCAATGGCAGATCAACTGCCATGAATCTCCATGATGACGCACTTTGCCAAAACATGGGAAAATTCAGGTTATCATTTTGATCTAATCTTCGTATTAATATTGATTTTACAGATGATCAGAATCTGGGAATGTGTGACAACCCAATGGCAGAAGATTCAAGCAGCAGAGAAGATACAACAGCTTCAGGAATGAGAAAATATGCTTTTCTCCCCCCGAAGAAGTGTCTGATTTTGTCACATTATTAGCATAAAGAGGAATTCTAACCACTTAGTAAAGAAAAATAGAATTGACTTGGAGTTGGGGGCCAAGTGTAGGTCTGAAAGTTCGCAAGTGACACTAAGATGCGTGGTAGAGCAAAGTGTGTAGAGGGAAACCAATAGGGTAAGTGGGCAATGATCTGGCAGATGGAGTACAATGTTGGTAAATCCACATTAGTGGGAATAACCACAAAGTGGGCTATTTAAATGGTGAAAAATTGCAGAATGGTGCTGTATCAGAAGGTATCAGACAGGAAATTAGAGATGCGTGTAGCAAGGGTACAGCAGTTATTATAGGTGACTTTAATCTGCATGTTGATTGGACTAACAAAACTAGTTGCAATGCGATGGAAGAGGATTTCCTGGAACATATGAAAGATTGGTTGAGGAAACAATGTCAAGGATCCAACTAGAGACCAGGGTATTGTGAAATGAGAGAATTAATTAACAACCTTTATGGGTGTGAAATCCTTGGAAGAGTGACCACAGTATGATAGAATTCTTTATTAAGATGGAGAGTGACGCAGTTAAATTTGAGATGAGGATCCTGAAATTAAAGCTAACTTTGGCACGAGGCATGCATTGGCTAGGATAAACTAACCAAGGATACCTTCATGGGTTGATGATGAATAGGAAATGGCAGACATTTAAGGAACATGTAGATGAACTTCAGCAATTGTACATCTGTGTCTGGTGTAAGAGTAAAACAAGGAAGGTGGCTCAGCCATGTCTGATAAGTCAAAATCAGTGATCGTGTGAAAGCCAAAGAGAAGTCATCTAAATTGGCCTGAAAAAGAAAACCTGATGACTTGGGCAAATTTAAAATTCAAGAAGGGGAAAAGAAAATACAAAGTAAGCTTGCAGAAAATGTTTAAAAAATGACTGCAAAAGCTTGTATTGATTTGTGAAGACAAGATGACTGGTGAGGTCAAGCTCTTAAAGTTAGAATCATGGAAATTCATGATGGACAACTAAGAGACGGCTGGCCAGTTGAACAAATATTTTGGATCTGCTTTCACCAAGGAGGGCACAAATAAACTTCTTGAAATGCCAGGGGACAGAGTGTCCAGCCTGAGGGTGGAACTGAAGGAAATCAGTTTAGGTATTGGTATTAGGTATTTAGGTATTATCAGGTGAGGTATTGGGAAAAATTGGTGGGATTAAAATCCATTTTGTCCTAAGGCCTGATGCTATGTATCCCTGAGTACTTAAACCAGTGGCCCCAGAAATAGTGAATGCATTGGTGGTCATTTTACAGCATTCTATAGAGTTTCAATGGACTGAAAAGTAGCTAATGTAACCCCACTTTTTTGTAAAAGGAGGGAGAGGGAAGTGGGGAATTACAGACCAGTTAGCCTGACATCAGTGGTGGGGAAGATGCTCAAGTCAGTTAGTTAAGGATGAGCATTGAGAAAGCAGTGACAGGTTTGGTCTAAGTCAGCAGGGATTCATGAAAGGGGAATCGTGCTTGACAAGTCTGCTGAGGATGTGACTAGTGGAGTGAATCTCTGGACAAGGGTGAATCAGTGGATGTTGTGTACCTGGGCTTCGAAGAAGCTTTTAACAAGCTTACATGCAAGGTTAGTAAAGTAAATTGAATCCCTCATGGTGTCTGAGGGATTGTATTGATGTTGATAGAGAACTGTCTTTACTTATTTCCTTCACCTCCCTGACCCTGCCCCCCTCTTTATCTGCAGCTGCCCCCACACCCACCCCCAGTCCTGAAGAAGGGCTACACCTGAAACATAGACATCTCCTCCACCTCCTGATGCTGCCTGTCTTTGTGTTCTTCCAGCCTCCTGCCTTTCTATTTGGAATGCAGCATCTGCAGTTTTTTTTGTTTCTGATCGAGAACTAGTTGGCAGAGTTCAGGGCTTGGATCCCAGCTGTTCACTATGCATTAACAATTTGGACAAAGGAATTGAATGCAGTCTTTCCAA
This sequence comes from Hemiscyllium ocellatum, assembly GCF_020745735.1. Taxonomy (NCBI): domain Eukaryota; kingdom Metazoa; phylum Chordata; class Chondrichthyes; order Orectolobiformes; family Hemiscylliidae; genus Hemiscyllium; species Hemiscyllium ocellatum. The sequence goes on along the minus strand of NC_083448.1, from coordinate 2,385,665 downwards.
ATTTGCAGATGATACTAAGCTGGGTGGCAGGGCCTCCAGTGAGGAGGATGGCAAGAGGATGCAGGGTGACTTTGGCAGGCTGTTCGAGTGGGCAAATGCTTGGCAGATGTTGTATAATGTGGATAAATGTGAGGTTATGCACTTTGGTTGCATGACCAGGAAGGCTGATTTACTAGTTGAATGGTGGCAGTTTAGGAAAAGGTGAGGTGCAACCAGACTTGGGTGTCATGGTGAAATAGTCGCTGAAGGTTAGCATGCAGGTGAAGCAGACAGTGAGGAAAGGTAACGGCATACTGGCCCTCCTAGTAAGAGGGTCCGAGTATAGGAGTAGGGATGTTTTGCTGAAGTTATACAGGGCTTTGGTGAGGTCATACCTTTAGTATTGTGTGCAGTTCTGGTCTTCTAATTTGAGGAAAAACATTCTTGCTGTTGAGGGAGCAAGTGAACGTTCACCAGACTTAGCTCCACTGACAGATGAACAAAGACTGGATCAATTGAGCCTGTCCTCCCTGGAATTTGTAAGAATGAGGTCTATCTGATAGAAACGTATATAATTCTGATGGACCTAGACAGGCTGAATGCAGAACATAAAGTAAGCACAGAACAGGCCCTTAGCCCACGACGTTGTGCCGAGACTTAATCCTAATGTAAAATATAGTAACTTAACCTATGCAGCCCTCGACTCATTGCTCTACATGTGCATGTCCAGCAGTCGCTTAAATGTCACCAATGACTTTGCTTCCATCACTTCAGCTGGCAACGCATTCCATGCATTCGCAACTCTCTGCATAAAGAACCTATCTTTGTCTCCTTTATTCCTTCCTCCTAATATCTTCAAACTATGACTTCTCATGTCAGTCAATCCTGCCCTGGTGAAAAGTCTCTGCCCATTGACTCGATCTGTTCCTCTCACTATTTTGTACACCTTGATCAGGTCTCCTCTGTTCCTCCTCCTCTCCAGAAAGAAAAATCTGAGCTTATTCAACCTTTCTTCATAAGGCCAGCCCTCCAGTCTAGGCAGCATCCTGGTAAACCTTTGCACCCTCTCCAAATCCTCTATCTTTCCTAGAATAGGGCGATCAGAACTGGACACAATATTCCAAGTGTGGCCTCACCGGGACTTGTAGAGCTGCAGCAAAACCTCACGGCTCTTAAACTCGATAACCCCTGTTAATGAAAGCCAAAAATGTTCCCATTTTTGAGGAATTCCAGATCTATGAATAAGGGTAAGCCATTCAGGACTGAGACGAGAGTAAAAAATTACTTCAATCAGCGTTGTGAACTTGTGAAATTCTCTCCCACAGAACACTGTTGGGCCCAGTTCATGAGAAAAATTCGAGAGGAAACTGGATGTGGCCTTTGTGATTAAAGGGCTGAAGTAGTATGTAGAGAGCGGGAGTGGGAAACTGAAATTGTTTGATCAGCAATGATCAAATTGAATGGTGGTGCAGGCTCGAAGAACCGAATGGTCTAGTTCTGCACCTATGTTCTATGTTTCCCTGCTGTCAGACCTGCAGTTTTTTTCCCACCTTTTCTGTTTCCCTTACTTGTACAGTATTGGCCAAAACCATGTAGTTAGTATCATAACCGTTGGAAAACCTCACTGAGTCAATGTTTCTAGTCCCATGACCCTTCAGAGCAAGGACTTTGGACCACTGGACCTGAAACATTCTCTCTGATTACATGCTGCCAGATGTGCTGCAGAATAATGAGATAGCGAAAGGTTCAATCAGTGGCCAAAATTGGCAAATGGAAGTATAATGTTGAAACATTTTGGAAAGGGGAGTAAAAGAACTGAAACCAAAAAATTTAAATCAAGAGAAACTGCAGAAAGCTGCAACACCAAAGGACTTGAGGCGACTTGTGTACAAAATGCATAGTCTCAGAATAAAAAAGCTCTGGTTTAACACTGAAATGAGGAGGAATTTATTCCCTTGGAGTGTTGCAAGGCTTCAGAACTCTTTGGCACAGAGAGTTGTGGCAGCAGAGTCCTTGTGTCGATGAGATTACATTCCCTACAGTGTGGAAATAGGCCCTTCGGCCCATGAAGCTCACACCAATCCTTCGAAGAATAACCCAACCAGACCCATTTCCCTCTGAATGATGCACCTCACACTACGGGCAATTTAGCATGACCAATCCACCTAACTTGGACATCTTTTGGACTGTGGGAGGAAACTGGAGCACCCAGAGGAAACCCATGCAGACACTGGGAGAATGTGCAAACTCCACACAGTCGCCCGAGCTGGAATCAAAACCTGGGCCCCTGGCACTGAGGCAGCAGTACTAACCACTGAGCCACCGTGCCGACGCCAAGGGTATGGGGAGAAAGAAGGAACAGAGTAATGAATTGGATGCTCAGTCACAATCATTTTGAACGACTGACCTCTTCCTATTCATATTTAGGGCCAAGATAAATTCTAAATCAGCTGGGGAATAGAGTTGTGGTGGTGAAGGCAGGTAACTGCATGTGCAGAATGTCAAATCAGTCATGATCCTATTGAATGGCATAGCAACCTCTGAACCAAATGGTCTACTCCTGTTCCTATTTCTTATGGTCTGTGGGGTGCTGCCCTATGGAGCAAGATCGGCTCAAGTGAAAATCTGTTCAGTGGAGTTATGACACATTAGTGTGGATCTCATGGAAAACCATAAAATACTAACAGGATGAAATGGAGTATGCACAGGAAGGGTGTTCCCATTGACTAGGCAATCCTTTTCTAGGAGTCCTAGTCCAAGGTTACAGTGTAAGCCATTTAGGACTGTGATGAGCATTTAATTGCTCAGAGTAGTGACACTGGAATTCAGACAAAGTTGGTGAAGCCAATACATTGAATGTTGTCAAGGAGTTGAGTTCTTGGGCTAAAGGGATGAAAGGGTATGGGGAGAAAGAGGGAACAGCGTACTGAGTTGGATGCTCAGCCGCAACCATCTTGAACGACTGACCTCTTCCTGTTCCTATGCCGATATTCTATGTTTCAGTTAGGTTAGAAATAACCAGAATGTGTCTGTATAGTAGGAAATGAGGACTGCACAGTGATGATTGTGAAATAAATTCTTACTCCTTGGAATAATTGTCACTGATGGGAATTAAAATGGTCTCTAGAGGACTGTAACATGTTTCATAATGCATACATAAGTTTTAAAAAAAACTTCCTTATTAAAAAAACTCAGCTATACACTAAAACTGAGCGCATAATGGATTTAGTAATGACATATTGGTTCAAGACTATTTCCTATAAATGAGATGAGTAACTATGATAAATAAAAATAGAAAATACAGGCAACATTCAGCATGAAGCATGTGAAATTCTGGTCAATTCCATCAGTTTTGGAGAGCTGGGGTTCAGGTTTCTGTGTCTGTGACATTTACTGGGTTCTATTGGTGCAGGGCCACAGGGTAACAAACAATTCCTGACTGAGAGCATCTAAAGTGTGGGTATAGTATCCGCAGTGTGAGCCTCACAATGTCCTGGCTGTGGCGAGAACCTGCACCTCTGTTTCCCATCTGTAGTGTGAACTGTGTGGGAAGAGGCCAGTGGCAGCATTAATGAGCTGAACAGCAGACGATTGTGTGAGAAAAGTCAACATTGACCATGGTGCAGCAGCTGCCATGAATCTACCCCAGAAAGCACTTTGCCAAAAGATGGGAAAATTCAGTCCATTATTTCTGTCTAATCTTTCCGTTGTTGTATTTACTACAGATAATCCGAATCTGGGATTCTATGACGTGACGATAGCTGAAGATTCAAATGTGGGGAAGATACTACAACTTCAGGAATGAGCAAGGGCACAGGTAGTTTGACAAAATTCTTGGAAGCATATTTTTTCCCTGATCAGTGTCAGATTTTGTAACATTATTTGTAAGGAATGAGGTGTTAATTAATGAGAAAGGAGGTCTCTTGGTAAATAAAAATGAAGGACAAAGTGGAAAAGTCATTCATTGACGAATCAAAGTGACTGTTGAAAATGTACAAATCATTCAGGATATACTGGCATGAAACATTTAGTGTGTGTGAGTGAAACTTGGAGAAACTATTGTGCAGCTCATTCTTGTGTAAGGGTTTCAGCGCAATATTATAATAGAAACCACAAAATTGCCTTTCTTGCCTCCTATTTTCATAGGAATATCACATCCTTTGTCAATTCACAGGAGCATGTCAATGCATAAATTGACATCAAACCATAAACAGAGGAATGAACATAGAGGTGGGGAACATTTTCCCCATTTTAAGTTATGATATTTTGGGGCATTTCATGCCAAGTGTCCAGTCATGAATAGCAGTGATTTTTCTCCATTGTTATCTGTTACACCCATCATCAGTAATGTAACTTCTGTGTCTTCCTACTCATGAAATCATGAGGCAGGAGAGGTGATATTCTTGCTGCTGTTTGGTCCTTCTGGTTACAAGCTGCAGGTACTATAGATACTGCATCTAGGAACGACTTCACTCACTGTCCTCACAGGAAGCTGAAATATCTCCTACAGTGAAGCTGGCTCCTCACTTTGCAGATCGAAGCTGCACGTCCTGAGGCTGGAGTGGGAGCAATGATGTCCAACGTCTAACTAGTACACGTACCAGAAGAAGCTGAGACACCAGACACAACTGGCCTGGCCATTGATAGCTGCCAAGAATAGAGCATTCTCTCAGGTCAGATGCACTGCAGGAGAATCGTCAGTGATCCTCTGCTCTGCACAAGTGTGCGTGACACAATCTTCTTACTGCCACCTCACACTTGTGCTAAATCTGCTGCTGGTGCACTCTATGCTCAATGCTCACCTACTACTCTGGTTGCTGGGGCAAGCCTCCTTCCCCTCGCCTGAGCAGTTGCCCTGCTGTAGCAACTCCAGCAGTCTTCTGTTGGAGAGTAAGGGAGCTATCCTCTGCGAGCTTGTGACAGTCTCGGCTTTATTCTGCGAGACTTCCCTGCAGTGGAACCAAAGTAGGGACTGAGCGTGAGGGAACGGGAAACAAAAACAGAAGTTGTTGTTGTATGATGATCCCAGTGACTGAATAGGAAGGTTTAACGGTTTGGAGGATAGGATGAGTGAGAGCTGTTAAATGAACGTGTTGGATGCAATAGTGAGTGTTACAGTCCATGAGCAGTGCCAGAGTTAGTGGGTGCTAATCCTGTGTAAGTGAAAGTAGTAGAATCTACCCTTGCAGAACACAGAAGGTAATTAACCTCTTTTCCACAATGCAATGTGTTTCTTTTTCGTGCCTGCATAGCAGCCTTGAGTCCTGAAGTCCCAGCCCAGGTTGGCTGAGCATGTCAATTACTTTTGGCAGTCAGCGGTAAACTGCACTGCTTTGATCTTGAACACCCAAACCTCAGGGTCACTGTTGGAGAGACTGGGTGTGAGCTCCCCTTTCTGTCTTTCCCTGGGTTCTAGTGGGAAAGGGTTTATCAGCTGTTAGATTGTTTGGAACTTTTGGAGTGATTAAAGTTGAAACAATAGCATTTTTAAAATAGGAGAGGGTCAGACAACAGGCACCACATAATCAGCGCAAGATAAAGAAACCGACATTGCTAACTGACAGCAGTGAACCTGCACAGTTACTGCCTTTGCTGCTGTTTGAATTCATGTAGGAAGAGGGGTGGGGAGGTCATTCAAGAACTTGGAGTTAGGCTGGAAGCTAAAAGCGAGGACAGACAGAGTCGTCATCTCTGGGTTGTTGCCGGTGCCACGTGACAGTGAGGCAAGGAATAGGGAGAGAGTGCAGTTGAACACGTGGCTGCAAGGATGGTGTAGGAGGGAGGGCTTCAGGTATTTGGACAATTGGACTGCATTCTGGGGAAGGTGGGACCTGTACAAGCAGGATGGGTTGCACCTGAACCAGAAGGGCACCAATATCCTGGGGGGTAGGTTTGCTAGCACTCTTCGGGGGGGTTTAAACTAATTTGGCAGGGGGATGGGATCCGGACTTGTAGTCCAGCAAGTAAGCTAGCTGTGTTTCAGGATGTCCAAGAATGTAGGGAGGCTGTGGAGAAGGTAGCACTGACAGGGAATACTTGAGGACACAGAGATGGGCTCAAGTGCGTATACTTCAACGCAAGAAGTATCAGAAATAAGGTGGGTGAACTTAAGGCATGAATCGGTACCTGGGACTATGATGTTGTGGCCATCACGGAAACGTGGATAGATGAGGGACAGGAATGGTTGTTGGAGGTTCCTGGTTACAGATGTTTCAGTAAGATTAGGGAAGGTGGTAAAAAAGGAGGGGGGGTGACATTGCTAATTAGAAATGGTATAACTGCTGCAGAAAGGAAGTTTGAGGGGGATCTGCCTTTGGAGGTAGTATGGGCTGAAGTCAGAAATAGGAAAGGTGCAGTCACCTTGTTGAGTGTTTACTATAGGCCCCCCCAATAGCAGCAGAGATGTGGAGGAACAGATTGGGGAACAGATTTTGGAAAGGTGCAGAAGCCACAGGGTCGTAGTCATGGGCGACTTCAACTTCCCAAATATTGATTGGAAGCTCTTTAGATCAAGTAGATTGGAAGGGGTGGTGTTTGTGCAGTGTGTCCAGGAAGCTTTTCTAACTCAGTATGTAGATTGTCCAACCAGAGGGGAGGCCATATTGGATTTGGTACTCTGTAATGAGCCGGGACAAGTGATGGGCTTGTTAGTGGGTGAACATTTTGGTGATGTGACCACAATTCTGTGACTTTCACCTTGGTTATGGAGAGAGATAGGTGCGCACAACAGGGTAGATTTTACAATTGGGGGAAGGGAAATTACGATGCTGTAAGACAGGATTTGAGGAGCATAAGTTGGAAGCATAGGCTGTCAGGGAAGGATGTGGTGGAAATGTGGAACTTTTTCAAGGAGCAGATACGACGCGTCCTTGATATGTATGTACCTATCAGGCAGGAAAGAAATGGTCGCGTGAGGGAGCCTTGGTTGACGAGGGAGGTTGAATGTCTAGTAAAGAGGAAGAAGGAGGCTTACATAAGGTTGAGGAAACAGGGTTCAGACAGAGCAGTGGAGGGATACAGGATAGCCAGAAGGGACCTGAAGAAAGGGATTAGGAGAGCTAAGAGAGGGCACGAAAAATCCTTGGCGGATAGGATCAAGGATAACCCCAAGGCATTTTATGCGTATGTGAGAAACATGACAATGACGAGAACGAGGGTAGGTCCGATCAAGTGGGAGATTGTGTATTGAGTCGGAAGAGATAGGAGAGGTCTTGAACAAGTACTTTTCTTCAGTATTTACGAACGAGAGGGACCGTATTGTTGAAGAGGAGAGTGTGAAACGGACTGGTAAGCTAGAAGAGATACTTGTTAGGAAGGAAGGTGTGTTGGACATTTTGAACAACTTGAGGACAGACAAGTCCCCCAGGCCTGACGGGATATATCCTAGGATTATGTGGGAAGCAAGAGAGGAAATTGCAGAGCCGTTGGCAATGATCTTTTCATCTTCACTGTCAACGGGGGTGGTACCAGGGGACTGGAGAGTAGCGAATGTTGTGCCCCTGTTCAAAAAAGTGAATAGGGATAACCCTGGGAATTACAGGCCAGTTAGTCTTACTTCTGTGGTAGGCAAAGTAATGGAAAGGGTACTGAAGGATAGGATTTATGAGTATCTGGAAAGACACTGCTTGATTAGGGACAGCCAGCACGGATTTTCAAGTCTTATTGAATTCTTTGAGGAGGTGACCAAGCATGTGGATGAGGGTAGAGCAGTGGATGTAGTGTACATGGATTTTAGTAAGGCATTTGATAAGGTTCCCCATGGTAGGCTTATGCGGAAAGTCAGGAGGCATGGGATAGAGGGAAACTTGGCCAATTGGATTGAAAACTGGCTAACCGGTCGAAGTCAGAGAGTGGTGGTAGATGGTAAATATTCAGCCTGGAGCCCAGTTACAAGTGGAGTTCCACAGGGATCAGTTCTGGGTCCTCTGCTGTTTGTAATTTTTATTAATGACTAGGATGAGGGAGTCGAAGGGTGGGTCAGTAAATTTGCAGATGATACGAAGATTGGTGGAGTTGTGGACAGTGAGGAGGGCTGTTGTCGGCTGCAAAGGGACTTAGATATGATGCAGAGCTGGGCTGAGGAGTGGCAGATGGAGTTCAACCCTGCCAAGTGTGAGGTTGTCCATTTTGGAAGAACAAATAAGAATGCGGAATACAGGGTTAACGGTAGGGTTCTTAGTCAGGTGGAGGAACAGAGGGATCTTGGGGTCTATGTACATAGATCTTTGAAAGTTGCCACTCAGGTGGATAGAGCTTGTAAGAAGGCCTATGGTGTATTAGCGTTCATTAGCAGAGGGATTGAATTCAAGAGTCGTGAAGTGATGTTGCAGCTGTACAGGACTTTGGTTAGGCCACATTTGGAGTACTGTGTGCAGTTCTGGTCGCCTCACTTTAGGAAAGTTGTGGAAGGTTTGGAGAGGGTGCAGAGAAGATTTACCAGGATGTTGCCTGGAATGAAGAATAGGTCGTACGAGGACCGGTTGAGAGTTCTCGGCCTTTTCTCGTTGGAACGGCGAAGGATGAGGGGTGACTTGATAGAGGTTTATAAGATGATCAGAGGAATAGATAGAGTAGACAGTCAGAAACTTTTTCCCCGGGTACAACAGAGTATTACAAGGGGACATAAATTTAAAATGAAGGGTGGAAGGTATAGGGGAGATGTCAGGGGTGGGTTCTTTACCGAGAGAGTGGTGGGGGCATGGAATGCTCTGCCCGTGGAAGTGGTAGAGTCAGAATCATTGACTACCTTTATGCGGCAATTGGATAGGTACATGGATGGGTGCTTAATCTAGGATAGATGTTCGGCACAACATCGTGGGCCGAAGGGCCTGTTCTGTGCTGTATTGTTCTATGTTCCATGTATCGCTGGCCATGGGAGTGCATCTGGGAAAACTTAAGAAAAAGCAAAATTCATAACTGATCTTGGGAATCTGTTTGGCTGCGGTCACAGCACAGAAAGAACTAAGTGTAGCCTTGCTGGTATCTACAATAGTGAGTAGAGTAGGTTTGTTCTTGATTATATGTTTTATTGAGATATGTCTCCTGATCTATGGCTTATATTTCTAAGTTTAGTGTTAAGTTAGCCTGGACCAGTGTTGTATAGAGGAATAAGATGGTGCTCTCTTCTGGGTCTGTAGATTGGTAGAAGCAAAACTAGCCTTTAGTAGAGTGGTGTGTCCTTCCCATTGAATGTGCGAGTTTAGGGAGAGTTTACATGTTACTGAGGATTATATCTGCGATAAATGCAATTGGGTGCCAATCCTACCAGATCGAATGGATCAGTTGGAGTGACACTTGGAGGCAATGAGTAATTTACAAGAGCAAGGGAATGTGATGGATGGCAGTTACAGGAAGGGAGAAAAACCACAGATCCAGTCACACTAAATGGGTTAACTCCAGGAAAAGGTAGCGCTAGGCAGGTAATGTGGCCATTCCCCATTTCAAACAAGTATGCCGTTTTAGAAAACGTAGGGGGTGATTGGTTCTCAAGAATGTAGCATGACAGCCAAGCTTCTAGTGTCAAGACAGGCTCTAATGCAATGAGGGGTATGTCTGGTTTGAAGTGATTGATTGTGATAGGAAACTCTCTCGACAAAGGCACGGACAAATGTTTCTGCGGCCAGCAGTGAAAAATCAGAATGGTGTGTTTCCTCCCTTCTGCCAGGATCAAAGATGCCCCCGAGATGGTGCAGAATGTTCTGAAAGGGGAAAGGGACTAGCAGGAGGACCCTGATCAATTGTACCTTAGGACTCTGAGAAGTAAAGGAACTGTTTGCTGGGCCGCTTGCTGAAATATTTGTATCATCGATTAGTCACAGGTGAGGTGCGGGAAGACTGGAGGTTGGCTAATGTAGTACCACTATTGAAGAAGAAAGGTGGGAAGGAAAAGTCAAGGAATTCTCGACAGGTGAGCCTGACGTGTGGTGGGCAAGTTGTTGGAGGGAATCCTGAGGGACAGGGCTTACACCTATTTGGATAGGCAAGGACTAATTAGGGATAGTCAACGTGGCTTTGTGTATGGGTCTTTTGAAGAAGTAACAAAGAGGATTGATTAGGGCAGAGCAGTGAACTTGATCTGTGTGGACTTCAATAAGATATTCGAAAAGGTTCCCCATGGGAGATTGGTTAGCAAGGTTAGATCTCTCGGAATACAGGGAGAACTAGCCAGTTGGATACAGAACTGCATCGAAAGTAGAAGACGGAGGGTGGCGGTCAAGGTTGCTTTTCAGACTGGAGGCCTGTGACCAGTGGAGTGCCACAAGGATTGGTTTTGGGTCCACTACTTTGACATTTATGTAAGTGATTTGGATGTGAACATGGGTATAGTTAGTAAGTTTGCAGATGGCACCAAAATTGGAGGTGTAGTGGACAGCGAAGAAGGTTACATTAGATTGCAACGGTATCTTGATCAGATGGGCCAATGGGCTGAGGAGAGACAGGTGGAGTTGAATTTAGATAAATGCGAGGTGTTGTAATTTGTGAAAGTAAATCTTAGGAGGAATTAAACATTTAATGGTAAGGTGTTGCTGAACAAAGACATTGGAATGCAGATTCCTGGCACCTTGAAAGTAGAGTCACAGATAGGATAGTGAAGAATGTGTTTGGTATGCTTTTCTTTGTTGGTCAGAGCATTGAATGTAAGATTTGGGAGGTCATGTTGCAGCTTTACAGGACATTGGTTAGGCCACTGTTGGAATATTGCATGCAATTCTTGTCTATTTCCTATCTGAAGGATGTTGTGAACCATGAAAGGGTTCAGAAAAGATTTACAAGGATGTTGCCAGGGTTGGAGGATTTGAGTTGTAGGGAGAGGCAGAATGGGCTAGGGCTGTTTTCCCTGCAGCATCAGAAGCTGAGGGGTGACCTTAGTTTTGTAAAATCATGAAGGGCATGGATAGGATAAATAAACAAGGTCTTTTCTCTGAGCTGGTGGAGTTCAGACCTAGAGGGCATAGGTTTAGAGTGAGAGGGGAAAGATTATAAAAGGGGTAAGGGGCAAAGCTTTCATGCAGAGGGTGGTACATATATGGAATGAGCTGCTAGAGTGGAGCTAGTGCAGTTGTAACATTTAAAAGGCATTTGGATGGGTACGTGAACAGGGAGGGATGGGGCAAGTGCTGGCAAGTAGGACTAGGTTAGGATATCTGGTTCGGTATGGATGAGTTTGACCGAAGGGTCTGTTTTGGTGTTAAACATCTTGATGACTCTATGCCCACAGTATAACGGCCAGCTCTGAGAGCATCTGAATTTTTGTGGAGCTGTAGTCTGGATCTGGTATCAGCGGCATGAGCATCACAATGTCCCAGCTGTGGTGAGAACCTGTGCCACACTTTTTCAGTTGGTAGCATGGACTGTGTGGGAAGAGGCTGATGGCGGCATTAATACACTGAACAGCAGACGCTTGTGTAAGAAAAGTCCGCACTGACTATGGTGGAGTAGCTGCCATGAATCTACCTCCGAACACACTTGGCTTAAAAATGGGAAAATTCAGCCTATTATTTCTGTCTAATCCTTCCATCATTTATATTTATAACAGATATCTGGGATTGGGTGAAACCCCAATGGTTGAAGATCCAGACAGAGGAAAAGATACCATAACTTCAGGAATTAGCAAGGACACAGGTAGTTCGACCAAATTCTTGGAAGTATTTTTTTTACCCTGATCAGTGTCAGATTTTATAACATTATTTGCAAGGAAAGAGTTTTAACTTATTGAATAAAGTAGTCTCTTGGTAAATAAAAATGAAGTATAAAGTGGAAAAGTCACTAATTGATTAATCTAAGAGACTGTTGAATATTGTATCTGAAAATGCACAAATCATTGGGAATGCATTTGGCACATCAGTTATGAGACATTTAATCTGGGGTGTGTGTGTAGGGGGTGGGGAGACACTGACTTGGGGAAATTATTGTGCAGTTCAGCCTTTATATAAGGCTTCCAGGGCAATATTATAAATAGAAGCCCAAAGTTGCCTTTATTAGCTATTATTTTCAGAGTATCACATCCTGTGGCAAATCACAGGAGCATTTCAAAACATAAATTGACATCAAGCAACAAACAGAGGAGTGAACATAGAGGTGGGGCATCTCTTCCCCATTTTAGGTTGTGATATTTTGGGGCTTTTCATGTCAAGTGTCCAGTTATGACTAGCAGTGAATTTTCTCGTGTTGTTTTCTGTTGCACCCATCATCAGTTACGTAACTGATGGCTTTGCCTTCCTGCTCATGCAATCATGAGGCAGGAGAAGTATTCTTGCTGCTGTTCGGTCCTTCTGGTTGCAAGCTGCTGGCACTATGGATTCTGCATCTAGGTACTAGTACACTCACTGTCCTCATTGGAAGCTGAAATAGCTCTTGCAGTGAAGCTGGCTCCTCAATTTGCAGGTCGGAGCTGCACGTCCTGATGCAGGAATGGGAGCAATGATGACCAACATGTAACCAGCAGACATACCAGAAGAAGCTGAGACACCAGACACAGCTGGCGTGACCATTGATAGCTGCTGAGAATAGTGCATTCTCTGAGGTCAGATGTAATGCATAACAGTGCAGGAGAATTGTCCAAGGTCCTAGAACATTACAGTGCAGTACAGGCCCTTCAGCCCTCGGTGTTGCGCCGGCCTGTCATACAAATCTGAAGCCCATCTAATCTACATGTATGTCCATATGCTTGTCCAATGAAGACTTAAATGTACTTAAAGTTGTTGAATCTACTACCGTTGCAGGCAAAGCATTCCATACCTTTACTTCTCTGAGTAAACAAACCACCTCTGACATTGTCCTGTATCTATCAATTTTCAGGGATCTGTGTACTTGGACACAGATCTCTCTGCTCATCTGCACTACCAAGAATCTTACCATTAGCCCAGTACTTTGCATTCCGGAAAGTACCGGAGCTCGTGCACAAGGGTGCACGACACCATCTTCTCACTGCCACCTCACACTTGCACTAAATCTGTTGCTGGACATGGACGTCACCAGTGCTCATCTACTCCTGAGTTGGTTGCTGATGCAGGTCTCCTTCCTCTCGTCTGAGCAATTGCCCCGCTCCAGCCAACAGCAGTGTCTTCTGTTGGAGAGTAAGTATTCATGAGCTGAACAGCAGATGTTTTTGTGAGGGACAAGTTGACTATGACCATGGCAGGCCAACTTTCATTAATCTCTGTGACAACGCACTTTGCTAAAAATGGGAAAAATAATCAGTGCATCGTTTCCTCTGCCTAATCCTCGTATTAATGTATTGATTGCAGATCATCAGAATCTGGGGACGTGTGACACCACAAAGGCTGCAGATGTGAATACCGGAGAAGATACAACTACTTCAGGAACAACAAAGGACACAGTTAAACAAAATTTATTGTTTCGTCTCTTCTTCCCTAACCCACCACCACGCCACCTCCAGTAAGTGTCAGATTTTGTTACATTGTTTGCATGCTTGATGTAATGAAAAATGAAATCTCTTGGTAAATCTCAATGGAGATGATTGAGTTGGGGGCCAAGTATGTCAATGTTTACAGGTGACACTAAGATGGGTGGAACAGCAATTTATCCAGACCGCATTGAATGTGTACAGAGGGATAAAGATAGGTTAAGTGAGTGGGTAAGGCTCTGGCAGAAGGAGAACTATGTTGGTGAGAATAATAGCAAATTGGACCGATTGTTTAAATGGTGAAAATTTGCGGCATGATGCTGTGCACAGTGGCCTGAGTGTCCTTGTGCATGATTGACAAAGTTGGTTTGCAAGTGAATTTGAATTGAATTTGTCACGTCTACTGAGGCACGGTGAAGAGCTTTGTCTTGCGAGCAATACAGGCAGATCGCATAGCTAACTTGCATAGCTAAGTAAATATTAGGTAAACACTGGCAAAAACAAAAACACAGGTGCAGGTGATTGTTAAGAGTTTGAGAGTCCATTCAGCATCCTAACAACAGTAGGGTAGAAACTGTTAGGAAACCAACTGGTGCATGTGTTCAGGCTTCTGTACCTTCCGGATGGTAGAGGTTGTAGAAAAGCATTGCCAGGGTGGCATGGATCTTTGTGAATGCTAGCAGCCTTTCATTGACAGCAGGCCTGGTAGATGGGTTCTGTGGATGGGAGATTGGCCTTTGTGATTGTTTAGGCAGAGTTCACCACTCTCTATAACAGTCTTTGATCTTAAATGGTACATTGCCATTACCAGGTAGTGATATATCCAGGCAGAATGCTCTCAATTGTGCATGTATAAATGTTGGCAACGGTTTTTGCTATCATGCCAAATGTCCTCAGCCGCCTGAGGAAGAACATGCGTTGTTGGGCCTTTTGTAACCAGTGTGTCCACGTGAAGAGTCCAAGAAAGCTTGTTGTGGATGACTACTCCCAGGAGCTTGACACTCCACTCGTTCCAACTCTGTGCTGTTAATGTGTATGAGTAACATTCCCCCAAAATTCAATAGTAAGTTCTTTTTGGTTTTGCTGGTATTGAGAGCTAGGTTGTTGTCAGTGCACTATTTTTCCAGATTCTGTTTTGTTGCCATTTGAGATTCAGCCAATTATGGTGGCAACAGCAAATTTGTAAATGGCAATAGTCTGGTACAGTGGGGGCTGAGTACGCACCCTGGGGGTATCCAGGGTTGGGTGTTAGTGAGGATGAAATATTGTTTCCAGTCTTCACTGATTGTGGCTGTGGATTAGGAAACTGAGGATCCAGTTGCAGAGAGTGGGTCTTAGTCCAAGATCACTATGTTTAGTAATCAGTCTCAAAGGGATACTAGTGTTGACTACAATTCAACCTTCAATGAGTAGGATTCTTGCATCACTGTTCCAACTGTCAAGATGTTCTAGGGAGGAGTGGAGGGTCAGTGATATGGCAGGTAACGTGGATCTGTTGGTCCAATAGGCAAATTGGAATGGGTCAAGAGTAGTGGAGAGGCTAGAGTTGGTTAATGCCATGACCTGCCTTGCAAAGCACTTCATGACCACCGAAGTTAGAATCACCTGAGCGATAGGTTTTGAGACATGCTGCATGAGCCATTTTCAGCACAGGGTTGATGCTGGCCCTCTTGAAACAGGCAGGGACAGCAGCCTGCTGCAGGTTGAAGATGTCAGAGCAGACTTCTGCCAGTTGATCTGCGCGTGCTCTGAGTGTGCAGCCTAGTACTCTGGTCCCATTGTTTACCTTGGATTCACACAAAGGAAAACTGATCTGACTCTGCAGTGACTGTTTGGATAGGTTCATCAGGACTTGTCAGAATAGGTGTTACCTCTTCACCAAAGTTCTATTCAAAGTGAGCATAGAAGGCATTGAGATGATCTGGGAGGGATTTGTCATTGTCTGCTATCTTGCACTGTCTCTTTTTAGAACCTGTGAAGTCATTCAGTCCCTGCCATAGTCGTCAGGTGTCTGTGTCTCTAGTTTGCATGTCTATTGGTCCTTGGCTGTCTTAATGGCTCTGTGAAGGTCATACTTTGGTTCTTTTATATTTGAGTGGGTCTCCTGATCTAAAGGCCTATTGCCTGGTTTTTAGCAGGTTCTGTATGTCCTGGCTCATCCAGGGTTTCCTGTTAGGGACCACCCAGATTGACTTCCCTGGTATGCAGTCCTCTACATGCTTGCTGATAAATGTCTGTGACGGTGGTGGCGTACTCGTCCAAAGTACCTGCGGACTGTTTCAACATGGCCCAATCAACCGATTCCAGACAGCACCAGAGTTGATCCTCTCTCCTCCGACTACCACTGGATCTGTATCCGTGAGGTGGTCTCCTGCTTGAACTTTTGCCTGTAAGCCAGAAGGAGAAATGCTGCACTGGTCAGAGTTCCTGAAATGAGAGCGGGGGTTGGAGCAGTTGGCATCCTTCAGTGGTGCAGCAGTGGTCTAAAATGTTCGGGTCTCTAGTGGGGTAGGTAATGTTCTAGTGGTACTTGGGCGGCAGCTTCCTTAGATTGGCTTGACTGAAGTCACCATTTACAATAAACAGTGCTTCGGGGTGTTCCATCTTCAGGGTGTTAATGGTGGATACAGTACGTCCAGAGCTTCCTCAACCTTTGCTTGTGGTGGTATGGGCACAACAGTTGGTATAACAGTGGTAAATTCCTGTGATGGTTAGGGGCAGCATTTGATGGTGAGGGATTCCAGGTTTGGGCAGCAATGGCTGTCCAGGGTTGCAATGTCCATGCATCACATTGTTTTTAAAAACAAACCTCTCCACCATTTCTCTTACCTGAGGACGCTGTACAATCCAATCAGAAGGATAAGAGAAACTATCAGTCTGAAATGCCCAGTCGGGAATGGATGGGTTGAGCCAGGTTTCCGTCAAGCAGAGTGCGCAGCAATCCCGCAGTTCACAATGGAAGCTGAGCCGTGATCGGAGTTTCATCCATCTTGTTCTCCAGAGATTATATGTTTGCCAGGAGTAAGTTAGGAGGTGGGTTGGGGGGTGAGGGAGAGGTGTCTTGAAACCAAGTAGTCTCAGTCTTACTAGCAGACCGGCACGCATGACTCGCTTCCTTGCAGTCTTTTTACATTTGTATGGTCTGGTGGAGTGGATTGCAACTGCTTCCAGTTAAGTGATCCTTCCTCGGACCCTGTGGAGCAGTTTAGTCTACTTTTGCAGAGGGTCTGCCTAGGACCCAGTGTAGCAGGTAACTTACTATGTAGCTTATTTACTTTTACAGGAGGGAGTGTGTTTAGGACTCAGCGGAGAAGGTAAGTTTTTGCTTGTTCTGATTTGACCAGTTCCTGCTTTCAGTTGCTTGCGATTTGCTGTTACATGTCCAACACACTTTTTTTTTCAGACTTGTTTGAGCTGTCGTCAGGTAAGATCTGATAGATTTCTTGTCAGGTAAGTAATTAAGTGCAGCAGGTAATTAAGTCAAATTGAATATTGTCCTTCATTGCTCGAGGGATGGAATTTAAAAACCAGGAGTTTACGCTGCTGCTAAATAGGGAAATGATGTACTGGCACTGCAGGGAGTGCTGAAGATATTCACTAGATTGATTCAGCAGTTGAGGCAGTTGGCTTCTGAGGAGAGATTGAGGAGATGGGGACAATACTCCTTGGAATTAAGATTGAGGGGGATTCTTATTGTAATGTATTTTGAAGAGAGTAGATGAGATAGAAAGGTTGTTTCCACTAGCTGATGAAACTAGAACTAGGGGACATAGCATCAAAATAAGGGGGAGTAAATTTTAGGACTGAGGTGAAGAGAAATCTCTTCACCCAAAGGGTTGTGAATCTGTGGAATTCCCTGCCTTGTGAAGCAGTCGAGGCTACTTTGTTTTTTTTTAAGTCAAAGATAGATATTTGAACAGTAAAGGAAATAAGAGTTATGGTGAGCAGGCTGCTAAGTAGAGCTGAGTCCATGAAAAGATCAACTATGATCTTATTGAATATAGCAGCAGGTTTGAGCGGCCAAATTGCCTCCTACTGCTCCTGTTTCTTGTGTAGGGGAAAAATAAACTGTCAGACACCTGAAGAGTCAAATAAAGTGTTGAATGTTGTCTCTAAGTGTACAAAACATTTAGCCTATATTGGCATGTCAGAGTATGAGACATTTAATCTGATATGTATGAACCAGTGTTTGTTTTTAAATGACTTTGAAATTATTATGGAGGTCAGTATTAATAAAGGATTCCAGGACAATATTACATTTGGCCACAAAGTTGCGTTTATTGTGCATAATTTTCATAGGAATATAACATCGTGTAACAAATCACAGGCACATTAGCAAACATGAATTGTCATCAAGCTACAAACAAAGGAGTGGGCACAGAGGAATGGGATATTTTGTCCATTTTAGTTTTTGTTTTTGGGAAGTTTCATGCCAAGTCTCCTGACATGACTTACTGTGATCTTCCTTGTGCTATCATCTTCTCCTGACCGCATTAATTATGTGACAGACGTTTTTTTGGTTTCCTTCTCATGCAATCTCGTGTCAGGAAAGAAAATATTCCTGCTGCTGCTCACACCTTCCAGGTTACAAGTCTCCTGGCACCATAGTAAAGCCCAACTATATGTGGTCTAAGCCTTAAGGTTGATGCTGTATGTGGAAAATTCAAGGTTATGTTTAGTAAAGGTGCGTTATTTGACAGAGGGCCTCCATTTTAACCAGTCTGAATTTCAAGTCTTAATTGGATGGGGAAATGAATAGGAATGGTTTGGAGGGATATGGGTCAAGTGTTGGCAGGTGGGACTAGATTGAGCTGGGATATCTGGTTGGCATGGACGAGTTGAACTGAAGGATCTGTTTCCATGTTGTACATCTCTATGACTCTATGGTATTGTCTAGTTTATCTTTGAGGAGTGGAGAATTGCAAGTTACGTTAACATGAGGCAAGATTAGCTCCTCTTTTCAATACAAATTCATGGAAATTCTTGTTTTTCGTTAGCGAGATTCAGAACTTACCGTTGAAACCTAAAGGATAAAATGGGAAATATTTTCTTGGTCTTGTGAATGCAATTATTTCTCAATTTTGCTGGGTTTTTTTTCCCCCATGTTATGTTCCATTGCCACTCAAGAACACTTGAACAGAAATTGCCGGCTTGAGATATAAACAACATTTAAGACATAAGCATAGTTTGCTATGGTTTGAATTTGAATTGTGTTTGAATTCATATCTATACACTTCAACTAAAGAAAGGGTAATGGCTCAATTGTCAATAAGAAATGGCAAAATGGATGTAGGGAGAAAAAGATTTCTTGGCTACATAATTTGACATTTGTCCCTTCCATCATCATTGACAACGTTGGTTTAACAAACTGTAGTTTGTTCCTGAACAGCATTGTGGATCGACCTCCCCATTCCATTGGATTAAGAAGTTAGCTCATATTGCCTTTTCATGGGCAGTGAAGGATTGATGAGAAGTTCTGGCTCAGACACCCATGTCCATAACTCATAAACCTATACTTAAAAAATTTAGAGTTTGACATGTGAGTGAGTCAGTTACAGTTCGTCATGCAGCATGGAAACAGACCCTTCAGTCCAACTCATCCATACAAACCAAGTTTTCCAAACTGAATTTGTCCCAGTTGCCTGCATTTGGCCCATATCCCTCAATGTTTTATACTTGTGTACCTGTCCAAATGTCATTTCAATGTTAAACGTGTATCTACACCAACCACTTTGGCAGTTCGTTCTACATGTGAACTACCCTCTGAAACAGTTGTCCCTCGGGTTCCTTTTCAATCTTTTTCCTCTCATCGTATACTTTGGCCTCCTAATTTTGAACCCCCCCCCCCCCCCACCTTGGTGAAAAGATGTTTGATGTTCACCTTATTCATGTAGCTGTAATTTTTATAAACCTCTACAAAGTCACCTCTCAACCTTTCCAGTATTAAAAAAAAACTCTCAACCTATCCAGCCTCATTATAACCAAACCCCTCTAGTCCTGGTAAGATGTAAATCTTTTCTGCACCCTCAAATTTAATAATATCTTTCCTGTGGCTGGACGATCAGAACAGTACACAATACTCTAAAAGTGATCTCTACAATGTTGGGATTGTACACACTGAAGGATCTGGGTGATCGTGTAGAAATCTAAATTCTGACAGTTAGATGCAGGATGGTTGGGGAGTTCAGAACCAGTGGTCAAAGTTTTAGGTTTAGGACTAGAATAGAATAGCAATTTATGTCACGTGTATTTTTATTTAGAAAGTTACTGAAATATTTGATATGTTGCCATACCACAGAGCCTAAATTAATAAATGAGGGGCAAAAAAAAGTTAATCGCAGTTCAATTAATGGCTCCTAGTTTCCTGTTACGCTGGAAAACCGGGCCGAAACCGCCCAACAGGGCCCAGCAAAGACTGCAATGCCAAGTTGAGATAGGTGCACCACGCTGAAATGAGACCTCTATGTTAGGCCTTTGAACGATCCAGAAGCCAACTCCAAAGCAAGGACAGTCCATTTTACAGTAGAGGTGTTGGTACTGCAAGAAGCTAGAGAGGAATTGCAGGCTTTCTGCCTGATATTTTTGCAATATTATTAGCCACAGGTGATGTCCTGGAAGGCGAGAGAGTGGAGAATATTGTGCCCTTATTCTAGAAGGGCTGCAAAGAAAACCAGGGAATTGCAGACCAGTAAGCTTAACATCTGCAGGAGGCAAGTTATTTGAGAAGATTCTGAAGGATAATACATTGAATTTTGATAGACAGGGTTTGATTAGGAGTAGTTGGCATGGCTTTGAGTGGAAGGTAATGTCTCTCAAAGTTGTTAGTTCTTCGCAGTGACCCAGAAGGTTGACTAGGGCAGGGTTGTAGATGTAGTCTATATGAATTTCATTAAGGCCTTTATAAGGTTCCACATGGTAGGCATGGAATCCAGGGAAAGCTGCCAAATTGGACACACAATTCACTTGATGGTGGGAAGCAGAGGATGCTGAGAGGAGTGGAGGCCTGTAACCAGTGGAGTGCATCAGGAGTTGGTGCTAGGCCCATTATTGTTGTTTTAATCATTGATCTGGATGAGAATCTAAAAGGCATTAGATTAGATTGCTTAGTGTGGGAACAGGCTCTTCGGCCCAACAAGTCCACGCCAACCCTCCGAAGGGCAACCCACCCAGACACATTCTCTTACATTTACTCCTTCACCTAACTGTATGGGCAATTTAGCATGGCCAATTCACCTAACCTCCACGTTTTTGGACTGTGGGAGGAAACCCACGCAGACACTGGGGTAATGTGCAAACTCCACACAGTTGTCTGGGGTGGGAATTGAATCCGGGTCTCTGACGCTGTGAGGCAGCAGTGCTAACCACTGTGTCACCGTGCTGCATGTTTGTTTGTTTGTTTGTAAGTTTGCAGCTGACACTAAAATAGATGCTGTCATGGACAGTGAGGAAGATGATCAGAAATTGTAGCTGCACCTTGATCAGCTGGGGAAGTTGTATTGGATGTTGCTGAGGCCACCCTGGAGTATTGGGTTCAGTTTTGGACACTTGGCTATAGGAAGGATGTCACTAAACTGGAAAGAGTGCAGCAGAAATTTACAAGGATGTTGCCAGAACTGAAGGGTCTGAGTTATAAGGAGAGATTGGACAAGCTAGGACTTTTTTTTCATTAGAGCAGAGGAGACAGAGGTGGAGGATCTTCTTGAAGGGTACAAGGTCATGAGAGGCATGGATAAGGTGTATGCATTCAGTCTTTTCCCCAGAGTTGGGGAATCGAGGTCAGAGGGCATCAGTTTAAGGTGAGAGGGAAAAAAAAATAAAAGGGAACCTGAGGAGCAACTTTTTTTCCGAGGGGTATGCATATATGTAATGAGGTGTCACAAATGGTTGAAGCGGGTACATTTTAAAAGGCATTTGAACAAATACATGGATAGTAAAGGATTAGAAGAATATGGGTTGAGTGTGGCGCTGGCAAAGCACAGCGGAGAACGCAGCATCCTGGAAACAGGAGAATCAACGTTTTGGGCATAAGCTCATCATCGTGTTTCCTACACTTACAACTCTGATCTCTAGCATCTGCAGTCCTCACTTTCACCTTCAGAAGGATATGGATTGAGTGCAGGGAAATGGTGTTAGTGTAAATGAACATTTTTGTCAGCACAGACCAGTTTGGGCCAAAGGGTCTGTCTCCATGCTGTAGGACTCTATAACTGGGGCAGCACTGTGGATCAGTGGTTAGCATTGCTGCCCCACAGCACCAGGGACCCGGGTTCAATTCCCGCCTCGGGCAACTGGCTGTGTGGAGTTTGCACATTCTCCCCGTGTCTGCATGGGTTTCCTCCGGGTGCTCCGGTTTCCTCCCCCAGTCCAAAGATGTGCAGGTTAGGGTGAATTGGCCATGCTAAATTGCCCGTACTGTTAGGTGCATTAGTCAGGGGTAAATGTAGGGGAATGGATCTGGGTGAGTTAATCTTTGGAGGGTCGGTGTGGACTTGTTGGGCTGAAGGGCCTGTTTGCACAATGTAGGGAATCTAATCTAATTGCTCAAGATGACAGTGTTTTCAAGATTTTCACCATTGAATGGGAAAAGAACAATCTCCTGGCATCCCACCTGGATCAAGCTTTATACAGCTTAACATTGCTCTATAACTCATTTAATTGGAACAAACTTTGCTCCCAAACAGTTTACTCCCTGCATTATATCTTAATCTACACTCAGATTAAGATAGTACTTCAGTTTCTCTGAAGTAGAATCCCATGTGAGTACATCAGTTTTATTCGTTAACTCCTGTTGAGTTTAGTTTATCTGCCCTGCCCTTTACCTATTGACCTGTAAATGGCAGGGCCAACTGGATTTTATGTTCCAGCTGAGGGCCATGCAAGATATTGTGCAGGGTAAGAAACCTAATTGATCAGCCCATGAATGCACTGAAATGACACTAATGATCATTTCATAGCAATAAGAGTGTCCTTTGGTTATATGCACCAAAGTTCTGGCTATGAATGTTATATTAAATGCCATAGTTAATTGCGTTTCCTTGAAGAATGTATGAATTTGATGTATTTACCCATAATTCTGAATGTAACTTGCCAGTTGCGAGTCCAAATGATTAATACATGAGAAAGTGTCTTTTGGGTCAAGAGCATATAATTTGAATGTTGTACGTGCATTTTCTGAATTTTCAGCTCATGTGGCACATGGATATCATTTGATATGTGGGTAATGCAGAGTTTGGATGAAATTAAATCTGTTTTGTTTCCTCAATTTTCTTTAATCATAGATCCACACTTGACAAATATGGAGTTCTTGACAAAGTGCAATGAGGACCAGCTGTTCAAATTGACAAAGTTGTACCGGGACAGACTAGAACAAGCAATTGAAGAAGTCTCGGTTGAAATCAGCACGTTGCTAACATATGAGAAGCATTTCACTGGACAGGAGCATCAGGTAAGTGGGTGGGACAAGCAATCCGTTTGATTATTTAAAGGTGACATAACTACCACAATGTCAAGTCTTTGAAATCTAGGGTAAAAAGAAACACAGCCGGAAGAAATTGAGGCGAAGAAATATTGTGGATTTGAAACTAGGGGCAAAATTAACAATAGATTTTGCTCTGACAAGGTTGGTGAGAAATGCAACCGCTCTTCATTTGGGCTTTTCCACACCCATTTAGTGATCTCAGTGGCATTGTGGCTTGAGACCTGTTTTCTGCCCCTAATCAGATGGCTGAAAAGTATGTGAAGCCTTCAATTCCGTAAGCACCTGGGATGCCAGAGCGGATGTGTCGTGAACAGAAGCAGCAGTTGAAAATAGGAGTCTGAGTGAGGCCCCACCACTGGCATCACCCCTTCTGCTCCTTTAAAAGCCCGCTTATTGGCATGAGATGTTAGGAAGGAGAACTTCGCAGAGTTGACAGTTTGTGGTTATTGTTTCTGGTGCCCCATGTTGTGCAAAGTGATCTATTAAATTTCATTTCTACTCTGAAACTTTTAGCAGCTTGAAACCTACAAGGTAGGAGGAGGCCATTTGGCCTTTCGAGTCTACACCTGTATTCATCATGATCATGGCTAATTGTCCAACTCAATAGTCTAAATCCGTTTTCTCTCCGTAACCTTTGATTCCATTCACCCCAAGTGCGATATTTAGCCGCCTCTTGAATACATTTGTGTTTTGGCATCAACTATTTCCTGTGGTGATGAATTCCACAGACTCGCCACTCTTTGCATGAAGAAGTGTCTCCTCATCTTCATCCTAAATAGTCTACCCTGAATCCTCAGACTGTGATGCTTGGTTCTGAATGCATCCTCCCTGCATCTACCCTGTGCAGTCCTGTTAGGATTTTATAAGTCTCTGAGATCAAAATCGCGCCCCCCACCCTCATTCGTCTGCATTCCAGCGAAAACCATCCTAACCTTCTCAATCTCTCCTGAATGTCAAGTCCCTCCGCCCCTGGTAAACCTTCAATCCCTCGAGAGCAAGAGCACCTCTCCTCAGGAGATTAGACCAAAACTGCACGCAACGTTTGAGGTGTGGCCTTACCAAGGCCCTGTATAACAGCAACAACACATCCCTGCTCCTTTACTCAAAGGGGCGGCAGTGTCCTCGTAGTATTATTGCTATACTGTTAATTCAGAGACCCAGCCAATGTTCTGGGGACCTGGAAGTAAATCCCCCCCCCCCCCCCCCCCATGGCAGATGTTTTAATTTGAACTCCGTAAAATCTGGAAATAAGAGTCAAATGTTGATTGTGAATCTGTTGTCAAATGAAACCATCTGGTTCATTAATGTCCTTTAGGGAAGGAATCTGCTATCCTTACCCGGTTGTGCCTTCACCTAATTCCAGACCCACAGCAATATGGATGACTCTTCAATATCCTCTGGATGGGCAATAAAAGCAGGTTTGGCCAGCAATGCCCTCATCCTATGAATGAAGTAAAAAAAAACTCTTGTAGTGAAGACTGACATCCCATTTGACATTTTTCCTGCACTGCACATGCATGCTTATTTTCAGCAACTGGTGCTCAAGGACAGCCAAGTCCTGCTGCACACCCCCTTCTCCCAATTTACAGTCATTTTAAGTAGTGATCTGCCGCCTTCATTTGACTTCCAAATGAATAACTTCACATTTTATCCAAATTATACTGCATCTGCCATTGACTTGCCCACTCACCCAACCTGTCCCGACCACTGCATCCTCATCACAGTTTACCCTCCCGCACAATCAGATACCATCTGCAAAATTTGAGATGCTACACAAGTTGGCTCCTGCACATATTGGTCAAGAAAACCATTCCATATACACTCCAGGATTTCCTTCTGGGCATTATGGCTAATTAGATTTTGCCCAATCTATGTGCAGATTGAAGTCACCCATCATCACTGCTATTCCCTGACCACATGCACCTCTAATTTCCTGTTTAAGGAGCATGTGATAAAGGAGTATTTGTAATCATGAGTGATTTTAATTTGCATATAGATTGGGCAGCCATGTCTCCATAATCCTAATCATGTCATACCCATTTACATCTCTGCATGATTAGTTCAGCCACTTCGTTGCAAATGTTCTACATATGAAGGCACAAAGGCTGTAAGCTTGTCTTTTTAACATTGTCTTGCTCCCAGTATTTTTGAGTTTTGTCCTTGGTTTTTCTGCCTATCACTTTTCGTTTTCCCTTTTCTAACTACTTGCTTTTGTCCTTGTTCCCTCTTTCCCGACTCCTTACGTTGGTTTCCAACATCCTGGCATATTAGTTTAAGCCCTTCCCAATTGCTCCAGCAAACAGTCCCCTGAGGACATCAGTCCCAGTCCTGCCCAGGTGTAATCTGTCCAGTTTGGTTAGATTAGATTCCCTACAGTATGGAAACAGCTCCTTCGGTCTAACAAGTCCCAACCGACCCTCTGAAGAGTAACCCACCCAGACCCATTTCCTTCTGACTAATGCACCTAAGCATGGCCAATTCACCCTGACCTGCACATCTTTGGATTGTGGGAGGAAACCAGAGCACCCGAAGGAAACCCACGCAGACACTGGGAGAATATGCAAACACCACACAGTCAGTCACCTGAGGCTGGAATCAAACCTGGAACCCTGGTGCTATGAGGCAGCAGTGTTGACTATCCTTAATCAATCCTTGCCTATCCAAATACATGTAAATCCCGTCTCTTAGTATTCCCTCCAACAATTTGCCCGCCACTGATGTCAGGCTCACCGGCCTATAGATCCCTGGCCTTTCCTTACCACTTTTCTTATAGTGGCTTCACGTGAGCCACCTTCAGTCATCTGGCACCACACGTGACTATCGGTGATACAAATAGTTTAACAAGGGGCACAGCAATCACTCCCCTAGCTTCCCACAGAGTCCTAGGGTACCTGCAGCTTGGTCCACCTTCATGCATTTTATGACATCCAGCATTTCCTCTGTGCTATGGACACTTGTTTTTTCAAGATATTGCTGTTTATTTCCCCGTAAGCAAGATGCAAAATACTCGCTTAGTATTTCCCCCATTTCCTGCTGCCTTGCTGATTTTAATGGCCCTATTCTTTCTCGAGTTACTTTATTGTCCTTAGTGCATTTATAGAATCCCTTCGAATTATCCTTCACCTTATTTGCCGAAGCTTATACCTAACATCGTGATTCTTTCCTTAATTTAAAAAAAGACTTTCCTTCGTCATTACATCTAATTCCCCTCCCCAACAATTGTCTAAATTGCGCCTACCTTTCCAAATTCTATATCGTGTTTAGTTTTAAACACAGTTCCTGATCTTGAATCCTCTGCATCCTCAAGATTGCATGATTCTGCCTCCATAAGGCTATTATTGCTCCTATTGTAATCTCATAACGAATGAAACTCTCATTCGTGATGGTGCCACCATTAGTTCAAATTATTTAAGTGTTGTTGCTGACCTTCCTCCATCTATCGTAAACTTTGCATCCAAACTTCTGCCTTTACACTGTTGCATTTGTGTGTTTGATTGACCATGGTCCTTTTGTGACTTCAATTTAAAATTCTCTTCTTGAAGCTTAATTCTATTCGTGGTATAAACATCAACTATGTTTAATCTAGTACCTCTTTAAAACCCTCCAACATCAGTGGACATCTCTGTTCCTTCTCACTCGCTACATGCTTTCAGATGACTGGCACGTTGGCTCAGTTTTGAACACTGCTGCCTCCCAGTGCCAGGGACTATGGTTCGATTCCAGCCTCTGGTGACTGTGTCTGTATAGTTTGTTCGTTCTAACCGTGTCTGTTTGCGTTTCCACTGGGTGCTCTGGTTTCCTCTCTCAATCCAAAGTGTGTTCAGGGATGTGTAGGTTAAGTGCATTAGCTGTGGGAAATGCAGGGTTACAGGAATAGAGGAAAGGGACTGGAGGGTTGGTGTGAAACTATTGGGCCAAACAGGCTGTTTACACACTATTAAGATTCTATGATTCTGTCTTCCTATTTTCACCTTCCTAGTTATGGTTGAGATTGAAAATGGAAATTGAGGCTTGAATGACTAGAAATTATTCTATTTTTGGAGGTGTTATTTGAGGAAACCTTTTTGTCATGAATTGTGGACAATTGTGCCTGCTTTTGTCTGGGTCTTATTGCACATTGTAAAAGGTGATTGAATCAAGCGTTCATACCTAAGAAACACTTGTAGTGATACATAGGAGAACAATGTGCTTTGATCTATAGGATAACCATGTTCCTTTACACCAGGTATGAGTTTATCGAGTGAAGCATTTTCCAGAACAGGGGTCTTTGATCTGAAAAATGGGCTCTGACTTGAATCATTGTTCAGCTTTTAAGCCTGTTAAATGTTCAGTTCCCGGTTCCTAAGATGTTTACAGAATACTGATGTGATGGTTAGAATAGATGCTGCCTGATCCAGTGACTGTTTTCTATGCGAAATGCAACTTGGGAATACCATCACTGAGCGATCCTTTTCCTTCTCCTTCGCAGTCTTTATCTCTCCTTTGACTCTTCAATATACTTATTGATATGTTTTACAGAAAGTCATTGAACTTGTGGAGAAGGGAAACCAGGCGGACAGTTCCAAACTTCTCCTAACTCTTGTGATGGGGAAAGGCTCTGTGGCTCGAAGAATGATGTGGGAATCCTTTGTGAAAATGCACCATAGATTACCAAAGTTGGATAAAATACTTAACGAAATACAGGAAATTGGTATGGTTACATTGAATCCAATTTCAGATTGTAATGCTGTAGATTTTGCTAAAATGTTACAAAGATATGATTTCATGAAATTTAAATGATTTCAAACAGATTTTGAACAACTTGATAACGTGAACATGGCAAAAGGTTTACCTGAAATCCCCAGCAACCTGAAAGGTAAGAGATAAAGGAATTGAGATTTCAAATTGTTTTATTTCACTTCTGAAAATCAGAATGTTTGTTTGGAATTTCAAAATCTACTAATCAAATGTTCAGAGTGTGGGAAACTCAATTCAGAATTATTCAGAACCATCCCAAATCTTCAACTATTTTGAAGAGATTCAACCTACATGAGAAGCCATATGAGTTGTATATTGTTTAAGTGCAGATAGAAGAAAAAAAATTTCCAGCCCAGGAGCAGGCCCTTCAGCCCTCCAAACCTGAGCCGATCCAAATGTACTGTCTAAACCTGTCAGTCAATTCCTAAGCATTTGTACCCCTCTGCTCCCCCTCTACTCATGCATCTGTCCAGAGTCCAAATGAATCTACCGTGCCTGCCTCTACCACCTCTGCTGGCAACACGTTCCAAACACCCACCACCTTCTATGTGAAATACTTGCTATGTGTATCACCCTTAAACTTTTCACCTCTCTCACCTTGAAAGCATGACCTCTTGTTATTGAATCCTTCACCCGGGAAAAAGCTTGTCTCTATCCACCCTGTCTCTACCCTTCATGATTTTGTAAACCTCAATCAGGTCCCCCCTCAATCTCCCTTTTTCAAGTGAAAATAAACCTAACCTATTTGACCTCTCTTCATAGCTAGCACCTTCCATATAAGGCCAACATCCTTGTAAACCTTCTCTGCACCCTTGCCAAGTGTCCACATCCTTTTTGTAAAGTGGCGACCAGAACTGAACACATATTCTAAATGCAGCCGAATCAACGTCTTGTACAATTTTAAAATGACTTGCCAGCTCTTATACTCAATGCCCCGTCCAATGAAGGCAAACATACTATATGCCTGATTGACCACTCTAATTGTGGTCACTGTTCCCAAAGAAATCTCCCACCGCAATTTCTACACTTGTCCTGGCTCGTTCTCCAGTACCAGGTCCAATATGGCCCCTTCCCTCGTCGGGCTATTGACCTACTGTTCTAGAAAACTCTCCTGGACGCTTCGTACAAATTCTATTCCATCCAGACGTCTGTCGCTAAATGTATCCCAGTCAATGTTGAGAAAATTAAAATCTCCCATCACCACTACCCTATTGCCTCTATCTATTCATAATCTGTTTACCTATTTGTTTTTCTACCTCACGCTCACTATTGGGACACCTGTAATACAGCCCCAACAATGTAACTTCACCCTTCTTATTTCTCAGCTCCACCCATAATGCCTTACAACCGCCATTGTATCCTCCTTGAGCACAGCCATCATATCATCCCTGACCAGCAATGCAACTCCACCCCCTCTTTCACTTTCCTCCCTGTTGTGTCTGAAGCATCTATATCCTGGAACATGTAGTTGCCAATCATCATGTCCTTCCTTCAACCAAGTCTCTGTGGCAATAATATCATACTCCCAGGCACCAATCCAAGCCCTAAGTTCATCTGCCTAACACCGTATACTCCTTGCATTAAGATGTTGCAATATTTCACCAAATCAAACTGTTTATCATGACTACTTTAAATCTTACGTATGAGAACATAGAACAATATAGCGCAGAACAGGCCCTTCGGCCCTCGTTGTGCTGACCTGTGAACTGTTCTAAGCTCGTCCCCCTACACTATCTCAATCACCCATGTGCTTATCTAAGGATTGTTTAAATCTCCCTAATGTGGCTGAGTTGACTATATTAGCAGGTAGGGCATCCATGCCCTTACCACTCTCTGCATAAAGAACTTGCCTCTGACATCTGTCTTAAATCTAAACCTCTTAATTTGTAGTTATGTCCTCTTGTACAAGCTGACTTCATCATCCTAGGAAAATGTCTTTCATTGTCTACCCTATCTACTCCCCTGATCATCTTGTATGTCTCTATCAAATCCCCCCCTTAGCTGCCGCCTTTCTAATAAGAACAGACCCAAGTCTCTCAGCCTTTCCTCATAAGACCTTCCCTCTAGACCAGGCAACATCCTGGTAAATCTCCTCTGCACCTTTTTCCAATGCTTCCACATCCTTCCTGTAATGTCGCCACCAGAACTGTACACAATATTCCAAGTGGGCCGCACCAGCGTTTTGTATAGTTGCAGCATGATATTGCAGTTCCGGAACACACTCCCTCTACCAATAAAACCTAACACACCATATGCCTCCTTAACAACACTATGTACATGGACTCCAACAGCACTCTGCACGCCCACACTACCCAATATCTTTCCATTGACCCAGTACTCTGCATTTGCGTTATTTTTCCCAAATGAATCACGCACATTTAGCTGTGTTGAACTCCATTTTACACCTCTCAGCCCAATTCTGCAGTTTATCCAAGTCCCCCTGCAACCTGTAACATTCTTCCAAGCAGTAGTCCCATAACATCATTGTGGCACACCTCTTGTAACTGGACTCCAGACTGAATATTTTCCATCAACCGCCTTCTTCCAGAAAGCCCGTTTCTAATCCAAACTGCTGAATCACTTGATTCCATGTCTCTGCATTTTCTCAATCAGCCGACCATGTGAAACCTTATCAAAGGCTTTACTAAAGTCCATGTATACCACTTCAATTGTCCTACCCTCATCTGCATGCTTGGTCATCTTCTCAAAAAAACTCAGGTTTGTGAGACATGACCTGCCCTTGACTATCTGAAATCAATTTTTTTTTAAAAATGTATGTTCTTGGGATATTGACTTCATTGACGAGGCTGCCACTTTTTGCCGAGAAAGCAGTTAAGAGTGAACTGCAGCAGTGTGGGTCTGGAGTCACATGTAGGCCAGATGAGGTAAAGAGTGTAGATTTTATCCCCTAAAGCACATTTGTAAACAAAATAAATTATTGTTACAATTGACTCGTTACATGATCACCACGTTGCCTATTTAAAGATTCCAGATTTTTATTAAATTCAGACATTTGCCTCTTCAATGGTGGAATTAAAATTCATGTCCCCAGAACATCAGCTCAGATTTCTGCATTGCTAATTGTGCCATTATGCCATGCTAAAGGAAGAGATCTCAGATCTGCAGTCCTGCCAGATCTAGTCGTGAATGGTGGTGGACAATTGAACAACTTACTGGAGGCGAAGGCTCCACAAATATTCCTATCCTTCATGGTAGCAAATCCCAACTCATCAGTGCAAAATGTAGCCAGAAGTATTCGCAACAATCTTCCTTCAGTATTGGGTTAGGCCAGTTTTGGAATATTGCGGGCAATTCTAGTCTCCTTCCCATCGGAAGGATGTTGTGAAACTTGAAAGGGTTCAGAAAAGATTTACAAGGACATTGCCAGGGTTGGAGGGTTTGAGCTATAGGGAGAGGTTGAATAGTCTAGTGCTGTTTTCCCTGGAGCGTCTGAGGCTGAGGGGTGATCTTAACAGGTTTATAGAATCGTGAGGGCCATGGATAGATAAATAGACATGGTCTTTTCCCTGGTGTGGGGGAATCCAGAAGTAGAGGACATAGATTTAGGGTGAGCGGGGAAAGATATAAAAAAGACCTAAAGGGTCTTTTCACTGAGGGTGGTGCGTATGTGGAATGGCGTGCCGGAGGAAATGGTGGAGGCTAGTGCATTTGCAACTTTTTAAAAGCCATCTGGATGGGAAAGGTTTGGAGGGAAATGGGCCAGATGCTGGCAGATGGGACTAGATTGGGGTGGGATACCTGGTCGGCATGGACGGGTTGGCCCGAAGGGTCTGTTGTCGTGTTGTCCGTCTGACTCTAAGTGGCGACTGGAGAATCCATCTCTGCCTCCTTCATAGGTGCACAGTATTACAGCCTTAAGCCAATTTGATTCACTCCACATGATATTAAGAAATGGTTAAAGACACTGTATGCTGCAAAGGCTATATGCCCAAACAACATTTCAGCAATAGTATTGAAAACATGACCTCCAGAACTTGCCACTCCCATAGCCGAGCCATTCCAGTATAGTTACAGCATAGGTATCTGTCCAGTGATGTGGAAAATTGCCCACTTATGTCCTGTTCACAAAAATCAGGACAAATCCAACCTGGCCAATTAACGTCTCATCAGTCCCAATTCAGTGAAATAATGGAAGATGTCATCAACTGTGCTATCAAGTACCACCTGGTCAGCAATAACCTGTTCAGTGACACCCAGTTTTGATTCTGCCAAGGCCACTTGGCTCCAGGGCTCATTACAGCCTCGGTTCAAACATTGACAAAACAGTTGAATTTCAGAGATGATGTTGGAGTAACTGTCCTTGACATCAAGACCGAGTGAGTTTGGCACCAATGATCAGAGGGTAGTTCTACCTGGCATTTACTGCAGACAGTACTTTATCTTGGTACGTATGTCAATAATAAATCAAAACTAAAATTAGGAAATGTCTTAGGGCAGAGAAAAAGACTACTTGTCCCAAACAGGTATGTCCCTCTTCCAGAGACAAACTCATCTGGCAGTCCACTAGCTTTGCATGGAACAACCTGGGAAGGCAATTTAGTGGTATTGGTGTTGGACCAGTAATCCAGAAATGCAGATCATGCTCTGGGGATCTGAGTTCCAATCCTATCACAGCTGGTGATGTTAGATTATCCAATTAAAAGTCTGATAATAAAACTATATTACTAAAACTATTATCAATTATCATTAAAGTTTGTGAGAAGATTTGTAGCTCGGGTGCTCATTGTTGTGGTTCTGTTAGCCGAGCTGGGAGTTTTTGTTGCAAACGCTTCGTCCCCTTTCTAGGTCCCCTTCTCAGGAGGCTCCCAAGCACTGAAGATGTCACCTAGAAAGGGGACGAAGCGTTTGCAACAAAAACTCCCAACTCGACGAACAGAACCACAACAATTATCATTAATTCCCATTTGGTTTAAATACGCTTTTTACGGAATTAGATTTGCTATCATTAACATTCTCCTTTTTGTGACTCCACTCCCACAGAAATGTAGTTGACTCATAGCCTAGCAAACAGCTGGTTTGGATTGAACTACTACAAAAGTCCCCAAAAAAAACTATCTAGTTTATTCCTATCTGGCATTCACCTGGAGCCAGGAAGAAGAGCAAGATGCTTCGAGAGCTCCTGGTCAAAACGCCGACTCTCCTGTGCTCCTTGAATGCTGCCTAACCAGCGGTGCTTTTCCAGCGCCGCACTTTTCGACTCCTATCTCAGCATCTGCAGTCCTCAGTTCCTCCAAGAAGCTTGGTCCTGTCAATGCTGCAAAACCCTCTCTACTGCCACCTGTTGGGCCATTCCAAAATTAGGGCACAGTCAGACCATTCCTGTAGGGGAAGTAGTGCAGTGACATACACACTGGAGGGAGGTGCCCTAGGAGTCTTCAACATTGACTCCTGACCCCATGAAATCTCAGCATCAGGCTAAGCATGGGCAAGGAATTTTCCTTTTGATTACCAAACACCAGCTGGAACTGAGCAATAAATCTTCGTTGAGCTTTATCATTGATCAAAATTTGGAGTGAGATACTTGTTAGTGTTAATCACGAATGTTTAGTTCGGTAAAATACTGGAATTAAATTGGTTATTGAACATTGTTCGCCATTTTTTGATTTGTGAATGAGGTTTCCATTAACTGAAATTTAACTTGTTCTATTGAAGCTGTGAATCAAACGACAATAGTTCACTATTTTGCAAAGTGGAATAGAGAAGTGTTTCTTTTTGTATATTCCAATATGATTAACATTGAGAACCACTTTCTATCTGTTCTAATTAAAGGTGTTCAGGAAAAACACAAGGAAGTACTCTGTGTACAAACTCAAACACTGCAAGTAAGCACAATCCTAGTAAAGGAGAAGGTGAAGACTTTCCAGCTGGTTGATCGATATGCTGAGCTAACGGTCATCTCTGCTGTTCGAGATCGGAAACTTGTAGAGCATGAATTGCTGGCAAGAGGCCGAGACCATGAGGAGTGGAGAGAGAAACATCTCCGGAGAGAACTGGAAAAAATTCCAGTCGATTGCTTGTTCCAGAGCAGTTTTTCCTGGGTAGGATTTTTGGTCCAGAAATTAAAGAAATGGGTTTGGCAATCCAATTTCGGGAGTTCAGCAGTAGTGAGTGGAGTCCCAGGGATTGGAAAAACAACAATGGTGCAGAAGATTGTTCATGACTGGGCCACAGGGAAAATATACCCACACTTTCAATTTGTTTTCAGCTTTAAATTCCGGCACTTAAACACTTATAATGGCAGGGTTAACCTGAGAAATCTGATACTGGATATGTATCCTTACTTTGAGAATGTTCTGGGAGAGCTCTGGAAGAACCCAGAGGGTTTGCTTTTTATATTTGATGGTTTGGATGAATTCAAGGAGAGGATCGATTTTGCAGGCCATCAGAGAAGCACAGCACCTCCGCACATGTGCACAGACCCTGAAAGCTGGTGTGAGATGTCTGACATTGTGTACAGTTTAATCCAGCACAAGCTGCTCCCAGGATGTTCAGTGTTAGTGACCACTCGTCCCACTGCATTACATTTATTGGAAGTGGCTGAGGTCAGTGTCTGGGCTGAAATCCTGGGATTTGGTCGTGATGAACAGAGGGAGTACTTCAACAAGTTTTATGAAGATAAGAAAGTGGCAGCAGCTGTTTTGAAACACTTGGAGGAGAATGAGATCCTGTACACTATGTGCTATAACCCTTCATACTGCTGGATCCTCGGTCTGTCACTCGGTCCCTTCTTCAAGCAAAGAGGCAGGAAACAGCAGCATGTTCCCAGGACCGTCACTCAGCTATATTCCTACTTTATTTATAACGTTCTGGAAAACCATGGCCGAGAGATTGAAAACCCTCGTGAAGTGTTACTACAGCTTGGTAGGATGGCCTTTGCTGGAGTCTCTGGGAAGACAATTGTGTTTACAAGTGAAGATTTGGTCCAGTACAACCTCCAACCTTCCCAGTTCCTGTCTGGTTTCCTGATGGAACTTTTGGAGATGGATGATTCTGTTCGCAGCATAGTTTACACTTTCCCACACCTCACCATCCAAGAATTCATAGCTGCGTTGGCACAGTTCCTCACTTCAGATTCTGGGAACATACAGGAACTCCTCAGTAAAGCCCATAGCATGGAAGATGGGCGCTTTGAGATATTTCTCCGTTTTGTTATTGGTCTGTCTTCTCAGGCAGCCAGGCCTCTGGAGAAGCTCCTTGATTCATTTTGTCATGTGACAATCTGTCAAGTGATTACTTGGGTGAAGGAGAAGGTTGAGGAACAGATTAAAAACGCAGCAAGTAAACCTGATCAAACCAACCTGTTGAACGCATTGCACTACATGTTTGAGTCTCAGAATAAAAAACTGCTTCAGGAAATTGTGGAATCTGCAGAAATATTTAA
The DNA here is from genome assembly GCF_020745735.1 of Hemiscyllium ocellatum. Taxonomy (NCBI): domain Eukaryota; kingdom Metazoa; phylum Chordata; class Chondrichthyes; order Orectolobiformes; family Hemiscylliidae; genus Hemiscyllium; species Hemiscyllium ocellatum. The sequence goes on along the minus strand of NC_083448.1, from coordinate 2,350,703 downwards.
TTTGCGTGGACTGAGACTGACTCCAATTGACTATCTGGTCCTATCCAGTGTCTTTGAATTCTGTGATTCGATTAGAAAACTCGACCTGCGGAATTGTTACATTAAGTGTGAAGGATTGCAACGGCTGGATTCCATACTCCAAAAATGTCGTGTGTTGAGGTAATGCTTTATTTATACCTACCTGTTCAGCAAATGATTGAAAAGACATGTTTTGAATTAATTCTCTGGTTACAGTCCCTCGACCGGGAGACTACACATTCCAAACCCACAACCACTTCAATATAGAAGGACAAGAGCAGCAGATACATGGAACAACACCCCTTGAAAGTTCCTCTCCAGGTCATTCAGCATCCTGACTTGGAAGTATAACTCCATTCCATCACTGTTGCTGGGTCAAAACTCTGGAATTCATTCCCTAAGGTTATTGTGGGTCAACTTACAGAGGTGGACTACAGTGGTTCAAGAAGGCAGCACACCACCACCTTTTGTCTTGGCAGAAGTGGGCCCTGCAGATACTGGAGATCAGAGTCGAGATTAGAGTGGTGCTGGAAAAGCACAATGTCAGGCAGCATCCGAGGAGCAGGAAAATTGCCGTTTTGGGCAAAAGCCCTTCAGCCCGTCCTGATGAAGGGCTGTTGCCTGAAATGTCCAATTTTTTCTTTCCCTGCTCCTTGGATGCTGTCTGACCGACTGCTTTTCTGGCACCCCCTCATCGAGACCACTTTCTCTAGGGCAACAAGGTACAGGCAATAAGATGCTGGCTCAGCCTGCGATGTGCATGTCACACGAGTGAATAATAAAACAAAATCTAGTCTGGCTTAGCCAGACAGTGGCTGGAAACAAACACGTGGATGGCTTGAGGGAGAACCACAGTATCATGGTGCAGGAGGTTACTCTGGAAAGAGTCCATTTGGCAGATTAGAAAGACAGTGTTGGTGGGTGACTCACTGTTTTGCAGGATGCGCATTTTAGTTTGCAGCCAAGAGAGTGAATCTGGTATGATCTCTTACCTTCTGGGTGCAAGGATCTGTGACATAACTGATAAATGTTTGGAAAGTGTGCTTGAGCAACCAGGATATCTCTCCAGGGTGGCACAGCAAGGGAGACATTTCTGCCATGTGTGCAGGAGAACTTTCTGGAACAGTACATTCCCAGCTCTACGAGGGAGGGAAGGCAGGAGCTATGCTGAATCTGATCCAAGGAAACGAGGCAGGCCAAGTGGAGGATGTAAGAGGAGGGAGTATTTGAGAAAACAGTGGTTATAATATAATAATCAATGTTAAGGTAGAAAAGATAAAAACCAGTCAAGGATTAAGACCCCTGAGTAGAAATCAGCAGATTTTGTAGCAGAGCTAGTTGATTGGAAATACACTTTTGTGGATAAAACAGTGGATGAGAAGGGGAGATTTTCAGAAAGGAGATGAATAGAGAGCACACTAGGTCCATACCCATGAGAAATAAATATGGGGCATCCGAGTCTGCAAGATAATGAAGGATATTGTTGAGAAAATAAGAAATAAAAATGTGGAAAGCTGCATTCTGGAATAACAGTAGCAATAGAAATCAGGAAGAGTATTTCAGAGTCGGAAGGCTGGACTAAGGAAAGCTTGAGAGGAAGCATGAGAGATGTCAAGCTGCGCGAAAACAAATGGTGAAATATTCTCCAAACATTTCAACAGTGAAAGATTACTGAATGATAGTGGGGTCGATAAAAATCAAGCAAGGTCAGTTACGCACTGAAGCAAAGCGTATGGCAGAGATAGTAAATGGGTACTTAGCTTCCCGCCACTTCACAGAAGCAAATAGGTGCCAAATATGTAGGACGAGACCTCACCAGGTGGAGAATGGGATGGATCCTAAATTGCAATGAACATCTTTGACGGGGTAAGGAAAGATAATCTGTTTTCATTAGTAGGATTGTCAGTAACTAGGGATCAAAATTTCAAGATTAACAGCAAGAGAGCTAAGAGTCAGATGAGAAACTTCTTTCCTCAGATAATTTAGAATATGCTGCCTGGGAGAGTGTTTGAGACAGATTCCATAGGAGGATCGAACAAAGACTATACATATTTGAAATTGATTCATTTAGAGGCCTACAGAATATGGTTGGAGAATGTGACTAGCTGGATAGCTCTTTCAGGAGCTGGTACAAACACAAAGTTGAGTGTTCACTACAGTATAATTCTATAGTTCTAATTAGTAATGTTGTGATGAATAATAATAGAATAAGCTACTAATTCCCTCGTGGGAGAATCTAAAATGGATCTTTGCGAACGTTTCAGAATATTTTGGTCCATTGTAAAATCATCTCACTTATAGAAAAGAAGAATTGCAAAATTCCTCCAACATGGAGGTATCTACATGCTAAGTTTTAGTATATTAATTTTGATCAACAAATCGAACTAGGCTGAGGGCTATTGAAAGGATTTGAAAAAAATGCATAAGTGATAGTTTTTTAATATATAGGCAGTTATATGGAGCAATATTGTTTGCCAGTGACAGGAAATGTTATCATTATCTTTTGAACTCTCTTTGATATGGTTGGCAACATTCATGACAAACAAATTCTGCAGTTCTGATACTGGATTTGAAATGTTAACTTGCTTACACTCTCGTGCGCTGTGTCCTGTACTGACTCGCAGTCACACTCTCTCATGCTGTTTCTCGCTGTCTCGCGCTCGGGCACCCTCCCTCTTGCGCTCTCCATGGAAACAGCTCGTGCAATTCAGATATCCAGCATCTGCAGTATATTGCTGTTAAGTTTTATCCAAGTTTTGATTTAACTTGTTTCTGGCTCTTGTGTTTAGATTGAGTTTTAATGAACTTGGAGATTCAGGTGTGAAACTACTGTCTGTAGTTCTGAGGAAGCCAGACTGTAAAATAAAAGAACTGGGGTAAGTGAAAGAATACTTGGAATTGTTTACTAAGAACTGGATGCTGGACAAAGTGCACAGTAACCATATATGCAAACCCATGAATTAGGAGCTGGAGTCCTCCATTAGGCTCATCAAGCCTGCCACCATTCAGTAAGAGTATGACTGATTTGTTTGTGCTTTCAACTCCACACTTCATCCTACCCTGTAATAATCTGTGTCTCCCTAGTCAATCGAAGTTCAATCGAACCTCTGCCTCAAAAATATTCATTCGTATTTCCTCCAATGCTTCCTGAGGAAGTTTGTTCCAAAGAGTCATGAGCCTCTGAGAGGAACAAAATTCCTGACTTCCATCCTAACCTAGAGACCCCTAACTCTTAATCTGTATGCCTCTTCTCCACAAAGAGGCACATTGTTTTAGCGCACACCTTTATCAGTTTCCTCGGGGTATAATATGTTTCAATAAGATCGCCCTTCGTTATTATAACCTCCAATGGATTTAGGCCCAGCCTGATATCAGAAAGTCAAGTGAACCTTCTCTGAAAGGTTTCTGAAGTATTTAAATCCTTTCGTAAATAAGAGATATATTACTTCAGATGTTTTCTCACCAATGCAATTTACAAGTGTAGCATAATGTTTCTACTTCTCTTATCCATTCCCCTTATAATAAACAACATACCATTTCCCATCTTAATCACTTGCTGTTCCTACATCCTACAGTTTTGTGATTTGTGTATCAAGACTCTAAACTTATGTCAGAGCTCTGTAGTTTCTCTCCATTTAAGTATTTATTCTTCCTGCTGAAGTTCATGGTTACCCACATTACACTCCATCTGCCAAAGTTTTTGCCTTCTTACGAACCTGCCTTTGCAAATTACTTCTGTCTCTTACCAACTTACTTAGCGACAAATCTCTATTAAACAGCCATGCATTTGATTCCTACATCTAAATTATGAATGCAAGTCAAAATCAGTTCATCACATTGTCCCAACCATTAGGCAATGATGCTTAATGCTCACTCTTTGCTGAATCATAAGCAATTCTCTACCCATACAACAACAATCTGTCATGTCGAGTTTTAACTTTTTGCCTTGTCTGATATCTTTTGGAAATCTGCATAGAGCCATCTATAGGTTTGTCTTTATCTGTGCATAGTTTATTGGAGTCTTTGGAAAAGAGACCAAAGGATCAACCACGTTGCTGTAGGTCTGGAGTCTCATGTAGGCTAGGCAGCACAGTTCCTTCCATTTAAGGCCGTTGGTGAACGCCATGACACCAGGATATTGGCCGGTGACTGGTCAAGTGCTGGTCCAGAGCCTACACTACTACGCTACTGTCTTCCAGACGTCAGGTGTTTAGAGTTTGGCAATGGAGGAGGTCCAGGACCTGCATGTCCTTGGTAGAATGGGAGGGGGGAGTTGAAGTGTTCGGGCTGAGGGACTTTGGTGGTTAGTGCGAGTGTCCCAGAAATGTTCTCTGGAATGACCCGCAAGTTGGCATCCTGTCTTCCCGATATAGAGGAGACCACATCGAGTGCAACAGATACAACAGATGGCATTAGTGGAGGTGCAGGTCAATTTCTGTTGGATGTGGACTGATCGTTTGGGGCTTTGGATGGACGTGAGTATGGAGGAGCGGGTGCTCACTTTCTCCTTATAAGATTAGACCTAAAATTATCACCTCTAAAACAAAGTTCATTTCTTTCCATTGTAGCAATATCATCCCTAATTAACAGATCCGCCCTTTCACCTTTATTAGCCTGCTGTCTTTACAAAATGTCTTGTACCCGGTCCCAGTCTTTTTCACCTTGCAGTCATTTTTCAGTAATGGTTATCAGATCTTTGTATATTTATTTCAATTTGTGCTGTTTTGTTACTTGTGCTGTGTCAATTCAGATACATTGTTAACAGCATAATGTGATTTCAATAGATCTGGAGAAGTTACTCTCGTTGATGCTATTTTTCTTTTGTCTGCTGCACCATCTCCTTCATGCTCTCCACCCCCAAACATCCTTCTGCCTCCCTCCTTTTCTCTTCAGCCTGGAGGAAAACTGTCTGACAGATTTTTGTGCCGGAGATTTCTCATTTGCACTCAGTGTGAACAGGTCACTGAATGTGCTGAATCTGAGTAATAATAAGCTGGGTGATTCTGGAGTGAAGTTACCGTGTGTCGCTCTGAGGAACCCTGACTGTACAATACAGAAACTGCAGTAAGTACCAAACTGAGAGAGACTGTTAGTAATAACTTGCTGTCTGACACTCTACCTATTGTATGAATCTTCGATTCCTGAAGAAGGGCTCATGCCCGAAATGTCGATTCTCCTGCTCCTTGGATGCTGCCTGACCTGCGCTTTTTCAGCAACACATTTTCAACTCTACTTATTGTGCCTTTCAATAATAGTATTATTAACAAGCACTGAGATTTATCCTGATCCACACTATCTTTCAATTCCAGATTGGCTGATGATGGTCTCTCAGCTTCTTGTGTTGAGGATCTTGTCTCTGTTCTCACTACAAACCAATCACTGACAAGTCTGGACCTGAGTAATAACAAACTGGGAGATTCAGGAGTGAGACTCCTGTCTGTACCCTTGGGGAACTCGGACAGTAAAATACAGGAATTGGTGTAAGTACCTAATTGTGATAGATTGAAGTTCTTGTAACTAGACACTTGTCACTTTTTTTATGAATGTAATGAATACACACAACATTGTTATTAATAAATGTTGCCTAGTGTCACAGATGTATAGCATGGTGGCTGAGTGGTTAGCACCGCTGCCTCACAGCGCCAGACACCCAGGTTCAATTCCAGCATTGGGCGACTCTGTGGAGTTTGCACATTCCCCCTGTGTCTGTATGGGTTTCCTTTGGATACTCTGGTCTCCTTCCACAGTTTAAAGATGTGCAGGTCAGTTGAATAGGCTATGCTGGCAGTGTTCGTGGATACATAGGTTAGGTGAATTAGTCAGGGTAGAGTAAGAGGGTAGCAGAATGGTTCTGGGTGGCTTACTCTTCGGAGGGTCAGTGTGGACTTGTTGAGCCAAATGGCATGTTACCACACTGTAGGGATTCTGATTTTTTTGAAAAGAGATCCTTCAGTCCAAGCCATTCATGCTGACCGGATATCCTAACCTAATCTCGTCCCATTTTCCAGCAATTGACCCTTTTAAACCCCTGCTATTCACGTACCCATCCAAATGCCTTTTAAATGTCATAATTGTACCAGCCTCCACCACTCCCTCTGGCAGCTCGTTCCGTACACACACCACCACCTGCATGAAAAGGTTGCCCCTTAGGAGCTTTTTAAGTCTTTCTCCCCCCACCTCACCCTAAACGTATGCTGTCCAGCTCTGGACTCCCCCAGCCCAGAGGAAAATACCTTGTCTATGTATACTTTCCATGCCCTTCATGATTTATAAACCTCTAAGGTCACCCTTTAACATCTAAAGCTCTAGGGAAAGCAGCCTCAACCTATTTAGCCCCTCCAGATTGCTTAAATCCTTCATCCCTGGCAACATCCTTGTAAATAGTTTCTGAACTCTTTCAAGTTTCACAATGCCTTCATCCTTCCTATAGGGAGGGAGACCAGAATTTCACACAGTTTTCCAAAGTTTGCCTAACTACTATCCTGGGTAAAATGGAGTTCGGCAGATGCTGGAGGTTAGAGCCAAGAGTGTGGTGCTGGAAAAGCTTCCTGATGAAGTGCTTTTGCCCGAAACATCGATTTTCCTACTCCTCGGGTGCTGCTTGACCTGCTGTGCTTTTCCAGTACCACACTCTTAACTAATGTTCTGTATAGCCGCAATATCACCTCCCAACTCCTGTACTCAATGTTCGAACCAATAAAGGAAAGCGTACCAAACGCCCTCTTCTCTATCTGAGCTCCTTGCAACTCCACTTTCGAGGAACAGTGAACCTGCATTCCAAGATCTTTGTTCAACAACATTCCTTAGGACCTTTGCCCATCAGTCCTGCCCTGAATTGCCTTTCCAAAATGCAGCACTTTACATCAGTGATTGTTTTGCTTCATGCTATGTTGGTAGTGTAATGCATATCCTTAATAAGAAGGATCAGTAGCAGTGATATTAATAAGCTTTGGGATGCTCATTTAAACGATCTGTCATTCTGCTTGCCAGGCTGAAAGAAGTTGGTCTCACATCGGCTTGTGCTGCAGATCTGGCTTCAGCGCTCCGTGCAAGCCTGGCACTGACCATTCTAAACCTGGGTTATAATAAACTCGAGGATTCAGGAGTAAAAGCACTGTGTGAAGCTCTAGCCAATCCCAACTGTCAAATACAGAAATTGTGGTGAGTACCAATCTAAGATTCTTTTTGAGATTGAGAAAAGACTATTATTTTTATTATCAGAGTGCTCACAAAAAGCACTACGCAATGTTCAACAACAGTGTGATTACTGTTAATGCAGGCTATAATATTACCAGTAGTTGTTCATAATTAGCACTTTGAGAGCCATGTTTTATTTCTTATTCCAACATTTGAGATTAAACTCTAGCATAGAATGTCTAGTCTCAGTAATTTACCTTAGAAATTACTGTTGCAGAGGCAGCACGTTAAGTGACTGTCTCCAAGATTCCCAGTTAAATAAAGTTTATGGAGTCATACAGCATAGAAACAGACCCTTCGGTCCAACCAGTCCATGCTGAGCATAATCCCAAACTGAACTTGTCCCATTTGCTTGCATTTGGCCCATATCCCTCCAAACCTTGCCTATTCATTGCCTTTACAGCATTTGAAAGACATCTAGATTTTTACCCACATCCATCACTTCCTCATTCCACACATGAACCACCTGTGTAAAAAAGAAAACATAATGCCCTTTGTGCCTTTTTTAAAATCTCTCTCTCCTCTCAAGTTAAAGATCTGCCTCCTAGTTTTGACATCTCCCATCCTAGGGAAAAAGCAGCTACCATTAACTCTATCAGCACCCCACAATACTTTATAAGTTTCTGTAAGGTCACCTTTCAACCTTTCATTTTCATTCAAAGAACGAAGAACAATGAAATTATAGCACAGGAACAAGCCCTTCAGCCCTCAAAGCATGTGCCAATCCAGATCCTTGATGTAAAAAGACCAAAACAACCACCTATAGCTGGCAAGATCCTAGTAATTCTCTTCTGAACCCTCTCCAGATTAATAATATCCTTCCTGTAACTGCGTGACCAGAACTGGACACACTGTTCCAGAAGAGGCCTCACCAGTGTCCTGTGCGGCCTCAACATGATTTCTGAACTCCTATCTTCAAAAGACGGAGCAATGAAGGCAAGCGTGCCAAATGCCTTATGTAAACTTCAGAGAATTATGTACCTGAATCCCAGAGTCCCCCTGTTCTACAGCACTATCCCAAGGCCTTACCATTATCTGTATAAGCCCTACCTTTGTTGTATCAAGATGCAATAGCTCCCATTTATCCAGCTTGAACTCCATCTGCCATTTTACTGCCCGTTGATCCATTTGATTAAGATTCCATTGTAATTATAGAAAACCTTCTTCAGTGTCTACTATGCCACCAATTTTGGTGTAATTGGCAAACTTGCTAACCATGCCTTCTACACTCTCTCATCCAAGTCATTGTGATAAGCAAAAGGGGACCCAGAACCAATCCCTGTGATGTACTGGTGACGGGACTCCCGCCTGAAAAGCAACCCTCCGTCACCACTCTGTCTCCTGCCGTTAAGCTAATTATGTATCCAGTTGACTTATGTAAGGTACTTGGACGAAGTTATAGGACCAACAGTAGGTCCTCCTGCATTGATACACCGACAACTCCACCATCAGAAATGAAACAGCAGCCAGCCCTTCTCTAGGGGCAATTCCTTTACAGGGAAACCAGTGTCAGCAGCATTTCTGATGTCTCCAAGATGGTGGATGGTTTTGAGAGAGTTGCCAGAAATGGATGAATGTGTGCAGGCTCACAACCCTTCCCCATTCGGAACACCTGGAATCCATCTGCTGGCTGAAACATTCCACTCAGCTCTAGAAGAGATGCATTGATGGATCCTTTAAAATGTTTAATTGATTTCACATTGCCCTGTGAACAAATATTGGTCACCACCTCTAACCCAGTCGAAATATGTGGTGCTGGAAAAGCCCCGCCAGTCAGGCATCGTCTGAGCAGCAGGCAAATTGACGGTTCCAGCATGAGCTCTTCATCAGGAATGAACTAATTCCTAATGAAGAGCTCATGCTTAAAACATCGATTCGCCTGCTCCTCAGATGCAACCTGATCGGCTGGGCTTTTCGACTCTGATCTCCAGTATCTGCAGTCCTCCCTTTCTCCTGCCAGCTCTAACCCAGTCACATCCAGAATGGCCCAGAGGTGAGTCCATTATGTCACACTGGCCAGTAGCTTTAATTCAGTGGCCCATCCTTCTCTGCTCTGGCACTGTCACTGCCCCACACTTCATCTCCAAATGTGCTCTGTAATAGTTTCATTGCTGGAAGAATTATGAATGTCTCTTTGCATTTTATATACACCCTTACCACTGTCTGGTCTACAGGCTCTGTGAGAATGGGATCTCAAATGTAAGCATGGAGTATCTCACCTTCGCTCTCTGGTCACACTGTTCATTGATCGAGTTGGACTTGGGCCACAATAAATTGCGTGATTCAGGAGTGAAGCTTCTGTCTGCAGCTCTGGAGAATGCAAAATTCAAAAACTGCGGTAAGCGCCATGACTGTGTTTAACTGTTTTCACTAACTGGTATTTGTCAGAGCTCGCAATCGGTCATAATTGAATTCAGTGTCCCTATGAAGGACCCGTGATAGCATTAATGCTGCTGAGTCAGAAGGCTGTGGGTTCAATGTCTGTCTAGATACCTCCGCTCAAAAACTCCATGCAGTGTTGAGTGGCTGATGTTCAAGAAGCACCTTAAACTGACAACCCGTGTATTCCCCCTAGTGAAGGTAACTGGTGTTATGGCATTCTGTTTTGAAGAGGTGCAGGTGAGTTACAACCCCATATTAAAATCAAAGTGTGTTTCACCTGAACAATGAGACAATGACCAGCTTCTGTCAATGTTTGTGGCCTCCAAAATACTTCAAGCACGTTGTTTTCTAAGAGACAGGAACCTCCACAGAGGTAGCTGGGTAGGGATTTGATCAAATGACTGCTGTTAATTTTGCATGTTTTAGTGTCATGGAAGGTCCCATGTCACTTCACAGGAGCTTTGGAAAATCAAGTGAGACAGAACTGAATTATGTCCGGTGATCAAAAGCTTGGTCCAAGTTAGGTATCACCGAAAATAGTAAAGCTAGAGGAGATTACAGTGAAACAGGAGGGTAAGACCGCGATGGGAACTGATGATTTTAATAAAAAAGACTTTTTTAAAATCAGGATATTGCTTAATCAGGAGCCGATGGAGGTCAATAAGCTCAATAGCAGTCCAAAATACGCAGGGGTGTGGATGGAGGATTCTCACCAAAAGTGGGAAGATTGACCAGAGAAATTTACTCATGTAGCCACCCAATCAGAAACCTCACCCTGTCCCTGGAAGAGTCACAACCACAGACTGCATCATAGAATCCCTTCGGTGTGGAAGCAGGCCATCGAGTCTTCACTGACCCACCAAAGAGTATCCCACCCACTTCCACAACCCTACCCCTGTAACCCTGCATTTCCCATGGCTAATCCACCAAACCTGGACACTATGGGCAATTTAGCGTGGCCAGTCGACCTAACCTGCACATCCTTAGACTGTTGGAGGAAACTGGAGCACCTGGGACAAACTCATCGCAGACCATGGGGGAGAATGTGCAGAATTTGCTGGTGGAATCAAATCTGGGTTGCTGGTGCTGTGAGGTAGCATTGCTAACCACTCAGCCGCCATGTTGACTGTTTCCCTAACGTGTTGCAAGTACGGCTGTGAAGTAGTGTCTGACTGATAGAGCAGCAAGCAGGGCAGTGACAGCAGTGAGTAAGGCTACTGAGACAAGAATAGGGCTGGAGAGAGTGGGCTGGAAGTTTTGAAGGCTGGGGCAAACACACTCAATAGCCCTCTGTTGGAAAGAATTCAAAGATTCGCAACCTTCAAGCTGTTTAGATTTGGTAAACAAATTGTGTCAGTCTACAATAATACATAGTAAAGGTAAGATGATTGTGGATAAGGAAACTCAGGTAGGAACTGATAGGAATCACTGACAAAATGTCTCACTGCTATGGAGAGGTTTGCTAATGATTAATTCAGTGATATGTGTGTGAATATAAACACAACAGGTATGATGAACAGTAGCTGAAAGCTTTGTTAGCCATGGGATGTCTGAAAGAAGCTATGCAGTAATATACAACTTGGTTCATCACATTTTGGCAGATCAACCAAACTGTCAATTATTGATTGCACAAAAGTGGGTTGGATGTGCTCAGAATCAGCGCGATAGGATTAATTTGCAGAGAGAAGATATTAAAGAATGGAGAAGCCCAGAGAAAGAAAGGTGTTAAACTTACAAGGACTAAGAAAAGATTTGCAAAGATGTTGCTGGGATTGGAGGATTTGAGCTGCAGCGAGAGGCTGAATAGGCTGGAGCTATTTTCCCTGGAGCAGCAAAGCTGAGTTGTGAACTTTTTAGAGGTTTATAAAATCATGGGGGGTATGGATGGCCAATTTTTTTTCCCCCAGGGTAGTGGAGTCCATAATTAGAGGTTTTATGGTGAGAGGGGAAAGCTTTAAAAGGGATCTGTGGGGCACCCTTTTCAGACAGAGGGTGACACGTGTATAGAATGAGCTGCCATAGAAAGGAGTGGAGGCTGTTACTATGACATTGTTTAAAAGGCATCCGGATGGTACATGCATAGGAAGGGTTGAAAGGGATATGGACAAAATGCTGGGAAATGGTACCAAATGAATTTAGAATATCTGGTTAACGTGTATGGGTTTGACTGAAGCATCTGTCAATGAGAGAAAGTACAGCATGGGAACAAACGGTTTAGGTATATGCTTCAAGGTTGTTTGGTTCAACATTTCTGCAGATGTTATAGAAAATGGTGAGGTACTAGTTACCTCTCTCGTTTTAATTGTTGCACAGCTGTGAGGATCAAACTGTGTCACAACTGGGGAGATATTGCCTATTGGTATTACTAGAATATTTATGCAGAGGGACAGGGGATCTTGGTCCAATTGGTGCCATGGCAAATGGTGGGCCTTAATTTGAATAAAAATCTCAAATTAAGAGTCTAATGATGACTAAGAAACCACAATTATAAACTGATATTTTCCTAGTTGCCTTCAGTTCTGAGGAAGGGTCATTTGACTCAAAACATTAACTGATTTCTCTCAACCTGCTAAGCGTCTCCAGCATTTGTTTTGTTTTTGTTTCTGGTTTACGGCATCCGCAGTTCTTTCAGTTTTTAGGAAACCATCATTGTTGGTGAACCAGATGGGTTTTTCTGACCGTCCTTTTCGGGAAGGAAACAGTTGTTCTCATCTGGTCTGGCCTGTATGTATCTTTCAACCCACAGCAATGTAGTTGACTCTTAGCTGCTCTCTCGGCAATTTGGTATAAGCAACAAATTCTGGCCCATCCAGCGACCCTCAAATTGCTTGAATGCAAAAACAAATTTGCAGTTTGTCTGTCTGACAATGGAGGCATTAGTTCTTTATTGTCAGAGTTCATTGATCCCAAAGGACAACAACTAAAAGGGAGTTACGCAAGTCAAATGATCAACTATTCAAGGGAGCAAGGTAACTATTATAAGTAAAGCAGGAAAGTCTACTGGAAAATATGAAAGTTGGGTGAATGTATGGATGGGGGACAGTAGGTTGGGCTTGTGAATTGGGGATATAATGTGGAGGTAAGAGTGTGCATCCAAATGAGAGCATGTGCCTTGAAAGAGATCTGTTGAAATAAATCCTATCAATAGGTACAGAAGGTCAACCAGTTGCAATCTAGAAAGGCAGAGGCTATAGCTTGACAAGAAGTATAGGAGAAACCTGAAAAAGCACCAGCAGGAGAAGTCCACATGATCGGAAAATCTTAGTAGCAATGTACTGAATAGAGTAGAAGTTAATTAAGGATGTGAAGAAATATATAGCTGGAGAGAATTTGGAGGTGACTTTGAGGACCACAATCTGATCGCATCTGTGGGCATGTACATAAAAGGTGTCTCCTGATGGGGTTTAGAATAATAAAGCAAGAAAAATAAAGATAGATTCACCAACAGCAAGAAGAATAATTTTGAAAATGTTCTTTGTTTCGTCAGCCATAAATGCTTGAGTGTCAATCAGAGATTCCAGAAGATTTGGAGGGTGGCTAATGTGCCGTTATTTAAGAAAGGTGGGAAGAAAGCCCAGGGAACTGTAGATCAGTGAGGTTGATGTCAGTGATGGCTAAGTTGTTGGAGGGGATCCTGAGGGACAGGATTTACATGCATTTGGAAAGGTAAGGCCTGATTAGGGATAGTCAACGTGGCTTTGTGTGTGGGAGATCATGTCTCACGAACTTGTCTGAGTTTTTTGAAGAGGTGACAAAGAAGCTTGATAAAGGTAGACACCACCTACAGTATAATAGCTTGTGAGCAAGCCATTTGACAAGATTCCATGTGGTAGACAGGATTACATCATGTTGAATGCAGAATGCACTAGCCAACTGGGTACAAAATTCATTTGAAAGAATGAATTTCGATGGAGGATGGTGGTAGATCATAGTCTTTTGGACTGATTGGTTTTTTTGTGATGAGGATTGAATAAAGAATGAAGAAAATTGCAGAACAGGAGGAACAGGAACAGGCCTTTCAGCCCTCAAGCCTGCCCTGATCCAGATCCTCCATCTAAACCTATTCCTTACTTATTTTCTAAGGATTTGAATCCCTCTGCTCCATGCCCATTCATGTATCTGTCTGGATACATCTTAAATGATGCTAATGTGCCTACCTCTACCACCTCCACTAGCAATGCATTCCAGACACCCACCTCCCTCTACATAAAGAACTTTCTACACATATCTCCCTTAAACATTTCCCCTCTCACCTTGAACTTGACTCCTAGTAATTAAGTCCCGCGCTCTTGGGAGGGGGGGGTGGTTAAGCTTCTTGCTATCCACCCTGTCTATACCTCTCCAGTTTGTAGACCTCAATCAAGTCCCCCCTCAACCTCTATCTTTTGAATGAAAATAATCCAAATGTACTCCAGCTCTCTTTGTAGCTATCATCCTCCATACCAGGCAACATCCTGGTTAACCTCCTGCACCCCCTGCAAAGCATCGTTTTTGGTAATTTGGCAACCATAACTCTGTGCAGTATTTCTAATATGACTGGACCAAAGTCCTGTGTAACTATTACATTGCCTTTTGTACTCGATACCCCATCCACTGAAGGAAAGCATGCCATATGCCTCCTTGACCACTATTGACCTGTGTTGCCACCTTCAGAGTACAATGGGCCTGAACACTCTGGTCTCTCTGTACCTCAATTTTCCCCAGGGCTTTTATATTTACTGTATAGTTTGCTCTTGAATTTGGATTTTCCAAAATGCGTCACCACGCACTTGCCCAGATTGAACTCTATCTGCCATTTCTCTGCCCAGCTCTTCAATTTATCTGTATTCTGCTGCGTTCTCTGACAGTCCTCTTCACGACCTCCTACTCCACCAATCTTAGTGTCATCTGCAAACTTGCTCATCAGATGCCTGGTCCATTGCCTTTTGTCAATAATCCAATCATTTGTATAAGGGTTTTGGAGGTTCGGTTAGTAAGTTTGCAGATAGCATCAAACTAGGTGGTGTAGTAAATAGTGTAGAACATTATCTAAGAATACATGAGCCAATGGGCAGAGAGGTAGCAGATGGAGTTTAGTTTAGATAAATGTGAGGTATTGCATTTGTTAAGGCAAATCTGAGCATGGCTTATGCGCACAATGGTAGGATTTTGGAGAGTGTTGCTGAACAGAGAGACCTAGGGGTACAGGTTCATAGTTCCTTGAAGGTGAAGTTAGAGTTGGACAGGATAGTGAAGAAGACATTTGGAATACTTACTTTTATTGGGCAGTACCTTAAGTGTGTTATTAAGTTGAAGGTGTGCACTGTACCTTAGAGAGAGTGAAAGTCATGTCAGTGTGTACCAGAAAATTAAAAGATGTAACATTTTTGGCAGTAACCTCTGTGCCTCGTTGTTTTCACAGCATTTCGAATTGAACCAGTCAGTTAAAACTGTGCCCCAAGATACTAAAACTGCTTGGGCACTATGGAACCAATGAGATGATGCAATGTTTTGGGGTATAAAAAGGAGCCATATTGGACAGTTAGCCAGAGAAAAAGCACCTTCTGCCATTGGCAGACTGCCTGCAAACCCTCTCTCTGAAAAGTACTTTTCTCATATGAAACATCTTTGCAGCAGAATACCCAAGGTGACCCGGGCAGAGATACAAACAGGAAGATCCACGCCACTGTATGGTTTTCTAAAATTGATTTGCTGTAAATTTAATCAGGGCTTTATTGGATCAGTATGTTGTCATACAGTGGGAGGTAGGTAACCAATGTTTAAGAGAGCAGAGGCTTAGAGTTATCAAAAGTTGTTGATTAATGTTCTGTTTTGAATTTAAAGAATGAATTTGTATAGTTCTGTTACTCATTTTAACAGATTGCGAGGTGATTTAATTAGCAGGAGGGTTTACTGCCATGTCGTAACAAGCATAGGAGTTAGGATGTCATGCTGAAGCTATGTGGGATGTTTCTTAGGCCACTTATGGGATATTGCATTCAGTTCTGGTCTCCCTGCTATAGGAAAAGCACCATAAATATTTTCTTAATCCTTTCAAGGATGTTGGGATTGAAGGCTTTGAGCTATAGGGAGAGGCTGAATACGGTGTGCGTTTCTTTTTCCCTGGAGCATTGGGGACGGAGGGTTGATATTACAAAGCTTTAGAAAATCAAGAGGGGCATGGATAGGGTGAATAGCCGAGGTCTTTGCTAGATAGGGGAGTCAAAAATCAGAGGAAATAGGTTTAAGGTGAGAGGGGAAAGATTTAAAAGGGACCTGACGGATAACGTTTTTCACACAGAAGGTGGTAGGTGTATGGAACAAACTGCCAGAGGAGCTGGTGGAGGCAGGTAAATCGGAACATTTAAAAGACATCTGGATAGTACGTGAATAGGAAGAGTTTAGAGGGATATGGGCCAGATGTTGGCAAATGGGCTAGATCTCATTAGGATATCTGGTCGACGCAGGCTATTTGGATCAAAGGGTCTGTTTCTGGGCTGTATAACTCTCTTACTCCAATTTTAATTAGATTTCTTGTCACATGTACTGAAATGAATACTGTGAAAAGTTTATAAGTTGGCACTTACAGTGTCATCTTATGTACAAAGTTACTTGGGTACATTGCTTAGTTACAAACTGAGAAATGAAGAAAGTAAGTTACATTACAACTGTACTCAGTATAAATTCGAATCCCTACAGTATGGGAACAAGACATTTGGCCGAACAAGTCCACACTGACCCTCTGAAGAGTAACCCACTCAGACGTGCTCCCCTAACCTATATTTACCCCAACTAATGCACCTAATACTGGACAATTTTAGCATGGCCACTTCACCTGATCTGCACATCTTTGAATTGTGGGAGGAAACCAGAGCACCCAGAGGAAACCCATGCAGACACAGGGAGAATGTACAAACTCTATACAGACGGTCGCCTGAGGTTGGAATCGAACCTGGGTCCCTGGCACTGAGGCAGCAGTGCTAACTGCAAAGCCACATGCCACCCAATATTGTATAGCCATAGGTCAGAATATTTCTGCAGGGAGATTAGTTTGAGAGAGTGTCCTCCTCTGGATATTAAACCAGTGGCCTAAATAATGGCTCTCGATTTTGTACTGCTCAGATCCATCTTAGTAAAACTGGGTTGCCTTCAGTTAACAGCAGTCTCTATCATGTTTTACTGGTACCATGAGGGGCAGTCATTCCTGACGAATGGCAAATGCCTGAAACGTTGACATTCCTGCCCCTTGGATGGTGCCTAACCTGCTGTGCTTTTCCAGCGTGACACTTTTCGACTCTGACTCTGCAGCATCCGCAGTCCTACTTTCCCCTCGCAAAAATATGGGAAACATTTCCAAAAAGCGTTCAGTAGCAACATGCATTCATGCTATATTCATAGTAAGTCACTTTTGGGAAAAGGTACACATAATGAAATGTAAACTCGAATGTAAAGACTGGAAATTGGTACTGTAGTTTTGAAAAAGATGCTGGCGAGCAGAGAAATCTCCAAATTGAAATGGTTAGGTAGCAGCAGTTAGCTATCTCTCTGTTTTGCAGAGAAATCATTGGACATACTGCTTGTTAGACTATTCCATGTAGTACATCCTGGTTTCTTGTTTATTCATTCGGTTCCCTCTTAAAGTGATATCTCAACAATTGTCATTTATGGAAATTGCTATGGTGCAACAGTGATTACATGTCAAAAGTACTTCAAAGACTGCAAAGTATTTCAATTTGTCTCTGAATCGTGACAAGTGGGCAAGTCTTTTAGTACAGTTACTAATCAAAAACTATATTATAGTATCAGTCACAGTATATTAATAACACTTTGTTCCAGACCCTGATTTCTGTTCCTTGTGTCTGATCCCTAGGCTGGATGCTAACCGTCTCACAGATTCTTGTACTGAAGATCTTGCCGCGGCCCTTAGTTCAAACCGGAAACTGACACGGCTGAATCTGGAATGCAACTCGTTCACTGATCAATCAATCCCAGCACTCCGCCGTATCATAATGAAGTGCACTGGTCTAGGTTGCATCGAGTGAGTGGCTTATGTTCATGTTTGAATTAATTGCTAAAATCGACATCAGTCACTCGTTTTGAGCTAATATTTGTCAGAAATTAATAATTTGAAGCAGTAACCTCAGTCACCCTGTTGTTGACACTGCTATTAAATCTATTGTATAATCTATTTCATCTCTTTCAGGCTGTGGGACAACAAGTTCAGCTCAGATGGAAAACATCAACTCAAATCACTCCAGGGTACAAGATCTGGACTCATTGTGGAGTTGTCAGCAAGTTAATTATCACTTTAGCATGAACTTGTGTTTATCTGATTCTCTATTCCTCATGTCTGACCAGCCGTGCTCCAGGTTGGAAGTCTGTTGGCCATTCCCAACTGGAGCTGAATGGGGATCATCGCTCTGATAGGATAAAGGCCCAGCCACAGAAATGCAGGGGATGGCTCAAAATAGAGTCATGAGGATGTACAACATAGAAACAGACCCTTTAGTCCAACTTGTCCATGCCAGCCAGATATCCTAACCTAATCTAATCCGGTTTGCCAGCACTTGGCCCATATCCTTCTAAACCCTTCCCATTCATATAGCCTTTCAAATGTTGCAGTTGTCCCAGCCTCCTCCATTTTCTCTGGCAGCACATTCCGTATATGCACCAAATTCTATTTGCAAAGGTTGCCCCTTAGGTCCTTTTATAACCTTTCCCCTCTCACCTTAAACCTATGCCCTTTAGTTCTGGACTTGCCCACCCTGGGGAAAAATAACCTTGTCTATTTCCCCTGTCCATGCCCATCATGATTTGATAAACCTCGATAAGGTCACTGCTCAGGCTCCGATGCTCCAGGGAATATAACCTCAGCCTATCCCTTTAGTTCAAATCCTCCAACCCTGGCAACATCCTTATAATCTTTTCTGAGCCTTTTCAAGTTCGTGGGCAGCACGGTGGCGCAGTGGTTAGCAATGCTGCCTCACAGCGCCTGAGACCCGGGTTCAATTCCCGACTCAGGCGACTGACTGTGTGGAGTTTGCACATTCTCCCCGTGTCTACGTGGGTTTCCTCCCACAGTCCAAAGATGTGCAGGTCTGATGAATTGGTCATGCTAAATTGCCCGTAGTGTTAGGTAAGGGGTAAATGTAGGGGTATGGGTGGGTTGCGCTTCGGCAGGTCGGTGTGGACTTGTTGGGTCGAAGGGCCTGTTTCCACACTGTAAGTAATCTAATCTTAAAGAAAAAAGTTTTTTGCAGCACCCTATAGGAGATTATAATTGTTCCAGCCACTTTTGGAATACCGTGTCAATGTCCTGTACAGCTGTAACATGACCTCCCAACTCCTTTATGCCAATAAAGGAAAGCATACCAAAAGCCGCCTTCATTATGCTATCCACGTGTGAATCCACTCTCAAGGAACTATGAACTTGCACTCCAAGGTTCCTTTGTTCAGCAACACTCCCCAGGACCTTACCATAAAGTGGATAACTCCAACCCTGTTTGCCTTTCCAAAATGCAGCACCTCACATTTATCTAAATTAAACTCCATCTGCCACACCTCTGCCCATTGACCCATCTGATCAAAATCCTGTTGTACTTTGAGGTAACCTTCGCTGACCACGACAACTCCAATTTTTATGTCATCTGCAAACTTACTAACTAGACTTCACATGTTCGCATCCACATTTGTATAAAAAATGTATTGTCGAAATGTAGTGGACCCAGAACCATTTCTTATAGCACACCACTGGTCACAGGCCTCCGGTCTGAAAAGCAACCCTCCCCCCCCCCCCACCACCCTTTGTCTTCTACCTTCAAGCCAGTTCTGTATCCAAATGGCTAGTTGTCCCTGTGTTCCATGTCATCTAAGCTTGCTAACCAGTCTACCATGAGAAACCTTGTCAAAGTCCATATTGATCACATCTACCATTCTGCCTTCGTAATTCCTCTGTTACTGCTGCAAAAAACAGAATCCAGTTAGTAAGACATGATTTCCCACGCACAAAGCCATGTTGACAATCCCTTATCACTCCTTGCCTTTCCAAATACATGTACATCTGTCCCTTAGGCGGCCCTCCAATAATTTGCCCACCTCTGAAATCAGGCTAACCTGTCTACAGTTCCCTGGCTTTTCCTTGCCACCTTTCTTAAATAGTGGCACCACGTTAGCCAACCTTCAGTCTTGAAGCACCTCAGCTGTGACTATCGATGATACAAATATCTTAGCAAGGGGTCTGGCAATCACTTCCCTAGTTTCCCACAGTACAAGGATACACCTGATTAGGTCCTGGGGATCTATCCACCTTTATGCTTTTTAAGGCATCCTGCACCATCTCTTCTGTAATATGGACATTTTTCACCATCTAATTCCCCACATTGGAGAAGGACATAGAATACACCCACAGTAAACACTGATGCAAAATACTTAAGTATCTCCCCCATCTCCTGCGGATCTACAAATGCTTCTTTGCTGTTCTTTGAGGGGCTCTATTCTCTTGTTAGTTGTCCTTTTGTCCTTAATCTATTTATGAATTCCTTTTGGAATATCCTGAACTCTATTTACCAAAGCTACCTTGTGTCCCCTTTTGGCCCTCCTGATTTTCCTCCAGTCTACTCCTGCTGTCAAAATTGGACTTCCTCCCATTTCGAACTTCAACTTTTAGATCAGGTCTATCCTTTTCCATCATTATTTTAAAACTAAGAAATTTATGGTCGCTTAAATTGGAGTTGGTGTTCAATTATATAATGCATTTTTCATGATTTGCATGCATTTCATTAGATTTCCCGACTTGATGTCTTTGTTTTAGGTTTCATTTTAAATTTTGTGCAACAGATTTATGTTCATCCAGTGCAATCATCTTTTTCACCATTTTTGGAGTAAACTTGCATTAATTTGTACAAAAATCTTGTGTGTTGTGGCTGCTGCCAGTTTGAAACTATAGTTTTGTGTCAGTCTGTATTCAAAGTCTGAGTCCAGTGGGGGTGAGGCAAGGACAAGAACAAACTGAGACAGTCCTGTTGCTTTCTCCCAAACCCTCCTCTCATCTATCAACAATGATGGTTGGTGTGTTCCAAGTAAAGGGAGCCAGGAGCTGATTTGCATGAACTGGGATACAAAGACCAAAGGGATGTACAGCACAGGAACAAGCCCTTCAGCCTTCCATGCCTGTGACATTCATCATGCCCTAACTAAACTGAAGGACAAACCCTCTGCCCTTATTTGGTCTGTATCCCCCTATTCCCTCCCTATTCATGTAACCATCCAGATGCCACTTAAATGTTGCCAATGTCTTTGGTTCCACTGCCTGTTCTGGCAGTGTGTTCCAGGTGCCTACCGCACTCTGCAAAACTTTCCCCCTCGTACCTTGAACCTGGGCCCCCTGGAATTGAAACTTCCACCTGAGGAATGGCATCTGCCATTTCTGTGGCAGATTTGGGAGGAGATGGACTTTGAGTGACGAACCCCAGTTGTACTTAAACCTGGCTCAGAGCACAGCCCTTCATCAGGAATGTCCTGCTCCTACCGTGCTTTTCCTGACCATCTGAATGTACAGCAAGGTGCCAGTCCCACAACTGCCAACAGACAGGAGAGTTCCCTCCCAGTTTGGGAACACTTCAGTGATCCAGGGCATTCAGCCTCGGACCTTCAGGTGACCATCCTCCAAGGTGGACTTCGGGACAGGCAGCAGAGGAAAGTAGCCGAGCAGAGGCTGATAGCTAAGTTCGGTACCCATATGGAGGGCCTCAACCGGGACCTTTGGGTTCATGTCACATTACAGGTGATCACCATTGCACTACAGACACACACTCTCACATACATACGGACAGAGGTACACACAGATGCGCACACAGACACCCACACACACCCTTATAGACACACTCACACATGCACCCCTTCTTGGACTTAAGACACTCTGCACTCACTACACACACACGCATGTGTGCTTTCTCTCTCACACGCGCACACACTTTCTCACATTCACAACCCCCACCCCAGACAGGCACACGCAAAGACCCACATGCACGCATATTTTGTGGGGTGAATTTGTACTTGCAGTTACATTGCACTTTGCTCAAAAACTGCATTCATTCATGTAGAACTTTGAGCTCAAAGACTGCATGAATTTATGTAAAACTCTGTTATCTCACTTTTTAAATTAGAATCAATCTAAACATCAGGTCATAGACAGAGAACACGGGGGGGCTAACACCTTCAACATCTTGTCTAGCTATCACCATTATTAACAGCTAACCCGAGAATGCAACATTTTAAAAAAAGGTTTTGTGATTTACACACGAAAGAAGTGAAATTATCACTGTATTCTAACAGATGAAAGGCTTAACAATCAATTTTTCAATGTATAATTTCAGTTACATCACTGCAAATTTTTGCTATAAATTCTGTTACAATCGAGCCCTCCACTATCACCTGATGAAGGAACGTCGCTCTGAAAGCTGGTGTGCTTCCAATTAAACCTGTTGGACTATAACCTGGTGTGGTGTGATTTTTAACTTTGTACACCCCAGTCCAACGCTGGCATCTCCCAATCATGACTTTTGACTGATGGCTGTGATGCACAGCAAGGTCCCCACCCTCACGTTTGCACCACCCCAAATTCAGATTTCCCTTCTCAAAATTTCAAGCCCCCAATTCTGAACCAACCCACCAGTTACACTCCCCCCACCCAAATGCTGTCCCCAAGTTTTGATGCCCCCTCCCTCTCTATTATGTTGTCCCCAAGTTTTGTGCCCCCCCGCTCCCGAAACATTTGTGCCTGTCCCCAATAATGCAGTCCCTCAATTTACACACACTTCCCTCAATTTTGTGTCTCACCCATTATGTAGCCCCTCACTCTTTGCTTTGCTGCAATTCACCTAGAGGTTTGCAAGCCCCACTGGCTTCCACCTCTTTTCTCCCTCCTTCAATGCCCGTTCCCACTGCGGATGTTCATTTTTCTACCCCCTCTCTAAAGTCCCTCTGTATGTCCATTCTTGTACAAGCCCGTGTATCTCTGCCCTCGCTAAGTCCCAGCCCCTGAACTGGAGAAATTAGCTGGCTTTTTAACTCTGTGCATGGAAGCACAATGAAACCCAGTTGCTAGTTTTGCTTTGCCACTTCTGGCCCACCCCACCCAGGCTTTGCCAACAACAGAAGTAAAACTCAGGAGCCAAAGGGGACACCGTGTTAACAGTGCGCAGCCCCATACAGCACTCAGTCCAAATCTATCTCTGGCGAGAGGGAGAGCAGAGCAGATAGGATGGGGAAAGAATCTAGGACACAGAAACAGAGACAGATAGGGGGTGAGGCGCCAATCGGGTTCTGGGAGACTGAAGATCCCACAGAGAGAAACTGAAAAACAGGGATAGAAAGAGAGACAACTGCCCGGTAAGAGAGAGATAGAATAAAGCAAAGTGTGAAGCCAGAGAAAGAAAGAAAAATGCCCAAGCAGAGACAACAAAGGGCAGGGAGAGCATAACAGACAGAGAGAGAGAGACAGAGAAGCGCAGGTCATTTGAGCAATAGAACCAAGGATGAATGAGCAGACAAGAGTGTAAAACCCAGGGAGAGGACAAGAAAAGAGCAGACAATACAAACCAAGAATAGAAATTGTTATAGAGCTAATTCCAGAGAGAGAACTTTTGCTTTCAAAAAGGGACAGAAGAGAAACAGGAAGCCAGACAAATTGGAGGGGCTGACACAGAGGAAGAGAGATAAGGCGGAGGGAGAGAGGCAGACATAGAGAAATCCCAAGGAGAGATAGCAAGCTAGGGAGTGAATGAGAGAAGGCTAGCCACAGAGTTACAACAGTAAGCTAGTGATTGGGGGAAGCGAAGAGAGAGAGAGAGAGAGAGTTGTGTAGATACTCAGGCAGCAACAGCAAAACCCCACAGGTCAAAGCAATAAAGAGAAGTGTGCAGGGATTGGAGATTGGAACAATTGATCAATGAAAATCTTTGGGAAAATAGGAGGGCAATCCACACGGCAAGCTGAACGGGGTGGACATACAGAGAGTGGAGAGATTTGAAGATCGTATGAGGAAAGGCTGAGGCACTTGGGCCTGTTCTCATTGGAGAAAAGAAGGTTCAGGGGAGATTTGATAGAGGTGTATAAGACGATTAGGGGTTTAGATAGGGTCGACACTGAGAACCTTTTACCGCTAATGGAGTCAGCTGTTACTAGGGGACACAGCTTTAAATTAAGGGGTGGTAGGTATAGGACAGATGTTAGGGGTAGATTCTTTACGCAGCGGGTTGAGAGTTCATGGAATGCCCTGCCAGTAGCAGTGGTGAACTCTCCCTCTTTATGGTCATTTAAGCGGGCATTGGATAGGCATATGGAAGTTATTGGGCTAGTGTAGGTTAGGTAGGATTTGGTCGGCGCAACATCGAGAGCCGAAGGGCCTGTACTGCGCTGTATTTTTCTATGTTCTATGTAGATGGGAAAGATGTGGGAGAGACCGTGGGGAACACAGAAGTGGAGATAGTTGTAGTGAGACTGAGGCAAGGAAATGTGTGGGATCACTTCTCTCCATCTCAACCCCTTGGCTCCACCCCACCCACCAAGCTCAGAGCTTGCCCCTTGTGGTAACATTCCCAGAGATGGCAGGAATCCTGCAATTCTTGTCTGTGTGTGTAATTGAATGACATTATAGGATGAGTTCTTACTATTCTCTCTCTCTCTCCATTTCTGAGGATTTCTCACTGCACCACGAATGCATCTGTCTTTGCACTATCTGGGTTTCAGCTCCTGAGAGGTGGGGAAGAGCATGAGAATAATGAAAAGTGATTAAAAATTTTAACAAGTTAATAGCACCAAAAGCACTGCAGCATCCCACCACTCGCTGCCCTACACTTTGCCAGCATATCCCCTGGTATTAAACCCAGAGAACAGGAACAGTAAGGTGTCAAACTGCCTCAACAAACCATTTGCCCATTTTCACCACCCACAATCTCATGTGCACTCGCTCTCTCTGTCACACCTAAGTGCTTGACCAACTCCATTACAACTTCAGCTTTCCTTTCGTGACTGGTTGACTCCAATTCTAAAAGTGTGCCCTTCCCCATCTTTCTAAACTTTCTTAGCAAATTTGGGAAGCATCTTCAGAACCCAGAGCCTCTTTAGCAATCTTAAGAGACATTTCTCTCACTTTTAATTTAACCAACTACAAGTAACTGAAATTGTGTAAATTGTCTCACTGACGTTTTATTTAAAGATGGGGGTGCTAATCAATTGTTTAAATCTGCTGGGAAATTTCTTACCCCAAATCTGTCAAAATCTTTCTAAACTGCATCTTTCTAAACCTTCCAAAGCTCGGACACAAGCCCCCAAACTATTATGATACAGTGGTGAACCCTTCTGTTAATTAAACCAAACACCCAGAAAAGTTCCAGGAGAAAGTGTGGACTGGAGATCAAAGCTGAAAATGTGTTGCTGGAAAAGCGCAGCAGGTCAGGCAGCATCCAAGGAGGAGGAGAATTGACGTTAAGGGCTCATACCCGAAATGTTGATTCTCCTGCTCCTTGGATGCTGCCTGGCCTGCTGTGCTTTTCCAGCAACACATTTTCAACCCAGAAAAGCTCACCTCACCTTGTAATCTATTAAAGGTATGCATGTCAGGGAACTCCCAAATTCCACTATTTAAAGAACATATGATCAATTTATTCTTTTACTCCAAAAGTGAGCATTAAACCAACAATTATGCACAACTCTAAGGCCCCCTCCCCCTTCTCTTAACTGTTTATTGCCTTCCTCCAACACTATATCAAATGCCATTCCAATAGACACTTATTAAAATCACATCAACTTAATTTCAAAACATCACAGTGGCTGTCATCTTTGGTGTCTGTCTTCTGCCTGACCATCTCCCTGGGTTGTTCTCTTTCTTTTTACTGCAAATATGCTTCATTTCTCTCTCACACACACACACACGCACACACAGATGGCATTGTAATTTTTACCTTGCCTTTTAAAAGACCATCGTGCTTTTAGTTGACACTGCCCTCCCAGGATTTCATTTTGCAGATGGCACATTTAAAAGGAAGTTATTGGAGCTGGGCAGAGAAGAGATAGTGGAACTGCCCACTTCTTCCTTCCCCCACCCAATCCGCCCCCCCCCACCACCCCCCCCCCCCCCCAACCTCCAGATCCTGTCTCCCTTTCTGAGCCCAGCTACCTCTAAGAACGTAGAACAGTTGCAACCTGCTACAGGTCCTTCAGCTCACGATATTGGGCCGAGCATTTATCGTAATCTAAGACCAACCTAACTTACACACCCCTCAATTTACTGCCGTCCATGTGCTTGTTCAGCAGCCGCTTAAACATCCCTAATGTCTCTGATTCTATTACCACTGCTGACAGTGCATGCTACACATCCACCACTCACTGCGTGAAGTACCTACCTTTGACATCTCCCCTATATAGCTCATCTCTGCGATTGCTCCCTCCCTCTTACTCACTCACTCACACACACATACATACTCTTTGTCCACATCGTTGTCTCACAAAACAAATCACCTATTCCCCTCTCCCCCGCTAAAATGACGCCTCAAATTGTGTTTGGGATGGTTTTATTTGTTTGGAATGTCGACCGAAGGAAGCTGGCGAGGGGAAGCAGCAGAGGATTGAAGAGAGAGAAGCGTTCCTCTCCTGGATGCTCAGCGAATTGAACTGGCTTGGCCCATCAGGTTCTCGTTTATCTGTCTCTCACCCCTCTGGCATTAGTGCGAGTCCTTAGAGAGATTCTCATTTAGGAGTCTTAATTCCCTCCTTGGCCAGGCTTGTGTTCTGAAGATGTATGTGTACTGTCCCTTTAAGGAAGTTAAAAGCTACCTGACAGCACCGAATGTTCTCAACTAGATACATTGTAGCATGTGTTCCAGCAATAAGTATCACTGGTTGCCTGGACACAAAACAATTTGGAATTAGGCCACTTAGTTTAAATTAAACCCCCCAAAATACCAAGTTCCAAACAAGTTTGAGTTTGTATATTGACAATCTTAAAAACCAATGATAAAACAAAAAAAGAAATTTCTGCTTTTGTAACTCTAAATGGGCTATTTCAGTTTAAAGTGATGACCCTTGGAATGAAGAACACACGCACCACATTCCAAAGACACATGAACAGACTTGTGGCTAGGTTAACAAACTGTGCAGTCAATTTGGACGATGTAGTGATCTTTAGTAAGTCCTGGAAAGATCACACGGTACAGTTGGCAGAGCTCTTTGGATGAGAAGCAAAACTGGTGATAAACTTAAATCAAACTGAATTCGCAAAAGCAGCGGTGACGTTTTTGGGACGTAACATTGGTTGACCCCACAGGAATCCAAGACGAAGGATATCGAGAAATTTCCACAACCAACCTCGAGCTTCAATTGTTCGGTCTCAATGGATTCTATCAAACGTTTTGATGGACCGAACCATGCCAAGAGGCATTTGAACATTTGAAATCAATATTAAGCACCAAACCAGTTTTAGCTGCACCAAACTTTTCAAAACCATTGAAAGACACCATTGGTGCTAGTGACATTGGAGTTGGAGCTGTACTCCTACGGTAAGATGAGGATGGGATTGAAATGCCAGTTAGTTACTTTTCAAAGAAGATCAGCATCAACCAGAGGAAATACTCCACATTCTAAAAAGAACTATTGAACTTGGCACTGGCCTTACAATATTTTAATGTGTATGTAATGAACAATGTATTGGAGCCGGTTCTGTACATGGATCACCATCCGCTTATATTCTTAGAATGTTTTAAAGACAAGAGTATGAAAGGATTTCTTTGGAGCGTTATGTTACAGACTTACAATTTCAAAATTGTACATATTGTGGGTTGTAAAAAATGTAATCACAGATGCGTTATCACGGATTTAACTGATAAACTTTAGATGAGATTTGTCTTTGTTTAATGTTATATACACACATACATACAGTTATCTGGGAAGACGTTAACGTGAACTTTAGATTAAAGTAATGTGTTTCAAGATTAGAGGGAAGAAAACATATTTTCATTATGATGGCTCGTTTTTACTTAAGGGTAGAGTTGTTATGAAGTCGTGGGTGTACTGTGGGTGTACTGTACCTTTAAGTTAAAAGCTAGTGGAACTACCTGAAAGCACCAAGTGTTCTCAACAAGGTACAATGTAGCATGTGGTCCAATTTTCGATTGTGGATTATTAGGAACAAAAGGGAGAAATTAAATTGGAATCGAAACCAATGTATCTTTGCGATTAATTGTTTCTTGCAATAGGACATGAATGGATTTATTGTGGATAGTCAGCGTGGCTTTATGCGGGGGACGTCTTATCTTACCAATAAAATTGAGTTTTATTGGGAAGTAACGGGAATTATTCATGGGTACTGCATAAATGGGCGGATTTTGTATGCATGGATTTTCCTAAAGTTTTTGACAAGCATGATGGGCTGGTTTCATGGCCTCACTGTGAATCAGCAAGTTAGAAAAAATTTGGTTAAAGGAGAAAAAGCTTAGTTGTGTTTCTGAGAGAAATTTTGTAATTAATGGTGTTCTGTAACGATCAGTGCTGAGATAAGAAACAACAAAGATCAACACAGTACAGGAACAGGCCCTTTGATCCTCCAAGCCTGCACTGAAATAGCTTGCCCTTCCATACTAAAACTTTCTTCACTCACAGGAACTGTATCCCTCTCATCATTTACTAATCCTGCAATCGTCCAGGTGTTTTTTCAATGCTGCCATTGTGCTTACTTTCACCAATTCCTCCGCAGCGCATTCAGTGTTTTCAACACCCTTTGTGTATAAAAAGCTTCCTCACACATCTTTTTTAAACACACCCGGTCTCCACCCCCCTCCCCACCCCACCCACCCCCACCACCCAGCACATTGAATCAGTTTCCCCTAGTAAATAACCCTCCCCCCTCCCCCCCGCCCCCAGCGCGGGAAAAAAAGAAGCCTCATACTTTTCAGTTTGTTCATGCCATTCACAATCTTATAAAGGTCTATGCGGTCACCCGTCAACCTCCGGCATTCCAGTGAAGACAAGCCAAGTCTCTCCAATTTTCTTCATATTTAAAATCGCCCATACCAGGCAACATCTGTAAAGCTTTCCTGTAATGTCTCCAAAACATCCACATCCATCTAGTGGTGTGAAGATCAGAATTGTACACAATATTCCTAATTTGGCCCAACTAAAGTTGCATAACGCTGCAGTATAACTTGTCTATCCTTAAAATCAATGTCCCTTCCAATGAAGTCAAGCATGCTATAGGCCTACTTTACTATTGTACCTGAGTGCAGAGCCACCTTCAGGGAACTACGGATGTGCACACTCAGATCTCTCTGTAGTATATCAATACTCCGAACTACTGCCTTTCACTCTATATTTCTACCCGTACGTGACCTTCCGAAACGCATCAACTCACATTTGTCCGGATTAAACTCCATCTGCCATTTCTTTTTTCTGAGCATGCCTCCAGCTGATCTATATCCTGCTGTATTCTTTGACTATCCTGTTCACTTTCTGCAACTCAACTTTCTGCACCGGCCACAAATCAATGAGACCAGCGACGTTTTCTTCCTGATAATTTATGTAGATCTGGAAAAGCAGAGGTACCAGTGTGATCCCTGTGGAATGTCACCAGTCACAACCTTCCTATTGCAAAAGCAAACTTTCACAACTATGCTCTGTCTCCTTGGATGATGGATCGTCTGTTTTCTAAGTTTGTGTTTCTGTCTATATGTCTATGTATATGTGCATGTTTGTACACAATTATATAATATATGAATTTGTAGATGAACGAAAATTGATAAAGTTGTGGGTCGTGACGAAAATTGTCACAAGTTAACAGGACAGAGATCAGTTTGAAAAATATGTATAGAAAGGGCAGATGGAGTTTAATCTGATCGAACGTTAGCAGATGCATTTTTGGATGTTGAATGCAAGAAAGAATGCAGAAATAAATGGCAGGACTCAGAAAAGCACTGAGACACTGAGGGGTTTTGTGATGCAAGTGCATAACTCCTTGAAAGTGGCAATACAATTGCAAAAAGAGCTAACAAAGATGTGCAGCATGCTTGCTTTCATCAGTTGGGGAACTCAGGATAAAAGTTGGAGATCTATAATACTTTAGTTGGGTCGCAGTTGAGGCATTGAGTGCAACAGTAGTCTCTGCACTTTAGAAAGCATCTGGAGGTTTTGGAGAGGATGCAAAACATGTTCACCAAGGCGTTGTCTGGAATGGAATGTATTAGCTCTTAGGAGAGTTTTGACAATTTCGGATTGCTTTTGCTGGGCCTCAGAGGCAGAAGATCTGAAAAACGTCTATGAAATTAAGAAAAGTGTGGACAGGGTAGATAAGCAGAGTTTAATTTGAAAGGATATAAGTATCAAATACGAGATGGCATATGCATCAGGTGAGAGGGAAAAGGTGTAAAGTAGATGTGCAAGGGAATTCTTGCACAGTGAGTGGTAGTTGCCTGGAACTCACTTCCAGGTGAGGGGTAAAAACAGATATTATCTCAAAGTTTAAGGGGCATATCGACAGACAGATGAACAGTTCAGGAGTAAATGGATATGGACCATGTGTAGGCAGATGGGATTATTTTAAAACGACACCATTGTTGCCACATACATGAATCAAAATCAATTTGCACTGCAATCTTGTATGTTCTTGAGGACGGGAGGGTCATCACAGGACTGGATACATGTAGTGAGTGACACAACAAATTATGTTCTTCTTTATGTTCATTTAAGCAGGCATTGGATAGGCATTTGGAAGTTATTGGGCTAGTATAGGTTAGGTAGGACTCGGTCGGCGCAACATCGAGGGCCGAAGGGCCTGTACTGCGCTGTATCCTTCTATGTTCTATGTTCTATGTTCTATGTACAAAGAGACTAATTGAGGGAGAGGAACACAATGGAGGCGTTGGACACATTAAGGGATGGAGAAATACAATGAGAGATGGAGTAAAACGGAGAGAGGCAGTGGGCAGACAGACAGATGGAGAGTCAAATCACAACATGTGAAGAGAAAGAAAGACTGACGTAAAAGTAGTTTGCAGTGGCAGAAATGGCTGGGAAGGTGGAAGGCTAAGACTGGAAAAGGCAGACAGTGATGCAAGAGGGCAGACTTGCATGAATTGAATGGGCACAGAACTTTAACAATGATACAGCAAGGCTGAAAAGCCTTGAATATTTAGCCACAATGCAGACCAGACAAGGACAAGCATGCATGTGAATGGCTAGGGTACATGTTGGAATATAGCTGTACTAATGGGACTGGGAGAAACGATTAATCACAATGTGGCAGTGGAGAATGGGAGCCAGGGCGGAATCAAATATGAATGAATTGGGAGGGGATATAGAGAACCGTGGGAAAGGGGAGGACAGCACAGTTCTGCTGAAAACAGTTAACAAGCAGGAAATATGGAATTAATAAAGGGAGTGAGAAACCCAATTTGATTCATCAAAAAAGAGTAGTTGAAGAACAGAATCTACTCATTTGAAAGGTTTGTGAGTCAGACCATGGCCAAACAATGTGGATGTAGGTTTGCGCACTGAGCTGAAAGGTTCGTTTTCAGACGTTTTGTCACCATACTAGATAACATCATCAGTGAGCCTCTGGAAGAAGCCTGATTTCTATTTATGTGCCTAGGTTTCCTTGGATTGGTGATGTTATTTCTTGTGGTGATGCTATTCCCTCTCTTTTTTCTCGGGGGAGGTAAATGGGATCGAAGTCAATGTGTCAACGGACCAAATACTGAACTACAGAAGCCATCATCTCAACATCCACAAACGCAGCTGCATTAGAACATTATTTCAATGAGCCACCACACACTGCAGCACAGAGGAACTATGAAGAGCAGAGAAAAATCACCTATGCAGTGTATTCAAAGAGAACGAGTATCCAATGAACAAACTCCACTGATTTCTCGCAAACAAACCCAAACAAGCAGACGAACCACATCCAAAACCCTAACCACTCCCCACTATATCAAGGTCAGGCAGCATCCAAGGAACAGGAGATTCGACGTTTCAGTCATAAGCCCTTCTTCAGGAATGCCCAAAACGTTGAATCTCCTGTTCCTTGGATGCTGCTTGACCTGAAAATGTGTTGCTGGTTAAAGCACAGCAGGTCAGGCAGCATCCAAGGAACAGGAAATTCGGCGTTTCGAGCATAAGCCCTTCATCAGCCTGATGAAGGGCTTATGCCCGAAACGTCGAATTTCCTGTTCCTTGGAAGCTGCCTGACCTGCTGCGCTTTTCCAGCAACACATTTTCAGCTCTGATCTCCAGCATCTGCAGACATCACTTTCTCCTCCACTACATCAAAGCCATCTCAGAAGTGACTGCCAGATTACTCAGACCTCTTGACATCATGGTAGTGCACAAACTCACCAACACACTAAAGCAGAGCTAATGAACTTGAAAGACCCTGTACAGATAACAAGCAAAACTAATGTAATTTACAAAATGCCTTGCAGGAAAACAGTTCATTGGACAAACAGGCAGAAAACTAGCCACCAGGATACATGAACATCAACTAGCCACAAAAAGATATGACCCACTCTCACCAGTATCTTTACGTACAGATGAGGAAGGACACAATTTCGACTGTGACAACACATGCATTCTCACATCCATTCTCATGTGAGAATTCCCAGAAACATGGCATTCCAACCAGAACTCTATCCACAAACACATCGACTTGGATCCCATTCACCATCGCTGTGAAAAAGAACAGGAAATGGCGCCACCACAGGAAATGACATCACCGATCCAAGGAAAGTAAACACATAAATAGAAAGCAGGTCATACCACCAATGCTTCATTTGGAGGCTCATTGATGATATTACCTAGTATGGTAACAAAATTTATGAACATGAACCTTCCAGGTCAGCAAGCAAAGCTACATCTAGAAACTCAACCTGAGCTACAACTCTTCTCAAAACTGGCCAAACGATGTATGAGTCTGAATTTCACAGTGTACTTTGTCAGATATTTTATGTCCGTGCAATCTATCGCTATTGCTGGCTGGGACAGAATTTGTTGCCTCTCCCAATTTGCTCCACACAAAGGTGATAGCGAGCTGCCAGCTTGAACTGCTGCATTAAACGACTCAAACTCAGTGTCACTGAAGGAACAATGATATAATTCCAAGACAAGGTTATGAGTGCCCTGGAGGAGACTTTGCAGTGGCAGACTTTCCAGTTACCTGCGGCTCCTGTCCTTCTCATTGGAAATCGTGGTGATTTATGACCATGCTTTGGCGTTGCTTTAGTTAAGTTCTGTAATATGTCTTTGATGCATATACGCTCAGCTATAGAGCATCACAGGTACAAGGATTGGATGTGGTGCCACACAAGAAGATGCTTTGACCTGGATGGTGTCGAGCTTCTCAAGTGCTGCTGGATGGGCACCAATACAAGAATGTGGAAAGAATTCCACATTACTCCTGACTTTTGCCTTGTCAATGATGGCCAGGCTTTGCGGAGTGAGATAATGAGTTCCTCGTGCAGTACTCCTCGGATCTGTCCTTCTCTTGCAGCATTGCTCTGGTTAGTCAAGTTTATTTTATGGTGCATTGAACCCCTAATATATTGTTATGATTCTGTGGGTATACCGTACCTTTAAGAAAGTTAAAAACTAGCAAAACTACCTGACTGCACCAAGTATTCTCAAAGAAGTAACAATGTAACACTGGGTCGAAAGCTATATTACTTGGGTTGCCTGGAGTCAAAAACAGATTTGAAATAGGCCAATCAGTTTAAATTATACCCCGAAAACATACTAAATTCCAATCAAGCTTGAATTTAGTGTATTGACAATCTTAAAAGAACAACGAAACAACCGATACTTTGGGGGTATAAGAGCCGGGTAATTGAACAGTTGGGAGGACAACTTTCAAGCCAACGACATCTGGAGACTGCCCAAAAAAATTGCTCTCTTAAAGGTACCTTTATCGAATAGTAACCTTCGAAGCAGTAATCGCTAAGAAGAAGGAAAGAAGATTTGCTATCTGGCTGGTTTTTGAAAAGTTGAATTTTGGTAAATCTTAATTGGGCGGTTTTATCAGACTAGTATTGTGGAAGGTGAAAGTAAAAAAAGGTTAGAGGAAGGTCTTGTAAATAGTAGTTAGTCAAATATTCTGTTATACTTTAAGAAATAAAGTAGTTAATTTTTACTTTAAATAGTTCTTGGCCTCTCGAATTTTCACAGGTTACTGCATGGGATAAATCTTTACTGTGGGTGCTAGCTTACATTAAGCAGAGGGTTTACCCCGTGCTGTAACAATATTAATTTTGGAGCATTTTCAAACAATACAGCACAAAACAGGCCCTTCAAGTCCTCGATGTTATGCCGACCTGTGAAATATTCTCAGCTCGTCCCCCTCCACTATCCCATAATCATCCATGTGCTTTTATAATGATCGTTTAAATCTCCCTAATATGGGTGAGTTGACTGCATTAGCAGGTAGGGCATTCCACTCCCTTACCATTCTCTGTGTAAAGAACCTGCCTCTGACATCTGTCTTCAGTCTATTACCCCTCAACTTGTAGATATGCCCCTCGTACAAGCTGATGTCATCATCCTAAGAAAAATACTTTTACTGTCAATTTGTTGATGGTAATGTGTTTGAACTTTCACATATGATGTTTAGATTTTCATATTTTTGAAAATGTCATTATGTGTCACTTGTGGCGAGTGAATATTGCTTTCTACTTACCAGTCGAAGGGTGAATACTGTCCACTCTCGCTGAATTTGCAACTGAACAACCTCCTACCAGAGGAGTCACTGGATGCAAAAGAATTTCTCTGATATCATTTTTGAACGTGAAGGAGACACTCCCAGACTGTTTTAGGCAGTACCAATGTTTCATTTTTTTTTTGGTTCACCAGAGGATTATCTTCTCATGATTGCTGATGTATGAAAGCTGTAACAAGCCTTATCAAGCCTTTCCCACAGGTCAAAGAACAGCGTTGGTTGTAAAGTCATTGGATGCAAATTGGAATTTGATTCTCTCCTATTCTTCATATCAGATCACAGCTGGACATCAAGTGTTGTTATTTAATTGCAGAACCACAGAAGTGCTTCAGCACAAAGGGAGGTCATTCAGTGCAGGTTCCTTACACTGGATTTATTCCCATGTGCAATCTCCTTCCCGTGCCCCACATATATCCAAGATATTTCACTCCAAATAAACACCCTGTTGAATGGACCAACTGCACTTGCTTACAGGGATTGGGATTTATGCAAAACAGTGTGATAATTCGCAAGAGTATCTGCTGAAATCCAAGACAATCTTAGGTACACCTTAAA
Organism: Hemiscyllium ocellatum; assembly: GCF_020745735.1. Classification (NCBI taxonomy): domain Eukaryota; kingdom Metazoa; phylum Chordata; class Chondrichthyes; order Orectolobiformes; family Hemiscylliidae; genus Hemiscyllium; species Hemiscyllium ocellatum. The sequence goes on along the minus strand of NC_083448.1, from coordinate 2,315,827 downwards.
TAGTGAGGACTTTGTAATAACTTATACATCATAATAGCTAAATAAATAAATAAATATTTCTTATAACACCTGCTGTTCAGACGAAAATTGTTGAATGCAAGGAGGAATCAAAACAAGAATCACTTATATTTCATTTTTATACATTTTGGCTCTTTGTAAGCAGATATATCCTGTAAATACAAAATACCTCGATGTCAAACTTTTACCCTCCTATAATCTGCTCTATGCACACACGTGCACAGTCGTGCAGCTGTACAGTGTGGCGAAAGGTTGTGCATAGATTGAAAATTGGTTTAAAATGCCTGTGCACGATATGTTGAGTTGTTTTTCACAAATCAGATTTTTAAAATTTTTCTTCCATCTTGGAATTTCTTCATTAGTTTTCAAAAGGCCTGTTGGTGCTTGTTCACTTGTATTATGGACCAGACCAGACCACTCAAAACGTTCTTAAGCAGGTAGCCGAGACCATAACTTTGCAACTTGAGTGTGTTTGATGCCATCTCTCATGCACTCCTGCGATTCTGGATGGTCAGACTAAGGACTAAACTTCACCACATTACGCAACACCACGAAGTAGATTTGAATTGATTTATTCCTAAACTATCCCTAACTGCCTTAAATCATTTGGATGTGAAGTTTACTCTTTGACCTGATTGGACCACAGTCGGTATCAAATAAAAAAGGAAGTAATTCTTTGACAACACTTTCAGCTATGGTGTTGCATAATTGGATTGTCTCTGGAAATCTAGTCGACGCATCCATTATTGATAATAAATACTTATTCCCACTTTTTTTCAGGTAGAGGTCCTATGCAAACTATCAAGACTCTTGTGAAAGGTTCCTCAAATGCTGGAATAGGTATTGAAGATACAGGCTTTCTTATTGCCTGTGCGTTTCCCACTAGTTGACATGTATGACACATCTGGCAAACTTCAACTGCATCATTGTGTAGTCCAGGCCAGTAAAAATGTATTTGTATCTTCATCTGTGCTTTCCACACCCCTCATTGATCTCCAAGTGGCAACCCATCTGCCGGTCGCAGCACCTCCTTTCTGCACACTACTGGCAAAACAAGTTGTTGAATTTCTGCCCATTTCTTATCTACTTGAATGTGTGAGTGTCTCCATTTCCTCACTAAGACATCATTTGTTGATTAATAACACACAGGGATGTGTTCACTCTGCTTCTCCGTAAATGCCTTTTGATATAACTATTTTAAGTTTTCATCTTTCTGCTGTAATTCAATCAGCTGAGCAGAGCGAAAGATACTTACATGTTTCTCCATTTGCTCCTGCTCTGTCCCACTTATTTGATCAAAAACGTCTCGGATAAAGCTATGTCTGCTTTCTTATCTGTGCCTTTTGAACTCTCCTGCTTCAACTTGTGCCTCTGTAATCTTGTAGTCACACAATCTGGAAACATTCCTGAAAATAAAAACATCTTTCATTTTTTCAGTTGCCTGCATCTCCACTGTCTTTTCAACTAGTGTAGGCAGCCTACCAGTGAATCAACTATGTCATTTGCAAGGACAAATAGTATTCCTGGAACTGAGAGTTTGTCCAGTACTCCTATTACAAATTTTCCACTCTTCTCTGGACTCTCTAGCCTCACTTCACATAATTTGAGCACGTTTTGCCTCACCATAAGTTCCTGTTACCAGTACATTTTCTGGCAGTAGTCCTTTGCGACAACATAATTCCTCATCCTTCAGCCTTACGAACTGATAGGATCCTGTATCCCTTAATAATGTAGCCTCCTTAACTACTAATCCAAGCCTGTGTGAATAAACAGCATGTATATTTTTTGAGCAGTCCTGGCAATTCCTCCTTAATCAACGTCTGATCACCGTGTACACTCTGAGCTAGTTGTCTGACAGCCCTTGTGATTTTTGTTACTTTTTCAATAAACTTCCAGGCTTGTCTGGTTTTCCTACGCCTGGCTTTCTCCTCATCCACCAACACTGTGATTTTATGTGGCCCACCGTATGACAACGAAAACACCAGAGCTTTTTCACTTCTTAGCCTCACTCAAAGGTTTCTTGTTTTTACTCTATGGTATGTTATCTTTACGATCTTCACTGTTATCTATCTTTCCCTCTCCACGTGAAGATATCACTTTGCTCAAATTTCTATCCCTCATGGACTGAAATTGTTTCTGGAAGCCAAACCGAGTTTTATGGACCAGCCCATAACCATCAGCCACTTCAGCTGCTGACCTTGCCATTTTAACTCTCTGCTGTTCCGCAATGAATATTTGAATTTCTCCAAAGTAATTACCTCTCTAAGGGCATAATAGATTTGTTTGGTTTTGAAAGCTCTTATCTATCTATCAAAATTACTCTGTTTGATCCTTTCAAACTCAATACAGGTTTGACAAGGGTGCCTCCTTAGATTCCTGAAACGTTGTCTATAGCTTCTGGTACAAGGTCAAACGCACTTAATCTTTTTTGTTCTCATACTCCCCAGATACCTCCTAATCATGATGCGAATACCTCGCTAGCCCTAGCTACTAGTCTCATTTGGATCACCAAAACCCACATTGCCACTGGCCATTGCATTTGTTTGAATTTTCTTCATTTAAATTTAACCTTTTCATAGGATAACAAGAAGGCTTCTGCATTCTTCTCATCAAATTTAGGCAATGTTGGAACATACGTAAACCATTTCTCACCGTGCTTCTGACTAACAGGGGCTTAGACATTCTCACTGTCTTCCTCACTAAGCATTTCTCTTCAGCCTTTTAAGCTGACTTTCCTTTATAAGTGTTCGGTTTGGAAGTTTAAAAGCTCTCTATTTTTCTTTCTCTGCTCTCTCTTTTTCCTTCTCTCCTGCTTTTAATTGGAACTCAAACGGTTTTATTTCTGCTGCCCTTTCCTTATCTCTCACCTCTAACTCAAGCTGCTTCATTTGCAATTTAATTCTTGTCATCACTATAGATTCTGATGGTTTCTCCAGCAAGTTTAGACGTTGAGCTACTGCTGTATTTACTCTCTTTTCCTCACAGAGGCATGAGATTCCTATTCCAGCTTGTCTGCTAATTCGTGCAGCTTGGTTTTATTCACCTTTTGCAAAACTTCCAAAGTCACCGCGTCCACTTCCAGAAAATCTTTGGAGACTGAAAGAGCCACTACTATCCCAAACTTTGTCTACTCGACCAAACCAGCATTCACAATAAAGGCAACAGCACCCACCAGATGAGCTCCAAATCTGTTATGGACTAGGCCAGGCCACTCAAAACATTCTTTAACAGGCAGCCCAGACCACAACTTTGCAATTTGTTTCACTAAGTGTACAGTGAAAATTACCTGAAATAAGTTAGCGACATTGACTACCAGGTTTTAAAACAGACAAAAAATTATTTATAAAATTACAGCACAGCAGGTCAGTCAAGATCCGTGGAGCAGGCGAATCGACGATTCGGGCTGAGGTTTTTCACTAGAAATCCTTGTGATCCATCCATTCCTGATGAAAGGCTCCAGCCCGAAATGTCAAATCTCCTGATCCTCGGATGCTGCCTGACTTGCTGTGCTTTTCCAGCAACGCACGCTCGACTCTAATCTCCAGCATCTGCAGACATCACTTTCTCTTGATCCGATTCCTACCCAAGGCATCCTTTTGTTCCTCACATACCTATAGAAAGCTTTAGGGTTCTTCTGTATTCTACTGCTAAAGGTTGTCCATGTGGTCTCCTTGCTCTTTTCATCTCTCTCTTTAAATCCTTCCGAGCTAATCTGTACCTCTCTATCTCCTCATCTGACCCATCTCGTCTCAACATCACATAAGCCACCTTCTGCTTAACAAGAGATGCAATTACTTTAATAAACCATGGTTTTCTTAACTTATCACTTCCTCCCTGCCTGACTGGGACATAGCTATCAATAACTCACAATATCTGTTCCTTAAACCAACTCCACATTTTGTTTGTTCCTATCTCCTGCATTTTGCTACCCCATTATATGCATACTACTTGTTGCCTAATTGCATAAAAATTGCCATTCCCCAATCTATAAATATTGCCCTGTTGCATAAACCTATCCCTTTCCATCACTAAGTTAAATGTAACAGAATTATTGTCACTCTTTCCATAGTGCTCATCTACCACTAAACCAAACACCTGGCCTGCTTCATTACCAAGCACCAGATCCAGTGTGGCCTCCCCTCTTGTCGGCTCTTTGACATACTGTACCAGAAATCCCTCCTGCATATATTGGACAAAAACTGATCCATCCGATGTACAAAATTTATAGCATTTGCAATCAATGGTGAGGAAGTTAAAATCACCCATGATGACCACCCTGCTCCTTTCACTCCTACCCATGACCGTTTTGCCGATCCTTTTCTCCACAACACTGGAACTCTGCAGAGGCCTATTGAAAAAAACTCTCAGCTGTGTGACCTCTCCTCTCCTGTTTCTAACCTCAGCCCATAGCACCTCAGCAGACGAGTCATTGTCAAATATTATTTAAGCTACCATTATTCTGTCCTTGACTAACAAGGCCACATCTCCCCCTCTTTTACTGTTTTCCCTGTTCTCAATGAAAGTTCTAAATCCTCGAATCTGGAGCATCAATACCTGAACCTGCCCTATCCATGTCTCTGAAATGGCCAAACTTTGAAGTCCTAGGTACCTGCAGTGTTGCAAGCTCAACTATCTTATTTCAGATACCTCTGGCAGTAAAGTAGACACACAGCTTGCTGTCTGCCAGCACATTCCTGTGACCGTGAAATCCTGTCCATGCCCTCCCTACTGTCGTCCTCCTGTGCATTGGAACTACACTTGAGGTTCCCGTCCCCCTGCTGAGCTAGTTTAAATAGGTCTGAATAGCACTGGCACATTTCCCACCCAGGATATTTCTACCCCTTTAGTTCAAGTGAAGACAGACCTGTTTGTAAGAATCCCACCTTCCCCAGAATGAGCCCCAATTATTCATGCACCTGAAATCCTTCATCCTGCACCATCCTTGCAGCCATGTGTTCAGCTGATATTTCTCCCTATTCCTTGCTTCGCTATTTTGTGGCACGGTGACAAACCAGAGATAACATGTTTGTTCTAGCTCTCAGTTTCCACCCTCTCTCCGTGAATCCTGCCTTACACCCCTATCCCTCTTTGGTATGTTGTTGGTACCTACGTGGACCAAGACTTGGGGCTGGCCACCCTCAGGACCCCAAAGACATGATCCGACACATCACGGACACTGCTACCTGGGAGGCAACACACCACCCATAATTCTCGATCATTCCCAACAAACCCTCTATCTAATACTCTCCTCCATTCCCGTCTTCCCTTCTGTGGGATAGGGACAGACTCTGCGCCAGAGACCTGGAACCCACTGCATTCCCCTGGTAAGTCATTCACCCTCCCCAAACAGTATCCAAAACGCTATACTTGTTTTCAGGGAAACAACAACGGGATGCGGTATACTGCACTGACTGGTTTTATTCTCCCTTCGAACTGTTACCAGCTTTCATCATGCCTGGGAGTAACTACTTGCCTCTGCCTCCAGAATAAACCAAAGTTCATTCAGCTCCCTCTACAGTTCCCTAACGCGTTCTTGGAGGAGTACACTTCCTGCAGATGTACTTGGATGGGACACTGATGGCGCCCCTCAACTCAAATATCATGCATTTCCTACAGATGCACTTGGATGGGACACTAATGGTGTCCCTCACCTCAAACATTCCTCTCCTTGCACTGCGTTCCCTGCTAATTTAGAAAACACTCACTTATCTAGCTGGAGGGAAATGAAAGGTCCCTCCTTTCCCAGAAACCTATGCTTTCTGATGTCGGATGTAAAGACTCAAATCAGTGACTCACTACTCCAGACAATCCCCCGATCCAAGCTTCTGCTCTTCGTGCTGCTGCTGCTGAAAAACAAAAATGGAGGCCTCCCGTGCTCGAGGTAAGTTTTTAAGGGTTCAAATCAGTGGCTCACTGCTCCCGAGATGCCCCTATCCCAGTTTCCCCTCTTCATGCTGCTGCTGCTGGGCAAAGAAACATTTAAGAGTATCCCACTCTAAGGCAGAACTAACATACACAGACTTCATTTTTCTAACATCCATGTGCCTATTCAAGAGTCGCTTAAATGTCCTTAATGTGCGTGATTTTACTACCACTGCTGGCAGTGCATTCCACACACCGACAGCTCTCTGTGTGAGCAATCTACCTTTGACATCTCCCCCAAATCTTTCCCTAATCACCTTAAAGTTATGTCCCCTCGTAATAGCCATTTTTGTGCTGGGAAAACGTCTCTGGTTATCCACTCGACACGTCCCTCTCATCATCTCTATCAAGTCACCACTCATCCTCATTCACTCCAATGAGAAAAGCCCAAGCTCCCTCAACGTTTCTTCATAAGACATGCCCACCAGTCAATCCCAGTAAATCTCCTCTGCACCTTTTCTAAAGCTTGCACATCGTTCCTACAATGAGAAGACCAGGACTGAACATAAAATTCTAAGTGTGGTCGAACCAGGGCTTTATGGAGGAGCTTAACATCGCGACTTTAAAACCAATCCCTCTGCTAAGGAAAGTCAATACACCATACGACTTCTTAACAAGCTTATCAACCTGGGTGGCATCTTTGAGGGATCTACGAATATGGACCCAACAATGCCAAGAACCCTGCCTTTAGCCATGTATTGTGCATTCAAATTCAACCTTTGAAACTGAATCACTTCATAGCTTTCCAGTTTGAACTCCATCTGCCACTTCTCAGTCTGCATCCTTTCAATGTACGGTTGCAACCTACACCAGGACGTCAGATGATCCACAGCGACACCAACCATTGTTTCATCTGCAAACTTAATAACCCACCCTTCCACTTCGTCATTGAAGTCATTTATAAACATCACAAACAACAGAGGTTCCAGAATTGATCCCTGAGGAACACCACTAGTCAGCAAGCAGCATTTTGAATACTTTCCATCTATTACCATCCTCTGTATTCTATGGGTCAGTCAATTCTGTATCCAAACAGTCAAATTTCCCTGTAATCCATGTCTCCATACTTTATGAATGACCCTGCCATGGGGACCCTTATGTGGTGTAAAATCCATTAACACCACATCCATTGCTTTACATTCAACAATGTGTTTTGGCACATTCTCAAAGAATTAAGTAAGGCTTGTGAAGCCACAATTGCTGGTCACAAACCTGTCTCACGGACTGCTTGGACGCCATTAGCTGTGTGGCCACTACAAACACCAACACTACTGAAGCAAATGATGACATCACCCCCATCCCCACCCCCGGGGCCACACTCAGCACCACTTCTGTCCTCATGGATGCTAACGAATGCATCACTTCCAGCCCCTTGACCATCACGGTTAACATCATTTCTTTTGATGACGGCTCAAATGAACACACCCACTCGAGACAGTCTGGGCTCCCACTCCCAACTACAACTCTGCAACGAATCATTTTCCCGAGCCTTGTCAAGTTTTCATCATCACACAGACCTTTCCTTTACTGAGGAAGAATGATCAGTCCTCCGTAAAAGACTCCTCTTCATCCCACTATGCTTCGGGGTCAAAAAATTCCATACATGTGACATCGAAATTTTCTTCTGCTGCCGAGGCCTCCATGCTTACATTTTTCATCAGGACACACTACCAATCTCTGAGGGCCGCTTCTCCTACCTCCTACGTACTCCATCCATTTGAGCACTCTGAGCTGGTCTGTTACCACCCTCGACCCCTTCATCTCCAACTGCTGCCATGACATTGACAGCCTCAACCTGTCCACCCGACTCACCCAATCCAAGCTGTCACGCTCGCAATGCATTGCGCTCCATTTCCTGCAGTTCAACCCTGACCTCGCCATCAGACCTGAGGAGAAAGGTGGTCACAGTGGTAGTTTGGCACACTGACCTGTATACTGCTGCAACGTGGTGCCAGCTGATGGAATCTACCTCCTACAGTCCCCTCGACTAGCCAGACGATCGTCTCCTAGACTATCCACAACACCTCAGGGGTCATCTGATCCACAGCATCCAACTGCATAGTCCCAGAACCTCTCAATGCTATGTTCTATCTCTTACCCTAAAATTCATAAACCTGACTGCCCTGCACCACCAAACATTCCCCTCATCCCTTGACGCCGTCCTACTCCTCTTGGTTCAGAGACTGTCCACGCACTCTCCCTCTTCGATGACGTTCATTTCCTTGACCTACAATGCCTCTTCTTCACTATGAACATCCAAACTCTGCACACATCCATCCACCATGACAAAGGTCTCCAAGCCCTCTGTTTCTTTCTCTCAACTGACTCAAACAGAACCCCCCTCCACTGATGCACTCATTTGATTAGCTGAACTGGTCCTCGCCCTGAACGAGTTCTTTTTCGAATCCTCCCACTTCAGTCACTCCAAAGGGTTATCCACAAGGGTTTCCAAGAGGAAGTTGACCAGTTCATCAACTTCATGGTCACCTTTCACTCTGACCTCAAGTTCAACTGGACGATGACAGACACCTCCCTCTCCTTCCTGGACCTCACCATCTCCAATTCTGGTGACCGGCTCAACAGGAATATCTACTTTGAACCCACTGATTCCCGCAGCTGCCTGAACTACACCTCCTCCCACCTCACTCCCGTAAAAAACATTATCACTTACTTAAAATTCCTCTGCCTCTGCTATATCTGCTCCCAGGCGTTGCAATTGCACTGCAGAACATCCCAGGTTGTCTCCTGCTTCAAGGACTGAAATTTCCCCACACAGTCGTCATCAATGCCCTCCAGAGCATCTCCTCCACTGCACACACTTTGGCCCTTAAACACCACACCTCACACCCAAACAAGAATAGAACTCCACTGGCCCTCACATTCCACTTTACCAATCTCCCAATGCAGCGCATCATCCTCTGCCATTTCCACCACCTACAGCGAGATTCGAGCACCAGATATATATTTCCCTCCCCACCCCATCAGCATTCTGCACAAACCATTCCCTCTGCAACAAGAGTTGTAAAACCTGCACACACATCTTCCTCGCATCTTCATCTAAGACCCAAAAGGATTCTTCCTCATCCAGCAGAGATTTTCTTGCACATTCAACACCTAACTGTCTGTGTCCATTGCTCTCTATGTAATCTCTTCTAAACTGGGGACACAGGATGCCAACTCGAAAGATGTTTCAGAGAACATCTCCACAGCACCTGCACCAAACAACCCCACTGTCCTGCGGCCGAACACGTCAAATCCCCCTCCACTTTGGCAATGACATGCGAGTCCTGGGCCTCCTCCACTCCCAAATTCAAGCCACCCGACGCCTGGAGGAAGAACATCTCATATTCCACCTTGGAGCCCACCAACTGCACCACGTCAATGTCAATTTCACCAGTTTCCTCAACTGCCCTCCCCACAAATCATCCCAGATCCAACGCTGCAACTCAACCCCACCCTCTTCAACTCTCCTACCTGTCCATCTTCCTTCCCACCTGTCTGCTTCATCCACCATTCCGACCTATCACCATGATACCCACCTATATTTATCTATCGCCTTGCCTGTTAACTTCCCTCCAACCCCACGCCCGTCTTATCTCAGACACTTCAACCCCAATCCACATTACTGATGAACGGCCTATGCCCAAAATATTGATTCTCCTACTCTGCGGATGCTGCCAGACCTACTGTGTGTTTCCTGTGCCACATTATTTGATTCACAAAGCCATGCTGACTATCGCTAATCAAACTATGTTAATGAAAATAGTCATAAATCCCGTGTCTCAGAATCCTCTTCAATAGTGTGTCCAGCAACAGTGTAAGACTGACTAGTCTGCAATTCCCAGGGTTATCCCCATTCCTCTTCTTGAACAATGGAATAGCATTTTCAGCCCTCCAGCAACGTGGTACTACTTCAGTGGACAGCAAAGATTTGGCTGAAGGTGCAGCAATGTCTTCTATTACCTCCTGAAGAAACTTAGTGTATATTCTGACTGACCCAGGGAACTTATCTATTCGTATATTTTTCAGAATAGCCAGCTTGCCCTCCTTCTTCACATCAATCTGTTCCAGCATATCAACCTGTTTCACGCTGTTCTCAGAAACGTCAAGTTACATCTCGGTAGTTAATACTGAAGCAAAAAAATCCGTGAAGGTCATCCCCACCTCCTCAGACTCCAGGCACAAGTTCCCTCCACTATTCCTGAACGGCCCTATCCTCACTCTGGCTATCCTCGTGTTCCTCATATAAAAGCCTTGGGGACTTTGTTCATCCTTTCAGCTAAAGCTTTTTCATGCCCCCCTTGTAGCAGTCCTAGTCCATTCGTCAGATCCTTTCTGTCTGCCTTACTCTTGACTGAATGTTACACATCTCCTGTCATCCAGATTGCCTTCATCCTCCCGCCCTTCCTTGCCTCAGTGGGAGAAACCTATTTAGCACAAGCAGCAAGTGCTCCCTAAAGAACCTCCACATTTATGTGTTTCATTTCCCCGAGAATATCTATTCCCAATGTATGCTTTACAGCTCCTGCCTAATAGTTTTGTAATCCTCCCTCCCCAAGTGAATACTTTCTCATACCGCTTGCTCATATGACTATAGTAAATGTCAGGGAGTCGTGATCACTCTCACGGAAATGTTCTCACAATGTGTGCAGTTTTGGTCGCCATACTATAGGAAGGATGTGGAAGCTTTAGAACGAGTGCAGAGGAGGTTTACCAGGATGTTGCCTGGAATGGTAGGAAAATCTTATGAGGAAAGGCTGAGGCACTTGGGGCTGTTCTCATTGGAGAAGAGAAGGTTTAGGGGAGATCTGATAGAAGTGTATAAGATGATTAGGGGTTTAGATAGGGTAGATACTAAGAACCTTTTACCGCTAATGGAGTCAGGTGTTACTAGGGGACATAGCTTTAAATTAAGGGGTGGTAGGTATAGGACAGATGTTAGGGGTAGATTCTTCACACAGCGGGTTGTGAGTTCATGGAATGCCCTGCCCGTATCAGTGGTGAACTCTCCTTCTTTATGGTCATTTAAGCGGGCATTGGATAGGCATTTGGAAGTTATTGGGCTAGTATAGGTTAGGTAGGATTCGGTCGGCGCAACATCGAGGGCCGAAGGGCCTGTACTGCGCTGTATCCTTCTATGTTCTATGTTCTATGTAATGAGAGTTCTGACACCTGACCTTGGTCGTTACCAAGCACCAAATCCAATATGGCCTCTCCTTTCTCGGCCTACCGACATTTTGAGTCAGGAATCCCTCCAGGATGGACTTGACAAAATCTGATCCATCTGAAATATTTGCACGAAGGTGGTTCCAATATATATGAGGAACGTTGAAGTCACCCATGACAACAACTCTGTTACTTCTACACCTGACCAAAGTCCGCCTCCAAATCTGCTCCTCCATGTCAAATGCGAACACAATGTAACATGCAATGTAGAAACATGCAGTTAGGATACTTTCCATCATTTCTTCAAAAATTTCAGCAGTTTTAACGTTGATCTCCCCACAGCCAGTCTATCTGCACTTTAAGATCGAGACTTATATGCTTTTCGTTTCTCACCTCAGTATCAAAATAAGGCAATGCATGTCTAATTCCTCAAGAATTAAAAGACAGATGATTTTTTTTGAGGAGCGATTGCATAATGACGAGCAAAGACCTTTACTTCAATGATTACAATCATAGAATCGTTGCAGTGTGGAAGCAGGCCTCTCGACACATGGATTTCAAATGAACCCTCAAAGAGCATCCCAAACAATGCCAGTAACTTACATTTACGGTAGCTAATCCACTTAACTTGCAAACCGCATGCAATTTATCATTGCTAATCCATCTACCCTGCACATTGTTGGGCTGTGGGATGAAACCAGATCACCTGGAGGAAACCCACACAGACACAGGAGAATTTGCAAACTTCAAACACAGACTCAAACAGAAGTGGGATTGAACCTTAACCTACAGCGAATCCTCTTGCAAGGATGCCTACCTTGAAGAAGCTCTTCTCCTCCCTCTACAAGGATCTCAGCAAGTCCCTCTGTCACTGCACGCCCCCCCCCCCCTCAGGTCTTCTCCTCTGCCCTGAAGCTCTACTTCCTCGTCAGGTCCACACACTCCACCAACCCAACCTCCACCCCCGGCACCTTGCCCTGCAAACACAAAGTGCAAAACTTGCGCCCACACCTCCCCCTCACATCCCTCCAAGACCCCAATGGATCCTTCCATATCCATTGCAAATTCACCTGCACCTTCACGCACATCATTTACTGTATCCACGGCACTCAATGTGGTCTCCTCTACATTGAAGAGACAGGCCACCTTCTTGCAGAACATTTCAAGGAACACCTCTGGGACACCCGCACCAACCAACCCAACTGCCCCGTGGCTGAGCACTTTAACTCCCCCTCCCAATCCGCCTAGGACATGCAGCTCCTTGGCCTCCTCCATCGCCAGACCCTGGCCACACAATGCCTGGAGGAAGAGCGCCTCATCTTCTGCCTAAGAATCCTCCAACCACACGGGATGAATGTAGATTTCTCCAGCTTCCTCATTTCCCCTCCCCTCACCTTACCTCAGTCCCAACCCCAGGAATCAGCACCGCCCTTTTTTTTAGATTAGACTTACAGTGTGGAAACAGGCCCTTCGGCCCAACAAGTCCACACCGACCCGCCGAAGCGAAACCCACCCATACCCCTACATTTACCCCTTACCTAACACTACGGGCAATTTAGCATGGCCAATTCACCTGACCCACACATCTTTGGACTGTGGGAGGAAACCGGAGCACCCGGAGGAAACCCACGCAGACACGGGGAGAACGTGCAAACTCCACACAGTCAGTCACCTGAGTCGGGAATTGAACCCGGGTCTCAGGCGCTGTGAGGCAGCATTGCTAACCACTGTGCCACCGTGCCGCCCTTCTTGACCTGCAATCTTCTTCCCGACCTCTCCACTCCACCCCCTCTCCAGCCTATCACCCTCACCTCCTTCCACATATCGTATTCCCAGCGCCCCTCCCCCAAATTCCCTCCCTCTACCTTTTATCTCAGCCCACTAGGCACACCAGCCTCATTCCTGAAGAAGGGCTTATACCCGAAACGTCGATTCTGCTGCTCTGTGTTTTTCCAGCACCACATTTTTCAACTCTGATACTCCAGCATCTGCAGTCCTCACTTTCTGCTAATTGAACCCGGATGCCTGGTCCTGTGACTCAGCAGTGCTCATGACAAAACCACCTTGTCACCAATTATCATGCTCTTTAGGAGCTGCAGAATTGGCATGGTGGTGGTCAAAGTGGCCAACCTATGTTGTACGATGAACATGAGAGTGAGATGATTTGATTTTGAAGTTGTTTTGGAGAAGCGGGATGATCTTCCCCATGAGAGATGTATAGAGTTGGGAGTGAACATTACAAAAGAGGTGAAAACATTCACATTACATACGACTCCTGAGCCTTGCTGATGCTGTCATTCCTGATGTCAACACTGATGTCATCCCTACTCAAGGAGGCCTCAGACCAATCAGACACATCCCCATTTGATCCCTCTCTGTGCAGATTTCCGCTCTTCTCGAGGCTACAAATTTGAAGAGTTCCACATGTCATGTCTCTGGGGAGAGGAAGCGACAAGTAAATGGTTATGTCAAAAGTGAGAGGAGGGAATGGGAGCATTGGTGATGTGTGTGAATTTAAGTCTTTGATTCAGCCATGTTTTATTCAGAACAAAACAAAATTAATGACACAATGGATAGCTGAATGTGTTCCACACACAAAGCACTGCACCCACTCGTCGAGGTTCTGCTCACAGCTTATCAATTCAAGCTCACCACCTTGCCACTCAATAAAAGATGCACCAATTGATGGCTGGGGCGATTATTGAAGTTTCTTTCAGATTGAGGCTTATTCTAGCCTGGACATCGTTCCTGTGTTACCGACAGCATATTTGGGCCAAGGATAAGTCTAGAATTGTTCTAAACAGGATCGAGCTTTTACTAATTTTGCAATGTGTGTCAATGGGAAGTTTACACTGTTCTTGAGTTCATTTCCGAATTCTCGCTGCGTCACAGTGTAAATGGAAATGTTAGTACATGTACTGAGGAGCTGTTACATGCCTGACATCTGTTCTGTTATATAAGTATATCTGAGCAGGATGCAAAAACATATATGTTTGCAATTTGCAGATAAATGTGAGGTGAGAATTTTGTGGAGAATAAGAGGAAGGCAGAGTACTGGGTCAATGGAAAGATTCTTGGTAGTGTGGATGTGCAGCGGGATCTTGTTCATAGATCCCTGCAAGTTGCCACCCAGGTGGACAGTGCTGTAAAGAAGGCATGCGGAGTTTCATTCGCAGAGGGATTGAGTTCCAGAGCTGCAATATCGTGCTGCAACTATACAAACCACTAGTGCGGCCACACTTGGAATATTGTGTACAGTTCTGGTGCCCATATTTCGGGAAGAATGTGGAAGCATTGGAAAAAGGTGCAGAGGAGATTTATCTGGATGTTGCCTCTCTGGATGGAAGACCATATGGGGAAAGGCTGAGAGAGTTGGGTCTGTTGTTTTTGGAAAGAAGAAGGCAAAGAGGGAATTTGATAGTGACATACAAGATGGTCAGAGGATTAGATAGGGTTCACAGCGAAAGTCTTTTCCCTAGGATGATGACGTCAGCTTGTATGAGGGGGCATAATTATAAATTGAGGGGTGTTAGAGTTAAGACAGATGGCAGAGGCAGGCTCTTTACTCAGAGAGTGGCAAGGGCATGGAATGCCCTACCTGCTGATATAGTCAACTCAGCCACTTTAGGGAGATTTAAACAATCCTTTGATAAGAACATGGATGATAATGGGATAATGTAGGGGGATGAACTGAGAATAGTTCACAGGTCGGCGCAACATGGAGGGCCTAACCTGCACTGTATTATTCTATGCTCTATATTCTATTATAAACAACCCAAGTTACCAATAAAACAATGAAAGTGCCAGATATACTGAAGAATTGAATAATAGAGTTTCTTCGCTGCTCCATCTCTTGGTCTTTGTGATTCCCTATCAAGCTGCAGCTATGGAGACCATGTCGGACTCGACTTGTCACTTCAATGCGTCTGACAGTCAGAATATTGAGGAGTAAAACAAGAAAGAACAGAAGAATGGGAGTTAATATGAAACAAAAGATGACAAATGTGGTCCATGCCGAGAAGCAACAAAGCTTTGTTTCAATATACATTCCCAAGGAACAGCAGCAACAATCATAAATCGAGCTTCCTGTGTAAAGTGGGCACGAAGAGTCTCCAAACAGCTCAGTACGCTCACTGTTGTTAGAACCAGAGCCGCTGTGTTTTTTCAGTGCAGTACTTGTGACAACAAATGGCCACAAATCGATCACGGGTGAAAGCCACAATGAGCCAAATGGAAACAACTGTGGCTGCAAAGCTCAACGTGGTCATGAGACAACAAGCAGGAGTAATCAGGAGATATGAATCTCGGAAATAAATTGCAGCCAACCACCTCAGTTTACCTTCCATGACAGCGAATAGAAGAACAGCCACTGCCATCCCAACCAGATAGCATTTGGACAAAGAACACTTTCTGTGAGACAGGATGACGACCACAATGAGGTTAACTAAAAGGGAAATAAAAATAAGCAGGGAACATTCTGAGCTGATGCAGAGCAGAGTGAAAGACATAACGTTTCTACGTTGAAATTGTCGTCGTTTCACACTTCTTTAATGAGGGAAAAAGATATTTTGCTCAATATTTCTTTTCAATTTTCTATGGCATGAAAGGAAGATTGTTTATCATTTATTTACGCACCATCAGAATTGAGAATTCAAAGCATGAAATCTATTTGAATGTCTGAAGTAGAATGCAGTGAAGTAAGGAAGAGATCAAATGCTTTTGAATTCAGGGTACCCAACAGTAAATTTTGGATCTAGCACCAGCTTGAAAGATGGAGAAGACTGACGACAGTTCATTGCTTTCGAAATGTTCAGTAAACTGAGACACTGCGGTGTACAAAGGCATAATGCACGAGGAATATGGGGATGGAATTAAGACCTCGTAAGACGTTTGGATGGTACATTGGATTTCCCAAGAACGCAAGGATTATAAAACTGAAGTGAACACAGTTTAACAGAAGCAGTTACTTTGGAATAATTGATGCAAGGAGGGATGTTTTTTCTTAATAATTCATGCAAGCAAGATCGCGCTGTGCCAGCTTTTATTGCACCCTGAATATTGCTGGAAGACAATTAACAAAGAAGCACATTTCTGGAGTCGCATGTAGGCCAACCAGATTACTCCATTATAGGGAACATAGAGAAAATTTGCCATTACTCTCTAGAGTTCTTTATTTAATTACTGAATACAAATGTAACCTGCTATGATGGAGTTTGAGTCTATGTCCATATATTCAGTGGCTCTGAGATTACGCCATCTGTGGTGCTACTAATGTGCCAACTCATTTACTTACAATTCAATGAAATGAAAGGAGATGTTTGAAAATGACATATTGTAGCAGTGTTTCAGTCAATATATTTTCCAGGAAATGCTTCAAGAGCCACATCAACCATTAATCCCTTTGACCACTGATGTTATTGACCAAGTAACCGAAGGGTGCAAAGCAAATTTAATAATTCCACACTACCGATTTGGGTAGAATTCAATTTCATTGCAGACAATCAGACCTGTGTTTTCTTGTTTTCTATGGGAATAACCATTTGAGGCTCAGTTTCAAAATTACAGGTTATCACGAGCTGACTTTATGTTCTTCACAAATGTAATTTAAAACTTCGAAATGGTAAGAAATTGGTGGAAGAGACTGAGATACTGAAAGGAAAAAGCCACAGGAGTGAGACCAATTTGAAATGTCACTCAAAAAGACAGCATTCGGACAGAAAATAAAAACACAGCAACTCTCATGAATAATTGTGAATGGTTTATTAGTTGCGCAGCTTTTCCCATCATCTCAATAAATCTTTATTGCTATCTCTCCCTTTAATTTATTCTACGCCCCATCCCCTTCACTGCCATTTCACATCTCCATATCAACGCTGTGAAACTCAGTCTCCACTCTCAGGCACAATTATTTCCTCCATATCGTTCTTCATTCCGTGTGACCTGTTCAACCTTCACTCTTTCCCAATCTGCTACTGATCTTGCTTGCTCTGCCCATATCTACACGTCCTCCTCACGAACAATTGCTGTCACGGCACATACTCGACAACTTTCTTCTGAACTTACTTTATTATCTGACGGTTGTTTCCCCTTATTTCTTGCCTTCCAAAAATCTGAAACAACCTCAAACTTGCACAAATTAAAACAACACAATATTGTTAGTACATACAGTTAATTTCCAGGTAAAATAAGCCCCAGAGTGGCTTCGCAATATTTCCAGCTTCTTCAGTGTAATAATTAGGTTGGAGTCGAATTATTTTCACACTGAAAATGCTTCCAAAAAAAGATTTTTTTGGTGGCAGTATGGCTCAGTGGTGAACACAGTTGCTTCACAGAGACAGAGAACTCGGATTAATTGCAAACTCGGGAAATTTGTGAAATTTACGCATTCTGCCTGTGTCTGCGTGGGTTTCCTGCCGGTTCTTCAGTTTCCTCACAGTCCAGAGATATGCAGAGTAGATGGAGTAGACGTTTATGGGTGCCAAGAATATCGATAGGTCTCCGCTCTACTATGGCGATATCGATGACAGAATCCTTCCACCAGTCATCAACTATGCGTTTGTTTCACTGATAAGTGAACACCTTGGGTTGGGAAAAATGATTTGAGGTCCAAGAGCACAGAAACTGTCTCTCTGCTCTCAGCAGTAAGAGTTTCAGTCATTTTAAAGGAAACAAGTTCATTTTCTCTTTAGTTCTGCTTGTAAACTGTGATTTTTAACTAATAACTTAAGGATTTCAGTCAGTGACCAAGCCATAATAATGCTGGAAGCGTGGGGAGAAAACGAGAATGACATCAAACAGTGTTTTCGCTGACATCTGAAACAAAAGGGTCATCTAAGCAAAGAGTGATTTGGAACCACTGAACTTGCTTCAAATTTCGTTTGTTTCTGATTCATTTGTCTTTGTCTGCTGGCTTGTCGTCGTAAGAATAAGGGAGATTTTGTTTGCTTTGGAAAGGCAATCAGAAATTACACCTGCAGAGTAACATTTGATGGTTGGTCGCTGCTTTCATGGCGTTAAAGTTTAAATACTTGCAATAAGCAGTGATCCATGTTTTAGTCGAGGCCTAATCCAAGTTTTGGATCAACATGAGTCTGAAAATCAGTTAAACCTGGAAAGTTTTAGTGAATACTTTAAAATCGTGAACTTTTATTACAACACTGTAACAAGTTCCGATTGATTTATAAGATGGTACATAGTGAATTGTGACAGGCAATGACATGTCAGTGACAAAGATTATGCATGATGAGAATAAGCTGAGCGTATAATTTTACTCTGATACTGGGATAAAATATATATATTCCAGTGGTCTGCTTTACAGACCTCAATGTGATCATGACATTTTGCTTCAATTATATAGTAGCATGTTCACAAAACATTGAGGTCATTGTGTACAGTTTTTCTCTCCGTTTAGAAGGAAAGATTAGATTAGATTACTTACAGTGTGGAAACAGGCCCCTCGGCCCAACAAGTCCACACCAACGCGCACCCACCCAGACCCATTTCCCTACATTTACCCCTGCACCTAACACTACGGGCAATTTAGCATGGCCAATTCACCTAACCTGCACGTTTTTAGGGACTGTGGGAGGAAATAGGAGCATCTGGAGGAAACCCACACAGACAAGGGGAGAATGTGTAAACTCCACACAGTCAGTCACCTGAGGTGGGAGCAGAACTCAGGTCTCTGGTGCTGTGAGGCAGCATTGCTAACCATTGTGCCACCATGCCTCCCATTATTATCATCGAGGGTTGACCATAAAATGTATGCTATAATTGCACGACAGAATGAAATGATTCTCCTATAAAGAGTGATTGTGCAAAATTAACCTGCAATCTTTAAAGTTTCGAAAAATTAAAGCTGATCTCATTGAAGCTTATGAGCAATTGACAGTACAGACAAGATAGATGCTTGTAGATAAAGTTCAACATCAGAGGGATGCAACTGAGGTATGTGAGTCAGAGAAAGCTTTTATTATTATTCAGACAATTGCAAAATGTTGGAATTCTCCCCCACAGAGCACTGCAGAGATTCATGTTTGAATATATTAAGTCATAGAATGATAATTTTCGGATTTTCAGATTTGTCAGGACTAAATGTGTTAAATCAGCCATGTTCGTGTTGGTGTTGCAGGGTAAGGTCGATGTGCTAAATGACTGAAGACTCCTCACATTTTCCAGTGCTCTTCAGAGTACACCTTTCCAGTGCACGTGATTCATGGGGCCATGAAGCAGCAGATAAATCTGACCATCGCTGCAGGAATGAAGGTTCTCTTCACTATGCCTAAATCAGAGATCCCGTGAGGGAAGAGATTGTTACAATTATATCTCCACCACTGAAATAATTGATGATCTTGTCCAGTTCAGCAGTGCCAGAATGGCCTTTGCCGCTGGAATATCCATTTTTATATGTTTTCTAATCATTTAATGAAATTAGAAATTGCAATGAAGGGAGATGTCATAAAATGTTTCAGCTGAAGCCTGAACTTTGTTTGAGTCACAGCATAGATGCCAGTGTTTGTGCAGCAACTCAGGAGTTGCAACATGAATCCCATTTCTTGAACAAATTCGTGGAGATATCCAGTACTGTATCCCAACCATGACATTCTGTACCATATAGAATAGACCATGAGCATGGCCCATAAGAGGATGAAATTGGCAGATATAAAAAAGAGTAGAATTATGGATTTCCTCCGGTTCTCAATCTCTGGGTCTCTGGGTCTCTCCTTGTTGCTGTAAACCTTCAGTCTTGTGCGGGCTCTGCTGGCCATTAAAATATGTCTGACAGTCAAAGCATTAAGCAGCAAGATAAGAACAAATGGGATGCAGGGATTCAGAATGTAGTGAATCGTCTCAATGACTATCCAGGACTGTGATAGCAAAGCCATGATTGTTACAGCACAAAACCAGGGGCTGTGGCCAAGCAAATATCTCTCAGTTAACATAAAATACCAGAAAATATTTTTTGAAAAGTTTAATATAATCAGTGTTCCCAAAACAATAACTTGAGTTTTCTCAGTGCCATATTGGCACTTCAGTTTCAGACAACAAATTGCCACAAATCTATCAAAGCTGAATGCAACAGTGAACCACACTGAACAGTCTGTCACTGTATAAAGCAGGATGGCATGGACGTTACAAACAGGGATGGAATACATAAAATAAAAATGGTCCCGATAAATAATTGGAATATGTCTAAGCATCAGGTCAATAATAATAACTAATAGATCCGCTGCTGCCATGGTGGTTAAGTAACGAGTGATGCATTTGGAGAGACCACACTTCCCCCGTGAAAGAATATGAATCGCCATTAGATTAACTGCAAGAAAGAAAAAGCTGAGCAGAATTATAAATTTCAAGCATTCAGAAATTATAGGTTTGTCTAATTATTGTGAGAGATTCTTAAATAGGTTACCTTATTCTGCTAAAAGTGTAAGTATTAAATTAAAACTCTAAAAATCATTAAGTATACAAATGATAAGCTTCACTGCTCAAGGCAGGAATTGTTATGTAAGAAGCTAAATGGGAAATTAGTATTCAAAAAGCACAACACACCTAAATTGGTCGAAATAACACCTTTGATTGATCTATTGTTTTCTTTGTGAATTGTACATGTGGCTGGGAATTATTTGCTCACCATCTTCGAAATTTCTTCCTGAAATATGTTGAAACAGTTCATTATTCTATATATGGCAGTTCTAAATAGAAGAATTAAAAAAAAACTCTGAAAAAAAGATTTTTCTTTGCCAAAAAACTGCAGTGCTTTGCAAATGCACATTACGTCTGATAAAATAAACAGGGAGCAAAATTATAAGGATCCGTGCAATTCGAGATAATTACAACTACCAGGTAGGTCGTACTGAATAGAGTATTGGATCTCTGTTTTTATAAATGTGTGTGTCTTTATAATCTTTATTCTAATCTTCAAAGACATGCCAAGTGAAAGAGTGGTGCATCAGTATTAATTATCTCAAACTTGCAATGGTGTGGACAAAGGTTTGGGAAATGAAGAGAAAAATGTGAACTTGTCCCTTTTGTGTGAAAGAATAAAAGTAAATGTTACCTAAATTGTGAAAGATTTCGGGATTCGAGGATTCAGAGGGATCTGGTTGTGGGTGGCATGTAAAAAAAATCAAGTATTCATGAAAACTGATATAAATTTTCTTTCATCACACGGATTATTGAATCTAAAAGTAAAAGGATTTACTTTAATGAACAAAGCATCAGTGAAACTGCAACTGGACACCAGTGTTCGCTTTCGGTCTGATTTGAGGAAGGGTGCAGCTGAAGTGAAGGCAATTCACTGGTCATTTGGAACTAATATTTGGAATGAATAAGGAGTGGTAATTTTAAGGAAAGTTTGAACAATTTAACCTTGTATCCCTCACAATCTCGATAAGAAAAGCTTAACTTGGCAGAAGCATGAAAGATCTCCAGCAGTTTTGATAGCGTACATGTGGAGAGGATGTTTATATGCATGGCATAATTTCGAAGTAGGGATCATTGTTTAAAAACCAAGTGTTGTCCATTCGTAACAAACATGAGGGAATATGTTTTTTCATGCATTACATGAGTCGTAGAACTCTGCATGCTAAAATAAGTGCTATAACAAGAACTTTTAATATTCTTGAAGGCAGAAATGTAGAGATGTTTTGACAATTAAATTGAAGGAGAACGCATCACACAAATGGACTGGAAAACAGACTTGAAGCTACACTGTTATGCGTCATGAACTTGGACAAAACTGGAAGTGCTTCTGGGACGATCGACATTTTAAGACGCTATTTTATTCAAGCTAATGTTTCCAAATAAACCTGTTGGACTGTAATTTGATGTTGTGTGATTTTAAAACTTTGTCCACACCAGTCCAACACTGGCATCTTCAAATCACAGACAAGCGCGTATATGTACATATGTCAGTGTGAGTACAAATCAGTCTGGTCACACCAGCAATGCAGTTAATGAAAAATATTGTGTTCAACTTTTGACAAGCATTTTCAGGGTCAAGCGCAAGATGATTATGATTTACTCTTTACCAATATCAAACTCGTCGAAAGCGGTTATCAGACCTGATCTGTGACATGGTGTCCATTTCTGAGACACGCAATTTCGCAAAGAGTTCACATCTTTAGTGAACACATGAAATACTGCTGCATGAATGTTTTCAGAGTTTGGAAAATCGGTGTCCAAGGAAAATTTGAACATTTTATAAGCTCACATTTTGAGATGATTAATAAAGACGCATGCTTGAAAAATATAATTCTTGCACAACTAGTTATTTGGAAGTTAAATTGCATAACAGAAGCATGAATGAAGTAGGTTAAATTATATCTCTACTATAAAGATCAATGACTCTGTGCGAGACTAAGAGTGATACAGAGAAAGAGAGATGAGGACTGCAAATTAAAGTGCATGCTGCATCCAAGGAGCAGAAGAATTCTATGAGATACAATTGCTTCTGATGGTGGGATTAATACTTTTGCGAAAAGTCTGTATCAGTGTCTGACTATGATTGGGATTTCTGGCAATGTAGACGTGATTTCAGATCATGATCGATGGTAACTAATTAAAATGGAGAAATAAGGACCACGAAAAAAGTGTAGAAGAGTTAGCAAAGCAAATGATTTGGTTTTGAGAATTATTAAAGCTTCCTGAGAGCAAAGAGGAAGCAAGTCACTTGGAAGATTAGTAAAACGGTGAGCAATCATTCTCAGCTCTGTCAGCTAGGTGTAAATAATGGTCAGGAATATTGATAGCAATAAAGATAAGAAACAATTGCTCCAGTCATGTCAAGTAGTTTAAAGATACAATGGCTGGCTAGAAAAACTTACCAGGCACACCAACAACAGCAAGTATGGGATAATAAATGTATTTTACAACCCGAAGTGCCCGATAGATCCGTGACACTAACGTCAATGTCTCATAATTCACAATGAGGAGGTGTACTTCCGAAGAGAAGCCCTTGCCACCAGTTAGAACATTCCAGTCTGCTGCTCCGACATTCCAAACACTTGAGGATGCATTCCCAGCGATTCTGTCCATATTGTCGAATATTGCTGCAAAGCTCAATTCACTGATTCCAGACCACTCGTTTGTTCCACTATCTCGTACCCTTTCCCCCTTGCACACTATTCCTCTCTCTAAAACTGTGCGATCTCTGTTCGTTATTTATTTAACGTTCCCACGTGAACTGCTCCTTAACAGGCTAAACAGGTGTCTACTACACGAAAGACAATCCCACAGTGACACAATTAGTGTTATTTAAGTCTGACATTATATGCTATCACGGAGAATGGATTCAGTTTACTTAATCAATTACAGCACTCCTTTTATTTTTTTTGTGGAAAACCGAACTAAATTTGTCCAGTGCCGTACCATGTAGTAAAAGAGAAATGAAACTTAGAAAACACATAGATTATGTTAGAAAAGCAGTGATGTATTAATAATGTCACCAAAATAGTAACTAATGCAGCAAATTACTAACTTTAATGTTATTATGACATCTGGTGAAATTAAACATCGAATTATAGGTTTGGATCTGCAAACAACTCTGAACAGTTTTGTAGAAACATACATCTGCTTAGCGGCACAGCATATAGAGCTGTGCAGCAGAGAAACGAGTATTCGAATCATCATCTCTCTGTTATTCAAAACTGAGTACATGATGATTGTCAAGCCATTTTCGAGTACATGGTTCTTCGCCAAATGCGCCTTACCATCTAAATACTTTTTCAATGTTCTAAGGGTTTCTGTTTCTACTGCCCACATTTACCATAAAATGAGTGCATGATTGAATTTGGAACGCAGGTTCATGGGCAGCATGGTGCCTAGGTACATCGCACTGCTTCCTCACACCTCCAAGGACAGGGGTTCGATTCCAGACTCGGGTAGCTGCCTGTGTGGCGTTTGTCCATCCTCGCTGCATCTATGTGACTTTGCTTCAAGTGCACCAGTTACTCCCCACAATCTTAAAGGCACTAAGAGTGTAGTTAAGAGGCAAATCCGGAGGGCAAAAAGACAGCATGAGATAGACCTTGTCAAGATGGCGAAAGAGAATTCAAAAAGTGTTTTTACAAATACGAGAAAGGGTAACTTTGGAGAGAATAGGGCCCCTGAAAGATCAACAAGGCAGCCTTTGTGTGTAACTGCAGAAGATAGGTGAATTAATAGACGAGTATTTTGCATCAGTGTTCACTTTGGAGAAGCACATCGCAGATGTAGCATTGAGGGAGTTAGATGGTGACGTCTTGAATAAATGTCAATATTTCAGAGGAAGAGATACTGGATGTCCTTAAATGCATAAAGGTGGATGCATCGCCAAGGACGTGATCAGGTGTAATCTAGAACTCTGTGGGAAGTTAAGAATGTGATTGCTGGGCCCCTCACTGAGATATCTGTGTCATTGATAGTCTCAGGTGAGTTGCTGGAAGACTGGGGATTGGCTAACCTGGTACCACTATTTAAGAAAGGTGCTAAGGACATGCCGATGATCTATAGACCAGTGACCCTGATGCTGGTAGTGACCAATCTGTTGGAGGCAATCCTCAGGGACAGGATTGACACATGTTTAGAAGGGCAAGGACTGATTAGGAATACTCAACATGGCTTTGTGCGTGTGAACCTGTGTCTGACGATCTTGCCTGTGTTTTTTGAAAAAGGAACAAAGAGGATTGATGAGGGCAGAGATGTGAACCTGATCGATGTGGACTACAGTAAGGCGTTCAACATTGTTCCCCATGGGAGACTGTTTAACAAGGTCTGGCGTCATTGAATACAAGCAGAGAAATAGCTAATTAGGATGCAGAACTGGCTCAAAGGTAGAAAACAGAGGATGAAGGTTTGCTTTACAGAATGGAGGCCGATGACCAGTGGAGTGCCGCAAGGATCGATGCTGGTTCCACTACATTTCTTCATTTATATAAATAATTTGGATGTGAACATAGGAGGTATGGCACGTAAGTTTGCAGATGACACCAAAATTGGAGGTGTAGTGAACAGTGAAGAAGGTTACCTCAGACTACAACGAGATCTCGATCAGATGGGCCAATGTGCTGATGAGTCGCAGACCAAGTTTAATTTATATAAATGTGTGGTGCTGTGCTTTGTAAAAGCAAATCAGAGCAGGACCTACTCACTTTATAGTGGGGTCCAGCAGAGTGTTGCTGAACAAAGAGACCTTGGTGTGCAGGTTCATAGCTCCTTGAAATTAGAGACGCAGTTAGTGAAGAAGACTTTTGTTATTCTTTATTTTATTGCTCAGAGTCTTGAGTAGAGAAGTTGGGAGGGCATATGGCAGCTGTGCAGGCCGTTTGTCCAGCCACGTTTGGAATATTGCGTGCAATTCTGGTCTCCTTCGTATCAGAATGCTGTTGTGAAACCTGAGAAAGTTTAGAAAAAATTTACAAGGATGTTGCCAGTGTTGGAGAAATTGAGCTATAGGAAGAGGCTGAATAGGCTGGGACTGTTTTCGTTGGAGCATCAGATGCAGAGTGGTGACCTTTTTGACGTTTATTAAATCATGAGAGTCTTGGCTATGGCAAATAGTAAATGTCTTTTATCTGGAGTGGGTGAGTCCAGAACTAGAGGCCATAGGTTCAGAGTGAAAAGGTTAAGATAGATGACAACTATTTCACACAGAGGGTGGTTTGTAAGTGGAATGAGCTACCAGTGGAAATGATGTAGGCTGGTACAATTGAAACATTTAAAAAGCATCTGGATGGATATATAAATAGGAAGAGTTTAGAGCAATATGGACAATTTGCTGGCAAATGGGACAAGATTAGTTTGTGATATCTGGTCGGCATGGACAAGTGGAACCGAAGGGTTTGTTTCCAGGCTGTATATCTCTCTGACTTAATAAATCTATGTGCAAGTTCGATGAAATGCCTATCCTATTTTTTTCATTGTGTTCAGGGACGTATAGGTTTAGATGCGTTAGTGGCGAAGTATAGTTTTAGGAGGATGTCAATGGATCTGGGTGGGATAATGATCGAAGGGCTGGTGTGGGCCAGTTTGGTCTAAATCTCCTGTTTCACATTGAAAGGATACTGTGATTCTAATTTAAAAGGACAAATTTACAATGACTGATTTCAGAACAGCATTCCCTAGATCAACTAGAGTTCCTGTGGTTTCTGTTCAGTGAAAAAATAATTTAAAATATAAGAAAAAAATCAGGGAACCGCAAATTTTAGAACATCTTAAATTTCCTTTCAATGCTCACTTTATGGAATTACAATACTTGTACCCAACGAATAACCTGAGTGTTGGCGCAATCTCTGCCTACAGTAATGGATACAGAGTGTCATTTGCACATCTCTGCAATACTCAAGTAAACAGATATTATTTCAAGCAGAAACCATTACTTCATTGTTTGCTTTCCTCACAACTAAGTAGTAACATTTGTGATCTTGTCCCGGAAAAAGTGTTCTCTCTGAATGTGTCTCTCGCTACCTGATGGACATGGCAATGGCAGATCTCCTGGTGATTATCATTAACCTCATATTGCCACACTTTCCATTTGTATATAAGGAAAGGCATAATTTCTTCGACGGCATACATGTGGATAATATCCACGCTGCCCTGATTTACGCAGCCACCGCCTGTTCTGTCTGGTTCACCATCGCCTTCACCTTTGATCAATTTGTGGCCACTTTTGCCCAATTTCTGAAAATTAAATATTGCAATATGACAACAATGGCGTTGGTTCTGGAGATTCTGACTGGATTGAACTGTTTGAAGAATATTTTCTGGTATTTTATGTTCAACAGTCAGTATTATCCGAGGGAAAAAAAACATGGTTTTGTTGCATCATTAGAAATGTCAAGTTTTCTCAGGTGTCAATTGAGTTCTTCCATTACATAGTAAGGCCAGGAGTTCTCTTTATTCGTATTCTGCTTTTCATTCTTTAAACGGTCAGAATATTATGGTGACCAGCAAAACCAGCAAAGACTCCTGTATTAAAGGTATAGGAAGAGCGCCAGATATCCAGAGATAAAGGACCGAATGAATCCCATCATTTTATTGTTTAACATCGCAGGGAATTTTCTACTGTTGTCAGTATCAATGGTATTTTCAATAAATTGGAGAACGGTAAGTTTGGGATATCAATTCATTGATCTACCTCTTTTGTAATGGAACTGGGCTACATGCTCCAGGAGCTCAGGCGCTGCACAAACACTGCAATGTATGTCATCATATATCCTAAGTTCAGAGAGCAGTTGAATAATATGTTCAACTATCCCTTTACTCCACTTGTTAGTTAGATTAAACGTTGAGACCGACTGAACAATTACACCATCAACAATCAATTCTGCATCCATTTCTATGCAATCTGTACTGTCTGTGCCTGATTTGTAGACATCTGTGAAACTCGGTTATATATCCAGTACCTCTGATCTGTAAGTGTTGCCTCTCTAAATTGCCTGTGCAGCGTATTTTTCTGCACACCAATTGGTTGCGTTTTAACAATACTGAGGTTGTTTGCTGTATCCAAGTTGTGTGTGTGCGTGTGTGTGTGTGTGTGTGTGTGTGTATGTGTTTGTGTGTGTGTGTGTGTGTGTGTGAGAGAGAGAGAGAGAGAGAGAGTGACGTTTGCACATTCTCCCTGGGTCTGCACAAAATCATAAGATAGAGCATAAGACAAACTTTAGTAACATGGGCAGTAATCCAGAGTGATCACAAAGTGGTATAATGTCGTCCAGTTTGAGATTGATAAACATAGCAATGAAACGAATCTATAATTTTAAATAAAACAAGTAAAAACATGCGAAAGTGCACTTCGTTATGTTGGACTGAAATGTAAAAAAAATGGAAAATCAGGCGCTAAATCTGAAGAAGGGAGAAAGAATTGTAAACAATCATCACCAGTGAAGAACATGTATTGTACTGCAATGAAAGACATGGATGGCAAGAGGATTATGGAAAAGTGGGAAATTAGAACCTGACAGCGATGCTGTCTTGAACAGCTAATGTAGATAAAATGTTGGTTATTACTTCCACTGGTGCTGTATGAAGCCTGTGATTCTATCGGGAAAATTAAGTGGGCGAAACATTTATTAGTTCCCTGCATCAGAAAGTTTGTATAGTACAATCTTAAACTAAGTGTCGGAAAAAGTCGTGCAAGTTATGGTTTAATTTATCTAAATTCCTTTGTTCTAGCAAGGGCCCAGTCGATCAGAGAAACAGAATATTAGCTCGTATCATCTTGCAAAAGGCTTAGTTTAAAGTGGTAAGTCAAGGCCGTTAAGCTCAATGCCGTGGTTTGCTCCGTTTGAACTGTGTGAGAATCCAAGTTCATTTCCAGTTCCCAGGTCCGGGATGTGAGCAGGAAAAGACTCCAAGTGCAACTCCTGAAAGCCTGTGGTTTGGAACTGGAATGGCTCGTGGGAACACCGTGGAACATTCACTGAGCGAATCACCTCTGTCAAGTCACCTCTCTTCCTTCTCTACAGTATGAAACATTATAGCTCACTCAACCTCTGTTCGTCCAACAAGCCCGCTGATTAAATTCCCTACAGTGTGCAAACAGTTCCTTTGGTGACAATGTGTTGCTGGAAAAGCGCAGCAGGTCAGGCAGTATCCAAGGAGAAGGAGAATCGACGTTTCAGGCATAAGCCCTTCTTCAGGAATCTTGAAGAAAGCTCATGCCCGAAACATGGACTCTCCTGCTCCTTGGATGCTGCCTGACCAGCTGCGCTTTTCCAGCAACACATTTTCAGCTCTGATCTCCAGCATCTGCAGTCCTCACTTTCTCCTCCAAACACTTCCTTTGGCCCAACCAGTGGACACTGACCCTCCGAAGAGTAACCCACCCAGCCTACTTCCCTCTGACGAACGCACTTAACACTATGGGCAATTTAACATGGTAAATTCACCTAACCTGCATAACTTTGGACTGTGGGAGGAAAACGGAGCACCCATGTAAAACCCATGTAGACACGGGGAGAATGGACAGACTCCACACAGACAGTCACCCGACACTGGAATTGAACCTGCACCACTGGTGCTGTGAGGCTGCAGTGCTAACCACTGAGCCACCGTACTACCCAAGCAGTATCCTGGCAAATCTCCTCTGCACCTACCCGACAGCATCTACAGCCTTTCTATAAAAAGTCAACCAGAAATGGCCGAAATATTCCAAGGGTAGTTTAATCGACCGGCAGCAAAATGGTGCTGCTTTTAAACCCAAAACCCTGTTAATGGAAGACAAAACATCATACGGCGTTTGAACAAGCTGGGTGGCAACTTTTCGGGATCGATGCACATGGGCCCCAAGATCATGCTGTTAATCCTCACGGCCTGTAATCTTATCTTTAACTGTGTATTCAGCGTTCAAATTCGACCTTCCAAAATAAATCTCTTCACATTTATCAAGGTAGAACTCCATTTGTGTCTTCTCAGCCAAGCTCTGCATCCTGTCAATGTCTTGTTGAATCCAGCAACACCCCCCGACATTATCTACAACAGCAACAACCTTTGTGTCTTTGATAAACTTACTATCTCATTGTTCCACTTCTTCAACCAAGTCATTTATAAAAAGAAACTAGAAAGCAGACGCCCAAGACCAGATCCCTGAGAGACACCACTGAAAATGACCACCAGGTGGAATACTTTCCATACACTCCCACACTTTCATTACACCAGCCATTTCTGGACCAGAAAGTCTAAGTCCCCTGTGTCTCATACCTCCTAACGTTCTAAATGGGCTACCTTGGGGAACCTTATCAAATACCTCACTGAAATCCATATATATCACATCCACTGCTTAATCTCCGTCAACTTATCTCATCACATCCTCAAAGAACGCAATAAGGCTTGTGAGGCATGACCTATCCCTCACAAAGCCACGCTGACTATCTTTAAACAAACAATATACTTCAAAATAGTCAGAATCCTTACCACAGACGCAAGGCTGACTGGTCTGCAATTCCCAACAGAGCAACAACATTTGCCTCCCTCCACAAATCTGGTACTACTTCCGATACGAGTGAGGATGCAAAGGTTAACGCCAGAAGGACAGCAATCTCATTCCTCGCTTCTTGTAGTAACCCTGGATATATGTGGGGAGCGTTTATCTTGGTACTTCCCAATTTTCCAGCTTATCCATTTTCTTAATATCAATCTGTTCAAGCGTATTATCATTGCCCATGGTGTTCTCACAATCAGCATGGTTACTTTCTCAAGTAAATACTGAAGCAAAAATCACACTTAGTGGCATACCACCTCTTCAGACTCCAAGCATCTAGATGGGTCAAAGCAGGGCAGCATTACAAAGTGAATGGTCAGGGTCTATGGAGTGTAACACGCCAAAATGATCAAGGGGTACAGGATCAGAGCTCATTCGAAGTGGAGTAACTTCGCAAAACGTCAATACTCCTGCTCCTCTGATATTGCCTGATCTGCTGTGCTTTCCCAACACCACATTCTCCACCTTGGTCTCCAGCACTTCTCATGGTAACCAAGGCTTTCAGCATGATTGCTTTCATCATTCAGAACATTATGTATCGAAGTTTCGATGTCTCGTTGCAGCTGGACAAGACGTTGGTGAGACTACATGTGGAGACAGCCCTGTTGTTACCAAACTAGAGAGATTGAAGGAAAACAAATGCTTGGGATGTACCTAGACTGGAAGATGTTAAGTATAAGGAATGATTGCATTGCTTGTGGCATTTTTCCTTGGAGAGCAGGAAAATGAGGGCAAACTTTAAAGAAGTCTGTAAAATCATGACAAGCATAGATGAGGAAGGCAGCCAACATCTTTTCCCACGGAAGGCCAGTCAAAAAATAGAAAACATAGTTTCAGGTGAGAGGGGCAGATGCGAAAGTGTCCCGTTGGGCATTTATTTTTCGGGACCTGTCCAAGGAAGGTAGTGCTCGAAAAGAATATAGTTTCATCATCTAAAAATATTTAGACAGCTTTGTAGAATGGGCAAATATTAACAAAATGCAGAAAAATGGAAGTAGATTAATTATGAAAACGAGGCAGAATGTGCAATTTGGATCAAAGGTCCTGTTTTCTCACAGTAAGTCTCTATGACTCGACGAGTCTATAATTTAAATGTGAATGTAGGGGAATCGTTAGCAAGTTTGTAATTGACACCAAAATTAGTAGTGTAATTGACAGTGAAGAACGTTATCTCTGCAGTACATTGCTCAGATGACCCCATAAAGTGCGAAATGGCTGATGGAGTTTAATTTAGATAAGTGTGAGGTGTTGAATTTTGCGTAAACAAATGAGAACAGGATTTATGCATTTAATCGTACGGTTCTGCAAAGTGTTATTGAGCAGAGACCTTGGGGTACAGGTCTATAATTACTTGAAGGTTGCGTAACAGGTAGACAAGGTAGTGAAGAAGGTATTTGCTATGCTCAATTATTGATCAGTGCATTGAATACTGAAGTTGGGATGACATGTTGTGACTGTACAGGACATTTGGCATACTGCATTTAGTTTCGTCTTTCTGCTATCAGAAAGATGATGATAAACTTGAAAGTGTGCAGAAAAGAATTATAAGCATGTTTCCAGAGTTGGAGGATTTGAGCTATAGGGAGAAACTGGATCAGCTGAGTCTACTTTTCCTGGAGCATCGGTGGCTGAGTGAAGTCTAAAAATCATGAAGGGCATGGAAAGCCTGAATAAACAAGTATACACCCAATCCTCACAGCTCCCCACAACCCGCCCTCGCCCCCCCCCCCCCCCCCCAGGGTAATGGAATCGAAATCCAGACACGATAACTTTAAGATGAGATGGAAAAGATTTCGAAGGAACATTAAGGGCAGGTTTTTCACGCAGATTGTGGAGGCACCAGGGGAAACAGTTACAATTATAGCATTTAAAAGTCATCTGCATAAATGTGCGAATGGGAAGGATTTAGGGGTACTTGCAAGTCGGGCAGTATTAATTTAGGATACCTGTTCAGCATTGACGGGTTCGTCCGAACTCAGCCCCACTTCCACACTTCCACTGGTGCACAGTCATATCCGATACACAGTGAAACCAACCACGAAAATTGTCCGGTTCTGTTCAGTTGAAACGAGAGTGAAGGAGAGAGCACAGAGCGAGGCTTAACTCCAGAACCACAAATAAATTGTTTGAATTATTTGACCTAAGTTTCACTGAACGGTCACACTGAGTATTTTGGCTAGCATTTCCCGACGTCCAGAGATTAATAAACCAGATTAAATTTAAGAGTTCAGCCACCGATGCAAGTCCCTCTGAAGAGCAATCCGCTCTGACTAATCCAACTACGGACAGTCTAGAATGGCCAATTCATCTGACCTGCATATCTTTGGACCATGGGAGGAAACTGGAGGACCCAGAGGAAACCCGTGCAGACACAGCGAGAATGTGCAAACTCCTGCAGACAGTCGCCAAAGACTAGAATCAAACCCAGGTCCCCGGCGCTGTCAGGCAGCAGTGCTATTGGGTAATTCTCCAGGAAATTGAACATTCTGAAATACCAATACTCGACAATTGGGAAGGAAAATTTGAGCTTGATGTTGGTATTACTACATTTATTATTTGTTATTGTCAGTAAGGTATCTGAGACGGTATGTATATATATGTTTTATTTAAATAATCTGGAATGTTTGTGCTTAAAGGGTTTTGCATAAATCTAAGCACAACCATATCAGATTATTTAAATGAAGCTAATTACTGTAGCCATTCAATTTGAAAACCTTTCTCTTGGAATGGTGAGAAAACGTGATTGCCAACTTGAATGAAGAACAGACGTGTACACTGTCAGAAGTAAATAGAGTGAACAGAATGTAATAATGCATATTTAATAAGGTAAGAGTAAGTACCTTGAAAATAAAGCTGCCTTTGGATAATGATGGTTCATTTTATTTAGAGTGGAGGTGAGACGATGCTGCTCCTTTTAACAAGTTTATTTTGGACTTGCTTCTTTCCCCCAAGATGAATCGTTAAGACAGAGATGTCGATATGTCCGGAAATTGAGAGTTTAACAGTGGTCGGGGACTGGCCAGCTCCCTGAGTTCAGGTTTCTTCTAGATAGGTTTGTTTAATCAGGCAGTCAGAAATTGCTCATAACAGAGAAGCCGCTACAGTGAGCAAGGTTCCATATTTCAGCAGATGTTTCTTGCCTGAAGTTTCTGTCTGAAATCTCTCCTGCTGGGAAGAACCTGTATTTTGATGTACCTTTTGCCACGGGGATGATGTAGCGACTGGAAAAGCTACTCAGTTAACTTGCGATAATGTGTCTGTTGGGTTTTCAAAACGTTACTTTAAATTCTGTTTTCATTTGTTTGTGTTTCAACTGTAGTGTTCAAATAAATTCTGTTTTACCTTAAGCTGAGTGGATGGACTAGCTGCATCACTCCTGGAATATCCATGTTACACTTGCCTCTGAACTGAGGGAAAAATGGTAGATTCTGGGCTAGCTTCTTAAATATTTGGCGGAGTGTGGCCTGGTCCATGACATTCTCACAGTTTTAATGATTGCGATCCAGTCTCCCTCAACCTTGGCCACTCCAGAGAAAACAGTCTGAGTGTTTGTAGTCTCTCCTCATAACTCATAAGTTCTGACCCACGCAGCATCCTAGTAACACTCTAAATCCTTCCTGTAATCTGGCAACGGGAATTCAATACAATTTTCTAAATGTGGCCCAAACAAACTCTTAGAAAGCTGCAACGTGACATCTTGTTTGATTATCTAATCCCCAACCAATAATAACAAGGATGCTTCCTTATTACTTATTATCAGGTTCAGCGAAGTTGAACCTGAAGAACCCTCTGTACATCAGTGTTGTTCAGGGTACTGTAATTAAGTGTATATTTTTCATTGCCATTTGACCTTCCAAAGTATTCACTTCACACTGACACAAAGTAAGCACCATCTGCTACTTCTCTATCCATATCTGCCACTGCTCTACATCTAGCCGTAGCCTTCCAACATTTCTACACTATTGATAACTTCACCAATCTAAGTATTGTCTGTAAACGTAACAGCCCAGCCATCTAAATTTTCCTTCTAAAGATTTGATATGTATCACAAGCAACTGTGGCCACAGTCTGCTTCACTGCTTAACACTACAATTCACTGACCGCCAGCCAGAGAAAACACCCACCGACCACGTCCCTCTGCCATCTGTAAGCAAGATAATCTTGAATTCACATGGCCAGGCTACCCATGTGTCCTAATCCTCTGGATGATCCTAAAATGAGAAACCTTGTTGAAAGCCTTACTGAAAGCCAGGTTGACAATATCCACCCTCCTCAATCACCTTTGTCACCTTCTCAAAAAGAACAATCAAATTAATAAGACATGAACTGTCTTAAACAAAGTCATGCTGACTGTCCCTTATTCGGTTTTGCGTTTCCAAATGCACATAAACCCTGTTCCTAACAATCCTCTACAATAGCTTCCCATACACAAATATGAGAATAACTGGTTTCCCTATTTCTAGGATTATCCTTTTTTTCTCTTCTTGAAGAGTGCAACAGCTTTAACTTCCCAGACGTCCGAGACCTCACCAGTGGCTAGCGAGAATAAACATAACTTAATCAAGTCGCTAGCGATCTCCTCAATGGCCTCTCTAAATGATCTGAGTTAGATACAATCTTACCGTCGGGGACTAATCCATCTGAATATTTTTTGCATAATACTAACCCCACTTCTGTCTTCGTCCCAGAATGTCTTGGCATATTAGGATGCTCCAAACAAATCTCACAATATTCCACATCCTTCTCCAGGCACAAAGTATTCATGCCACATCCTCCATCTCCCAACACATGTTCCCACTTTTATCCTTGACCTTTTTCCCAGTGATCGTGCTACTTTAACTTTGCATATAGAATGTCCTACCATTCTCTTGTCAAGGTCGTTTCATAACTCGCCCTTCCTCTCCTAATTCCTAGCTAGAGGTCTTCTCTGCTTTCTTTATGTTCCTGACAGTACCTGCTTGATTTTAGCTGCCTAAATCTTACTTATGCTTCTTTTCTGTTTTAACTAAATTCACAACCACCCTCTTTATTCAACAGTCAAACTGCTCAAACTTTTTTTTTCAGTTTTGCTGGAAAGTTCTGTTCCTGATCTCTGATCAGAAGCACTTTAAACAACTCTCTCATGTCCAATGTGATATTGCCCAGTAACACCTCCTCCCAATTAACACTCACTTATTTCTGACTAATTCTGACATAATTTGCCCTTCGTCAATTGTGCACCATACAGCAAGGTCTTGACTTATTCATCTTCATAACTATCTTAAAACTTGAGGAGTTGTGATCACGGCTTCCAAAATACTCTTTCAACCTGATAGGTCAGCACCCAGCGGTATTAGCCAACATAAAGCACAGAATGGCGTGTCTTCACATTAGACTGTGTACATATTGTTTTCTGGGAGGCTTTCGTTTGTACATGGATTTTCTCAGGGAGTACCAGTCAATATTGGGAAAGTTAAAATCTTACGCTGTGACAACCTTCCCAACATTGCATCTTTCCATAATCTACCTATTAAGTTGGTCACCAAAGTCTCAGTGGATATTGAGGGACATCCAATATTATGTCATCAGACTGATTGCTCCAATTCTATTTCTGAGATCTTCCCATATTACCTCAGTGGTTGAGCCCTCTCGCATGCTCACAGAGACCACAAATAGTGAGTACAGTGGTGAAATGGGCGGTAATGCACCAGCGTTGTGCTGCAGGTACCACAGAGACCGGAAGTATTATGGATAGTACATAAATTACCAACAGGAGGTGACTTTATGTGAAGAAGAGTCGGGTTATGGTAAAAAGGCGTTTCTATTGGCTTGGACACATGCAGTTGGTAAGCCACATGCAGTGAACAAAACCAAGACCTTCGTTGCCAATTCCTGCATTAGAAGAATGCTTCACGCAGAGTATGATTGATTTTGTACATCCCCTCCCAAAATTCTAAAAGTGGAGTTATTACTTGGTAACTATACCAGATTTCTGGACGTAATTCCATTATGGAGTAATTAGGCAAAAAGTGTGGTGGAAAAGCTGGTAGCTTTCTTTAAACGGCATGGGCTGCACAAAGAGATTCAGGCAGACCAAGGATCTAATTTTATTGCTAGGCTGTTCAAGGAAGTCATTGATGGCTTACGCACACAGCACTTTAAACCCTGTTGACCACGTTAAGAGTATACTGTCAAGATTACCCGTATGATTGGGAAAATGTATCCCAATCACATAGATTGCCATTGGAGATATTCCAAATGCATCTGTTCATTTTACACTATTTGAGTTAATTTTCGGACATGAAGTGAGAAGACCTTTGAAACTAATGAAAGGAAAATTCATTGGACTGAAGTCGAAGTTCTCACACGTCTATTTTATATTGAGGGAGAGATGAAATCGTATGGATGAGTTAGCTAAACAGCAACTGAAGAGGTCACATTATAGAATGAAGCAGGTGGCAGGTCATACCTCGAATATTCGGACATTTTCCCATGGCGATGACGTATTAGTGTTATTCCCACTTTTATGAGATCATGACAACGCCAGCCTATCAAATTGAGAAAGAGTTGAATCAGGCAAACTACCTGGTAAAGAGGCCCGATAGAGAAACACTCTATTGGGTATATCAAACCTCATTATAATAGCGACAAGGAAATGAAGATTCAGGTGCTTGTTACTGCGAGGAATCAAATATAGACGTCGTAGAGTTTCATGTGCCTCAAAATACGTGAAATCGTGAAGACGTCCTCGAGGAGTAGGATAGGTTAGTCAGGTTTCAGTCTCAGTAGCAATGAACCGAGTTCAGAGATATTTGCGGCTGTATGGATGCATGCTATATAAGAGGTTGGGGAGGAATAATACTACTGTGCATGAGATGCAAGTCGGAAATGCTGTTCCAATAAGACAAGACATTCATAATTTATCCTCTCAGTGCTATGCAGGTCCGGAAGGAAGTGGATGCTATGCTGAAAGAAGATATCATCAAACTGAGCCAGGGTGAGTTGAATTCGCTAATTGTGTTAGTTCCCAAACCTGACGGGATTCAATTCGTATGCACTATCGGCAGGTCAACGCCATAACAAAACTGGACTCCTATCCAATACCATATTTAGACGACTGTATGGAGACAGTTGGACAAGCCACTTACATCACAAAGTTGGACTTACTGCCTGGCTATCAGCAGGTACCATTGTTTTTGAAAGTGAGAAATGTTTCAATGTTTGAGTTCAAAGTGATGCTCTTTGAAATGGAGAACGCACATTCCAAAGACAAATGAACAGAGTTGTGGCAGGAGGAACAAAGTATGCAGTTGAACTGGATGATACACTGATCTTTCAGAAGTCATGAAAAGATCACATGGCAGATTTGGCTGGACTCTTTGAAACATTACGAGCAGCAAAACTGGTAATAACCATAAAGAAAGCGGAATTTTCTAAGGCCGACGTGAGTTCATTGAGACATAACATCGAATATTGAAGGTTGATCCCAAGGAATGTGAAGACGAAGGCCATCGATGAATTTCCATGGCCAACCTTGAAGGAAGAAGTGATTCAGTTTCTACCAGAATTTTCTTGAAAGATTTGGCAGAGTGATGGCACTGCTAACAGATTTACTGAAATAGAACAAAAAATGTCGGTGGACAGTGCAATCCCAAGAGGCATTTGTGAATTTACAAGAAGTATTAACCACCACCCCAGTTTTAGTTGCACCACTTTTTTTTTAAACCCTTCAAATTTGCAATCGATTCTAGCAGTATAGGAATTGAAGGTATAGCGGTACAACTTCATAATAGAACATAGAACATAGAAAAATACAGCTCAGTACAGGCCCTTTGGCCCTCGATGTTGCGCAGATCCAAGCCCACCTACACTAGCCCACTTTCCTCCATATGCCTATTCAATGCCCGTTTAAATGCCCATAAAGAGGGAGAGTCCACCACTGCTACTAGCAGGGCATTCCATGAACTCACGACTCGCTGAGTAAAGAATCTACCCCTAACATCTGTCCTGTACCTACCACCCCTTAAGTTAAAGCTATGACCCCTCGTAATAGCTGACTCCATACATAGAAAAATGGAATTAAACGGCTAATTGGCTACTTTTTAATGAAACTCAACACCCACCAGAGATAATACATTACCATCAAGAAAGTTTGGTCTACGTTTTCCAACATTTTCATGTTTATGTTACATATATATACACACACACGTACACACACATACACGAAGAAATTAACAGGAAAGTATAATTTAGTTGAATGAAGTTAAAACTCACACAAAACTAGATCATATCCAACAAATTTATTTGGAACCACCAGCTGCTCCTTCATCAGGAGTTTGTGTACGACAGGATTATAAGACACAGAATTTATAGCCAAAAGTGTACAGTGTCATGGAGCTGTAACGATATACTAAGCAAATTTAGATGTAGCAGAAGAGAGTACCATCATAGTCCAACTTCGGGTTCATACTGCAGAGTTTTTTTTTAACAAACCAGTCTGTGGGTATCTGCAGGTAGTCTGGATTCCACAGCATGTGGATTGACACCACCACTCCCGTAAAGGCTGGCTTAATTTCCCAGCGTGATTTAATCATTGTCCACCTTTAGTCACTAGATGATAGGTTTTTTTTCCATCATAACTTCATTATTTCCTGCAGCCCGTCTGACCAGAAACCATTTGCCTCTTTCCGTGCTGTCGATTCTGGTGACTCTGCAATGCAGAAATGTATCTAACTAAAAACTTGTGCAACAACATGGTTTAGAAATTCGGCACTCACGTCACTGACATCATCCTACAATATTTCCTTCGCTTAGGTGAATGCAAAAACCAGGTATTCATTTGGGACTGCCCTTAGCTTTTCTGTCTCCATGCATATATTGCCTGATTTTCCTCGAGTGGGCCAATCATTTCTCTTTCTACAGAGCCTAACCTGTCTAGCTTTCCCTAATATTTTAATCTATTCATTCCAGATTGAAATTTTGCAAATCTTCTCTGAACAAATCCAAACTATTAGCAACTTTCCATCGGGATTGTGAGCAGTATTGTAAACAGTATTATCAGTGCGCTGTCCACCTGAAGCTCCATCTCTGTGCACAGTTTTTACTGTGCCAGTAAAAACACTGGCATTTTATTAGAATTATAGAATCATAGAGCACAGAAACACACCCTTCCTCCAGTCAGTCCACAACGAACTTGTTCTCATACGAGTCCGCTCGGCCTTCAAACCTTTTCTCGACATGAACTTATCCATATTTTCAAAATTTGTTTCCAATGCCAGCATTCACCAACTCACCTTGCAGATCATCTCGGTAAAAAAAATAACTCCAGATGCTGGAAACCAGATTCTGGATTAGTAGTGCTGGAAAAGCACAGCAGTTCAGGTAGCATCCAAGGACCAGTAAAATCGATGTTTCAGGCAAAATCCCTTCATCAGGAATATAGGCCGAGTGCCTGAAGGGTGGAGAGATAAGTGAGTGGACGGTGGGGGTGGGGAGAAAGTAGAATAGAGTACAATAGGCGAGTTGCAGGCAGGGATGAAGGTGATAGGTCAGGGAGAAGGGTGGGGGAACGTAACAAAGAGTACAATGGGTGGATAGGAGTGGGATGAAGTTGATAGGTCAGAGAGGAGGGTGGAGTGGATAGGTTGAAAAGAAGATAGTCACGTACGACATGTCATGAGGACAGTGCTGAGTTGGAAGTTTGGAACTGGGGTGACGTGGTGGAAGGGGAAATGAGGAAACTGTTGTAGTCAACCTTGAGGACCTGAGGTTGAAGTGTTCCGAGGCAGAAGATGAGGCATTCTTCCTCCAGGCGTCGGGTTGTGAGGGAGGGGCGGTGAAGGAGGCCCAGGACCTCCATGACCTCGGCAGAATGGGAAGGGGAGTTGAAATGTTGGACCACAGGGCGATGTGGTTGATTGGTGCGGGTGTCCCAGAGATGTTCCAAAAAGCACTCTGCTAGTAGGCGTTCAGTTTCCCCAATGTAGAGGAGACCACATCGGGAGCAATGGATACAATAAATGATAATAGTGGATGTGCAAGTGAAACTTTGATGGACGTGAAGGCTCCATTAGGGCCTTGGATGGAGGTGAGGGAGGAGAGCGGGCGAAGGTTTTGCAATTCCTGCGGTGGCAGGGGAACGTGCCAGGATGGGAGGGTGGTTTGTAGGTGGGTGTGGACCTGACGAGGTAGTCATGGAGGGAACGGTCTTTGTGGAAAGTGGAAAGGGTTGGGGGTGGGAAACATATCCCTGGAGGTGGGGTCCGTTTGGTTGTGGTGGAAATGCCGGTGGATGATTTGGTTTATGTGAAGGTTGGTAGGGTGGAAGGTGAGAACCGGGGACTCTGCTTTTGTTACAGTTGGAGGGGTGAGGTCTGAAAGTGGAGGTGCGGGATGTGCACGAGATGCGTTGGCGGGCATCTTTAACCACCTGGGAAGGGTAATTGTGGTCTCTAAAGAAGGAGGCCATCTGGTGTGTCCTGTGATGGAACTGGTCCGCCTGGGAGCAGATACGGAGAAGGTGGAGGAATTGGGAATACGGGATGGCATTTTTGCAGGAGGCAGGGTGAGAAGAGGTGTAATCCGGGTAGCTGTGAGAGTCGGTGTCAGTCGGTCGTCATTAATGGAGATGGAGAGGTCCAGAAAGGGAAGGGAGGTGTCAGAGATGGTCCAGGTAAATTTAAGATCTGGTTGGAATGTGCTGGTGAAGTTGAGGAATTGCTCAACCTCCTCGCGGGAGCATGAGTTGGCGCCAATGCAGTCATCAATGTAGCGGAGAAAGAGGTGGGGAGTGGTGTCGGGGTAATTACGGAAGATGGACTGTTCTACGTAGCCAACAAAGAGACAGGAATAGATGGGGCCCATACGGGGCCCATACAGGTGCTCATGTCTATCCCTTTGGTCTGGAGGAAGTGGGAGGATTCGAAGGAGGAATTGTTAAGGGTGAGGACCAGTTCGGCCAAACGAATGAGAGTGTCATTGGAAGAGTGTTGTTGGAGACGTCGGGCGAGGAAGAAGGGGAGGCCTTGAAGGCCCTGGTCATGGAGGATGGAGGGGTAGAGGGACTGGATATCCATGGTGAAGATGAGGCTTTTGGAGCTGGGAAACGGAATTCTTAGAGAGGTTGGAGGGCATGGGTGGTGTCTTCGCCCAGCGATGCAGAAGGAAAAAAAATTCAATTTCGAAATCAGGAGTGAATGACGTGGAGGTGAATATGCCAGTGTGGCCTTTCATGTATCACATGTTGCCTTGCCTTGTGGATGGAAATATTGGTGGGTTTGGAAGGCACTGTCAACTTATTGCTGGTGAATCTGTGGAGTGCAATACTGCTATTGAGCATGAGAAGTGGAAAGAGTGATTTTTTTCGGATCGTATGCAAATAAATCAAGTACGTTTTCCCCCTGAAAGTTGCCAAGGCTTTTTGACAGTTGTTCGAGCTACAATCAGCAAGGTAAGTCGGGCATATTCCAAAACACTCCTGACTTGTGTCTCAAAGATTTCACCTCCGAGGCAGCATGTGAATGGTTTGCTGCACAATTCTTCCTCTCTACGCTAGTGTTCAAGCCACAATAATCATATGGCGAGTCAACTTCAGCACTTTCTCAATGATAACGCACAGACTGATAATAGAGCGAGATAAACAATCATGACGCTATTGATTATGTACAGGTGAGAGATCCACCCTCTTTGGTTGAAAGTGCCCATTGTCTGAAAGTGTGTTGTGAGAATGTTACTTGTCACACATCAGCCCAATCCTGGATATTGCCCAAGTCTGTCTGCATTTGAACATAAACTTCTTCAGTATTTCAAGAGTCATGAACGGTGCTAAATTTTGTGCAATGACCAGCAAACATGTCCATTTCCCACTTTGTGGTGGAATGAAGATCGTTGATGAAGCTAAAGAAGATGGATGGACCTAGGATGGTATCCTCACGAACTCCCGAAGAGCTGTCTCATCGTTGAGGTGAATGACCTCAAAATATACACAACCAGGTTTGTGCCGAGTATGTCTGCAAACAGCGGAAAACTTACCCCCTTATTCTCATCGACTCCATTTGTGCATCTTCATGTGGTACTCAGAGAAGTGCAATATTGATGGCAATAGCAAGCACTGCCACCTCACTACTTAATTCATTTCTATTGATCATGTTTGAACCCAGGCTGAAATGAGCTCAAGGTGTGAATGGAACTGTTTGAAAAACTTGATAGCAGTGTAGCAGGTTGTTTTTTGAAAAAATAGGTTTGCTGTTAAGCAAGAAATAAAGGGCACGAGAGAGCACTGCAAATCGGGAAATAGTAAAAATGACAATGAGTGGGAGAAATTTACAGATTGGATATAGAGATAGAGGGAAATATGGGGAGCAATGGGCGGCACGGTGGCACAGTGGTTAGCACTGCTGCTTCACAGCACCAGAGACCTGGGTTCAATTCCCGCCTCAGGCGACTGTCTGTGTGGAGTTTGTACATTCTCCCTGTGTCTGCGTGGGTTTCCTCCAGGTGCTCCGGTTTCCTCCCACAACCCAAAGATGTGCGGGTCAGGTGAATTGGTCATGCTAAATTGCCCGTAGTGTTAGGTAAGGGGTAAATGTAGGGGTATGGGTGGGTTGTGCTTCGGCGGGTGGACTTGTTGGGCCGAAGGGCCTGTTTCCACACTGTAAGTAATCTAATCTAATCAATATAGGGAGGGGAAGAGGAAAAAGAAATGCACTGCGATGGGTAGATGATGTACAGAGAATCAGAATGGAAGAAAGGGTAATCATATGTAATAGAATACAATGAGAGAGAATTATTCAGGTACTGAGGAATGACACAGATGTGATGAACAGGAGGGACGACACACAGAAAAATGCATAGAAAGAAGAAGAGAATGAAATGGAGTTTCATTAAACACAGAATGTCAATTAGGAAAAGAGAAGTTTTGGAGGTGATACACAAAGGGAATGGTAAAGATCATGGTAGCGTGTGCAGAAGAGAGCTAAATCCAAGAAGATTGTTCCAACAAAAAGTGGATACTGAGGATTTGAACAAGTAATAGAAGCAAAGGAAATGGTAAGACCAAGGAGAGGCGATGCAAATAACTAGAAATAAAGGAGATAATAAGCATAGGGAGGGAGGCAAATGCCACATGAATGAAAGGAAAACCTGGCTACCCACTGGACGAAAATGGCAAGACAGACCATGAATCGGTTGGAATATTCGATGAGCAAATGAAGAAAATTCGAGCGCTCTAAAAAAATGCCAAGAAAGAAGTGGGATCGATATTGGTGGAGAGGAGACAGGTGGCATTAGCAAGACAGAAGCAAGTGTAAGATAGAGGCAGGCTGATTATTAAGCAGCATAAAAATTAAGAGAGAACCAGGGAGAATGACAAATAAGAAAAAGAGGTATCCAAAACTATTTTGATATCAAAAGCTTTGGATAGGATCCGGTTAACTGTACTTGTTTGTGCAGTCGCTGTGATTAATGCCATGAATCCTAATTTGACACTGGAGTGTTTATATCTTCCTTCATAACGGACTACTTTCAATGTCAGCA
This sequence comes from Hemiscyllium ocellatum, assembly GCF_020745735.1. Lineage (NCBI taxonomy): Eukaryota > Metazoa > Chordata > Chondrichthyes > Orectolobiformes > Hemiscylliidae > Hemiscyllium > Hemiscyllium ocellatum. Next base: position 2,272,248 of record NC_083448.1, on the reverse strand, counting down.
GGAAGTTCTGCATCACAATGACACAGATCAGCAGCTCCACAGAGAGCGAGAGGAATGATAAGAATCTGGGAACCATCGATTGTAAATTCATAGCAATGGTTCAGTCTCCGAAAGCAATTGATTGGAATGTTACAACAGACAAAGGTTTATCATTTTGGTTGGAATATATTTCTGCAAACTACTCGCAGATCACAGTAGTTTCATGGATCTATTTGGTGCTGAAGATAATTCAGTGCTTCTACTATCCCATCCTGGCCATCTTTGGTGTCCCTGGTACGTCTCTCTTTTCACTATATAATTATACATAAGATGTCTTACTGTGTTAATGCTGTCTGTTTGTTGATGTTTTAATGTTTCTGGTTAATATATGTGTCCAGTTATCTATGAAGATTTGTTAACTGCATCAGCTATCTCGTTCATTCACCCCCATGGCTCAGTTTCAATATTCTGTTCCTGGAATATATCCATATGCAGTGCTTTGTTCTGGAAACTATTATTGATTTCTCCCCCTCTCTTGCAATTAACAATGTGGAAAAAAAATGAAGCCATCCTTTCATTGTTAACATAAACTCTTTTACTCCTTGGTGAGTCCACATCCAGTTTGTTTTGCAAATATCACTGATGGATAATATACAGTGGAGATACAACCACTTTTCGTTACCATCGACAATAGTGTTTGATGCAAAATCCGAACTAATCCACTTCTCTTCAAGAATTGTTTAATCACACAATCTCTCCTTCATCTGATACAATTTTAATATTTTGGTTCTCTTCTTGTCACTTTGTCTTTTACGAATCTTCATAAACCCGAAGACACCTGCAACTCCAGTCAGACCTTATCATTGTATTAAAAGACCAACGACAGCTCCTCGTCCCCCCTCCATTTTAATTATCTGCATCTTTTTTGGCAATAAACACTTGAAACATTGCCAAGCATTTTTTTTTCAAAATCTCGAAGTTAGTTGCTTCGACACACGTGAAAATTAACACCAGAGAGAGAAGTACCATTTGTAACACCATGAGGTAAAGGACGAGACAGAGGACAAAAATTCCATGAGTCAGTCTCTCTATTTAAACGTGGCGTGGCATATCTGACAATCCTTCACCCGACTTTTCTGTGCTATCCCTAAATACCGGAATGATAAACAATCCATCACAGCATCGGGTATGGTGAATGATTCAACTTCAATATCCTTTTGCTTATAAGAATTCCACAGATTCACGACCGTCTGACAGAATAACTTCTTTATAATCTCTGTCTCAATGTGCATCCCTTATTCTGATTTCAATGTCAATGATTCTAGATTCTACCAAAAGTTGGAAGAACCTTCTGCCTCTCCACTGTCAAGTTCACTTAGAATTTGTATGTTTATTTTGCTTCTCATTCTTCTCTATTCCACTGAGTTTCAGTCCAGTCTACGCAGCCTCTACTCAAGGGCTTAAGCCCAAATGTTCGATTCGGCTACTCCTCGGATGCGGCCTGACCTGCTGCGCTTTTCCAGAGCCACACATTTATTCGACTCTGATCTCTAGCATCTGCAGTACTCACTGTGGCCCCTTTCTGGACTGTCTCCAATATCAGTCCATTTCTCCTTAAGAATGAGCTCAAAACTCTCACAAAATTCCAACTGAGGTGTGATTCATGCCTTGTGCAGGTTTAGCAAAACCTCTCTGATTTCTTTTATTCGAATTCTACTGTTTTTAGGTAAATGCAACCATTCTACTTGCCATGTGGATTGCCATGGTCTTTTGTGTTTCATGAATAAGGATGATGAAGTCTTCTATTCAATAACCTTCTGCATTCTTTGTCTCTTTGAATCATACAAAGGTTCTCTGTTAATCATTCGAAATTGTCTGACCTCATTTATCCCCACATTATATTCCATGAGCCACGTTATAAGTGATAATCACCACTCCGACTCTGGTTGGTAGAGAGAGAAACATTCGGCCCCGTTACCTGATTGAACTCAAACCAGAGAAAAGGAACACTGCTTCCTTCGGGTATTTCCATGGGCATGAAAGAGCAATCAACACTGTCAGCAGACATTCCCTCATTGTGGAATTAGTTATTTGCAAAAGGACAAAAGGTAGCATATACACAGTTTTTGGGATATTGAGGATATGGTTAGTCCAACAGGAACATTAGGAACAAGCAAATTATCTGCGAACATTCTTCAAGCATGTATTGGACTCCGGTATTTTATATGTCCAATACTATTGATCAAGCTAAAATTGAGGCACATGTGCACGTTCTAATATGGTTTACATGGGATTGGTAGAAATAGAGTAAGGGCAGCAGTCCACCATTTGGATGTTTGACCCTGCTCCAACATTCAATACCATAAAAGCTGATCATACAAATCAGTCACCTATTCCCTTTTCAGTGCAGGAATTTGCAGAGTAATACAGATGTCTTAATGTGTGGTATCTCCTGTCACAGCCGTTCCAGTCAGGGTAGGTGCTCTTACACGTGTTATCAACCATACCAGAAGCCCTCAACATACTTTAAGAAGGTAGCCCAGATCATAACATTTTCTGTTTTCAAAGGGAAATGTGAAGTGGATTTGCCAGTTGTGGTGCAGCTGTTCAAATCACTGTGTTTTAAGCATAAAGGGATTTTATTTAAACACGACAGTTGAAACACGAAAAAAAGTTAAAATAAGTTAACTATTGGAAAATGTAACTGACCCGACGCAGCAAAACAAGTAAGAAGCTAGTCCATCCGAGAAACACAACACTTAGCAAAAGGTAACTGCAAGCATACAATCAATAGAAATTTCAGAGCGAAAGGCCAGCCAAGAAGCATCTGTTGAAACATCGAACGTTTCTCTGCGTTGCAATTACTTCTGACTGCTACAACCAAACTCCAACTAGAATAATCAGAACTAGGAGAATTGACCACTCCCTGCCAATATTAAATCAGACATGTCGGCAGTTTTTTGACCTTTGTTTAAAAACATCCATGACAAATGCCCTTTTTTAAAGTGATTGATTGCATCGTCACAAACGTAAGGCACTCCATGTCGATGCCATTTGGTGAGAGTTTGCATCTGAGATCCGAAGGGTCACTGCTCGGAATTGTCCCTCGTCAGCTTCTTACACTCCTCCCCGGCGAGAATGAGTGGCCTTACACCATCAATGCAACAATTAATAGGCAAGTTCGGGAAACATGCAAGGCAGAGACTAGGCAATAAACCAAGTTTGAGAAGAATGAATAGTTCATGCTCATTTGCGTTCAATAAGAAAATAAGACGTCGGAGCAGGAGCAGTTATTCAGGCCATCGTGTCTGATTGACCACTTGATAAGAATATGGTTGATCAGATGATTCTCGAGTGCACGTTCGTGCCTTATACTCCATAAAGCTTACTTTACTTACTGATTAAAATGCTGTATGTTTCAGCCTTGAATATACTTAAAAATTGACAGACCTCTGTGGAAAAGAATTCAACGCATTCACTACTCTCTCACAGAGTAGATTTCTTCTCATTTCTGTCTAAAATGAGATAACACCTCTGTTCCTGGACTCTCCAGCATTGGGAAACATTGTCTCCTCAACTGATCGCTGCCCCTTTTCCAGCACGATTTATGACTCCTCAGATACTTAAAACGTTCGATTTTTAAATGCTGCAAGACATCGACAAATCCAATTGAAAAAATCGCAAATAACATTCGAATCACATGAGTGGTATGTAATTACAATCTCCAATAGGAGATAATCCACATACCCCGAATGGAATCATCATAAATGAATCTCCTTCCATCCACACACTGGGGGTTACTTTTGACCAGAAACTGAACTGAAGAGAAGTTAGCTGTCTCACACATTTAAGAGGCAGTAGATCCACGAGAACTCTTAGTCATGAAGAAGATGGTGTTGTCAATCAGAAAAAGTATTGTATACAAAGTAAAGGTTCTGTATACATTATGTATGAATAATTTGATAAATGAGTTTCAGTGCATGCGTGATTTCAGGTATGTAGGATTAACATTCCAACGGTTGGTGGAGTGCACCAAAAAACACATGCCACTGAGCAGTTGTTTCCATTTAACACGATGGTGCACAAAAGTCTCAGAAAATTATATCCACAATTTGATATGATTCTGCGAGTAGAAATAACTTGTTCAATAATTCAGATCGTGAATGAAAATGAAAGACCTTCATTTTAAATCCTTTATGACTATCATCCAGATTCACAGTATGATGAACGTGCCTCTGATGTAGCCACGAGCATAAATTTCCAAACCCTATTCTGGGGATATGAATATAGACGTGGACAAAAGAAATCCCTACTGGTATTTCAAAAAAAGAAATCAGTGCCATGTCGATGGTCAAGTTCTTGCATTATTGTAGTAACACTCTGATGAAAGAGAGTATGCATGTTTCATCTCAACTGACATATTGACACTTAAATGTACTTCTTGTATCTCTATGCTACTGAAAGGCCAACCAATTAACAACTGTGTATAAAATGGCATCTCTTCTTTCAGAACTGTTTCCTGCATCCATCTGAATTCTTGCATTTGCAAGTTGAAAATCTTGAAATTCAGGTCTCGTTTTAGCACTGTTTATGCTCTGTTTCACCAAATGCTCACTTTTGAAATTGTTTAAATAAGTCACTGAATTGCGTTTTTAATTTGAAAATGTCAATAGATCCATCTGGTAAAGTTGTCACCACACCTGTATATGATTTAATTATTTATTTCTGTTACTTACAGTAAACATAGTGACGATTGTAGTTCTGGTTCAGAGGAAATGCGGTCTCTCAAAGTGTGTCACACGTTACCTAGTGTCCATGGCAGTGGCGGATCTACTGGTCATAACACTGGACCTCATATTGAAACAAATTCCAATTATTTACCGTGAGAAGTTTTACTTCCTGAGATCCATCCCCGTGTGCAATATCCATGCTGTTCTGCTTCACACTGTCACAGACTGTTCCGTCTGGTTCACCGTCACTTTCACCTTTGATCGATTTGTGGCCATTTGCAGTCAGAATCTGAAAAGTAAATACTGTAATGACAAAACAGCGACGGTGGTTTTGGGAACAGTGACTGGGCTGAGCTTTCTAAAGAACATTTTCTGGTATTTCATGCTCACTGGTAAATATCAGCTTGCGAACATCCCTTGGTTCTGCTATGTAACGCTTGGTGTTCAGTACTCTCTGCACTGGGCAATAATCGAACTAATACACTATATTTTAACTCCGTGTGTTCCATTTGTTCTGATTCTGTTGCTCAATGTTTTTACCATCAGACACATTGTAGTGACAAGCAGAGCACGCAGGAGACTCAGGGCTCAACACAGTGGAGGGAAACATTGTGATCTGGAAATGGAAAGTCGAAGGAAATCTGTCATTTTGCTGTTTGCTATCTCATGCAATTTCATCATTTTCTGGGCAATGATAATGCTGTTTTCTTTTTGGTGGCGAATGTATTTTTTGCATTTTGATTCTGTATACCTCGATTGGTTTGTCCTGGAATTGGGCATTATGTTGCAGCTTCTGAGCTGCTGCACGAACACCTTGATTTATGCTGTAACCCAAACCATGTTCAGAGAACAATTGAAACATCTGCTGAAATATCACATTCAACAATTGATTAAATTGACTAAATTAATTATTTAGCCAACCTTCCCAGCAGTTTGTGTTTTATTTAACATTTCTACAAGCAGATTGACAGATCACCACGGAAACAAACTAAACTCAACCTGGTGCTTAGGAAATCACACAGTCGTTGGGATTTACTTAGCTCCCTGATTGGCAAAATATGGCCATCATATGTTTCAAATCGCAAAGAACAATCCTCGAGCAAGTTGTTGCTGAAATAAAGGGAACAGTGTAAAGAACGGAGACTGCACACCTATCATGAGTGGCTGACCAAATTATAGAAAGATAGAGACTGATGGAAAGAGAGGAATAGAGCAGGAGAGAGAGAGAGAGAGAGAGATATAGAGATAGATAGATAGATAGATAGATAGATAGATAGATAGATAGATAGATAGATAGATAGATAGATAGATAGAGAGAGAAAGAGAGAGAGAGAGATGACCAAAGGCAGAGGTGTAATGAGAGAGGGGGAGAATGAAAGAGAGAGGGAATAGATAGATGGAGAGTGAGACAGCAAGAGCTGAAGAGAAAAATGCTGATGTGTAAACGTTTTCTATTTATGGAAATAACTAAAAGGAAACAGTGAATTGGCATACATCACGATTAGAAAATATCAGACTGCATAGTCAGGAGACGGGATTGCAAGAAAGTTTGAGGCCACAATTCTCCATGTGAAACTGCAATTTGGGCTGAGGAGTCCAGCAAGTGAATGCGGAAGAATGTGGTGTTGAAGTGTAACAATGGCAGTGTTGGGGAAGGGGGCCGGATAGAAAGTGAGAGAGACTGGTAAGATTGGTGGAAGGCGTCAGACATGAACGAATGGGACAATGCAATAGAACTGCCTTTATGCGGAAGCAGAAGCGCTGGAGACCTGTAAGAGTGGGAGAATGTGTATCAGACAAACGGAGAGTGAAATCTGACAACACCTGACCCACAGAGAAGCTTAGATGAATGGTAGAATGAAAGAAAAATATATTTCAATTCACTTAGACAGCTAGGTGGGCAAAGTGGCCAAGAGACATTTGGGCCTGCATTTTATATAGTACTTTGGCAAGTTGAGTTGTTTGGATACAATTTGTCAGAAATATAATCTTCAGATAAGGGAGGTTTTCTTGAAAGTGCAACGCTGAATGCTGACAAACCTGTTCGGGAAGTGTATCAGTTCAAAGTTTGGAATATCAGATTGAAACACAATGAGACGTTTTCCGAATTTTCAGGAGAGAAAATCAGAAGTATGCTATCGAATCAGAAGTTCCTATGACTGATGTGACGGCGGTGGGGGCGGGGGGTATTAATTAACTTTTAAGTGTAAGTACAGTTGCAGAAGAATGTGGAAGTAGTAGTGAATGTTTGCATGCATGGAATGAAAGTAAAATAAATGCATCACAATGTCTTAATAGACTAAAACCAAGTGTTTTTTAAAATGCAGTCATCCTTGTATCGTGCTGCGGGGGGGGGTTGAAGGGGGGTGGGTGGAGGTGTGAAAATTCTTTCACTTGAATAAGTTGTTGTATTCTCCTTTCTTCTAAGAGAGAAATTCAACAAGAGTGATGGTCTGGTTCCTGAAGAACGTTTGACAAAACAGCTTTAGGTTCGTTTTCAATTGCCTGAATGGGTATGGCCACCATTCACAGACAAGGATTTTTTTTTCGAATCGCATCAGAAGCTATTGAGGTCTCAACAGATTTGAAATCTTCAGTGAATGTCTACTGACTGCGACCATGTCTGGATTTCCTCTTGTTAGTCTTTCCTCCTGGAACGAATAATGCATGTGCGAATCATTATCTGATTTTTTTCTCTTTCGTTTGGCCAAATATTGTGTTATTTCCATGTTGAAACAATTAATTAGTGATAGTTGTAGTATTTGATACATGGTTAGGTTTCCAATCATGTTAAGTTATTTAAAATTCCTTTTTCGTTTGTTTGTATTTTGACCACAGTGTTTAAATAAATTGTGTCTTGCTAAACGTCAACGAGTTTGAGCAATTGCATTGCATCTGTAGCAACTGCTCATTTGTCTTTAAACATCAGAATCTAGGTCCGAGGCGACGTTCATAAAATATTATGAAGCTATCTGGTGTTATCCATAACAGTGTATTTTCTCACAACCTGCAAAGCACAGGATCAATGTCTGCAATCATGCAGAGCGGGTGCAGACTTTTGCGTGCACAATCCAAGATAAAGAGGGCAGTCGTGTCGGCAAGGCAGATCGGTTCAAGGATCTCTGTTAAGCGGTGCTGGACGCACTGCTTTTTATCATTTCATCAGGGGATGGGTTTAAACTAGCATAGCAGGGGGAGGGGAACCTGAGATGTAGTTCCGTTGCACAGGAGATGGGAGTACCGTGGTCATGAACAGGACTTCATGGACATAGGAATATGCTGACACACAGCAAGCTGGTTTGAAGTGTGTCTACATTAACGCCAGAAGCTTCGGAAATAAGGTATGTGGGCTTGCAGCATGGATGGATACCGGGGTCTTCGATGTATTTGCCATTTCGGAGACATGGATAGAGCAGGAATGGATGTTGCGTTTTGCAGGAATAAGACCTTTCATTAAGAACAAGGAAGGTGATAAAAGAGTGCGAGGTGTGGCCTTGTTAGTCAAAAACAGTATAATGGTGGATGACACACTTTTTATGAGGATTCGTTGACAGAGGTGGTGTAGGCTGACATTAAAAAATAGGAGATAAGAGGTCACACTGCTGTGGTATTTATAGGCCTCTTCAGAGTTCCATGAATGTGGAGGAGAGGAACGACAAAACAGTTCTGGGTAAATGTGAGAGGAACAATGCAGTCATTTTCAGCGACTTTAACTTCCCCAAAATAGAAATGCTAAACGTCTGGAAGCTGATGGATCAGTTGTTATGCAATGTGTTCAGGATGGTTTCCTGACACAGTACGTCAAAAATCCGACAAGAAGCGAGGCCACACTGGATCTGGTGTTTGGTAATGAACCAGGTCAGCTTTTTGATTTATTGGGAGGTGAGCAGTGTGGAGACAGTGACCGTAATTCGTTTACGTTTGGTTTAGCCACGGAAAGAGATAGTTACATGCAAAAGGGCAAGAAGTATAGATGATGGAAGGGCAATTATAATACGATTAGGCGAGACGTATGACGCATAGAAGAGGGGAGCAAAATGTGGGGGATGGGGAAAATCGAAATGTGGACCTGGTTTAAGGAACAGATATTGCGTGTACTTGATAAGTATGTCCCTGTTGGGCGAGGAAGAAGTGATAAGGCAAGGGAACAATGGTTTACTAAAGACATTGCATTCTCTTGTTAATCAGAAGAAGGAGGCTAATGTGACGTTGAGCAGAGGTAGTTCAGATTCGCTCAGAAGGATTTAAAGAGAGAATTAAGAAGAGCAAGGAGAGCACATGAGCAGTGTTTAGCAGTTACAATAAAGGAGAACTCTAAAATATTCTATAGGCATGTGTGGAACAAAAGGATGACTAGGGTTAGAATTGGGCCAGTCAAACGCAGAAGTGGGAGGTTGTGTGTGTACCCTGTGGAATTCAGAGAGGTGCGAAATGAATATTTATCATTTGCTTTCATTCAGGAAAAGGAGAGTATTGTGCAGGAAAATAATGCAATACGGGATATTAAACTGGGAAGGATCGAATTCAGTAAGGCAGGGGTGCCATCAATTCCACAAGAAGTGAAAGTAGACAAGTCCCCTGGGCTGGATGGGATTTATCAGAAGATTCTCTGGGAAGCTAGGGAGGAGATATTCGATCCTTGATCCTTCGGTCTCATACTCTACAGGTTTAGAACTAGTTGTCTGGAGGATTGCAAATGCTGTGTCCTTGGTCGAGAATGGCAGTAGAGATGACCTAGATAACTATAGCGCAGTCAACCTTACACCTGTTGCTGGAAAGGTTTTGGAAGGAATTGAAAGACATGAATTTATCGTCATCTAGCAAGCAAAAACTGGATTTCAAATAGTCAAACGAGGTTCGCTGAGAGCAGGTCATGTCTGACAAACTTGGCTGAGCTTGTTTAGAAGGTGACCGAGCATGTGTATGAGGGTAAGGCAGTTGACGTGCTGTTCATGGACTTCAGTAAAGCCTTTGATAAGTTTCAACATGCTAGACTTCGGAGAAAATGTTGAGGCAAGGGACTGAGAGAGATTTAGAAGTTTGGATAAGAAAATGGCTTTCTGTAAGAAAGCAGTGAGTGGTGGTTGATGGAAAATATTCTCCGATTTCGAGTGGTGTGCCACAAGGGTCTGTTTGGGATCACTATCATTTGTCATTTTTATAAATCATCGCATTATTTCCATAAATCATGCAGCGATTCTTTTCAAGTCTCTGACCATATAAAATTAGAAAACAATAGTTACTTTCGAACATGAGTCTAATACTGCATAAAGATTTTCATAGCTGCCAAGTAATGACAGCAGGTTTTGATGAAAACTCTCTGATCAGTTTGTTGGTCCGTCCTTTTCAATTCAACTGCCTTTTTATGTTACCTTGTCAATGAGTTGGATTACTTCTCAATGTTCAAAAATTTTAAAGTATTCATTAAATCAATTTTCTCTTCGTGGCTGTTGAATTACAAATGAACTCAGTCATGTTTCCATCAAAACAAACCTGTAAATGCAATACTTGACAAAGTCTATTTCACGAGTAAAAAATGAGGTCTGCAGATGCTGGAGATCACAGCTGCAAATGTGTTGCTGGTCAAAGCACAGCAGGTTAGGCAGCATCTCAGGAATAGAGAATTCGACGTTTCGAGCATAAGCCCTTCATCAGGAATAAGAGAGAGAGCCAAGCAGGCTGAGATAAAAGGTAGGGAGGAGGGACTAGGGGGAGGGGCGATGGAGGTGGGATAGGTGGAAGGAGGTCAAGGTGAGGGTGATAGGCCGGAGTGGGGTGGGGGCGGAGAGGTCAGGAAGAGGATTGCAGGTTAGGAGGGCGGTGCTGAGTTGAGGGAACCGACTGAGACAAGGTGGGGGGGAGGGGAAATGAGGAAGCTGGAGAAATCTGAATTCATACCTTGTGGTTGGAGGGTTCCCAGGCGGAAGATGAGGCGCTCCTCCTCCAGCCGTCGTGTAGTTGTGTTCTGCCGGTGGAGGAGTCCAAGGACCTGCATGTCCTCGGTGGAGTGGGAGGGGGAGTTAAAGTGTTGAGCCACGGGGTGATTGGGTTGGTTGGTTCGGGCGGCCCAGAGGTGTTCTCTGAAGCGTTCCGCAAGTAAGCGGCCTGTCTCACCAATATAGAGGAGGCCACATCGGGTGCAGCGGATGCAATAGATGATGTGTGTGGAGGTACAGGTGAACTTGTGGCGGATATGGAAGGATCCCTTGGGGCCTTGGAGGGAAGTGAGTGTGGAGGTGTGGGCGCAAGTTTTACATTTCCTGCGGTTGCAGGGGAAGGTGCCGGGGGTGGAGGTTGGGTTGGTGGGGGGTGTGGATCTGACAAGGGAGTCACGAAGGGAGTGGTCCTTGCGGAACGCTGATAGGGGAGGGGAGGGAAATATATCCTTGGTGGTGGGGTCCGTTTGGAGGTGGCGGAAATGGCGGCGGATAATACGTTGTATGCGCAGGTTGGTGGGGTGGTAGGTGAGAACCAGTGGGGTTCTGTCTTGGTGGCGGTTGGAGGAGCGGGGCTCAAGGGCGGAGGAGCGGGAAGTGGAGGAGATGCGGTGGAGGGCATCGTCGATCACGTCTGGGGGGAATCTGCGGTCCTTGAAGAAGGAGGCCATCTGGGCTGTGCGGTGTTGGAATTGGTCCTCCTGGGAGCAGATGCGGCGGAGACGAAGGAATTGGGAATATGGGATGGCGTTTTTACAGGGGGCAGGGTGGGAGGAGGTGTAGTCCAGGTAGCTGTGGGAGTCAGTCGGTTTATAATAGATGTCTGTGTTGAGTCGGTCGCCCGAGATAGAAATGGAAAGGTCTAGGAAGGGGAGGGAGGAGTCTGAGACAGTCCAGGTGAATTTCAGGTCGGGATGGAAGGTGTTAGTAAAGTTGATGAACTGTTCAACCTCCTCGTGGGAGCACGAGGCAGCGCCGATACAGTCATCGATGTAGCGGAGGAAAAGGTGGGGGGTGGTGCCAGTGTAGTTGCGGAAGATGGACTGTTCCACATATCCTACGAAGAGGCAGGCATAGCTGGGGCCAATGCGGGTGCCCATGGCAACTCCTTTAGTTTGGAGGAAGTGGGGCAGGCATAGCTGGGGCCCATGCGGGTGCCCATGGCAACTGGCAGGCATAGCTGGGGCCCATGCGGGTGCCCATGGCAACTGGCAGGCATAGCTGGGGCCCATGCGGGTGCCCATGGCAACTGGCAGGCATAGCTGGGGCGCATGCGGGTGCCCATGGCAACTGGCAGGCACTAAAGGAGTTGCCATGGGCACCCGCATGGGCCCCAGCTATGCCTGCCTCTTCGTAGGATATGTGGAACAGTCCATCTTCCGCAACTACACTGGCACCACCCCCCACCTTTTCCTCCGCTACATCGATGACTGTATCGGCGCTGCCTCGTGCTCCCACGAGGAGGTTGAACAGTTCATCAACTTTACTAACACCTTCCATCCCGACCTGAAATTCACCTGGACTGTCTCAGACTCCTCCCTCCCCTTCCTAGACCTTTCCATTTCTATCTCGGGCGACCGACTCAACACAGACATCTATTATAAACCGACTGACTCCCACAGCTACCTGGACTACACCTCCTCCCACCCTGCCCCCTGTAAAAACGCCATCCCATATTCCCAATTCCTTCGTCTCCGCCGCATCTGCTCCCAGGAGGACCAATTCCAACACCGCACAGCCCAGATGGCCTCCTTCTTCAAGGACCGCAGATTCCCCCCAGACGTGATCGACGATGCCCTCCACCGCATCTCCTCCACTTCCCGCTCCTCCGCCCTTGAGCCCCGCTCCTCCAACCGCCACCAAGACAGAACCCCACTGGTTCTCACCTACCACCCCACCAACCTGCGCATACAACGTATTATCCGCCGCCATTTCCGCCACCTCCAAACGGACCCCACCACCAAGGATATATTTCCCTCCCCTCCCCTATCAGCGTTCCGCAAGGACCACTCCCTTCGTGACTCCCTTGTCAGATCCACACCCCCCACCAACCCAACCTCCACCCCCGGCACCTTCCCCTGCAACCGCAGGAAATGTAAAACTTGCGCCCACACCTCCACACTCACTTCCCTCCAAGGCCCCAAGGGATCCTTCCATATCCGCCACAAGTTCACCTGTACCTCCACACACATCATCTATTGCATCCGCTGCACCCGATGTGGCCTCCTCTATATTGGTGAGACAGGCCGCTTACTTGCGGAACGCTTCAGAGAACACCTCTGGGCCGCCCGAACCAACCAACCCAATCACCCCGTGGCTCAACACTTTAACTCCCCCTCCCACTCCACCGAGGACATGCAGGTCCTTGGACTCCTCCACCGGCAGAACACAACTACACGACGGCTGGAGGAGGAGCGCCTCATCTTCCGCCTGGGAACCCTCCAAACACAAGGTATGAATTCAGATTTTTCCAGCTTCCTCATTTCCCCTCCCCCCACCTTGTCTCAGTCGGTTCCCTCAACTCAGCACCGCCTTCCTAACCTGCAATCCTCTTCCTGACCTCTCCGCCCCCACCCCACTCCGGCCTATCACCCTCACCATGACCTCCTTCCACCTATCCCACCTCCATCGCCCCTCCCCCTAGTCCCTCCTCCCTACCTTTTATCTCAGCCTGCTTGGCTCTCTCTCTTATTCCTGATGAAGGGCTTATGCTCGAAACATCGAATTCTCTATTCCTGAGATGCTGCCTAACCTGCTGTGCTTTGACCAGCAACACATTTGCAGCAAGTCTATTTCACTATAAAGCATGCTACCCAGGCTCCATCTGCTTTTTCCAATCTCGCTCTCCCAACGCTTTGTTTCTCCCATAGCTGTGTCTGGAATCTGTAAATTAGTTGGCTGATCGGCTGGTTTGTGCTGCAGGAGGATGCCAATAGCGTGTGTTTAATTCCCACACCAGCCGAGATCTCTAAGAAGGACTCTTCTCCTTAAATTATCCCATCTTTTGAGTGATGGTGTCTGTCAGGTTAATGCACTAGCAATTACCTCTGTTCAATGAGAGAGCAGCGATATCTGGGAGCGGTAGGACGTCTGTAAGTATGAAGAATCACAGATATGTTGTCTCCCAGTTTGACTTATGTTTTCTCATGTCCACGAAATGCAATTTTATTTTGCATGTGTGAGGCATTGTCCACTTCCCCTCGATTCCAGGAATTTGATCTCTGAGTCCATGATGTTCTTATTCTCTCATCAAGCTAATTCTCAGACCTTTTAAAATTAATGTCAACTTCTCCCTGAGACGAAGAAAAAACTTCCCAATGGTGAAAAGCAATAGATGAAAACCTCTGTTCTTATTTACGGACCCTATGCCATTGTTTTAAAGATTTTCAGCTAGTTTACCAAAAGTGGTCAGACGAACTAAGGTCTGGATTGCATTAAGTGTGGAATGACATAAGGTATTTAATATTGCTGACTGAAATGTAATGTGTCTGTCCAGGGAAGAAACATCATGCAGATTTTTATTCTTCTCCCGCAGACCTATAATCTCCTCAGATTTGGATTACTGAAACGTGTTGAGGGAAACAATACTTAATGTTTAAATGTGCGTGAGTTTCCCAACCTTTATTGCTAAATTTTCCATGCAAATCATAAGCATCGTATCCTGCTTTAATAAATATTTTGTGACGTGTTTGAATGTTTTCGTTTGAACGACTGAGGTCACCATCCATAAAATTTTTCAAATGGCTAAAATGTAATTTGTTATTTTCTTAATTTATCTCACTTTTTCTGAGGATGTTTGTTTCTAACGTGTGGATCAATTCGTCTTTAATATTTATCATTGCAACTTCAATTACGTGCACAGATGTTTGCGCTCAATACATGCCACGTGACAACATATGCTCATTTGGCATACTTTCGATTGCTGAGCTTTGCATGTTTCCTAAAAACATGAAAGCTGTTTGTCTCCAGCGTGGAACATGGGCTGACCTGCTGTCATAGAGCCGCCAGAACAAAAGAGCTTATTCCTGTCTGACCATTATCTGCGTAGGTATTAAACTTTTTGCATTCTAATTTGAAACTGTTCACTCTAGAATTTAGTATGAGTACCTAATAATTCTGTTGCTCCTCGGTTAGACCAGAGATAACTCAACTTCAGCATTAGTTAGTGGAACATACTCTTGTTGATATGAGTAGACATTGAGAAGCTGCCTTCTTGCACAATTCCATTCCTCGTACCGTGCCTTTGCCAGGCGAAGAGCGTGTGAAGCATCCATGATTTTAACCAAGTTAGATCAAAGGAAACAACATAGAACATAGAACAATACAGCACAGAACAGGCCCTTTTGCTCACGATGTTATGCCGAACATTTGCCCTAGCTTAAGAACCTATCCATGTATCCAATTGCCATTTAAAGGTCACCAATGATTCTGACTCTGCCACTCCCACAGGCAGCGCATTCCATACCCCCACCACTGGGTAAAGAACCTACCCCTGACATCCCCCCTATACCTTCCACCGATCACCTTAAATTTATGTCCCCTTGTAAAACTCTATTGGTGTAGTCTGAAATGAGAGAAAGACAACTGATGGTGAGTTTAATTATTTTTATTCACTGCGCCTCTCTGGATTTCTGAAACCGAGCTCAAAGATGTACTGATGAAGCCCTTGCAGTGGAATTCCTGTATAGTTGTTCTGCTGCTGTTCTGCATTAATCCCTCACCTTTAGGTGTTAATGGCCGTCGATTTGGAGCATGCTGCCTGAGAAACGTTGATGAAGTTCTGCAGTGAAACTTATTAGTAATTCACAATGCTGCTGCTGAACATTGGTGGTGGATCACATGCAGTTTTGCAGATAGGGTGTCAATCAAGCTGACTTCTTAATCGGGTAACGGAAAGCATTCGTGAAATTCAGCGGGCCTGTCAAAATCTCCCAAATGAGAAATAGAGTTGAAGTTTTTTTTCCCTACATGTGTCTTCTGGAAGTATTTGGAAGAAGAGTTATATTGTAATGGAAATGTTAACTCAGCAATTTTAACCAGCTTCTTCTTGTACTTTCTGCTTTTATTTTATGTTTTAAAAATGCGTGATTCCGTGCATTCATGTGGCTGCTTTTTCACGTTGCTTTCCAACTTGTTGACTATATTGGAGTTAATTCGACCAGACAAGTGTGATAATTATATGGGTGTGTGCATTGCAGACGTTGGACAAGTTGTGATTGCAAGGAAATGCTTAACTAATTGCAATAGTATTGCCCTATTACCTGCTACTGTAGATAAGGTACTTACATGGTGAGTCCAGTTCACCTTTGTATCGATCTGTCTCTGAGGCATTTGGACATAGTTACATTGGTTGCACTATGTATAATGGAGTGCAATTTTTGCGGCATTATTGCCAATTACAATGATAACTCTTCAGTGTCTGTGGAGTTAAGAATGTTGGCAAACATTTGGAAATTAAGTGGGTGGTACGGGGGCTTAGTGTTTAACATTGCTGTCTTATTGACCCGGTATCAATTTCAAACATGGCGGCTTAGTGGTTAGCATTGCTGTCTAATTGACTGGGTTCAATTTCAAACAAGGGGCTTAGTGGTTAGCATTGCTGTCTTATTTACCCGGGTTCAATTTCAACTCGTGCGACCATCCGCATAGAGTTAACACATTCTCCCCGTGTCTCTGTGGGTTTCTTCCAGGTATTCCACGTTCCTTCCGAATTCCAAACATGTGCAAGTTTAGTGGATTGGCCATGTTAAATTATCCACAGTGTTCAGGAATGTGTAGGCATCGTGGATTAGCCATGGGGAGTGCAGGGGTACAGGGCTACAAAAAGGCTGTGTGAATGCTGGACTTGTCAGAAGGAATAGCTTGATTCTGCACTGTGGCGATTCTACAATTCCATAACACAAATACCATGACAAACGACAATATTATTGAGGTTAATTACTATGTTTTGATTGTGAACAATTGTGACACCTTCTGATTTGCATCTAATTGGAATGGTCGTGTAAGCTATCAATGGAACGTTTTGAAGGAACTATGGAAATGTGAAGTGTTTTGCAGAGAAATGAAGATATGAAGCAAAAATGTATGAAGGCGATGTGTGTGTGTGTGAGTGTGTGTGTGTGTGTGTGTGTGTGTGTGTGTGTGTGTGTGTGTGTGGTCCTCATACTGTTCCTGAGTCTAAAAGGACTTTACAAAGTGTTTCGGTTTGATACATGGAATTAGAACAACAGGTTACTTTGGGCACATTTTGTCTTACTTGGGCAAAAGAAAAATTGGGAATGATGAAAAAAGCAAACTTGCTTTCAGTGAATTTTAAGCAGGTATTGTATGTTTTTTTGTGAGCTTAAAAGCGGACAAATTCGGAGATTTCTAACCATGGACGTTGTGGGAGATGAAAGAGGGAATTACACGGAATCTGACCAGAAATATTAATACACATGTTTAGACAGGGGAGCTTGCAGGACAGAGATTATGCTTCACTTTTGAAGAAGGATGGTAGGAGATAGACCACTGAATGTCATATCAGTATTTGGAAATTATTGGAGAATGTTCTGAAAGAGCGAATTAATTTCCAGTTGGAGGGATAAGATTTTAACTTCGATAGTTAGCATGATTTTGTCAGAGAGCTGTAGTGTTTTAGAAAGCTGGTGCACGGGTGTAACAAGCTTCCCACCATACAGATGAAGATTGGCTAATTTAGTTGACATATGGCAAAGCATTGCAGAATGTACCAAATGGGAGATTATGCACGTCAACTCGAAACCGGGTGATTTAGAAAGAGACCGAAAGTGTTGCTGGATGGTCATTTTCGTGACTGACTGCTTTGTTCAGTATAACACAAGGATCAATGAAGCTACCTATTTGTTTGAAATATTCAAATTTGTGTCTGTGTTCTGTAGAGGGGCACACAGTGAGCCGTTAGCAGGGATGTCATGGTAAGTAAGATTTTGGATGCCACAAATTATTTTCAAGTGGTAGACAATGAGGACAGAGGTGTATGTTGACAGACAGATATTGAAGAATTGGTCTATTGGGGATCATAGCAACAGATAACATTTGACCACGTTAAGGGTAAGGTGATTCCCCTTGGCAGAAGTAGCAATACAAAGGAGTACTAAATGAGCGGCTGGACACCATGAAGCTTCAAGGCAAATAGAAGCTTGTCCAGAAATCCTTCATGGCGCAGAACACATTAATCCGGGCGAGAAGTATGCGTACAGGCCACACATCAGGACATCAGAACTTGGAGCAAGAATAGGCTTTCTAGCCCTTCAGTCATGCTCAGTCATACTACGAGATCATGGCTGATCTTTTAATGGCTTCAGCGCCACTTTCCCGCCCTCTTACTATTAATTCACATACTTTTCAAAACCGAAGTCTGTCTTAGCTTTTTAACATTTACCAAGGAAGGATCAGTTATTTCAGAAGGTGAGGACGGCAGATACTGGAGATCAGAGCTGAAAATGTGTTGCTGAAAAAGCGCAGCAGGTCAGACAGCATTCAAGGAGCAGGAGAGTCGACGTTTCGGGCAAGAACCCTTCTTCAGGAAATTCCTGAAGGGTGCTCCTTTGGTTGCAGCACTTTAATGAAAATGAAGGAGACTGGAAAAACTATGGTTGTTTTTTGGTAGCAAAATTGTGACAGATGTGATCATGAGGGACATGAGCATAGAGGATATAAACCATTTGATTACATCAGTTGAAGCATCAATAAGAGATAGCGTAATTTCTGTCTGAATGGCGGTACAGTTTGATGCAAGATGAAGATTTATCTTCTCTCCGTGGAGGCATTAGTCGATGGGAAACCTTACAAACTTTTTTGAAGAATGACCTGGATCAGAAATGTGACAACATTCAAGTTTATCGTCCAAGTAGAGTAAAATGGGAACCGTGTAGCTTTAGCATAATTTTGGCAGTACAACCTTGATGGGCATTTTCTACCTCTGTTCTTTATTATCTCACCCTTGTATGATTCTGCATTTAAATTCAGGTTTGTTTTTATAATCACTTTTTTCTCCTCACAATGACTGAAAAGTCTCAGCAAAATGCAAGTCAAAATACAAATAAAGAACACCAAAAGACATTTAGATATGGATGGGACTGATAGTGGGTTAAATAGTGCCAGTGATGCTGTGTGAAGATAAGTTGCAATTAACATTTAAAAATCAGGATTAGATTTACCTATTCCTTAGGTACTCAATTAAGATCTTCAATCTAAATTTACCACCATCTGTGTTTTCAAATGATGACGAGAATGAAGTTGCAATTACAGATTCCCAGAGGAAATTCCATGCATTTTAAAATAAATTCTCTGAACTGTCTCATCACCAATTCCAAGAGAATTCTTCAATTCCGAAAGTTTGGCGGCAGCAGGAAGAGACAGACAGTTTCTCAAACAACAAAAATGCATCTTCCAAGGCAAATGGTCGCAAAAGTATTCTATACCATCCTTGCCATTGTTGGTGTTCCTGGTAGGTCTTCTGACAACGTAAGTTGTATACGCATAAAAATCATGTTTATTACCACTTTCAGGCTGATAATTATTTTCTTTGCACTTAACATCATGCATCCAAATTGCAGACGACCGTGTTCTCACTGTCGTATGGGAGACTGGTCAGCAATGTGCCTCTTCCTCTCTACGTTGCAAAGTGTGTTTGCACTGAAGCCACATTAATGGAATTTTGCTGAGGATTGATCCTTTTTTTTTGTCAGGTTAACAACACCGCTTTCTCAACAGTAGTTTTATGGTTGACGTGAGTTAAATGTGCTTGATAACAACCAAGTATTAAGGATATCTATTATTTCCTTCGTTTTCTAAAGAAGTTTACTCAGGGACCTTCTTCTGTATGGGAGATGAGAGATAATGTGAATTATGACTGGGTTAATCAGATCATTATCGAGAGATAAGTTGCAGTTGACACAGAGTAATTTGAATATGTTGTGAGTTAATATATGGATGGTTCAGCACATGGCATGTTTGAGGACAGATAGCTCTGTGCGTGTTGAGCACAGTATAGTGCGTATTGTTGAAATTATTTGTTCTAAACTTTACTTGTGAGTTGCAAAATTTGAAATAAGGTGCGCTTTACTCTGGTGGTCAATTTAATAGACAAGTGTTGAGAGTGTTATGGCATCAGTGCTCCTATGTTAGTTCAAACAATTTTGATGAACTTGATGCTTCTCATCTTCATTTTTGCTGATACTATCCTTCAATGTTGCCTCAATGGTAATAGTTTATCTGAAGGTCTTGTAACATCCATAGATTTCCGGTCATCATTTTCTCTTTGGCTATCATCACGTTTGTGTTAAGCACAGCCGCCTCACAGCATTTAGAGTCACGGTGAGTGTATAGATTTTGTACTTTCTCCGAATGTCAGAATGGGATTTCACCCGGTGCCCCATTTTCCCACCACAATCCAAAAATGTGCAGGGTCGTGGGTTGACTTCAGGAGACAGGTTGGGGGTTTATGATGGTGTGGAATATTCTTTAGGGTGTCAATGCAGACTCCATAGGTCGAATACCCTGTACCTGAATTCTACATTCCAAGAGTCTGTAAACTTTAAGAAAATTTAATTATTCTTTATTATTATTATTATTATTATTATTATTATTATTTTAAAATAACTTCTCTGAACTGTCTCATCATCAATTCCAAGAGAATTCTTCAATTCTGAAAGTTTGGCGACAGCAGGAATAGAGAGACAGTTTCTCAAACATCAAAAATGCATCTTCCAAGGCAAGTGGTCGTGATGCTGTTTCTGACATTTTGGAGATGAAAGACTGTGTATATATTTTTAGACAGATTTACTTCTAGATAGCAATGTTACACCTCCGATTGCTGTACTCCATCCACGTTACGATATCTCTATTTTAATAACTGAACAACAGAACTCTGTAGGCTGGAGATTCGGCGATTGAACAGATATTTATTTTATTTATTGGAAGTGCCTTTTTTGGGACGACAGCTGCACAATTTTCATCATTTGAATTTTTTCCCGCTCTTCAAGTTGACGAATCTGGATCAAAACAACACATTGTCATAAAAGGTGACCTTAAGTGTGAACTTTATTTGACTGGTGTACGGCTTTGAGGGTTTCACTCATTAAAATACTTTCAGCACTATTCATTAATACAAAATCCTTCAGCAGAGTTTTGCTGAAACAGAATATGAGCAATCGTTCGATCCTGATGTAGCATTTTTTTCTTATGGGTACTTGAGTCATTTCATGAATTTGCAAGCATGATATAATGTAGTTCGAGATTGCTGTCGTGATTTGTAGTCAATCTACTTCTGACAAGTTCACCTGCACCTTCGTTACCCTTTCGAGGCTTAGAAACGGATGCAAGTGGGAAGGAAAGCTGAATTATATTCATTTTGTGTGCAGTCGTTCATGACTGGACATACTGCTGGTTTCAAGAATTCTTTTCAGGAGGGTCACCCCTCTCGGGTCAATTGAGTACATCCGAATCCTTATAGTTGGATGAATATATTTTGCATGACATTCGGATCGATGTATCAAGATGAAGTAGTTTATTGCCGCTTATATTTAGGTGTGAGTGACCCCAGACAGTTGGGTGACGCCTGACGGAACGAATGTGTTTTTTTGGTGGGAGTGTGACAGTTTTCAGTAGACTTGCTGTTGCCATCTAGCATTTGGACATTTCAAATGTTTGCAGTATCGATAATATGAAAATTTCCAAATGACATTTACATTGTCTGGGTAGTCCCATAAATTGTGCCATGTGGTCATGTCTTTTATTGTTGTCTTTTACATGATGAGAGTCATGCATTGGAGCACAACTGATGCAATAACGTCATGTTCATTCAATGCTAAAATGAAGGAATTGCTTCGATGGTTTGCAAAGTCATAATCAAATGTCATTTCCCGAGTGGTAAGTTTACATTAGATGAGAGAGTGTGCACATTTACAATAAAGACAGCAGTTAGTATTATACAGAATACTGACATTCTAAGGGACCAGCCTTCCTTCATGGCTCCCTTGAAGTCCTTTGTTCTGATCTTGAAGTTTAGTTGTTAATTTCCCAAGAATGCTACTCACTGATCTAGGGTGCTACGTGAATACTGAACAATTGTTTTGACTTATGGAAACAGTTAGACTTTACAGGTAATTGCCAATAGACTGCATAATACGTTTGCAATTTCTTGACATCGTTGTAACTAAGTAACTTACTTACCTTAACTGTACTGTGCAATTCCTCACCTGTGCAGGGAAAAACAAACAAACTTGCGTCTGTATTTCAAGGGGACTCTGCATTACCAGTGTTTTACTGGAATGTTCTCTACTGTTGACCAATGCCTGCTGAAATCAGTCAGAATGAAGATATCACTAGAAATTGATTTGTTATAAATGGCGATCTGGAAGCTGAATGTAGTCTAGCTAAGTGCAGTGACCTTATAATCCTGGGAGGGTCGTCATCATATACTTATACTGAGAGTGTGTAATAGCCTGAGTACGAATATCCAAGACATTTAAGAGACTACTGGACTTGCATATGGTCACAGAAATTTGCTTTCTCTGGGGAACTGTGCGTGCAAACTTTCAGTCAACGTGTACCACTAACGGGAGGACGCCCTTAATAACAATTGCTATTATCACCGGAAATACTTTTCACTATAGAACTGTATGGTAAGTAGGTCTTTCGCCGAAAGTGAACAGTTGGTTTGAGTGACAATGCGTTTTTTTCAATTGAAATTTTACCACGTGTACATTCCTAGCCAAACAGGCTTAACTAAAGCCGAAGTCCACTTTTCGTTGGGATGTTCCCTCAAAGTAGAATCCCGATGAGTGTGGGTAGAATGTATAAAGGGGCAACTTGCACCAGTGGCTTTACATAATTAGGGGTATTTCTGACCAAAGGAGGTGACTGTTTGTGAGGAACTAATTGAAATAGAATCTCAGAATGCAACAGTAACTAGGACAATTATATGTTAAGAATCATACCGTGAAACACATGTATTGGATTCTTCATTTCTGTTCTATTTAATAATGTGCCAGCAACGCTCTTTAGGAAGGCAGTGGAGTGCAGTGTGGAAGATTTTCGCAGTTAATTGAATTAGTTTAGTAGCAACTTTACAAGGTATGATGTCACATTGGAATAAATAAATGTGATATTTCTTATGACCAGAAAGCAGCGAAACGTTTACACAAATTGAACAAAACGTGCCTAAATGATATATTTCGTATTGATTAAGTGTCGAGCGTGTTTAGGACAGGATATGACATATTGTGAATGTAATCTATTACTTAGACTGAATAAAAATGGATATGGAACTGGAAATATCGATATTTGACGTCTGATTATACTTTGATTAACTTTTATGAAACAGTTAAATATAACAATTCCAGACTAAATTTTGCAGTGGTCGTCACTCTTCGCTGTTTCATGTGTGTTCCACCTTGTGACGAAACCAATTTGATCGGGAATGTAGGTCAATCTGTTTTAAGGAAATTTATAATAACAAAAAATACCAATAGCATAACAAATAAAGTCATGTTTTTCATCAGGTATCCGGCTTCAGCGTCTGTAATATTCTCATTATGATTAATGACTGAATTGGAGAGCATTGAAAAGAAGCATCAAATAAATGCAGCATACAAATAAATCACACAGTGTTTTAATATACCATGAAAGGCTCTGCCATGGCAAAGAGATCCAAGCAGTAATGTTTATTCTATATTAATTAATATAGCATGATCTGTCTCATTTGTGGAAGTATTATTTTCGTATTTTGCATCACAAAAACGTATATAGTTTCATGCCACAATCAAGGACTGTATTTCGTTTACTTTCAGGGACATTCAGGGGATAGAGATGTACACATTTATTTGGGTGTCGTGCATTAAACATAGAACATCGTGAATGAGATAGCTTACCTTGAACACAGCGATTCAATTCTACACGCCATCTATTCACTTCATGTCACTGACAGAGCTTACGAATTGCATTTCCATAATTTGAAGTTTTCACTTCACTTAATGTGACAATGACAAGCAGACTGACTCGACCCGAGTTGGCAAACCTTGTCAGAAACTTTGCTTCGCAATATAACCTTGAATCAAAAAACAACACTTCAAGTTAACCCTGAGCGTGACAAACTCAGCACTGTTTAATTTTATTTTCGAAAAACATTGACGATCTTTAACTTAATAATATGCTAGTATTTTAAACGTTTTTATTATTAAAATAAATCCTTTGATCTTTAAATTATAAACACGTATTCAAAATACTGCGTCCTTCTGAAACATTATAACACTCCGCTTTTATACTGAGGATGAAACTAGTGGCAACAGATGAATCTTCTCAACTATCATGCGTGTGTGCATCAGATCTTCAGCGTCATAACATAGGACACAAAGTCTGCATGTTTCCCAAAAATGCCCTTCCTTCCAGCGTCAGTTCCAAAGTTAAAATGCTTGCTTGCTATTGTTCAGCACTATTTATGACTCCTCAGAAAATATAAATATATGTGCCAATACGCAGGAAGAAAGTATCTTGCTTGATCTGATAATTGGTATGTAACATTCATACCTAACAGCTTTAGGCAATGAGCACTCCAAAATGTGACAACCAAGCAGTTCCCCATTGGCTTGCTGTGACACTGCTATCTCTGGATACCTGTGTATCAAAACCTGGAGCCAACATTTGAGAGGAAGAAGAACTGGTTCATAAACACTAGAAACTCTGCCTGCTTGTCCAATTCAGAATGCTAGGTTTCCCAGTTACACGGACAACTGTACCACCCACAACACTGACGAATCTCGAAGTTGTACTGGAGAAGTAGCTGTCCTTTCGGCTACCAACACATTCGATACTCGCTCCTTTCCCCGAAGACATCTATAACTAGCCATGAATGCTGACTACAAGATGTAAAACAGCAACACATCAAGTCTACTCGCAAAACGAATAGAAGAACAAAGGCAGCAGAAGAATAGAAACATCATCATGTGCAACCTCCCTTTCAAACCAGATTTCATTCTGACTTGGAAATAAGTCATTAAAGCTAATGGGCCGAAATTGTGAAACTTGCATTCAAAAACAAGTGTTTTCCTACATCTCAGATTACGCTGATATCTAAAATGATTGTTGTCTATTATCATCACTTAGGCGAATAAAACTGGGCAACAAATACTAGCAATCAATTTTCACTTTCCCAGACAATTTAACAACAATCAGATTAGGGAGAACACAAAGGCGTTTTACACTGATGTAAGGAATAATAGAATGGCCAAAGAAAGAGTAGAGCTGATCAGGGATAGCATAGGGAATTTGAGTGCGGAGTCTGAGGAGGTAGGGTAAGCCCTAAATTAGGTTTTTGCTTCTGTCTTTACGAAAGAAACGAACTTTGCAGTGAATGAAACCTTTGAAGAGCAGGTGTGCATGCTGGAATGGATTGAGATAGAGGAAGCTGATTTGCTGAAAATTGTGTCAAACAGTAAGATTGACAAGTCGCCAGGCCCGGACCAGATTTGTCCTCGGCTGCTTTGGAAAACGAGAAATGCAATTGCTTCGCCACTTGCGAAGATCTTTGCATCCTCGCTCTCCACTGGAGTCGTACCTGAGGATTGGAGAGAGGCAAATGTAATTACTCTCTTCGAGAAAGGAAATAGGGAAATTACAGACCAGTCAGTCTCACGTCTGTCATCTGCAAGGTGTTAGAAATGATTCGGACGAATAGGATTTATGGTCATCAGTAAGAGCATGACTTGATTAAATGCAGTCAACACGGCTTTGTGAGGGGCAGGTCATACCTCACAAAACTTATCGACTTCTTTCAGGATGTGACTAGAAAAGTTGATGAGGGTCGAGATGTGAATGTGGTGTATTTGGACTTCAGGAAGGCATTTGATAAGATTCCCCATGGTAGCCTCATTCAGAAGGTCAGGAGAAATGGGATACAGGGGAACTTAGCTGTCTGGAAACAGAATTCGCTGGTCAAAATAAGGCAGCGAATGGTAGTAGAAGGAAAATATTCTGCCTGGAAGTCTGTGGTGAGTGGTGTTCCACAGGGCTCTGTCCTTGGGCCTCTACTGTTTGTACTTTTTATTAATGACTTGGATGAGGGTATTGAAGGATGGGTCAGCAAGTTTACAGACGACACAACGATTGGAGGTGTCATTGACGGTATAGAGGACTGTTATAGGATGCAGTGGAAATTGACAGAATGCAGAGATGGGCTGAGAGGTGGCAGATGGAGTTCAACCTGGATAAATGCGAGGTGATGCATTTTGGAAGGTCCAATTTGAAAGCTGAGTACAGGATTAGGGATAGGATTCTTGGCAGTGTGGAGGAATAGAGGGATCTTGGTGTGCAGGTACAGAGATCCCTTAAAATGGCCACCCAAGTGGACAGGGTTGTTAAGAAAGCATATGGTGTCTTGGCTTTCATTAACAGGGGGATTGAGTTTAAGAGTCGTAAGATCTTGTTTCAGCTCTATAAAACTTTGGTTAGACCGCACTTGGAGTATTGCGTCCAGTTCTGGTCACCCTATTGTAGGACAGAATTGGATGCTTTGGAGAGGGTTCAGAGGAGGTTTTCCAGGATGCTGCCTGGACTGGAGGGCTTATCTTATGAAGAGAGCTTGACTGATCTCGGACTTGTTTCATTGTAGAAAAGGAGGAGGAGAGGGGACCTAATTGAGTTATACAAGGTGGCATAGATAGAGTCGATAGCCAGAGACTATTTCCCAGGGCAGAAATGACTAACACGAGGGGTCATAGTTTTAAGCTGGTTGGAGGAAAGTATAGAAGGGATTTCAGAGGCGGGTTCTTTACCCAAAGAGTTGTGAGAGCTTGGAATGCGTTGCCAGGAGCAGTTGTGGAAGCAAGGCCATTGGGGATATCTAAGAGACTACTGGACTAATGGTCACAGAAATTTAAGGGTGCATACATGAGGATCAGTGGTCAGCACAACATCGTGAACTGAAGGGCCTGTTCTGTGTTTTATGTTCTATGTACTTTCAAATCTAGAAAGAAAAACAAAATATCTGAATGTGGTGTTGCAATGAGAATCCTGTGTATGTCATAAAAAGTCTGAAATTCGAAATGAAAGAGTGGGTACTTGTTGCTCGGGTCTTCCCAATGACATGGTGTCAAGTATCCCACACCGTAGCCTGTACCATTGATAATTATGCCGACTGCAGTACATTGCCCGACTGTTGCTGATCTATGTTTGTCTATCCTCATGTTCATCTATATTTTGTTTGTTGCATATTGCCGGACATAATGCTTAATAAAATGAAGAATATAAAATTTTGAAAGTATGTAGAGTTTGGGAGTCTCTTACTTGTGTCAACGAGTATCGAGGCAATCTAAGCAGTGGAGATGACAAAATCGAAAATGGAAATTTTGAAATCCTTCCGTGTGACAGGTGGACCCTATTCTTTGTTTTACCAATCCTCTGTGTCTTTGTGTGGATGTCATGGCCAAAACGGAAACTTAAGCCGGTCAGAGTTACCTTTAACTGTATGAAATCAGCGGAAGATGCCTTGAGTCAAATATTGAATAATTGCCATATTTCTGGGAGTAATCGGCTGCTCATGTTCTCTCTCGTTGTCATTTTACTAAATGTGCAAATCTTTCATTTAGTAAAAGTTTGCTTTTGCAATTCAGATACTTTGAAGTTTGTATGACATGAACAGAAATGACGTTTATGCTAAAATCCATTGCTACAGGCTTGGTCAGGCATGGACAATATTTTACCATTAACTTTCCTTTTTTATTCCTATTGCAGTTAATCTCGCAGCGATTATATTCCTTTCTAGGGGCAAGTGTGGTCTGTCTACATGCACCACTCGCTATCTGGTGGCCATGGCAGCATCAGATCTCCTGTTCATTGTCTTTGATGTCATACTCGATCGCTTTAGCTACTATTATTACCCACTTTCATTCCTGGACATCACACCTGTTTGCAGTCTTATCTTTGCCCTGAATCGTTTATGTATGGATTGCTCTGTGTGGTTCACTGTCGCTTTTTCGTTTGACCGTTTTGTCGCCATTTGTTTTCATGAAATGAAAACTAAATATTGCACAGAGAAAACTGCAATGAGAGTTTTATCAACAATATGCATTTTCTTCATTTTAAGGAACATTCCTATTTACTTTCGATTTGAGCCTGATGAAGTCATCAACAATACTCCATGGTTCTGTTCTACGAAGAGAAGCTATCGTAAAGACCCTCAATGGATTAGTTTTAGATATTTTGGAAAGTTTTTAACGCCAATATTCCCATTCGCCTTTATTGTCCTGCTCAACGTTCTGACAGTTAGACATATCTTTCAGGCAATTAGGGTGCGTAAGGGACTGAGGGGTCAGAGAAAAATAGAGAATGACCAAGAGGTAGACAGCAGAAAGAACTCTGTAATTTTGCTGTTTGCTGTATCAGGCAGCTTCATTCTT
This sequence comes from Hemiscyllium ocellatum, assembly GCF_020745735.1. NCBI lineage: Eukaryota > Metazoa > Chordata > Chondrichthyes > Orectolobiformes > Hemiscylliidae > Hemiscyllium > Hemiscyllium ocellatum. Next base: position 2,244,186 of record NC_083448.1, on the reverse strand, counting down.
CTCTGGTTGTTGTATATTTTGTATTACTTTAATGTATTTTATTACGTGGATGGGTATGTTTTTGATCTCGTTGAACAATTAGGATATATGCTGCGGAATTTAAGTTGTTGTACAAACGCATTTATTTATGTGATAACACAGAAAGACTTCAGAGACCAGATAAAGTACACTGTAAAATATCCGATTGTAAAAATTATTCAGTTGATTGGTAAACGTAATGACTGAGCGTCGACATCAGATGCAGCTGAGAATTAGTGTCCAGGTGGGGAAGTGATACGAAAAGAAAATGCACATATGATAACATGTTTTTTTTCACTTGAGCAATGAACGAAATTGAAGGAAAAGAGACTGAAGGATAACGTACAGCAAACGTTTCTACCAATGAACAAGAGTCAGCAGAAAGCTGGAAAAAAAGCAGCTGAATGTATAAACAGTCGATCCAGAACAAAACAACAACAAACAATCTGTTCTCGGGGAGTGAACCGCATGCAGACAGGAAGAAAGGCCTACAGCAAAGTTCTATGGTACGGCCATAGCTGCAGGAAAAAAACAATGACTGTCTCCACTCTTCTTTCCCACGAGGAATTCTCTGATTTAAATGTCTGCTCAAAAGTTAAAAAAAAGGAAACAAATAGCATGCATATTTTATTTTTAAAAAGCACATAGACTGTCATCATGCTATGTATTTTGAATATTAAATTGCTTTCAGAAATGAATTTATTTATTTGTTTCTATTTACTTCATCCTTAGCGAATGTTTAATAACCTTCTCTTTCATTTGTTTATTTCCACGTATCAGGTGATGCGTTGGTGGGAGAAATTCAAGCCCAGTTAGAGTTTTGAAGTGTGTTGGGTATCAAACCTTGAGGATGAGGCTGAATATGACAGAGGAGCCACCAGCATTCGGTTCTTTATTAAATTATTATTTAGTTGTCACCAAATGCTTGAAACCCAAGTGAATTCATAAAGACTCTCACACCACCACCAAGACGAATCTTCAAACGAGCTGCTGATTCTATTCTTCCCTCAGTTCCGACCGGTGAAACACTCGTTCATTGCAGCTGCCTGAAAGCTGCATCATGTAAAACAACTCACTTTATGCTCAGCTCATTGGTACAGAGTAGGAGCAAGCTTCATCTGCCTTTCAATCATGCTCCAGTCAACTTTCCTACAGCTGTTCTCTGACATCCTTTACCCAAGCAGCAGGGAGGTAGACAGAAGTTATCAGTACTGCGTGTCGACTCTTTGTCCTGCTGTAGAAAAAAAATAGGCAGACTTACAGAAGTTGATAATCAGTATCAAATTGAAACCGAAATTGCTGCTGCAGGGACCCTGATTCTAGTTCTGAGAAAACATGATGCGGATTGTTAGCTCTGGTTATTCTCCACAGACGATGACAGACTTGCTGAGTTTTTCCAGCAATTTCTGTTCTCGTTTCCTCTTACCTTCTTGACAAGCTGCGACGGCATGATGTCATTGAAATGGATTCGTCTTCATTCTTCTGATGAGTTGTTACGGGTGACTTCAACTTTCCATGAATTGGCTGAAAATGCAACAGTTCATGTACTTAAGATGGGTCATTTTTTCACCGACGTATGCAGGAGAATTTCCTGACCCAGTATATAGATTCGCATAAAGAAGCAAGGTCACACTGGATTTGATACTGGGTAATGAACCAGACCAGCTGTTCGGTTTGAAAGTAGGTGAGCACTTTAGTGGTAGTGAACATAATTCGGTTGCATTTACTTTATCGATGGAAAGGGATAGGTATATACGGCAGGGCACGATTTTTATGTAGGTTAATGCAATTATGATGGGATGAAGCAGGATTTAGGATGCAAAGAATGGGGAATGAAAATGCAGGTGATGGGCACAATTGAAATGTGGATATTGTTCAGGGAACTGCTACTGTATGTCCTTGACAGTTCTGTCCCTGTCAGCAAGGGAAAAGTGGACGAGCAAGTGTACCGTGGTTTACCAAAGAAGTGGCATCACTTCTCTCGCGGCAGAAGCATGCTTATGCAAAGATGAGACTTGAAGGTTCATTAGCAGCTCTTGAGAGTTGCAAGTTAACCTGGAAGGAGACCCAGTCAGAGTTAATAAGATCCAGGTGGAAACATGAGAAGGATATGGCAGGTAGAATCAAGGAAAAGCATAATGCTTCCTATTGGTAGTCTGGAATAAAAGAAAGAACAGAGTAAGATTAGGGACAGTTAAGGACAATAGTGGGAAATTGTGCGTGAAGACAAGAAAATGGGACACGTAATAAATGAAAATTGTTCGTCAGTCTTCATACAGGAAAAAGAAAATTTTGTCGATGAGAAAACTGAGATACAGGACTTTAGACTAGACGAAATTAATTGTCAAACGGGGGATGTGTTAGCAATTCTGGAAGTGTGAAAATAGATAAGTCCTCTGGGCCATTTGGGACTTTTCCTCGGATACCCAGGGATGCTCGGGTGGAGATTACAGAGACTTTGGCTTTGATCTTTATGTCATCATTGTCTAAACCAATAGTGCCAGAAGACTGGAGGACAGCAAGTTTTCTCCCGTTGTTCAAGAAGGGGGGTTCAAATAACGCTGGTAATTTTCAACCAGTAAGCCTTACTTCGGTTGTGGGTAAATTGTTGGAAAGGATTACAAGTTATATGATTTATAATCATCTTGAAAAGAATAATTTGAGTCGGGATAGTCAACACGGTTCTTTGAAGTTAGGTCTTGCCACAAATCTGATAAAATTCTTTGAGAAGGTGAGAAAACTAAAGGTTGAGGGTCAACCAATTGATGTGGTGCATATATTCATAAGTTTCACAACGGTAGGCTATTGCCGAAAAGAGGCAGGCTTATTGAGGGTGATTCAATTGTTTGAACGAAAAGTTGGCTGGTTGAAAGAGACAGAATGACGTGGTTGATTGCAAATCGTCATTCTGTAGCTGAATTACTACTGTTGGACCCCAACAACACGTTTTCGGGACACGGCTGTTTGTCATTTTTATAAGGATCTGGATGAAGGCATATAAGAATGGGTTAGTAAATTTGCGGATGACACCATGATTGATGGATTTGTGGACAGTGCAGATGAACGTTACATGTTATATAGCAGATAGAAAAGCTCCAGAGCTGGTCTGAAAGATGGCAAATCGAGTTTCATGTGGAAAACTGTGAGGTGATTCACTTTTTACGGAGAAACAAGAATTCAGTGTACTGTGCTAATGGTAAGATTTTTGGTACTGTGGATGAGCAGAGAGGTATCAGAGTCTATGTACAGTTAGCCCTCAAAGTTTCCACCCAGGGTAAAGGTTTGTTAAGAAGGCTTACGGTATTGGTAGTTTTTATTAGTAGAGGGTTCGAGTTTTGGAGCCATGAGGATATGTTGCAGCTGCACAGATCTCTGGTGAAGCTGCAATTCGAGTGTTGTGGATAGTTCTCGTTGCCACCTTTCAGAAGCGTGTGGAAGGCTGGTAAGTGTGCAGAAGAGATTTTCCAGAATGTTGGCTGGTATGGAGGTCTTGTGGGGAAAGGCTGAGGGATTTGATGTTTTTTTCTTAAGAGAGAGGTAGATTGAGAGGTAACTTAATGGAGACATAACAGATGATTAGATGATTAGATCAGATGGACAGTGAGAGCCTTTTACCTCGGGGAACTTAGCTTTAAATATAGGTATGATAGATAAAGATCAAGAGTGTGGCGCTGGGAAAGCACAGCAGGTCAGCTAGCATTCGATGAGCCAGGGCATCGACATTTCGGGAATAATCCATTCATCAGGAATCCTATGTGATAGATATAGGACAAATGTCAGAAGTAAGTTATTTACAGAGAGAGAAGTAAAGTGTGGAATAACCAGCCTGCAATCGTAGTGGACTCGGAGAAAGTGAGGACTGCGGATACTGGAGACCAGAGTTGAAAAGTGTGGTACTGGTAAAACACAGCAGACCAGGCAGCATCCGAGGAGCAGGAGAATCGACGTTTCGGGCATAAGCCCTTCTTCAGGAATCATTCCTGAAGAAGGACTTACGTCAGAAACGTCAATTCGCCTGCTCCTCGGATGCTACTTGGCCTGCTGTATTTTTGCAGCACCACACTTTTCAACATTAGTAGTGGACCCGCCAGCTTTAAGGGTATTTTAATGTCTTTTTTTTGGATAAGCATATGGATGATATAGTTCTTGATTGGAGAATGCAGCACCTGATATTTGATGGCTATTTTAACCGGCTTGGACATGTTATCTCCATCCCTGATACGATCCCCATGCTCCACACCGACCACATTCTCTTCCCCCAGCTTTCTCACACACATGCTAGCTTTATCACCTTTGCCATCCTCATCCCACACACCATCTCCAAAGATCACCTTCTCCCATTCCCCCCCGATCGGCATGCAAATCCTACACCCCATACAGCTAACACTCCTCACCATGCCATCCTAAACCTCATTCTCTGCATCATCCACATCCACTACATCATCCCGAACTCCAACACAATCCCCCCTTCTCTTGGTAGAACTATCCCCATTCCTCATACCAATTACATTCCCCACAAAATCCACATCCCGAAACCCATTCCATTCTTACTCCATTCCTATCCATCACAAAATTCCTGAAATTGTCAAAATCCAAATCTGCCATTCCATCCTCATTCTTCATAGCTTCTCCACCAGTATGCACTGCATGCTACCATCCATTACAGCTGCCCATTGCCCATAATATCCCCTTCTAACAGACCAGTCCTGTCCATCACAAAATCTTCTTCCACCAAAACATCCCTGACCTCCACAGCATCATCAACTCACACACTATCCCCATCATTCACATCATCTCTATCCCTCAAACAATCCCACTGCACACCATACCCATCTGCCTCCACTTGCAGTCCGCTCAGGCCAACCCCATCACCCACACCATCGCCATCACTTTCCCACAAAATAATCTCATTCGGGATACCATCCCCATCTCTCACACAATTCAAATCCCTCACAGCATTCCCATCCCTCACACTCTCCCCATTCACTCGCCATTGCGGGACAACAATGGCCGAGTACAACTCTCTTTGAAATGTTAGTCCAGTGACCCATGTAGTTGTCTGGAGACGAGATGTTGGAATTCGAATTAAATACAATCTGGTACTGGGAGTCTAATGATGCCAATGAATTTATTGTTGGAATAACACCATCTGTTTCATCAATCTTCTTTAGGGGAGGGAATGACCTTCCTTACCTGGCCTGAGCTGCACGTGACTCTCGAAAGAATACGATTGATTCTTAACGGCTCTCTGGGCAATTAGGGACGGGAATTGTCTCTTGCCCCAGCTGCTGTCTCGGAATTATTTGAATTGTTCACCTAAATGGACAGCACCACCCAACTGTTGCATGTTCCATAACAAACAGAGTTAAGAGAAATATTTGTTAAAATAAAAATACCCATTGTAAATATTTGAGCAAACTTCTGCACCACAGAGCGACACACTGTCTCTGTGGTGAACCCGGATACGAAAAGCACATTCTCTCATGTCTGCGTGGCCTGCTTCTGGGTTCCCCGTTTTCCTCCCACAATGCCATCAGATGGATTGGCTGTTCCATACCGACATTCTAAAGAGTCTCACACACAGGTTAGTTGCCCTACCCGATTACTTGACTTATCCCGTGACGATTGCACCTTACCCACAGGTCCCTGAACACTGTGGGCAATTTAACAGGGCCAATTCCGCTAATGTGCACATGTTTGCACAGAGGGAGCAAACCGGAGTACCTGCAGAACTCCACACGGGCACAGGAACGATCACACAAACAATCAACCATGGCTGGAATCGAACCCGCTGTCCTTGGGTTGTGAGACAGCACTGCTAATCATCGAGTTACTGGACTGCCACTTGACAGACCATTCATAGCAGAGGCACTGCATTACACTGTGACATAATTATGTTTTGCACGTCTGCCAATTTCTCATATGTTTGCAATTTTCTTGGCATAAATTTGACATCACTGAGTATGCTTCATCTGAAAACGAAGAAGACATAAGAGTGGCAGTTGTTTCCCACTTTCAAACAGATTGTAAAATGATATTTTGATCACTCATGTGTACAAAATTCTTTTTTTACAAGAAGCTTCATTCTATTTGGGAAAGAACTTGTTCTCTCTGGCTGTCGCAGGGAGATTGCCACGAGGCGGCTTTAGGCTGTCTGCAATCAGTTCCACACAATAACGAACAGTAGATAAGTTGGAGATAAGTTGCAAGTTCTCACATTGGTTTCTGATCTCAGTGCATTCATAGAATCATAAAGTAATACAGCATGGAAACAGACCCCTTCAAATTACGCTGGTCCATGCTGATCATGATGCCCACGCAGCTAGTTCAAATTTCTCACGTTTGATACAAATCCCTCTAAAAAGTTCGCCATTGCACCTATCGAAATGTTTTAATGTGCTGTTATTATACTTATCTCAATCACTTTTTCTGGCAATCTATTCTGCATACGCAACATTCTCTGTGAGAAATGCCCTACGGATCCTTCTTAAATTTTCCCTTCTCAGCTTAAACCTATGCTGTCTAGTATTCAATTCCACTGCCGGGAAAAAAAAGTCGATATGTATCCATCCTATCTATGCCCCTCATGATTCCATGCACCTCAATAAGGTCACCCTTCATTTTCCTACGTTCCAAAGAATAAAGTCGTCTCCAAGCATACTTGTCCTGACAAATTCCCTGTAAATCATCTTTGCGCTCTTTGCATCTATGTCTTTCCTCTAACAGAGTGGTCAAACTTTTATACTGTTCTCCAACTGTGGCTTCACCCAAGACTTATACAGCTATTAAATAAGGTCCCAACTCAATGCCTCAATTGGTAAAGGCCAGTGTGCTAAATGCATAATACTGTTCGTCATTGTGTGGAACTGATTGCAGACAGCCTAAAGCCGCCTCGTGGCAATCTCCCTGCGACAGCCAGAGAGAACAAGCTCTTTCCTGGCTACCTATGACGCTGCTTTCAACGAGCAAAGTTCCTGTGCTCTTGAGTCCCTCCATTTCACATCACTGCTCAGGATCTTATCATTTATAGTCTAACAGCTGTCCTAACTTTGCTGGACGTTCCAAAGTCTAACACTTCACAATTACCTGTATTAAATTGCATTTGATAATCCTCAGCCCACTTCACCTTCTTATCAAGATCCCGATGTAATTTTTGAAAACATTCCTCGTCATCAATGAAAGCTCTGAAGATTGTATCATCCACACGCTTACTTGTCATGCCTGATCACTCACATGCATATCATTTATATAAATAGCAAATAGAAGCTGGCCATGGAGAAGCGATATCAAAACAGCAGTCACTCTTATTCACTTTCCGATCACAAGAGGTCACATTCTAATTTTGTGCCAATTTCACGCCGCCAACTTTCATTGGCTTCGAAGAGGTAAATTAACAATAATCAAAACAGCAGATTTCAGAAATAACAATAATGAGCAGGAGACCTATTTGGCAGGAGACCTCCTTAATCCATAGGTTCTGAGGTCTGAACTTAGGTTCATGAGGATGATTCACTGTAACGATAGTTGACTTTGTCTTGTCTCTGTAATGTCTCTGCAACTCCAGCACTTGCTGCTGCAACTTATTATTTGCATTGATGTGGGTTGACGGTCTGATCTCTTTACCCCGAAAACTCACAATCATATTGCACTCGAATCGCTGAATGCTTCGAAGGTGACCTTAGCTGGAGCAGGAATTTAACCCGTGCTATTGATGCCACTCTAAATCACATACCAGCAGTCAATTCAGGAGTTCCAAGTTGTAGAAGACGACTTCTTTATTTCATTCATTCATCAGACGTGGCCATCTTTGGGTGAATTCAGTATTCATTGTACCGTCAAATAATTGCCTTCTTGAAAAGGTGTCAGTGAGCTGACCTTTTTTCAAACCTGCAATCAGGGTAGTGTAGGGACAATCACACAGTGTTGCTTGGAAAGGAGTTCCAGGATTTTGACTCAGAGACGCTGAAGGAGTGGCAAATATATTTCTAAGTCAGGCTGGTGAGTTACATGACTAGGAACATGCAGGGGGTGGTATTCACACCTATCTGCTGTCTTTGTCCTTCTGAATGCAAGTTTGAAAGATGCTTTCTCAGGGACATTGGTGAGCTGCTATACTGCATATTGAGCTCGTACTCGCTTATAGAATTGAACCTCTGTGGTGGAAGATGTGGGTGTTTGTGCATGTGGTGCCAATCAGGTAGGGGCTGTTTTGCCCTGCATGGTTTGGAAATTCCTGATTGTTGTTACATCTGCCCAGTCGAAGGCAAGTGGGGACTGAGCTACCATATTCCCGATTTGTGTATTTTCTATGGTGGACCAGCTTTAGGATGTGAATACTCGCTTCAAGATTCTCACCCTCTGAGCGTATCTTGTAACCACCTTCTCCATGTAATGGTAACAACATGTAATGGTGGTAGCTAGATTGTCTCTTATTGGAGATGGTCGCAGCCAGGCATGAATGTGGTATTTGTGTTACTCGCCCTTTGGCAGATCTTGTTGCATTTGAACATGGTGTGTTTCAGGAGTTGCGAAAGTGGTTAATTGTTGTCTACTCTTTGACTAACGTCCCCAACTTTGAATATACAATTAAGGCAAGGACGTTGATGAAACAGCTGGGACCTAGGACCCTGATGAACTCTAGCAGAAATGCTCTGAAGCTGAGATGACTAATATGCAATACACACAACAGTTCATATGTCACTTGTCCTTCCAGTTGGAGGTGTTGACGGGTTTGCAAGGTGCTGTCGAAGTAAACTTATTGAATTTTTGCAGTACATTTTGTAAGTGATACTCACTGCTGCTACTGAATATTGGTGGTGCAGTGAGCGAATATTTGTCAATGAGGTATCAATAAAGTAGATTACTTTGTCTTGGAAGATGTCAACTACTTTAATGTTATTGTAGCTAATACTAACAAAGACAAATGCGAAATGTTTCACCACAATCCTGTCTTGTGCCTTGTGAACACGATTTGGGGAGTCAGGAGGAGAATTCATCACCCCAGGATTGCCAGCCTCTGATGAGCTCTAGTAGGCAATGTGTTTGCGAGGTGAGTCCAGTTGAGCTTCTGATGAATCAAAAGCCCCAGTTTGTTCATAGATGTCGATTTGTTCCTGGTAATATCATCCAATGTCAAGGGGACAGCAGTTGAGTTGTCTCTCATGGGAGATGGTCATTGCCTGATATTTGTGTGATGTGAATGTTACTTGTCACTTGTCAGCCCAAGGCTGAATATTGTCCAGATCCTGTTGCATTTGAACGTGGATTGCTTTAGTATCCGAAGAATAACGAACGCTTGGGAACTTTGTACAATCATCAGGGGGCATTCTCAGTTCTGACCTTATCGTGGTCATTCGTGAAACAGCTGAAAATGGTTGGGTTAAATAAACTATCCTGACGAACTTCTGAAGAGATACCTTCGAGCTGACACAACTGGCCTCCAACGACAATGACCATCTTCGTTCGTGCCAGATATGAATCCAAACAGTGCTTACCACAAATGACTAGTGATTCCACTTTTGCGAGTGTTCTTCGATGATACACTCAGTTCAAGACGGCCTTGATGTTAAGGGCTGTCACACTAACTTTACTCTGGAATTCAGTTCTATTATTCATGTTTGTATGAAGTCTGTAAAGAGGTCAGGAAGTCCGTGGCCCTCATTTGGTTCAATCCGCTCATTACTCAGCATGTTATTGCTGAACAGATGCTTCCTGTGCCACTATTGATGACACGTTCCATCTGTCTATTGGTTATCAAGAGCTGACTGGTGGTGCAGTAATTGACTGGGTTGGATTTGCCCTTCTTTTTGCATACAGGACATACCTGAGAGATTTCTCAGTTTATTGGCGAAATGCCAATTTTGTAACTGCATTGAAGGTACTTAGCTTGGGATACAGTATGCTCTGGACCACAGATCTTCAGTCCTATTTCTGGAATCTGCTCAGGTCGCAGAACATTTTCAGTACTTGCTGTCGCCACCCATTTGTATGTATCACCAATCGAATTGGCTGAAGACCGGTATCTGTAATGCTGAGAAATTCTGGAGGTGGCAGAGGTGGATCATTCACTCAGAATTTCTGGATGAAAATTGCTGTGAATGCTTCAGGCTTATGTTTTGCTCTGATATACATGGTTATTACTATCATGGTGATATCTGTAGACCCTTGCCCTCCAGTGAGTTTGTTCATTGTTCATAAAGACTCACGACTGGATGTGGCAGAACTGCAGAACTTTGATTTGATCTGTTCGTTGTGGGATAGCGTACCTCTGTCTATCACTTGCTGTTTACCCCGTTTGGCATACAATCAGTGCTGTGTGGTCGCAACACCAGGTTCATACCTCATTTTCAGTTATGCCTGGATGCTTCTGGCACGCATTCCTTCACGCACCAGCGAATCAGGTTGCTTGATTTAGCATGCCACACAACACGATGGTGGTTATTCTCAATGAGAAGTCAGCCTTTGTCTCCACAAGGACTTTGTGTTTCCTACTATTACTATTACTGTCATGGACAGAAACTTCTGTAGCCGGCAGATTGGTAATAATGATGTCAAGTACGTTTCTCTCCCTTGTTCGTTCTCTCACCACCTGCTGATCTCGAGGGTATTTTTTCTACGGCCCAAACCGCTTGAACAGTCGTGCTGCTGCCGAGCCATTCATGATGGTAGATTTTGAACCACCTCCCCCCATCCACAGTACTTTTTGCTACCTTTTCAAACTCAGAGCTTCCAGCAAGTGCTGTTCAATATGAAGGACCACTCGTTCATCAGCCGACAGAAATTGGACATTATAGCAGCAGGACCTCTCCCTGAAGCCATGGGACATCCTGGGGTCCAGAACCAATCTTAAAAGCTCCCTCCAGACGCTATACCACTGTTCCCCTACATCTGCCTGGGCTGTCCTTCTGTGGGGGCAGGACATATCTAGGGAAGACGATGTGACATTGGCTGTTCAGCATGACTCCCAAAGAGTATATTAGGGTATTGCTGATTCTGATTTCACAACAAATTGTTCTTATATTCTGCAAGCTCAAGTGCCTTCCTGCATAGAATTTCATGATTTAAAAAAAAACAAATAGAATTGTTTGAAGAGGTGGCAAAGTTGATTGATGAGGGAAGGGATGTAGAGAGAAATCAAAAACATGGATTTCGGTAAGATATTTGAGAAGTTTCCCCATGATAGGCTATTTCAGAAGTTGAAGTCGTATGGAGTCCAGAGTGTTTGATCTAGATGGACAAAGAATTGATTTTGCAACAGGAGATAGAGAGTAGTAGTGAAGGGAGCTTTTCAAAATGGAGACCTGTGACCAGTGATGTTCCACAGGGATGAGTGCTGGGAGCACTGTTGTTTGTGATAAATTTTTAAAAATGATTTGGAGGAAGGTGTAGGTTGATTCGTTACCAAGTTTGCAGATGATACTAAGGTTGGTGAAGCACCAGATAGTGAAGGAAACTATCAGAGAATACAGCAGAATATCGATAGATTGGAGAGTTGGACAGAGAAAATACAGCTCAAGTTCAATCTGGACAAATGCCAGGTAATGCATTTTGAAAGATACAATTCCATCGTGAAAGATACAGGCAATGGAATTGTCCTGGGGAAAATTGATGTCCAGACATATCTGCATGATTTGACCATTGTTCCCTGAAGGTGGCGACGCAGGTCTCTAGAGTGATCAAAAAGAGATACAGCACGCTTTCCTTAATCAGAGCGGGTATTGTGTGCAAGGTTTCGCAGGTCAAGTTATAGTTGTGTATCAGTTTGGTTCTTCCACTTTTGAAATACTGCGTACAGTTTTTGTCGTCACATTATCAAAAGGATGAGAATACATTGGAAAGGGTGCAGAGGAGATTCACCAGGGTGCTGCCGAATACAGACGGTGTTAGCTCTGATGAACTATTGAGATTAGGATTGATTTAATTGGAAAGAACTCCTTTGAGGAGGCATCTAACTAAGGCCTAGAATGTCACGATAGGCGTAGACAGGGTGGATAGCAAGAAACTTTATCCCAGAGTGGGGGCTCAATTAAGAGCAGTCACGATTTCAAAGTGAAAGATGGAAAGGTTAGGAGAGATATGTGTGGAAAGTGTTTCGTACGGAGTGTGGTGGGTTCCTGGAATGTGTTGCCGGTGGAGGTGGGTACTCTGGCGGCATTTATGATGGGTCTAGCAGATACGTGAATGAGAAGGGAGCAAAGGTATACATATCTTTCAAAAATAGGCGGGAAATTTAGATAGAAAATATGGATTGGCACTGACCTGGAGAACAGAATGATTTGTTCCTGTGATGTGATGTTTTTGTTCTTTATTCTTTGTCTTTGAACGACAGAACAATCGAATTCCAACACACGTGTGAAATGAGCCACCAGAGGAAAAGGATGAAGCAGGTGCATTAACAACATGTAAAAGACGTATCGAGAAATGCTTGGATGGGAAGGGATTAGAAGGGCATAGGTAAAGTGTTAGATTAGATGGCTACTTTGGTAGGCATGGACCACGTTGGGACAAACGTCTTGCGCATGTGCTGTATGACCCTATGACTCTACGACACATAGTTCAGAGAAATTAAGAGCAAAGACTTTGTAGTTTAATAACTTGATCTTGACGTGTTTGTTCCATTTGGCGACAGACTGTCTGGGAATGGGAGAATCATAAACTGACTGCTGTCCATTTGAGATAGGAGAAAAGAACCCTTTGTAACCACTAAGCCTAGCAAATCGATTGTGAAATTGGGACTGACAAATAATTCAATACTGGTCATGATTTCAAGCATGAGCCTTCTGCACCTTAGTACTGGGCAAACTCTCACCATCAAAATAATTTGCTTTTTTTTAACGTTTGTCCAGCCAAAATTGACTATTTACGCATTTCATCAAACTTTCCCCAACTTTGTCTTTTATGTTGACCAAGGTAAATACTGTCTCTGTGCCCTTGTATCATCTCCATGGCCTGCTTTCCTTCCTGTCATCAGCACATTTGGCATCTTGACTTTCTATTATTTCAGGTCAGACTTTCAAGATGTAATTGGCAACTGAGCTCTCAGTCACTGAAGCACATCAATTCGTGTATCTCTCTTGAAAACGACCCATTTGATCCAACTCTCTTCGGGTTTCCACACGAACCTCCTTTCCCTGCCAATTGGTTCCTTTTTTCACACTTGAGCCTTCATTTCAGCAAAACTAATTCTCAACGTGACATCAAGTGCCTTCTGAAAATCAATGTATAGTGCATCCATTCGTTCTGCTTCATCCACTGTCCATACACTTTGCAAAATTAGACAAAAGTTGTGCCCCTGTTTCAAAACCGTAGCGATCTGACCTGATGATCATGGGCTCATTCAAATACTCTGTTATGACGGCTTTAGTCATATTTCCCAATAATGCTCTTTGACACTTGTGGCCTGTAGTTTTCTGTTTTCCGTTGAACTCTCTTTTGAATAAATTATTTGTTGTTTCCCCCATAAGTAGGACCTGGGTCTGAAGTTACAAAATGTTGGAAAATTTGAAGCAATATGGGGCACAGTGGCACAGTGATTAGCACTGCTGCCTCACAGCGCCAAAGACCCAGGTTCAATTCCTGCCTCAGGTGACTCTCTGTGTGGAATTTGCATATTCTCCCTGTGTCTGCGTGGGTTTCCTCCGGATACTCCTGTTTCCTCCCACAATTAAAAGAAAAATGTGCAGGCTAGGTGAATTTGTCTGGCAAAATTGCACGTAGTGTTAGGTGAAGGTGTAAATGTAAGGGAATGGGTCTGGGTTGGTTGTACTCGGCGGGTTGGTGTGGTCTTGTTGGGCTGAAGGGCCTGTTTCCACACTGAATCAAAGCATCAACTGTCTCTTTCATGAAGGCCACAGAATGATAATGTTTGGCATCAATTGCATGGTGATCCCCAAGTCGACGGATTCATTTCCTGTGGTTTCAGTTACCTGCGGATTACCATATAGAACATAGAACATAGAAGGATACAGCGCAGTACAGGCCCTTCGGCCCTCGATGTTGCGCCGACCGAGTCCTACCTAACGTATACTAGCCCATATGTTCTAGGGAATCAAGGGCCAGCAGGCTGCTTGGAAGATTTCCCATTGAAAGTAATGGTTTCCCTCCCATCCACAATTTTAGGCTTGCGAGTTAGGTCCTGGAAAGTATCGTCCTCGGGTATGATGCCCTCACCTGCAATGCTCCCATTTAGCCATCATTCTTGGATAAGCACGAATCGTGGTTGAGCTGATTGCAAATCTTTCATTTGCAATTAGCATATCTTTGAAGATAACATAATTTTGTGGAGCCTTCTCTCGCATGTGAGTTGGATTGTTCCCCGGCATTCATAGCTGCCAGTAAAGACGTGAATCTTTTGATTGATGATAGAACCATTTCGATCAGTCACAGACTAGTTCTGGTGCCTGCCGCATAAATAGCTCAGCGTTGTAAGTCCAGTGTTAGCCCTTTTTCACAGTGTGTCTCCTGACATATCCCCCTTCACTCCTTCACAAAGCAGAGCATAAACAGACCCCGCTTGATGGTAATAGTGTAACTGGGAACGCATATTTGCACTCATGTGTGCAAACCATCTCATTGCAAACAGTTCTGTACTAGGTTTATCATATCATTGACGCCAATATTTGAGCTGATAATATAATCATACAGTATAAAAGAGACAATTTGTCAACGTCAAAACTGGTCTAAATTTGCATTGGTCCCACGTTCCTGCACTGGGCCCAAAGCATTGAATGTTATGCCATTTCAATTGGTCACATAACTGCTCTTTAAAATTAAGCCACACAACTACCCCTCCAGATAATGTAGTCCACCCAACAACATCTGGGTGAAAACACTTCTCCTGACACCCCCCCCAAAAAAATTGACCTTTCACTTTAAACTGATACCATATTTCTCAAAACAATTCAATAAGGGGAACAGTTGTTTCCTACCGATCGTCTATATTCCACATTATCATAGAATTTAGCTTTGTAGAAGGAGACCCTTCAACCTTTTCGTCTGTACCGGTTCTGGAAAGACCAACCCAGCGAGGTCCAAACTCATGCGTTCGTTTTTCTCCAAATCCCTCCAAATTCATCCCTTTCAGGTATATATCGAGCTCTCCTTTCAAACAGAATGGGAGAACAGCAAATAATGTTTTCAAAAGAGAGTGAGACATCAAATTAAAAACTGCAAGCCCTATCTACCAAAGAGGATTATTGCGAACTTTGACTAATGACGTTATAACAGGTCACTCACATGAGTTCAAAGGCAGCAGGGCAGAGTCACCATGGTTTCGTGAAAGGGACATCACTTTTCTTTAACCTAAAGGGATCAGGTCAGGAGACCACACGGTCAATGGATGAAGAGGGTCCCCACATGGATGAAAAGAAACCCACCATTTCGACTGAGACAACACATCTATCCTCGGACAGGCCAAACAAAGACGTGCCAGAGAACTCCTAGAGGCCTGGCACTCCAACCACAACGCCATAAACAAACACATAGATCTAGATGCCACCTATCAAACCATCAGAAAACGAACAGGAAATGACATCATCACAAACCCCATCCAGGAGAAAGATATGAATACAAAGCAGGAGGCAACAGCTTCGTTTCTCTTGGAGGTCGTCACTGATGATGTTACCTAACCAGGTAATGAAACGTCTGGATATCAAACCTACAGCTCAGCGCGCAAACCCACACCCTAAACAACAGGAAGGTCTCAGAGTTAGGAGAAATTGAGGAAGTTAGTCTTCTGGTGAAAGAATTGAGCCAACCCTTCACATCACAGGGCATTGCAAACAATACCTCAGTTAACTGACTCCTATGCTTTTTGTATTAACCTTCTTAGTTTCTTAGTAGCGTTTCAACCTGACTGTGCCGATAGATTATCCTTAAGAGTAGTTTTATTTTTGGTTTAAGTCCAACGAAATCCTCACCCATATTAGAGATGAAAATGCTTTGCACTGACATTAGAAGCTGAAAGTGGGCACTTCTTCAAAGTGAACTACTCGCTGTATTAATTCAAATTGGTTTTTAATTCATAACACTAGATCTATGTTCATTTACAAACAGTGAGCTCCTGTTCACTCGAGCGGTGGGGAGAAGATATAGACTGGAACTGGGGTTGCATTTCTCGAATGGAATTTACGACGTTCCCATGAAAATCTGGAACCGGATCTGGCCGGCACCAGCATGTCCTTGCTGGAGACGATAGACGCAAGCAGTAAATACTGCGATACATAATGAGTACACAGTGTGCGCTTCAATCTACCAGCTCTGCTAACACATTGAGATGCAGTTCTGGATGCACAGAACACTGAGTGCCAGGAATTAGTCCTCTCCTCTCTTCATGTCCGGGAATGACCTGCTGATTGGCGCCATTGACTAGTGTTTTATTGGGCACAGTGTGTGAGGCTGCCACTGCCTACTTGCCCTAAAAGACTTGTAAATCAAGTCCTGATGCAACGTTCGCTCACCTACAGTCACATTGACGTTCATACCAAGTTGAAATGTTAACTTGTTTTTTTCTCTCTTTCTCACTCCACAGAGTTACTCGAAGATTTTCTCTGTGTGTTTCAGATTTCTACACCCTAACGAGTCTCATCAGCCTCTGAAATTGCATTTGATAAGAGAGAAAAGAGGTACAGGGTGTCATTCTGAGCAGGTGGACGCCGCATTTCGAAGGTAGAGCTCGGCCCACTTGAGATATGAGTTGGATGGAAAGCTGGCAATAAGTTGTTGTCCGTCAAAGCCCTAGAATTCTTTTCCGCAGAGAATAGTGAAGACAAGGAGGAATTCCGAACGAAATCTTGACACGAAATCAGAACACTTCTTTCCCCAAACTGTGCATAGAGACCTACATGAAACGATTATTAAATGTGACCATTTCTTCCATTTGCCTTCAGTCCCACATAATTTAACGTCGATATGATGTAGCTCCTGTTGAATTGGTAACATTTCCACTTTCCTCTGCACCTGTCATAGACGTTACTTCAACAACGTAACCACAGCCCCAACAGAACACCACGAGAGACTGCTCCCCAGCCCAACTCCAACCATTCATCCACCCTCCCTTATCTCTGCATTTCGACAGTTTTGTGATGAGATAGAATTCTCTACAGTAGGGAAACCGGCTCTTTGGCCCAACATGTCTAAACTGAAACACCAAAGAGTAACCCCTGTTTGATGCACCTACCAGAATGGGCAAATGAGCCTGGCCAATTCTCCTGACCTGCAAATCTTTGGGTTGTGGGACGAAATCGGAGTAGCTAGGGGTTACCCAGGCAGACACGGGGAGAATATGCAAACTCCATACAGACAGTTGCCGAGGTTAGAATCAAACCCAGGTTCCTGGCGTTGTGAGGCAGCAGTGTTAACCACTGAACCACCGTGCTGCCCCTAACCACTGTGCTGCGCCAGCCACCTTACTGCTCCTTGTCACGCTGCTGCCTTAATGACAAACCCACCAAGACATCATTGACGTTTAATTCCATGTGGTGTAATTTTCCCATTGAGATATAACGCCCTGAGAGTTCATTGAAGCTTCCAGATAAAAGCAAACCAATGGCCTCCCTTTCTATTATGAATTGCCATGATTGAATATGGTCACCATTTGAAGATGGGGATCAAATTTATTGCCCCGTTCCCTAACTATCCCAGTCAGAAAGTAATGGTGAACCACTTTCTTAAACTATTGCATTCCATGTGAGATAGGGTCACTCACGTGGTGCTGTAAGTGATACATTTCCAGGTTTTGAACCTGGGGATGTGAAGCAGAAGCGTGATGATCCCAATTGAGAATTGTGCGACGCTTGGAACTTATACAAATCGTTTGATCTTGACTTCCTAAACGATTTGGACGGCGGATTTGTAAGGAAGTGTTGAATGAGTTGTGATGGTGGTGCGTATGCATTACGTACATTTTAAGGACAATGGCCAGAACGTCTTCACTTGTTGCTGAGGTCGATTGAGGGTCAATATTGGCCCTTTGTCTATCACAAAGTGAGCCCCTTTTCTCGACAGCGCCTCGATATATAGTCTTTATGAAAGATGGTCACTTTGACAGTGTAGGATTTCTTTCAGCAAGACGTAAGGGCAGGTCTTTTCTGCAGCAAGGTACAGACTAAGATGGTTCCCAAAATTCGGTCTGAATTGCAAAGCAGGGCGAAGGTGAAAAGGCAAACACAGTCACAATTCGTTGTAATAAAGAAAACATCATATCTCGTCAATGGCTGGAAAAGAACACGTGCCAACTCAATGGCTTCGTCTTGACTTTTCTGATTAAGTCCCTAAGCCGAGACTGAAATGTTATTCTATCTTTAAAAATGACAGAGCAGAATATATGTGTCTGTTGGAGTGAGGGACTGCTCTGATCAACACAAGGCACGGCTCCTATTGGGTGCATCATTCCAGTTTTGGTGTCCTCAATATGCTGTCATTGGACCACGGAATCTTTTGCTTGCTATATAACAGTGCGAGTCAGTGACTTTCAGATCGTCAGAAAGCAGCGATGATTCTCTTTGTGTTCCTTGCCCTTTTCTGCTTCTCCTTGGGTATGATACTAACCTCTTTGAACATTTTTTTTTCTCTTTTGTATATTCAGAGCGTGGTGGTAGGCTTTGGGTGGGTTCATGGCGCGGGGATTACTAGAGAACTCACTGTCAATCAACATTTAATCACTTCACACTGATTAGAAGCTGTTGGAAACGCATTGCTGTGTTACTGGTCAGTGTGTAATTGAAGGTTTTCCGGCTTCGTGACACGGGTGTTTGTTGTATGGTTTCTGTAATAACTCTGAGACTTGAGGTCTGTCAATATTCATGTATCTGTCCAATGTATTCCCCTTCGGCGATTCCACGATGTGGGACCCCCAGTCTCCAGAATTGCCGATCAAATCCTCGGTGAACAGTCCTTCACCCAATCAGAGCACGACATGCAGATCAACAGCAGAGACCAGGTGCACAGTCAAAGTGATCCGAAACCGAAGTCTCAATGTTATGTGAATCCAAAATAAAGCCCATTCTCTTTATATCCTTGTGCAATAATTTTCACTTCTGAAAGCAGTGACCCTTCCCAGACTGTGAACTCTTGACTGAAATCTCCGTCCTCTGACATCACGGACTTTGTTTGGAATGCCAGACTTTGCACGGTTTCCTATCCCAAGTTGAACAGAGACAATGTCTCTCACCTTGTGTTGATAAACATATGGACATCCATTGTTCTCTTTTTTTTTGTCTCTTAGTTCTCCTGGAAAGCACCATTACGATTCCATTACGTTAAGGTTTTTTTTCGGATTAGATTCCCTATAGTGTGGAAACAGGCCCTTTGATTCATCAAGTGCATACCAACCCTCCAAAGAGCAACCTAACGAGACAAATGACCCTTACCCTTTTAGCAATTTAGCACGTCCAATTGACTTGATCTGCACACTTTTGACAGTGTGAGGAAACCCAATTTAAAAAAGTCACATGCAGATACGGACAGAATGAGCAAACTCTACACAGACAGTCACCCATGGTTGGAGTTGAACTCAGGACCCTGACGCAGTGAGGCAACAGAGCCAACCTCTGAGCCACCATGCCAATCTGGAGCTCCGTTTCTTCTTTAATCTATCTGTTGCGAGATTGTCATGCAGCTCACAACCTGAAAAAAATATGTGTGGTCTTGATTGGGAAAGAAAACAGTTCAGTCTTGAGAGCAAATCAGCAATTACGCCCAGGAGCATTAAAAATAGTGCTCGCCCACAGAGAGTGAATGCATGATAATAATGTGACTGGCGTGGCTAATACACAACTGCATCCTTTGTTGAACACAACACAAAATTCTACAGGTGATGGAAGTTTGAAACCTGGGTGACCCAGTGGCTTAGTGTTAGCACTGCAATCTCGAAATGGCACTATTGCAAGTTTGAGCCCTCCACCGCACAAAGATGTGCAGTTCAGTGTCAAGGTATGATTTGGTTACATGGGATAGCCATGTGGTAAAACTGTCTTCTGAAGAGATAGGGTGGGAGGTTCTGTGAATTGAAAATGCAGATCTGATTGGTAGATTGTCCTCAATCGGTATAGTTTGGGATCACTGGTTCCTGCCAAAATGAAACGCTGTGGAAACTTTGGTAATATCTGAAGAGAGAAAGCAGAGCAAGCGTTTTGGATACGAGACAGGTCCGTCGACACGAAACTCACCCAGTGAGTAGATGATGCCGACATGTGATAACAAACCTCCTGCATTTCTGGTTCGTAAGTGGACACACCCAGATGTATAATCACAATAAACGCACATTAAATAGCCGCAAAGCATGTCTTTAATGTCATTAACTTATGCAAGATAGAAGGAACGAATAATTAGTTTCCAAAGTACTGACAAAAGTTATGTTTTCATAGAATTCCTACTGTGTGGGGGCAGGTCATTCGGCCCACTGAGCTCTCTGAGGAGCATTCTGTCTGATCCACCCATGGCTAATCCACCCAGCCTGCATATCCCTTGAAACTTTGGGAAATATAGCCTTGCCAATCGACCGAAAATATGTAACTTTGGGTTGGGGAGGAAACTAAAGCAGTCTGAGGAAACCCACCATGTGGAGAATGTGAAAACTCCATACACACAGAAGCCCAAGGCTGGGGCACAAGTGCCAACCACTGACTCACCTTAAAGTATACAACACAGACTGTTCGTGCGGCAGCTATTGGATTTCTGTTATGCATGCCATTTTAACCAGGCAAGTCTTACCAACTTTGCTGAGTTTCAGATATCCATGTCAGATTTGATTGATCCAGAGCTGCATATCTTGGCAAATTGTTTGTTTCATTTTGCAAGGTATTTTTGCACCACTGTCATGTGATCAAGTCATTAACTCCCGACGACACCTCTTCCCCACGTGCTGCTTCACTCACGTACCATTACGCAATTATCTGGCTTGCTATAGTCAGAAATAATTGTCGGTGCTGGTCTGTCCCGTGAAAGGACATGATACATTGGTGCTAAGGATCTGACATGGAATTCAAGAAAAAAAAAATGAGACAGCATCACGAGGGACACACTGTGAATTTTAAGTCTGGCATTTTACATGGAAGCTGCACAAATTGTTTCAGCATTTCCGAGTCAGAGAACAATATGCATATGTGTGATTTCTGTAGCAATTCAATAATCACTTTGTTATTTCAACGCTTTGACCAGACAGTTCGGTTTAGAATTGACATTAAACCTGCAAGTTAACTGTCAGTCATCATAAGCCTGTGCACCAGCCATGGAAGTGGTTCTTCCAATTAGAGTTCACTTTCTAGCGCCAAAACTGAGAAAATAGGATCCATCTATCCAGCCTCTTCAAGTCTGCTTTCTCATTCAATCTGATCATGGGCTAGAATCCAACTCAGGCGCCTGTTTGCACTTTCCCCAACTGCAGCACAAAGCATTTCTGTCCAAGATCTGCTATAAACCTTGTGGCCTTGCGAGTTCTGTTTTAGCGCCATGTTCTTATGAGCGGCTTCTTAACAATGTAAAGGGTTCATTGTTGTCCAAACAGTCTTTCTGAAGCTTTTTCAGACCAAATCTGCCCAGCACTGGGCGTCCACATATCCACCTTGTGCCGACAGAGTTCCTCTGCAGGACAAATGTCAGACATGTTAATCCAACAATCGAATTTATTCAAGTATGACAGTCACATGTTGCCAATAATAGCTAGACAATGTTATTATCATGATGTTGACAAAGGCAATTATGTGGCGTCTCCACATAATGCTGATGTAATGTCCATTAACATGGATGCTGAAATTGTTGAAGGTAGGAATGTAAATAAATTGCTGCTGTCTAATATCATTTGGAGCGGGTTAAAATTGTGCAAAGTTTGAAGACGTTTTGGAGAAAGGGATGAGTCAACATCTTGAGATTAGAGCACCGAAACTCTGCTTCCTTCTTATTTTTTAACGTTTCTCAGTTCTCGAATCGAAGCGGGCAACCTGTCCTGAGCCTTCCGATGTCACTTGCAGAAATCTGCAGCTAATCCTTTCGTGTCATCAAGTGAGGCAATGCAGGAATATCATTTGCAGTGAGGATAAAAGCTGGGTAAGTGGTCTCAATGCAATATTTTTGCCACATCAGGACAAGATAACATGCTTTCTTGTGTATAATCCACTTCATGTGGATCAGCCCGAAGTCGTGGTCCACATTGGCACCAACGACATAGGTAAGAAGAGGGATGACGATGTTAGGCAGGCTTTCAGGGAGCTAGGCTGGAAGATCAGAGTTAGGACAAACAGAGTTGTTGTCTCTGGTTTGTTACCCGTGCCACGTGATAGAGAGTCGAGGAATAGGGAGAGACAGCAGTTAAATGCGTGGCTACAGGGATGGTGCAGGAGGGAGGGATTCCAGTTTCTGGATAACTGGGGTTCTTTCTGGGGAAGGGTGGGACCTCTATAAACAGGATGGTCTTCACCTGAACCTGAGGGGCACCAGTACACTTGGGGGAAGGTTTGCTAGTGTTCTTTCGGGGGCTTTAAACTAACTCTGCAGGGGCATGGGAACCTAGACTGTAGCTTTAGGGTGCAGGACGTAGAGTGTAGGGAGGTTAGGAACGTGGCATCAATCTCGAAGGAGGGTGCCTGTAAACAGGAAGGTGGCTTGAAGTGTGTATACTTCAATGTGAGAAGTAAACGAAATAAGGTAGGTTAACTTGCAGCGTGGGTTGGTACCTGGCAGTTCGATGTTGTGGCTATTACGGAGACATGGGTAGAACAGGGACAGGATTGGTTGTTGCAGGTTCCAGGGTTTAAGTGTTTTAGTAGGGTCAAAGGTGGGGGTAAAAGAGTGGGAGGTGTGGCATTGCTTGTCAAAGATAGTATTACAGCAGTGAAAAGGACGATGGATGAAGACTCGCCATCTGAGGTAGTTTGGGCTGAGCTTAGAAATAGGAAAGGTAAGGTCACCCTGTTACAAGTTTTCTACAGGCCTTCTAATAGTCCTAGAGATGCAGAAGAAATGATTGCGAGGATGATTCAGGAGATGAGTGAAAGTAATAGGGTGGTTGTTACGGGGGACTTTAACTTTCCAGATATTGACTGGGGAAGCTATAGCTCGAGTACGTTAGATGGGTCAGTGTTTGTCCAATGTGTGCAGAAGGGTTTCCTGACATAATATGTAGACAGGCCAACAAGAGGTAGGGGTGACCACCGATACTCCTGCCGACTTCGTCTGCAGGAATGCAGTCAGATCCTGCTCCTCACCGAACGAGTTAGGGCACTGGAATTGGAGTTGGATGAATTCGAGAGGCTGAGAGGGTGATTGATAGAAGCTACAGGGACATAGTTACGCCGGAGAACAGAGGTAGCTGGGTAACAGTTAGAGGTGGGAAGGGGAAGAAGCAGGCAGTGCAGGGTTCCCCTGTGGTCGTTCCCCTAAACAATAAATATACAGCTTTGGAAACTGTTGGGGGGGACAGCCTTGCAGGTGTAAGCTGCAGTGACGGGGTCTGTGGCGTGAGGTCTGGCTCTGAGACTCAGAAGGGAAAGGGGGAGAGGAGGAGAGCGCTATTTATAGGAGACTCTCTAGTTAGAGGGACGGACAGGTGGTTCTGTGGACATGGGCGAGAATCTCGGATGGTTTGTTGCCTCCCGAGTGCCAGGGTCCGAGACGTCTCGGACCGTGTCTTCAGAATCCTTAAGGGGGAGGGTGTGCAGCCAGAAGTCGTGGTACACATTGGCACCAACGACATAGGTAGGAAGAGGGGTGGGGAGGTCATTCAAGAGCTCAGGGAGTTAGGCTGGAAGCTAAAAGCTAGGACAGACAGAGTCATCATCGCTGGGTTGTTGCCGGTGCCACGTGACAGTGAGGCAAGGAATAGGGAGAGAGTGCAGTTGAACACGTGGCTGCAAGGATGGTGTAGGAGGGAGGGCTTCAGGTATTTGGACAAGTGGACTGCATTCTGGGGAAGGTGGGAACTGTACAAACAGGACGGGTCGCACCTGAATCAGAAGGGCACCAATATCCTGGGGGGTAGGTTTGCTAGCACTCTTCGGGGGGTTTAAACTAATTTGGCAGGGGAATGGGATCCGGACTTGTAGTCCAGCAATTAAGCTAGCTGTGTTTCAGGATGTCCAAGAATGTAGGGAGGCTGTGGAGAATGTAGCACTGACAGGGAATACTTGCGGACACAGAGATGGGCTCAAGTGCGTATACTTCATTGCAAGGAGTATCAGAAATAAGGTGGGTGAACTTAAGGCGTGGATCGGTACCTGGGACTGCGATGTTGTGGCCATCACGGAAACGTGGATAGATGAGGGACAGGAACGGTTGTTGGAGGTTCCTGGTTACAGATGTTTCAGTAAGATTAGGGAGGATGGTAAAAAAGGAGGGGGGGTGGCATTTCTAATTAGAAATGGTATAACGGCTGCAGAAAGGAAGTTTGAGGGAGATTTGCCTTTGGAGGTAGTATGGCCTGAAGTCAGAAATAGGAAAGGTGCAGTCACCTTGTTGGGTGTTTACTATAGGCCCCCCCAATAGCAGCAGAGATGTGGAGAAACAGATTGGGAAACAGATTTTGGAAAGGTGCAGAAGCCACAGGGTCGTAGTCATGGGCGACTTCAACTTCCCAAATATTGATTGGAAGCTCTTTAGATCAAGTAGATTGGATGGGGCGGTGTTTGTGCAGTGTGTCCATGTAGATTGTCCAACCAGAGGGGAGGCCATATTGGATTTGGTACTCGGTAATGAACCGGGACAAGTGATGGGCTTGTTAGTGGGTGAACATTTTGGTGATGGTGACCACACTTCTGTGACTTTCACCTTGGGTATGGAGAGAGATAGGTGCGCACAACAGGGTAGATTTTACAATTGGGGGAAGGGAAATTACGATGCTGTAAGACAGGATTTGAGGAGCATAAGTTGGGAGCATAGGCTGTCAGGGAAGGATGTGGTGGAAATGTGGAACGTTTTCAAGGAGCAGATACGACGTGTCCTTTATATGTATGTACCTATCAGGCAGGAAAGAAATGGTCGTGTGAGGGTGCCTTGGTTGACGAGGGAGATTGAATGTCTAGTAAAGAGGAAGAAGGAGGCTTACATAAGGTTGAGGAACAGGGTTCAGACAGGGCAGTGGAGGGATACAGGATAGCCAGAAGGGACCTGAAGAAAGGGATTAGGAGAGCTAAGAGAGGGCATGAAAAATCCTTGGCGGATAGGATCAAGGATAACCCCAAGGCATTTTATGCGTATGTGAGAAACATGAGAATGACGACAACGAGGGTAGGTCCGATCAAGGACAGTAGTGGGAGATTGTGTTTTGAGTCGGAAGAGATAGGAGAGGTCTTGAATGAGTACTTTTCTTCAGTATTTATGAACGAGAGGAACCGAATTGTTGAAGAGGAGAGTGTGAAACGGATTGGTAAGCTAGAAGAGATACTTGTTAGGAAGGAAGGTGTGTTGGACATTTTGAACAACTTGAGGATAGACAAGACCCCGGACCTGACGGGATATATCCTAGGATTATGTGGGAAGCACAAGAGGAAATTGCAGTACCGTTGGCAATGATCTTTTCGTCTTCACTGTCAACGGGGGTGGTACAAGGGGACTGGAGAGTAGCGAATGTTGTACCCCTGTTCAAAAAAGGGAATAGGGATAACCCCGGGAATTAAAGGCCAGTTAGCCTTACTTCTGTGGTAGGCAAAGTAATGGCAAGGATACTGAGTGATAGGATTTATGAGTATCTGGAAAGACACTGCTTGATTAGAGACAGCCAGCACGGATTTGTGAAGAGTAGGTCATGCCTTACAAGTCTTATTGAATTCTTTGAGGAGGTGACCAAGCATGTGAATGAGGGTAGAGCAGTGGATGTAGTGTAAATGGATTTTAGTAAGGCATTTGATAAGGTTCCCCATGGTAGGCTTATGCGGAAAGTCAGGAGGCATGGGATAGAGGGAAATTTGGTCAATTGGATTGAAAACTGGCTAACCGGTTGAAGTCAGAGAGTGGTGGTAGATGGTAAACATTTAGCCTGGAGCCCAGTTACAAGAGGAGTTCCGCAGGGATCAGTTCTGGGTCTTCTGCTGTTTGTAATTTTTATTAATGACTTGGATGAGGGAGTCGAAGGGTGGGTCAGTAAATTTGCAGATGATACGAAGATTGGTGGAGTTGTGGACAGTGAGGAGGGCTGTTGTCGGCTGCAAAGGGACTTAGATAAGATGCAGAGTTGGGCTGAGGAGTGGCAGATGGAGTTCAACCCTGCCAAGTGTGAGGTTGTCCATTTTGGAAGAACAAATAAGAATGCGGAATACAGGGTTAACGGTAGGGTTCTTAGTCAGGTGGAGGAACAGAGGGATCTTGGGGTCTTTGAAAGTTGCCACTTAGGTGGATAGAGCTTGTAAGAAGGCCTATGGTGTATTAGCGTTCATTAGCAGAGGGATTGAATTCAAGAGCCGTCAAGTGATGTTGCAGCTTTACAGGACTTTGGTTAGGCCACATTTGGAGTACTGTGTGCAGTTCTGGTCGCCTCACTTTAGGAAAGATGTGGAAGCTTTGGAGAGGGTGCAGAGAAGATTTACCAGGATGTTGCCTGGAATGGAGAATAGGTCGTACGAGGATAGGTTGAGAGTTCTCGGCCTTTTCTCGTTGGAACGGCGAAGGACGAGGGGTGACTTGATAGAGGTTTATAAGATTATCAGAGGAATAGATAGAGTAGACAGTCAGAAACTTTTTCCCCGGGTACAACAGAGTGTTACAAGGGGACATAAATTTAAGGTGAAGGGTGGAAGGTATAGGGGGATGTCAGGGGTGGGTTCTTTACCCAGAGAGTGGTGGGGGCGTGGAATGCGCTGCCCGTGGGAGTGGTAGAGTCAGAATCATTGGCGACCTTTAAGCGGCAATTGGACAGGTACATGGATGGGTGCTTAATCTAGGATAGATGTTCGGCACAACATCGTGGGCCGAAGGGCCTGTTCTGTGCTGTATTGTTCTATGTTCTATGTTCTAAGAGGTGAGGTCATACTGGATTTGGTTCTGGGTAACGAACCAGGCCAGGTGTCAGAATTGGAGGTAGGTAAGCACTGTGGGGACAGTGACCACAATTCGGTGACTTTTACTTTAGTGATGGAGAGGGATAAGTGTGCACTACAGGGCAAGCGTTATAGCTGGGGGCAGGGAAATTATGATGCGGTGAGGCATGACTTAGGATGTGTGGCTTCGAAAAGTAGGCTTCAAGGGAAGGGTGCAATCGATATGTGGAGCTGTTCAAGGAGCAACTATTGAGTGTCCTTGATAAGTATGTACGTGTCAGGCAGGGAGGAAAGGGTCGTGTGAGGGAGCCGTGGTTTAATAAGGAATCTGAATCTCTTGTTAAAGGGAAGAGAGCGGCCTATGTAAAGATGAGGCGTGAAGGTTCGATTGGGGCGATTGAGAAGTTAGCCAGGAAGGATCTAAAGAGAGAGTTAAGAGCAGCAAGGAGGGGACATGAAAAAGTCCTTGGTTGGTAGGATTAGGGAAGCCCAAAGGCTTTCTATAGGTATGTCAGGAATAAATGAATGACTAGGGTAGCAATAGGTCCAGTCAAGGATAGTAGTGGGAAGTTGCGTATGGAGGCTGAAGAAATTGGAGAGACACTGAATGAATACTCTTCGTCAGGATTCACTCAGGAACAGGTCATTGTTGCCAATGTGAATATTGATTCACACTTATTTAGAATGGATGGCTTTGAGATATGTAGGGAAGAGGTGTTGGAAATTCTGGAAAAGATGAATATAGATAAATCCCCTGGGCCTGATGGCATTTATCCTAGGATTCTCTGGGAAGCAAGGGAGGAGATTGCAGAGCCATTGGCCTTGATTTTTATGTCCTCTTTGTCTACAGGAATAGTGCCAGAAGACTGGAGGATAGCAAATGTGGTTCCATTTTTCAAGTAGGGGAGTAGGGATAACCCTAGTAACTATAGGCCGGTGAGTCTTACTTCTGTTATGGGCAAAGTCTTAGCGAGAATTGTAAGGGATAGGATTTATGAACATCTGGATAGGAATGATGTGATCAAGGATAGTCAGCATGGTTTTGTGAAGGGCAGGTCGTGCCTCACGAAGCTTATTGAATTCTTTGAGAAGGTGACTAAGGAGGTGGACGAGGGTAAAGTGGCAGATGTGGTGTATATGGATTTTAGTAAGGCGTTTGATAAGGTTCCCCATGGTAGGCTACTGCAAAAACTACGGAGGTATGCCATTGAGGGGAAGTTGGAGGTTTGGATTAGGAATTGGCTGGCTGGAAGAAAACAGAGGGTAGTAGTTGATGGTAAAGATTCATCTTGGAGTGCAGTTACTAGCGGTGTTCCGCAAGGATCTATTTTGGGACCATTGCTGTTTGTCATTTTTATAAATGACCTGGAGGAGGGGGCTAGAAGGTTTGGTGAGCAAGTTTGCAGATGATACGAAAGTCGGTGGAGTTGTTGACAGTGAAGAAAGATGTGGCAGGTTGCAGCGGGATATAGATAAGCTGCAGAGCTGGACAGAAAGGTGGCAAAGGGAATTCAATGTAGCTAAGTGTGAAGTCATTCACTTTGGTAAGAGTAACAAGAAGATGGAGTACTTGGCTATTGGTCGGTAGTGTGGATGAGCAGAGGGATCTTGGTGCCCATGTACACAGATCTCTGAAAGTTGCCACCCAGGTAAATAGTGCTGTGAAGAAGGCATATGGCGTGCTGGCTTTTATTGGTAGAGGAATTGTGTTCCGGAGTCCTGTGGTCATGTTGCAGTTGTATAAGACTCTGGTGCGGCCGCGTCTGGAGTATTGTGTGCAGTTTTGGTCGCCATACGGTAGGAAGGATGTGGAGGCATTGGAACTCGTGTAGAGGAGGTTTACCAGGATGTTTCCTGGTATGGTAGGAACATTGTATGAGGAAAGGCTGAGGCACTTGGGGCTGTTTTCATCGGAGAAAAGAAGGGTTTGGGGTGACTTGGTGGAGGTGTACAAGATGATTAGGGGTTTAGCTAGGGTTGACCATGAGAACCTTTTTCCACGTATGGAGTCAGCTATTACGATGGGGCATAGCTTTAAATTAAGGGATGGTAGTTATAGGACTGATGTTAGGGGTAGATTCTTTACTCAGCGAGTTGTGAGTTCATGGACTGCCCTGCTAGTAACAGTGGTGGACTCTCCCTCTTTATGGGCATTTAAACGGGCATTGGATAGGCATATGGAGGAAAGTGGGCTAGTGTAGGTTAGGTGGGCTTGGATTGGCGCAACATCGAGGACTGAAGGGCCTGTACTGCGCTGTATTTTTCTATGTTCTATGCTCTATGTTGGAAGCATTTTTGATGCATAAGTGATGCTGAGTGGTCTGGCTAAATATCTATACGTTTTCTGCCGATCCAGTCTTGATCTCAATAACGTAGTGGAATAATCAGAGAGTCATGGGTGAAATCTGTGATGCGGCGGGGTGGGGGAGGAAGGGGGTTATCAGAGAGAGTTGGTGAAACTGCAGATGGAGTCATAGGAGTGGATGGAAAGGCAGAGTGGGAAAATATTAGAGAATGGAGTAACTTTGAGAATAGTGAGATAATCAGAGCGATCTAAGCTAGAAGGCAAACTTGAAGGTGCATGGCTAAAGGGAAACAGCTGTCTATAATTTGCAATCTCAGCATGAAGATTCACACAAAACGAGAAAATGCTCCATCAACAATTATCTTGGCAATAATTTGTTCTGTTTTTCAGGAAACACCCAACCTATTTTGCCCTCAGGGAATGTTAGCAGAAAAGGAAAAACTACTCAATAAACCAGAAATCATGGTATGAATTATAATCCTTACATGGGGTTCAGAATGGAGAGAAATAGTTGTCTGGCTTGTGATGCATAGTCACAACAACAGTGAAAGTTCAATTCCCTCATGGAGAATATTATCTCTTTTTCAAACTCTCCCCTTGCCTGTGGTGTCGTGACATGGCTGATTAAATCATCACCCCTTACAATGCAAAAGCAGCGCTGTAGCGTGTTATGCTTTGATCTTGAAATATAAAAGAAGAAATCGAAACATCTCCCCTCATGATCATGAAGAGGTCCCTTGTGCACGATAAAACAAACTCATTGGTAGGCAGTGACCAATGCCTGAATGAGCACTACACACAATGTAGGTAAACTTCGCAACAGCTTATGTCCTGCAGTAAAAGACGACTCCCTTCGCCCCCTCCCCACCCCCGCACGCCATACGCGTAATCTCCTCTAATTTATGTCCAGTCAGTAGGAAAACAGATGCAACACTCGGTGCTTCAGCATTTGCCAAATAATCGAAACAAAAACTGAGCATATACAGACTGAATAAAAGAAATGCTGCCCAGCAGTGAAGTCACAAGCTCTTTCTCGGATGGGTATTTTGTTCAGGTTTTTCTGTGTTGCCCGGTTCTGTTTAAAATATAATGTGGGGGTCCCAGTACGGGATTTGAGTGGACATAATCGAAATTCACACGGCACCAGGTTATCATCCAGCAGATTAATTTGAAGTCATAGCTTTTGGAGCACTGGACCTTCGTCAGTTGGAAAGAAGGAAAGCATTTGGGCACAGCATTTGCAGGCAAAGAGATAATTGCAAGATAAATACAGTGTCAAAATATAGCACAAACGGTGTGAATGGAACATTCACAGATTGAATAACAAGAAATTACAGTTGATCAAAAGTATCAGACGGTGGAAGAGAAGTTTCAACAACTGAATAGCAAGTGAAGTGATGACATGTGATCGAATTAATTGAGTCGGACATATAATTAAGACAAGGTGAGCACTGCAAATGCTGGATATCAGAGTCAAGTGTGCAGTGCTGGAAAAGTGCAGCCCTTCAGGCAGCATCTGAGTCACAGATGAATCATTTTGGGCATAAGTCCTTCATCGAATCGTCGATTCTCCTGTTCCACGAATGCTGCCTGATCTGCTGTGGTTCTGGAGGACCACGCTCTCAACACAGAAAGTTAATTACACGAAGTCAATAATAACGTTGCCTTGGAAACAAACCAAATCGATGGAATAACATGATAAATATAAAAATCCCAATGACGAGGGTCAGATCAAAGTGGCAAGTAATCCAAAACTGTAAACTTATGAAGGTAGAAAAGTCATCAAAAGTTATTAAGGTGGTGGTGTCAAAACAGAACAGCAAGGGAGAAGTAACAAGTACAGAATGGTATTTTGGGTAGGTTGACATGTGTTGCGACATGAAACCAAGAACATGGTTGAGGCCAGCTTTATGGGGAGAGAACTTGTCTATTAATTTCGGCTTAACAATTCTGCATTATTGTGTATCTTGAAGGCCAACTTGGAGGGCGCATACCTGAAGATTAGAGGCTAAGTTGCCTTGACCGCTGAAGTGTTCTCTGACTGGAGGGAACACTTCTGCCTGTCAATTGTGTTTTTCAATTGATCGGTTGTCGCAGAGATTCACTAATGTACTATGCCTTATGGCATCCTTGCCTGCGGATGTGAGATAGACAATATTGGCCGAATCTACTCTGCGCCTGCCATGTAAGGTGGATCGTGTTCCCAAATATAGTCGATGATCTGACATGGCTTGCAAAGTGGCATGATCGTGAGGTCGCTGTTGGTTAAGTCAGGTTTGTTTCCTGTGAACCACGATCTGATAAACGTGTGGCTATTGTTTGAAGGCGAGAAGTCGAAGCGTGGGGATGGTCTTCACGAGATGTTTATCACCATCATTAACGCGTTGAAGGTTGTGAAGAAACTGGCATAGCTTATCCGTTCAGGTAAAGAACTGGTGTTCTATCATTCATATCTTGTGTCTGCCTTTTGCGGATGTCATCACAGTTTCTTTCTCTGGAACTTAGGACTGGTGATAGATGGGTTGGGTACCATATGCTATTCTTTTGCGGTCTTTCAGCATCTTAAGGTTCCTCCACATCTGAACAGATCCTGTGTGTGTGCAAGCCTTGTCCACAGAGAATGGCTTCTTTAAAATTCTTGGGATGGAAGCATTGCGTGTTTATCCGTGTGCTTGTTGTAATATGAAGTACTGAAGTGCCTGTCTTTGATAGAGATGCGTATGTTCAAAAACGAGATTGATTCTACACTTGTTAAATCTGAAAGTGGGATGAAGCGTGTTGATATCATTGTATTGTCATTTCAGCGGTACCTTTCCATGAGTTCAATCGAAGAAAATGTTGTTGATGTATTTGGTGCACAGCGTTGGTCAGAAATCCTCTCAGCAAATAATTCTTGGTCACATTTGTCCATGAAGATATGGCACATTGGCGTGAACATGTATTCCACATAGCTGGTTTGTTTGTGTGAATGAAGAGCAGATTGTCAAAGGTGAAGCAATTGTTTGCCAGGATGATGTTTTTGATTGTATGATGCGGTTTGGAAATTGGCAGTTGTGGGTGTTGAATTCTGAGGCTGTTGGGCAATGTTGTCATTGTGTCTAGAGTCGAATAGTCCATTGAGACAAGGAATGTTTCTGGTTCGACTGGTCTATGAATGCTGTGATGTTGCTGCTCCTTTAATAAGGTTGTGTTCTACTTGTTGTTTGTTTTCACAGTGGCATAGAGACATACTGCTCAGGTATGACTTGAAGGGTTTTAGGGCCAACCTGATTATAGCTGACAGATACTGCCTCAGTGGGAAAAAAACCTTCCTTTTTTAAAAAAAAGTAATTTGGAGGGGTGTCGTGTTTTCGAGCTCAGCTTATTTCTGATTTGGTTTGGCTTCATTTGGTTTGGATTCAGAGGTGGTAGCTGGTGGTGAAGCTGCTGGATCCAAAGAAGCAGGTCAATGCTGACTTCTCTCTGACATCTCTCCTGCAAGACTTCGTGTTTGAATTTTCATTTCTTTATTCTGGGGTGTTTATGGGGGTTGTTGCTGAGTTTCTGTAAGAAGCGTATTGTGCCGTGACAGAAGCAGGGGATTTCTGGACCATGTGTTTCAGGATGTACTCGACAGAGCCAGCAACGTTCTAGAATCTGCTGATGCTTGACGTGCTATGACGTCTGGGTGTTCGGGCTTTGTGTTTCTTTGGAAGGTAGGAGACGTCGCCGATGTGAGAAGTACACGGGATACTTTGATATACACAACATCATGGAATCGAATAGTGTGGTGCTGCAAAAGCACAACCAGCCAAACATTATTCGAGAAGCAGGATAGTATAAGTTTCGACCATAAATCTTTCATCAGGAACGCTCAAAACGTGGATTGTCCTGGTCCTTGGATGATGAGTGACCAGCTATGCTTTTCAGGCACCAAACTCTTCGACTCTCTTCTCCAGCATGTGAGTTCTCGCTTTTTCCCAAAAACATGGAACTTACATACCATGAAGACAGCCTCAACCGTGATCTTGGATTCATGTCATGCTACATGTTAACCCACTGTACTCTTCTGTATTTGCAAAATCTCCTTTATAATTCAATATTGACACAATCACCTGGATAACTTGTTGTGGTCTCTCTATCTTAATTAGTTTGTACAGTTTTGGATTAGTTGTTACTTTGGTTCGACCCTCGTCATGTGACTGTTATACTTACCATGTTGTTCCATCCATTTGGATTGTCTGCAATACAACCTTATTTTTGACTTGGTGTAATTATTTGTCTGCTTCAATTAATTGGATCACAGGTCATCACTTCTCTTGGCGTTCAGCTGTTGATACTTGACTCACATGGTCTGATGCTTCTTATCTTCTGCAATGAATTTTTATTCAGTCTGCCGATGGTCCACCGACACAACTCGTGTTATGTTTTGTCACTCTTGATTACTTGGAATTGTCCTGCAATTATCTATCCGCCTATAGTTTCTATGTCTGCGTGCTCCCCTCCACTTAATGAGCAATCTATATCAAAGATTTGAATTAGAAAGTTGAAGGCATGATTAGTACATTTACAGAACACATTAAAATAGGAGGTATCACCAGCAGTGAGGAAGGTGATAAGAAATTGCTGCAGGACGTTGATTAACTGGGGAAATGGTCCCAGAAATGGCAAAAGGCGTTTACTTTAGATAAATGTGAATTCTTACATTTTCAACGTCAAATCAAGCATGGTGATTTTTCAGGGATTAAGGGGTCCAGCGGATCATCGAGACCTTGGGGTTCAGGTTCACGTTCTCTAAAAGTGTAGTCACATGTTGACAGGGCATTTACGTAGGCTTTTGCCAATCTGGGCATCGTCAGTCAGGACCTTGAGTAAAGAAGTTATGAAGATATGTTAGTTACACAGGACGGTTGTGAAGCTGTACTTGGAGTATTGTGTTCAGTTTTGTTCATCTTGTTATATGAAGGATGTTATTAAACAGGAAAGATTGCAAAACGAGATTTACAGGGATGTTGCCTGTCCCCAAGGTCTGCGTTATTCAGGGAGATTGGACAAGCTAGGACCTTTGTCTTCAGCGCAAAGGATACCGAGAGCGGATCTTACAGAAGTGTAAAAGAACATGAGAGGCATGGATAGGGAATTGCAATCAGTGGTTTATCCACAGTGTAGGCAGCATCAGCTCAACGTTAGAGGAGAAAACATAAAAGAGAACCTGAGAGGCAATCAGAAGGTGTGGAGAATATGGAATGAACTGCCCATGAAAGTAATTGGGGCTAGTACATTAATGACATTTAAAAGGCATTTGAATAAATACAGAGATAGGAAAGATTAGAAGCGTACGAGTCAAATCCTGTAAAGTGTGGTTACTGTCGATGTATATTTTGTCAGCACTGATCAGTTTGGGTCAAATGGCCTGGGTTTGCGCAGTAAGACTTATGACGTTGTGAAAGTTTCTGATTTCAAATAAACGTACTGGACTATAAACTGCTGCCATGAGACTTCTGATCATTTTTTTTACAATATTGCACCATGTACACTTATGTATACTATTAAATGTGCATCATATGGACGTGTTGTCCTCTTTTCTGTACAGAAAGAAAATAAGAATGCAGGGACAAGGCTATGTGAAAAAACAAATGGCAATGATCGCCATTTTTGTATGAACAGGGTTCAGTTTGAAATGACCTTAATCTATCGTGCATTTGAGAATGGCGGGGTAAGTAGGTCACAGTCCTCTCAATGATTATCGCCTCAAATGCCTTTCGAATATTTGATTTGATTTGATTTAATTATTGTCACGTGTACGAGACACGGTGAAAAACAATGTTTCGTGTGTTATGCAGACAAATCACACCTGGCATAAGTACATCAAAGTAATTGGTAAGATTGCGGAAATGAGGTTTTCTCGTCAGTCCGACGACGACACGCGAGAAGGTCTTATTTAAAATAATCATTGCTGATATGACAGTCCACCCGTCCTCTTCACTATGCGTTTTTACCTGTAGCTACTTGATTCTTCAAATGATCAAAAACGTATCAACCTCAGCCTTAAATATATGCATGCATTCTGCCCTGACCCTCCTTTCTGTTGCAAGAATCCGAACACTCTGCAAGAAATAAAAAAAATCCTCATCTGCTCAGTCTTCTATTGGCAACACTTTATTTTGACACTGTTCTCGCTGGTTTTAGACTGTCCCCTGAGTCCTGACAATATCTTTTATTTTGCAGCATTTTTGCAGTCTTGCCCCATTGAAATAATATTCTTTGTTCCCCCTTCCAAAATGAAAACAAAAAACTTTACTTTGCCCAACATACTTCATGGCCCAATTTTTGTCAATTTATTTAGAGCATTAAAGCCTGTCAGCAAACTATGTATTTCTCTCCCACAGTCTGTACTTCCATCTATTTTGTCTTCTGCAAATTTGACTGCAGCGTATTCACTTTCTTCCTCCAAGTCATCAACATGTATTGTGTGGCATATCCCTGGTCCCGGATCACTGACCTGAAAAGGAAACGCTTAACACCACTCGCAGTTTTTTTCTCCATTAGCTTCTTCTTTAGTCAGGCCAACATACAAACTTCAACAACGTGGGCTCGACAAAAAAAAACTACCTCCAGTTTATGCCACCCTCCCCCGAATCAAACTGGGTCTGCAAAGATCCAGAAGACAGGATATTTTTGCCATCTCCAGTTCCATGTCTATGTTCAGCACAAAGTTAGTATTTTCCTCGACACTGCATTCTTTGTCAATCCCATGCCCGAATACCCATTTTTATTTCTTTTAAACCAATTCAGAACGAGCCCCCAAACTGTGGTAACGGTCTGGAAATCAAGTCTCAGTCTTCGATCCAGAGTTGTCACAATTCTCTTTTAAAGTACACAAAATTCTCCAAATTTCCTGAGGTTTGCCTCCAAATTATGAGCCAAATTTGATCGGGTTTTTGTACTAAACATGAGTTAGTATTTGTTACAAATGAATGTCTGTGTCACTTTTTGGAGTCTTTTTAAAATTATGGCCTGGAGTGTGGAAGAATTGTTTTGCCCGGGTTGCTGTATATTGTTAAAGGTAAATACTGTAACACTCAAGGCATTCATCATTACAATGTGGGAGGAGGTGTCTATGGCAACCTATGTCACACATGAATTCCTCTTATGTTTTTAATTCCACCAGGATCTAGTGAAACTGTGTACTCCTTGTGGCTTCTTCTATGTTTTGGAAGAGGAAGTTCTTGCTGATGAAAACTCTCCAATTTATAGTGTGCATAACCAGTTTTTCACGGTACGATTCATTTACACTATGCTCCAGAGTTAACAAATTCACGCTGACGAAAACCCCTCAGTGTACAGTGCAAATAATCAGCATTTCATGACACTGTGCATTCACGCAATGGTTCAGAGATAACTAATTGGCATGGATAAAAACTTTGCAATATACAGTGCAAATAATCAGCATGTAACTGCGCGATTCATTCACACGATGATGTAGAGTTTACAATTCCTCCCTGATGAAAAGGCTTCAAGTTACAGTCGAAATAACGAAATAATTATTAATAATGATATTAATAATTCATACGATTTGCAGAATTTGCATGTCTGAGGCTATTGCATGGAGTTGGGGAAGGGAGAACTTTCATTTTCGATTTAATATGACAAACTCACCAAGTACATCTGCAAATCTTTCACAAATAACAAATATGGTGACAGTCAAATATATTTAAGTTTCTGAAAGGGAAAACGAGCCGGTCGTTTTCCCTAGAATATACAGTGTGTTTTATCGAGGTTGGAAATGAACAGATCTGTGAACGAAGTCTTTAAACGTTACCCTGGAAATGCTGGTCTCAATTCTGTAGGCTAAGAATCAATCCCTTCCCTCAGCCTCTATCCGAGGAAAAGCAGAGTCAGGAGGATGCAGGTGGAATGCATTGCAGGAGCACGATGACTGTCTATTCATTCCATGCAAAAAGCTTCTGCTCCATCGCAAAAGTCACAATCACTCGTTTTGACATGAGGTATGTAAAAATAAGACAATACTGGGACAGATTAGAAAGATTGTCGCAGGTAAGAGCTCAAAATCTAATTGTTGAAGATAAACTGACTCACAACACGGAATCTTATTGGCAGCATTCACTGCAGGTGTAGGAACCGTTAAAATACTCCATACTTAGTATGATTCAACGATTCGATTTGAGTGCCCCGTTCCAAATATAATCATCGTAATTTTTTGCTGTTGAACAGGGAACATTTCCTAGAGCAAGTCGCATTTGCAGCAGGGATAATGTTGTGGCGAAGACGCTGAGAAAATACATGAAGGAAGAGAAAGGTAGAGTGAATTATTATTTCCAAATAAACAAAAGAAGTCTGAAGCATTGAGTCTGGGAATCTGCTTCTGAAAACAAAAGATAGAAGTGAATGTTGTGTGAAAGAAAGAGAGGATGACAGAAATATGGAAAGAGTATAGAGAACGAGGGACTGCCTTTCTGACTGATGTGCTCCCTCAGTACTGGCTGTCTGAATACAAGGCAGCCTCATTACCTCTCTGATGGCTACACTCTCAATGTGCTGGCTCTTCAACTGCTATGTTCCCTCGTTATGCCTATCTGACTGCCACACTCCCAAAGTCCTGCCTGATTCATTTTAGTGCAATCTCAGTCCAGGCTTTCTGGTTGCAGCACTCCCTCATTACTGTTGTATTACTGCAGTTCTTGTTTGGTTTTGCGTGTCTGACTGTGCAGTGTAGCACTTCCACAGCACTGAGTCTCCAACAGGCCAGAAATCCCACATCAGTCAGGTCTAATAATATCTGATTGTACGTATGTACATGCATTTATGTGTGGCCACTCACATACATTTTTCTTCTCATCAACCCATCGAAGCTCTATCAGTTTCTCTGTCTGTAGTGTCTCAGGTCCTTTTTACATTGATCACATAATCCACCCACCCATGTTCATGCATTTGTTTTTCATTTACATTTTTTTCTGTATTTTTTTCCAATTCAAAACATCTTATTTGCTCTTATATTACCAAAATATTGTTTTCCATAATCTGTTTCCAACGGGAAAATAGTCACTGTGTCCTTTGCTAAGCTTTATCTCTCGATGTTTAAGATTTAATTTATGTGTTGAAATTTCATTAATCTCTGTTTGGAAATCACGCATTTCAATTCTACCACATAAATATTCAGTTAGAGTCGCTTTTTGTACATCACCTATCATCAGTCTTCTTTTTTCCCCATAAAACCACAAAACATCATAGAATCATTGATTCATTACGTGTTGTGAGGTGTTTGCTTTTGATATGGTTTAATATCAATCACTTCAGAGATTCAATTTGTGCTGTCAGCTTGTGATTCTTGGACGGCCTGTCTCGAAAACTGTTTAATTATTCACTTTAAAGCATTTTTGTAGTTGTTGCTTTCACTCTGAAATGATTATTAAAGTACTAATAAGTTTGATGTTTTGTTTATTATTTCAGGTCTACTAATTGAAGATTGTGCAAATCGGTACGATAGAATGCCGAGTAAAAGGACAAATGCCAATTACAGCGACATCAAACAACCTACAATAAACAAATAGATTCTCTCTCGGTATCTATTTTAAATCTGAATATTTTAGTTCCTTCAAGATCTGGAGAGATAATACATAAATGCTTGCTTCCAATATTCCAATATGGATCGGAATGCTTATTACCCATCTAACTTACAGCAATGTTTGCGAAAAGGGTTTCCCTTCTGAATCACAATATACATGCCTACAAACTTTGCGGGGTGTGTCAGGATGAACCTATTAAAATCATGCCCTTGGAAATGCTACAACCTTCATTGTGGTTTTCCACGTTTAAGGGACTTTGAAGTAACTAAGATAATTTAAGTGGAGTGTGAAGAAGGGTGCCGTTTGGATTAGTGTATTATTTAGCGAGCATTTAAAAGTGTAAGGTGCCACGTTGGTGATGATGTGGAATACCAAATGAATGACACACACAAAATAAAAATCACATATGCATTGTGTGACAGTGTTAGCTTTTTCGTGTGCTGATCCATCTATTTTGTGAGGATATTAGGCGTACAAAGTGGAGAAGACAGTGCATCAGTGTGGGTGAAATATTAGTGTCAATGACTAGTGATGAGGACTGGTTCTTAGTTATTCCAGAAGAAGAGTGGTTTCACGCTATCTCACCTCTGTTAGGCCGTGTGTTCATGTAAGAGACACCATTCCAAAGTCTGGAACACTGACTGATAATTGAGACATTCTTTGAATGGGTCATGGTGTAGGTAACTTTCTGTGATAAATTTAAAGTTATTGGGTAATTTTCTTCCGTAGTGCATCAGGACTTTTGAGAGTAATCACATTTTTGTTGTAAAGTACAGTCTCCAATTGTCTCAAAGACGGATAATCGCGTCATGTGTATCAACACGTTGTAGCACGTACTCCTCTTAAAACCATCAAACATTCTCCAAATACTTAACGATTTTCATAAAACACGAAGCAAATAGTTGGCTTGTATAATCGTTCCATCTAACGAGTGAAAATGGCATATAAACTTCACAGTTTCTCTTGTTTCTTCTTAACATTCAATTGAGTCAAATTGGATTAGTTTTATATAGCACATTATTTCCCACATTGAATAAATTTCCAAACGAGGCATTGTCTTTTGGTGTAATGGTACTTCCCCATCTCTGACTAGGAGATCTATTTTAAAATCGCATGTTGTCCAGATTAGATTAATGGCATCTCTAAGCAGTGTGATTATAAAATATCTTGAGTATAACCTTGGGATTCATCAAATTCTCATCAATTGTTTCAGGTGGGGAAACCTCTCAACGTTTAAAATGTTCGTAGCTGAGTACTTCAAATGTCATAACATTCAAGGGTGGTGGCCAAATTCTTCGAAGTGGGACAACTGTAAAATGAGAGCAGTTTTCTTTTGTCAGTGCATAGTGTGCTAAATGTCCTGTTCTGTATGATTCTATATTACATTGATTCTAGGCTGTGCAAACACTTAGAAACATTTCAAACCAATTGAAAACAGCCCCCTGCACTGTTGAGGTTTAACACAACTCATAACAGAGACAGCTGCATTTGTTTATCCATTTCAAATATTATCCCTGCTGCATGATGTTTATAAATTCTTAAATGTAAGATTCATTTGCAAGCAAAATAACTCATGCGTCACATTGAACAAACGAGAATGGATTATCTCCTCCAATTGAGCACACGTCACTTTGCATGATCCTCATTCTATTTTCTAATGAGGAATCTTGTTCAATCAAGAGATCTCCTCCTACAAGTTTCAGTCGAAATCTTCAGGGCAATGTTCGAAATAGAGAGTGCAAATGATGGGTTGATTTCTGACTAAATGTATTAAGAATGTAAACGAGTTCAACACCAGCAGACATTCCGAATTCCTCTCATGTCCAACTACCAGACAATAGGGCTATAATCTATCATTTCACCTTGTATGTCTTAAAATCAATTATGCTACATCTGATGGCCTATCGTTACTCAAGGATAAAAAAGTGAAGAAAAGATGATAGGCACTTCAACTACATATTAGCGAACCAAACAAATGTAAAAGGTGCATTTTTTTCAAAGCTGAGGAAAAATCATTTCTGGAATAAAAAGGTATTTATTAGAGAATTAACGATATTTTGCACAACTACAATTTTCTTGTTTAACCTCTGTTTTTTAAAAGGCCAGCTCAGAATACACATCTAAGGAGTTTTTTGCAATTTCCTTCGCATTTTGTCTGAATTTAATTTGTGTCCCTGCAGAAATGCATGGATTTTCAAAGAAGCTCAAAGACTTTAGGAAAGATCCAGTTTCAGTCACAATATAAGCATGATTTGCACGAATCCCTTGGTAATGACATTTTTGTGATTATGTGACATTTTTGTCATTATGCAGTGCAAGACATGAATCAACTATAGAAACTCAAAACTGACTGCTGCAGTGAACAAAAAACTTATGGATTCCAGCCGCTTTTCCAAATATCAGTTTCTAGGACTCTCATTCCTTTGAACTCTGAGACCCATATGAATTCTGTTAGCAAGTACAAGCCTTCTGGTAATTAAAGTATAAAACAATAAAATTAATGTAAACGGAAGCCAAGTGATGTAAACACTCTAATATCACAAATAAAAACATGATGTCTTGTAGATGACCTTAAATTTGCGGATAGTATTCGAATGGATCTCATGCAAGAACTACAAAAAACACTACATCGGACAAACTAGCAGCAAAGTTGCCACCAAGATACATGAACACCAATTGGCCAGAAAAAGACGTGATCCACTGCCACTAGATCCCATATATGCAGCAAAAGATGGACACCAATTTGGCTAGGACAACACACAGGTCATAGGACAGCCGAAAGAAAGACACACGCGAGAATTCTTAGAGGCATTTACCAGTACTCTAACCAGTACTCCATCAATAAACATATCGATTTGATTCCTATCTACTTCCCCTTAAAAAATGCCGGAAATGACATCATCCATCTTGAGAAATCAAGACCTATAAATAGAGAGGCGGGAAATACCACCAGCACTTCACCTAGGTCTCTCACTACTGATGTTACCTAGTATGGTGTCGAAACGTCTCAAAACACGCCTTCAAGCTCAGCGATCTATCTTGCATAATTATCATCACCCTGAGCTACAAATCTTCTCATAAATTGCGAATTGAGAATGTTGTTAGAACTATAGTTGCAATATTTCTCTCTAAACTTCTACAAACTCATCACAACAAATTGGTCAAAGTTGAAAGGGACAGTGAACCAAACAGGCCAATTGATAGTGAAAACAATCATATATGCAATAACCCTGCACACAAGAATGTGGGATAGAAACGAAAATGCAAAATGGTAACTAAAATTATTGTATAGCATTACACTATTACTCGTGCCATTAGATGTGCTGCTACCATGGCCACCGTATAAATAGGTATACGCTTGGAAAGTCCTCAGTGTCCTCGCAAGAGAAGTAAAATTGTCACCAGGGTCACTGTGAGAGATACAGAGATGACAAACAACATGCCAGTGACAGATGACAGCAAATATGAAGATAGTTAGCGGGAATACTTTGCATAACGTGGACGTGCCAGTGTAGGACTGGGGTAGTAAAAGTTAAACATGACACAGCACTGAGTTATATTCCAACAGGTTTATTTGGAGGTGAAAGTTTTCTGAACGTTGCTCCTTCGTCAGGAAACTTGAGAACAAGAGCATAGAACATACAATTAATGGGAAAATATTAACGTGTAAGGCAATTGTTGCAGAGTATTGAGCAATTGGCTGAGATGGGAGGTCTCTTTTTTAAATCAAACCTAACATTATCTGGGCACTGTAACTTGAAAGAAGTTCCAAGATATACATATTAATTACTCAAACCATTTGAAGTGATTACAGACTTCACTGAAATCCAGGTGTGTTCAATACTTCGCATCAGCAGTGTGACATTTCAAAGTTTTACGATAAATTCGGTTCCTGTGATCCAGCCTCACTACCGCCCTGACAACTGCAAACGCTTGTTGTTCCAAGTGCACCTGTTTTACTATAACTTGCTGTTGTGTGTTGTTTAACTTTGAAAATATTTTCAATCGGAAATGCACCCATTCATTTACCAACCATTCATTCATTCTTCTAGGATCACCCGAAAATTTGAAAATCCACTGAACGATGCAAATGGGCAATGTTACCAAGCAAGTAGCTTCTTCAGATTAAAAACAAATGTTTTAAAAACTCAGCAAGTGTTCCACATAGTTGTCAATAGATTGCTAGTGAATATCCAAAAGGGAATGATGAAATTAGGACACAGGTTCTCTTATCTGGTGTGCTGTAAGAACTCCAACACAATTATTAATGATTATTAGCAATGTTATAATGGTTCACATGTAATATCAGCAGCGACAGTAATCGAATAGCATTTTTTTAACAAGGAGAACAGCTGTTTTCCCTTTTTGCACGTATTGTTGGTGATCTGTGCAGGGACTGAAAGGCTGAAGAAGAACTGAAAAGGAATCCATATTTACACACGCTTCAAATCTCATAGATTTAAACAGATAGGAAGGACGAACAGATGGCTTGAGGTATG
This sequence comes from Hemiscyllium ocellatum, assembly GCF_020745735.1. NCBI lineage: Eukaryota > Metazoa > Chordata > Chondrichthyes > Orectolobiformes > Hemiscylliidae > Hemiscyllium > Hemiscyllium ocellatum. The sequence continues at coordinate 2,200,838 of NC_083448.1, read as the reverse complement.
GTGTAGGCGGAAAGGGTTCCGATTTATGGGACTTTGGGACTGGTTCTGATGAATGTGGGAATATTACTACACCCGAAACAGATCTGAATTATTTCCCTTGGGGAGTTTTCGCTACTGCTATTGGGGAGGTTTAAATTAATGTGGCAGGGGCTGTGAAGCAGAAAATACTACTAGACAGCGAGGTGAAAACTGGACACTGTAAGGATCACAAAGGTCGCATAGCAAAGGGGAAGCGTAGGCAGAGAGCACGTGAACGCAAAAGAACTGGCGGCCTGAACTGCATTTACTTCAATGTGAAGTGGATCGTGTGTAAGGCAGATGAACTTAGTGTTTGGATTGATGCCTGGGGCTATGACGTTATTGCGATCACAGAGACCTGGCTGAAGGCAACTAAGTATTCGTAGATATAGATGCTTCAGACACGACAGAGTGGGAAATAAAAGGGTGGAGGGGGGAGTTGCACTGCTGGTCACGGGTGATATCCCGGCTGTCCTAAAGGAGGACACTATGGAGGGCTTGAGCAGTGAATCGTTATGAGTGGAGCTGAGAAATAAGAAGGGTGCAGTTACACTGGTGTGGCTGTGAGCGTGAGGTAGAAGATCTAATAGGAAAACTGATTATGGAAAGATGTAGAGGCAACAATGTGGTGATGGTGGGGGATTTTATTTTTCACAACATTAACTGGGATACACTTAGTGCCAGATGTCTGGATGGGCAAAGTTTGTAACCAGCATCCATGAGATTTTTTTTAGATTGGATCAGATTAATTGCAGTATGGAAACAGGCCTTTTGGCCCAACATGTCCACACTAACCCTCCAAAGAGCAACTCACACAGACCAATTCCCCTACATTTACCCCTTCTAACACTATGGGCAATTTAACATGGCCAATTCACCTAACCTGCACATCTTTGGACTGTCGGAGGAAACCAGAGCACACCCACGCAGACACGGGGAGAATGTGGAAACTCCACACAGACAGTTTCCCGAGAGGGGAATTGAACCCGGGTCTCTGGCGCTGTGAGGCAGCAATACCGCCCAGTGTTCTACAGCAGTAAGTTAATAGTCCTACAGGGAAGGCCATATTGGGCCTAGTGTTGGAGAATGAGCCTGCCCAAGGTTATAGAAGTTGCAGTGGGGGATATCTTTGGGAATAGTGACGACAATTCTGCAAGTTTTGCAATACTCATACACAAAAAATGTCAGTGGTCTGAACGGACGAACACTAAACTGGGCCAATGTCAATTATATCAAAATTAGGCATGGCCTGGGAAATATGGATTGTACACAATTGGTATGTGGGAGGCTTTCTAAAATAAGTTGGAGACAGTGCAGGATAGGCATGTCCGTTTGAAAACAAGGGACAGGAAAGGCAAGATTAGTGAACCATGGATGAGAGGAGAAATCGTGCGACTAGCCACGAGGAAAGCGAAAATACACGTGAGGTCCAGGCAGCTAAAAACAGAATGTGCCATGTAGGAATATCAGGATATCAGGATCATTCTTAAAAGAGGGATCAAGCGGGCTAAAAGGGGTACAGAAATAGCTTTGGTGAACAGAATTAGGGAGAATCCCGAGACCTTTTATTCTTAAATAAGAAGCAAGGAGATACCCAGTGAAAGGGTTGGTCCATTGAAGGATTAGGAAGGGAGGTTGTGTGACGAAACTGACAATTTTGCGAGATTCTCAATCATTACTTTGTATCAGTGTTCACTGAAGAACAGGAGATAATGAATGCTGAGATTAGAGATAGAGTTTACTCTGGGTCACGTTGACGAAAGGAGGGAAGATGTGTTGTGTAGGCGAGGGGATATTAAGGCGGACAAATCCCCAGGACTAGAAGGGATCTTTCCGAAATTGCTAAGATAGGACGAAAGAGGAAATATCTGGGGCCCAACAGCTATCTTTGTAGCATCCTTAAACATAGGTGAGGTGCCGGATGTCTGGAAGATTGCTCATGTTGTCCCACTGTACAAGAAGTTTAGTAGGAATATTTCAGGCAATTGTCCGGGGTAGATAGAGCCTTGCCAACTTAATAGAGTTCTTTGAGGAAGTGACCAAGTTGATAGATGAGGGAAGTGCTGTAGATGTAATATATATTGACTTTATTAAGGCGTTTGATAGGGTTCACACTGATGAAGTAATGGAGAAAGTGAAGTAACGTGGTGTGCAGGGTGTTTTAGCTATTTAGCTAACTGGTAAAGCAACAGGAGACAGAGAGTAGTAGTTGAAAGGAGTTTGTCGAAATGGAGAAAGGTGACCAGTGGTGTTCTACAGGGCTCAGTGGGTCTGCCGTTGTTTCTGATAGACATAGCTGATCCGGAAGAGAGCATTGTTGGTCTGATCAGTAAGTTTACAGATGACCGGAAGATCAGTGGAGTAGCAGAAACCATAGGGGACTGTCAAAGAGTACCACGGAATATAGATAGAATGGAGAGTTGGGCGGAGATGTGGCAGATGGAGTTCAATCCAGGCAAATGTGAGGTGATGCATTTCAGGAAGTCTAATTTTAGAGCGAACTATGCTGTAAACGGAAGAGCCTTGGGAAAAGTTGTGAGCAGAGAGATCTGGGAGTTAAGGTTTATTGTACCCTGAAGGTGGCTGCACAGGTGGATAGAGCAGTCTAGAAGGCATATGGTAGTGTTTGCCTTCATCGGACGGCGTATTGAATATCAGAGCTGACAGTTCATGTTAAAATTGAACAAGACTTTGGTTTGACCGCATTTAGAATAATGTGTACAGTTCGGGACGGCACACTACCAAAAGGATGTCGATGCTTTGGAGAGGGTGCAGAGAAGGTTTATGAGGAGATTGCCTCGTATGGAAACTCCTCGCTATGAAGAGAGGTTGTGTAGGTTAGGATTGTTTTCGTTAGAGAAAAAGGGAGTTTAAGGCGGGACCTGATTGAGGTTTACAAAATCAAGAAAGGTAGTGACAGGGTAAATAGACATAAGCTTTTTCCCAGGGTCAGGGATTCTGGTACGAGAGGTCACGGGTTCAAGGTGAGAGGTGAAAAGTTTAACAGGTGTACACGCGGCAAGTGCTTTACACAGAGGGTGGCAGGTGCCTGGAACGTGTTGCCAGCAGAGGTAGGAGCAGCAGGTACGGTAGATTTATTTAAGGTGCATCTGGACAAATGCATGAGTAGGTGGGGAGCAAAGGGACACAGATGATTAGGAACTAGGCGACAGGTTT